>NW_025721603.1:1269282-1903923 GCF_922984935.1 Meles meles
CACGTTCAGGTCGTTCATCCATTTTGAGTTTATCTTTGTGTATGGTGTAAGAGAATGTTTGAATTTCATTCTTCTATACATAGCTGTCCAGTTTTCCCAGGATCATTTACTGAAGAGACTGACTATTTTTTCCACTGGATCTTTTTTCCTGCTTTGTTGAAGATTATTTGGCCAGATTTGTGGGTCTATATCAGGTCTCTCTACTCTGTCCAACTGGTTAATGTGTCTGTTTTTGTGACAGTGCCATGCTGTCTTGGTGATCACAGCTTTGTAGTAAAGCTTGAAATCAGGCAACGTGGTGTCCACAGTTTTGCTTTCCTTTTCAGCATTTCCTTAGCAATTCAGAGTCTCTTCTGGTTCCATACAAATTTTAAGATTGTTTGTTCCAGCACTTTGAAAAATGCCAGTGGAATTTTGATTGGGATGGCATTGAAAGTATAGATTGTTCTAGGCATTATAAACATTTTAACAATGCTTATTCTTTTGATCCAGGGACAAGGAATGCTTCTCCATCTTTTTGTGTCTTCCTCAATTTCTTTATGAGTGTCCTATAGTTCCTCTATTACAGATCCTTTACCTCTTTAATTAGGTTTATTCCCATGTATCTTATTGTTATTGGTGCTATAGTAAATGGAATCAATTCTCTGATTTCACTTTCCATATTTTCATTGTTAGTGCATAAGGAGCAAGTGATTTCTGTACATTGATTTTGTATCCTGCCACATTACTGAATTGCTGTATGAGTTCTAGTAGTTTGGGGCTGGAGTCTTTTGGGTTTTCAATATAAAGTATCATGTCATCCGTGAAGAGAGAGAGTTTGACTTCTTTGGCAGTTTGAAACTTTTTATTTCTTTTTGTTTGATTGCTGTTCCTAATACTTCTAGTACTATGCTGAACAACAGTGGCGAGAGTGGCCATCCTTCTCGTGTTCCTGATGTCAAGGGGAAGTCTGTAACATTTTCCCCTTTGAGAATTATATTCACTGTGGGTATTTAATAGATAGATTTCATGAAGTTGAAGAATGTTCCCTCTTCCCTATACTTTGAAGCATTTCAATCAGGAACAGATGCTGTATCTTGTCAAATGTTTTTTCATCATCAATTGAGAGGACCATGTGGTTCTTCTCTCTTCTCTTATTGACTTGTTATATCACATTGATTGATTTGTGAATGTTGAACCACCATAGCATCCCAGGGATAAATCCCAACTGGTCATGGTGGATAATCTTTTTAAGGTACTCTTGGATCCTTTTAGCTAGTATCTTGTTAAGAGTCTTGGCATCTATATTCATCAGGGATATTGGTATGAAATTCTCCTTTTTGGTGGGGTCTTTGCCTGGTTTGGGGATCAGGGTAATGCTGGATTCATAGAAAGAGTCTGAATGTTTTCCTTCTGTTTCTATTTGTTGAAACAGCATCAGGATAATAGTTTTTATTTTTTTCTTTGAATGTTTGGTAGAATTCCCCGTGGAATCCATCAGGTCTTGGACTCATGATTTTGGCAGTTTTTGATAACAGTTTCAATCTTGTTACTAGATATTGGTCTTTCAAGTTGTCAATTTCTTTCTGAATTTCTTCTAGGTTGCTTCACTAAGTGGCATATAACCATTGATAATTTCTGATGGTTTCTGTTTCCTTGTTTGTATTTCCTTGGTTTTAGTCGTGATCTCTCCCCTTTCATTCATAATTTTATTAATTTTGGTTCTCTCTCTTTTCTTTTGGATTAGTTTTTCCAGTGTTTTATCAATCTTATTGATTGTTTCAAAGAACAAGCTTCTAGTTTCATTGATGCTTTCTACTGTATCTCTAGTGACTATCTCATTGATCTCTGCTCTAATCTTGATTATTTCCCTTCTTTTGCATGGGACTGGCTTAATTTTTTGTTGATTTTCTAGTTCTTTTTTTTTTCCATTTTATTTATTTTTTCAGCGTAACAGTATTCATTCTTTTTGCACAACACCCAGTGCTCCATGCAAAACGTGCCCTCCCCATTACCCACCACCTGTTCCCCCAACCTCCCACCCCTGACCCTTCAAAACCCCCAGGTTGTTTTTCAGAGTCCATAGTCTCTTATGGTTCGTCTCCCCTCCCCAATGTCCATAGCCCGCTCCCCCTCTCCCAATCCCACCTCCCCCCAGCAACCCCCAGTTTGTTTTGTGAGATTAAGAGTCATTTATGGTTTGTCTCCCTCCCAATCCCATCTTGTTTCATTTATTCTTCTCCTATCCCCCTACCCCCCCATGTTGCTTCTCCATGTCCTCATATCAGGGAGATCATATGATAGTTGTCTTTCTCCGATTGACTTATTTCACTAAGCATGATACGCTCTAGTTCCATCCACGTCGTCGCAAATGGCAAGATTTCATTTCTTTTGATGGCTGCATAGTATTCCATTGTGTATATATACCACATCTTCTTTATCCATTCATCTGTTGATGGACATCTAGGTTCTTTCCATAGTCTGGCTATTGTAGACATTGCTGCTATAAACATTCGGGTACACGTGCCCCTTTGGATCACTATGTTTGTATCTTTAGGGTAACTACCCTATGACCCAGCAATTGCACTACTGGGTATTTACCCTAAAGATTTTCTAGTTCTTGAAGGTGTAAAGAGAGCTGGTGTATTCGAGATTTTTCAAATTTTTAAAATGAGGCTTAGATGGCTATGAATTTTTCCCTTAGGACTGCCTTTGCTGTATCTCACAGATTTTTGGACCTATGTGTCTTCAGCCTCATGGATTTTCATGAACTTTTTACATTCTTCTTTGATTTCATGTTTGATCTGAACATTCTTCAGCAGTGTGGTCTTTGCCTTCCAAGTGTTTGAACTCCTTCCAAACTCTTTCCCGTCTTTGGGTTCCAGTTTTAAAGCACTATGGTGTGAGAATATGCAGGGAATAATCTCAGTCCTTTTGTATTGCTTGATCCCTTATTTGAGACCCAGTTTATGGTCTATTCTAGAGAAATTTCCATGTGCGCCTAAGAAGAATGAGTATTCTGTTGTTTTAGGGTGGAATGTTCTGTATATATCTATGAGGTCCAACTGGTCCAATGTGTCATTCAAAGTTCTTGTTTTTTTTTTTTTATTGATTTCCTGCTTGGATGATCTGTCTATTACTATGAATGGTGTATAAGATCCCCTACTATTAATGTATTCATAGCAATATGACTCTTTACTGATTAACAGTTGGCTTAGGTAGTTGTCTGCTTCCATACTGGGGACATAAATATTTACAATTGCTAGATCTTCTTGGTGGATAGACCCTTTAAGAATGATGTAGTGTCCTTTCTCTCTGACTACAGGGTTTAGTTTAAAATCCAATTTATCTGATATAAGAATCACTTCCCCAGTTTTCTTTTGAGACCTGTTGGCATGAAAGATGCTTCTCCATCCCTTCACTTTCAGTCTGAATGTATCTTTTTGTTCCAAATGTGTCTCTTGTAGACAGAATATGGACCAGTCCTGTCATTTTATCCAGTCTGCATCCCTGTGTCATTTTATGGGATCATTTATGTGATTCACATGGAAAGTTGCTATTGAAAGATATGTTTTTATTGACATCATGTTGCCTGTGAAGTCCTTGCTTCTTTAGATGTCTCTAAATTCTATGTCAGTCTTGGGTTCCTTCTTCTTTTATAGAGCCCCCATTAATATTTATTATAGTGCCATCTTAGTGGTCAAATACTCTTTTAAACCTTGTGGGTCTTGGAAGCTCTTTATCTCTCCATCCATTTTGAATGTAAACCCTGCTGGATAAAGTATTCTTGGCTGAATGTTCCTATTATTTAGTGTCCTAAAATGTCTTTCCAGCCCTTTCTGGCTTGTCAGGTTTCCATGGACAGGTCTGATGTTATTCTGGTGGTGTTATTGTCTGTACATGGGGAATCTCTTCTTAGCTGCCCTCGGAAGCTGTTGTCTAAAATTATGAACCATGAGTTTCACAATCAAGTGCCTTGAGGTCTTTCCAGGTTCATTGTTCTTGGTGTGGGAACTTTCTGCCTCTAGGAGACAGCACTTGTTCCATTCTCAGGATTGGGGCAATTTTCTTCCAGGATTTATTCAATATATGTTTTGCTCTTCTATCTTTCCCATCCCTCAGGGATCCCAACAATTCTGACACTGGAATGTTTCATAATGTCATTTATTTCCCTAATTCTGTTTTCATGGCTTTTAAGCTGTTTGTTCCAGGCCTCCTCTGATTCTTTTTTCTATCAGTTTGTCATCTAAATCACTAATTCTATCTTCTGCTTTAGTTACCTTAGGTGTTAGAGTATTTAGATTAGATTGGATTCCATTGATAGCATTTCTAAATTCTGCCATGTCAACTCTAACTTCTTCCCTTAGAGATTCTATGGTTTTCTCCAACCTAGCTATTGCCTGCTTACTTGTTACCCTGAATTCCCTTTCTGACATACTGTTTATGTCCATATCCAATAGTTCTGTGACAGAGGTCACAGTCTCTGAATTTTTCCTCTGTTGGGTGTTCCCTCTTCGAGTCATTTTGGTGAGAGGTGGTTGAGGGAATATATAGCTGAATATAGCAACCATGATCTGGGTAAGTTGCACCATGGAATGCTTTGGAGCAATTGGAAATCACCACCAAAAATAAAGAAAAATGAAAAAAAAAGAGAGAGAAAGAGAGAGAAGAGAAGAGAAAAATCCAGGCAGAATGAGCCCCAGAAGTAAGATTTATCAGGTATATAAACAAAAACATACAAACAAAAGGACCGATAAAAGTAAATGACAAGGAAAAAAAAAGAAAATGAACCCAAACATAATGAGCCCCAAGAATAAGACTTATATAATAACAGAACATAAACAAATACAGATAAACACTGACAGAAGAAAAATATAGGAGGATGGTTATAAATCCTTGATGTGGGTGAGAACGGTTATTTTTGTTCTTCCTGGGTGCATATTCATATCTTCATATCTTTGTTAAAGGACCAACTTTTCAGAGATAAAGGGAAATTAAAACTTTTTTTATAGGGGTAGTATTGATGAGGTAAAAAGGATTATCTTGAAGCTTATGTCTGTATGTATATTAAAAAAAAAAAACAAAAAAAAGAAAAGTAAAACGCATGTATATGTATGAAAAAAGTTCATGTTAAAAGGTTATTATGTTGCCCCAACCTCCCACCCCTGACCCTTCAAAACCCTCAGGTTGTTTTTCAGAGTACATAGTCTCTTATGGTTCGCCTCCCCTCCCCAATGTCCATAGCCCGCTCCCCCTCTCCCAATCCCACCTCCCCCCAGCAACCCCCAGTTTGTTTTGTGAGATTAAGAGTCATTTATGGTTTGTCTCCCTCCCAATCCCATCTTGTTTCATTTACTCTTCTCCTATCCCCCTACCCCCCCCCATGTTGCTTCTCCATGTCCTCATATCAGGGAGATCATATGATAGTTGTCTTTCTCCGATTGACTTATTTCACTAAGCATGATACGCTCTAGTTCCATCCACGTCATCGCAAATGGCATGATTTCATTTCTTTTGATGGCTGCATAGTATTCCATTGTGTATATATACCACATCTTCTTTATCCATTCATCTGTTGATGGACATCTAGGTTCTTTCCATAGTCTGGCTATTGTAGACATTGCTGCTATAAACATTCAGGGGTGGGAGGTTGGGGGAACAGGTGGTGGGTAATGGGGAGGGCACGTTTTGCATGGAGCACTGGGTGTTGTGCAAAAAGAATGAATACTGTTACACTGAAAAAATAAATAAAATTAAAAAAAAGGTTATTATGTAATATATTGTATTAAACCTCTATTGTAATGGTAAATAGGTTAAAGAAATTAAAGGAACAAGAATCATAAGAACAAGTTCAAAAAGTTATATCTATTAAATATACAGGTTTTTGGTTTATACCAGTAACCTAATATATTGTTTCCCCCTGATTTTGGTGTTTTACAGTTTTATGGGGACCCTGTGGTGGTTGTCCTCTCGTTCTTTTGTCTTGTCTTCTTGTGGATGGGCCTGCCACATTATTTTTCATCAGTTTTCCTTGGGTGGAGTTGTGATCCCCCCATAAAAGGATGGGGTTCTGTGAAAACTGGTTTTTCAGGCTTTTGTTCTCTGGAGGTTTTGCTTTTTGGTAGCTTTTTGTGGCTTTTCAGAGGTTTAAAGGAAATCAAACTGCACCCAGACCTCAGTCTCAGAGAGGTCTCAGTCTACTCCCCTCTGTGTGGCCCAGAGCACAGACTCCCCCTATGCAAGGTTTGCTAAACAGTGCAACCTCCTGCAGATGCTGTGCATCCCTAGGGACTGTCTTATGGGATGCCCGAGGCACCTACTTTTCTCTGGACCCCTGTGTCACAAGTGACTGTTACGCTGAAAAAAATAAATAAAATGAAAAAAATTTGTTAAAATCCCACTTAAAAAAAAAAAAAACAACCCACAAGTGACATTGGTCCAGGGAACCCGCTTCTGGAGGTTTCTTTTACCAGGACTACTCTCTGGGTACCAGGCCCATCGAGGGTGCCCTCAGACCCTGTGGTCATGCAGGTCACAGAAGGCTGTCACTGCTGAGGGATCCTGACCAGAGATCACACTGAGTTCCTTCAGCCACCTTCTGGGAGTGTCCAGACCCTTGGCTGACCCTAGAGACCGCCAGCCAGCACACACACCAAGGTCTTTCAGGCATAGGCGGGGATTACACACAGAACCCTATCGTGCAGTGCCACAGAATGCAAAAGGCTCTTGTTCTAGAGAGCACCGGTGGCCACCCACACCAGACTTCCTCACCTGAAGGTGGGAGCGTGCCCAGCCAAGCTGTGGTGCAAGCAGCACATAGGTGGGGGCTCAAGAACTGGAGGCTCTTCTGCAATCTCTGTGGCACATGTGGTTGCCAGCAGTGGCCGTCCTGGGTCCAAGGGCTTAGGCCTGATCCCATGACTGCCTGATTCCACCAGTTACCTCTTAAGATCTTTTGCTCTTTTTGAGTGATTTTGACCAGACTTTAATTTAATGCTGGTCCCCAACCATAAGGCACTTTCATATTGGTCTATTATTTCCCAATAGGTCACTTTTGGTGGCTCCCTCCCCCTTCTGTTTATCCCCCAATATCATTCCAAGTGTTCCTACTCCACTTTACCTCTCCACTGATATCTTCTACCCTCATTGAGATCCAGAATTGTATAATCTTACATCTCAGGCTGATTTCACAGGTGATCAGAGTGTTCTGGTAGATATTTATCTCACTATAGGGGACTGGTTGAAACAGGGTCTCCTACTTCTCCACCATCTTACCCGTCCTCTCTACAATTATTATTATTTTTTAAAGATTTTATTTATTTATTTGACAGACAGAAATCACAAGTAGGCAGAGAGGCAGGCAGAGAGAGAGGAAGTAGCAGGCTTGCCGCTGAACAGAGAGCCCAATGCAGGGCTCTATACCAGGACCCTGAGATCATGATCTGAGTCAAAGGCAAAGGCTTTAACCCACTGAGCCACCCAGGCGCCCCCCTATAATTATATTTTTAACAACACAAGAAATCATAACTGATTTCTTCAAAGTAATTTGTGAGAAAAATAATCGTACTTACTCATATAATCAAAATTGTTGCTCCTTATAAAATTCTGCTAGCACTGTTTCTCTTTCTTGCAAATCAGAAACTCAGAGCTCTCCTGAGCAAACAAACAAAAAAAATAAATACTTGAAATAATTACATCAATATTTCAACAGCAACTGTTCCACATTCAGTCCCCAGAATTAACTTCCCCGGTCTGCACCTCTGATCCCTTAGGTTTAATCCTGCACATATTATATTGCTGTTCTTCATGATTCTAAAGAAATGTTAAGGACATGTTACATATAGGGGCGCCTGGGTGGCTCAGTGGGTTAAAGTCTCTGCCTTTAGCTCAGGTCATGATCTCAGGGTCCTGGGATCGAGCCCCATATCGGGCGCTCTGCTCAGTGGAGAGCCTGTTTCCCCCTCTCTCTATGCCTGCCTCTCTGCCTACTTGTGATCTCTGTCAAATAAACAAATAAAATATTTTTAAAAAGGATATGTTACATATATATGGGGAATATATTTTGGGTTTTTTGATTATCATGTAATATGTGATCAAAAACTTAAGTGAATTACAATTCTAATGTTTAAAATTATTAGTAGGTAATTGAAAAATAAGCCATTTGAAAGCATTTAAATTTTACATGATATTAGTAATTAGTAATGTTAATTAACAATGTGTGCTTTAAGCTTACACATGAAGAGAGTTTGAAAGTGATCACTTCAGGGCACCTGGGTGACTTAGTGGGTTATAAACCTCTGCCTTCAGCATGGGTTATGATCCCAGGGTCCTGGGATAGATCCCAACATCAGCCTCTCTGCTCAGCAGAGTGTCTGCTTCTCCCTCTCTCTCTCTGTCTGCCTCTCCGCCCACTTGTGATCTATGTCAAATAAATAAATAAAATCTTAAAAAAATGTGATCACTCCATCCCTTACTAGAAGAAAAGTGCTGAACACAGTGAAAATTATTTTCTTTCATTTGACATCAGAGAACTGAGAACTCAGAACAAACCCATCCATACACTGTATATGGAAATACAATCTAACACATCATGGCTGTGATCTTATTAACTGAAGAAACTTCCAGAGCCCTAAACTGAGAGGGATATTTAAAAAGTAAATTTGGAAAATTGGTGGAGGCTGAGATTAGACTATCTAGAATTAGAAAGTTCCCAAGGAGCTCAATCTTAGGATAGAAGGTGCTTGTTTGGTGAAGGGAAGCATATTTCATATAGACTCAGCATCAGGTTTGTGTAATGAAGTCAAAGAAATATACCCCCCTGGTTTTGTCAGGAAAAGGATAACCATTATGAAATAAGCTCAAAGCATTCTTCACAACAAATCCCAACTTTTTGAAGAGAAAATATTTTACAATCCTGTAATTCAGCTGAGAACAGGATTTCTCCCAAAGGTCCAGCCCCATCTAATATTTCTCTCTCCTCTAACAGGAGTGGAAAGGCTACAAAAATAATTGTGAAAGACACAACTCATTAACACAGATCCAATGAAATTGGATCATAAAATTATAGGATGCAGTTCCACATGTGTGCTTTCCCACCATATAAAGAAAGCATTTGTATAACACTGGATTGCAACTGAAAATTTTGCCAGATACTCCTCCTCTGTTAAAGAGGAGTTCCTTGGAGTATATTCCTAGTAGTGCAATGGCTGGGTCAAAGGATAGCTCTACTTTTAACTTTTTGAGGAACCTTCACACTGTTTCCCATGGTGTCTATAGCAGCTTGCATTCTCACCAAGAGTATAAGAGGATCTCCCTTTCGCCACATCCTTCCCAACTTTGTTGTTTTCCAGGTTGTTAATTTTAGTCATTCTGATTGGTGTGAGGTGGTATCACATTGTGGTTTTGATTTGTATTCCTCTGATGCCAAATAATGTTGAGTATTCTTTCATGTGTCTGTTTATCATTTGTATGTCTTTTTTGGAGAAATTTTTGTTCATGTTTCCTGCTCATTTTTTTCAACTGGATTATTTTTTCTTAAGCTAGATGATAGTCTTGAGTTTGATAAGTTCTTTATAGGTTGTGGGTACTAACCCTTTATCTGATAAAACATCTGCAAAAATATTCTCCCATTCTGTAAGTTATAATTTGGTTTTGTTGATGGTTTCTTTTATTGTACAAAATATTTTTATTTGGATGAACTCATATCAATAGCTCATTTTTGTCTTCATTTCCCATGTCTTTGAAGACCTGTCTAGCAAGAAGTTGCTGTGGCAGGGGTCAAAGTTGTTACCAGCTTGTAGTCTAGGATTTTGATGGATTCCTCTCACATTTAGGTCTTTCATATATTTTGAGTGTATTTTTGTGTAAGGTGGAAGAAAATGACCCCGTTTCTGAAGGGACACCTTCACCCTAATGTTTATAGCAACAATATCCACAATAGGCAAACTATGGAAAGAATCCAGATGTACAATGACAGATGAATGAATAAAGAAGATGTGAATATATATGGTTGTTTGTGTGTATGTGTGTGTGTGTGTGTGTGTGTGTATGTGTGTGTATACAGTGGGATATTACTCAGCTATCAGAAAAGGAAATACTGTCATTTGCAATGATTTGGATGCAACTAGAGGGTATTGTGCTAGGCAAAAAAAAGTCGATCAGGAAGAAAAAAAACAATTATAATCTGATTTCATCCATACATGGAAGTTAAGAAGCAAAACAGAGGAGCCTAGAAGAAGGGAGGGAGAAATTCAACAAAATTCAATCAGAGAGGGGAAAAAAACACCTAAGGGTCTCTTAACCATAATAAAGAAACTCAGGGTTGTTAGAGGGGATGGGGTGGGGATATGGGGTAACTGGTTGATGGGCTTTAAGTAGGAAACATGATATAATGAGTACTGGGTGTTAGATACAACTGACAAATCTCTAAACTTCATCACTGAAACTAATAATATACTATATGATAATTAATTGAATTTAAATTTTAAGAAAAGGAGGATTTCCTAAGTGATTCCAATGAAAAGATGGAAGACCAATACATGGCCACTAGAGTAATGTAAAATTCCCTAATGCACACTATTCCAAATATTAAACAATGTTCAACTCCTAAATGGATAACCATAAAATCTGATGCAAATGGATTTTAAACTCAGTTTCCTTTATCCTAACTGTGTCTGACCTTCAGTATAAAATTACAAGCCATGGTAAGCGAAAATAACCTACATGTTCTGAAGAGATTTGTTTAATATCTTTAGCTGTAGAACCAGATTCAAATATATGTTTTAGAATAATCACATAAGGAAGTTACAACAACTACATGCATTATGCTAAATGTTCCAGTGGATAAATAATACAACCTGCAAGAACATTTGAGTAAAGTAAGCAAAGACATGGAAATAATAAGAATCAAAAGAAATATTAAATTTGAAACTATGCTTCAAATTTATAATATTGTCATAAAAAGGATGGTAGCCTATCACTGGTGAGTGCATCTTTACATTTAAGATGGCTGAGGGAGGAATCCATAAGCTTGAGGTTATGACAGTAAAACTTCTCAAAGTTAATACAAAAGAACAAACAAACAAAACCTTACTAATTTTTTTAAAGAGGAGGGAGGACTTAATATGGTAGAGTAATAGGGGACCCTGGTCTTGCCAAATATGACATCCTTTCATGATGAAAACTCTCTGAAGTGTAAAGATAATAGGAACATATCTCAATATAAAAAAAGTATATGAAAAACACACAGTGAATACCATCCTCAACAGGGAAAAACTGAGAGCTTTTCCCCTAAAGTCAGGAATAGGACAGAGATGTCCACTGTCACCACTGTTGTTGTTCAATGTAGCACTGGAACTCCAATCCTCAGCAGAAAACAAAAAGATAAAAACAATCCAAATCAGCCAAGCAGTCAAACTCTCACTTTTCACAGATGACATGTGTCTGTAAAAAACCCAGAAGATTCCACCAGAAAAATACAAGATATGATACAGAAATTCATCAAAGTTGCATGATATAAACTTAATCAACTCAGTCGAAGTGCTATACAATAACAATGAGTAAGAAGAAAGATAATTCAAAGACTTGATCTCATTTTAATTTGCATCAAGATCATAAGATATATAGGAATAAAACTAACCAAAGAGGTAAAAGATCTGTACTCTCAAAATATAGAGTGCTTATGAAAGAAATTGTAGAAATACAAAGAAATGGGGAAATATTTCAGGCTCATGGATTGGAAGAACAAATACTGTCAACATGTCTGGGCTGCCCAAAGCAATCTAGACATTCAATGTAGTCTCTAAAATATCAACAGCTTTTTTCACTGAGCTGGAATGAATAAGGCTAAAATTTATATGGAACAAGAAAAAACTCTGAATAGCCAAAGAATTGATGAAAAAAAAAATCTCATGGCATCACAATTGCGGACTTCAAGCTCTACTACAAAGCTGTAATCATCATGACAGGATGGTACTAGCACAAAAACAGACACATAGATTAATGGAACAGAATAGAGAGCCCAGAAACTGATGCTCAACTCTATTGTCAACTAATCTTTGATAAAGCAGGAAAGCAAATCCAATGGAAAAAGCAGAGTCTTTTCAATAAATGGTGCAGATAAAATTGTACAGATACATGCAGAAGAATGAAACTCGACCACTCTCTTATACTATTCACAAAGGTAAACACAAAAAAAGGTATGAAAAACCTCAATGTGAGACAGGAATCCATCAAAATCCTAGAGAAGAAAACAGGCATCAAACTCTTCAACCTTGGCTGCAGCCGCTTCTTCCTAGACAGGTCTTCTAAGCAAAGGAAACAAAAGCAAAAATTAGCTACTGGGACTTCGTGAAGATAAAAAGCTTTTGCACACTGAAGGAACCATTTGACAAAACTAAAAGTTAATGCATGGAATGGGTGAATATATTTGCAAATGCCTTATCAAATAAATAGCTAGTATCCAAAATCTATAAGGAACTTATCAAAATCAACACCCACAAAACAAATCAAAACAGAACAAAAATCCAGTCAAGAAATGGGCAAAAGATATGAACAGACTTTCAAAGATGACATGCGAATGGCCACCAGACACATTAAAAAAAAAATGTTTAACATTACTTGGCATCAGGAAATGCAAATCAAAACCAAAATGAGATACACTACATCAAATTATTCAGAAATGCTAACATTAACAAGACAGGGAACAGCAAGTGTTGGCAAGGATATGGAGAAAGGGGAGCCATCTTACACTGTTGGTGGGAATGCCAACTGGCGCAGGTATTCAAAGCCGGTATGGAGATTCCTCAAAATTTTAAATATAGAGCTACCCTGTGACCAAGCATTTACACTAAAGATGTATTTATTTGAATGATACACACACAATGATTGAAAGGGGCCCCCACACCCCAATGTTTATAATAGCAATGTCCACAATAAGCAAAATATGGAAAGAGCTCAGATGTCCATCAACAGACGGATGGATAAGGAAGAGGTGGTATATATAAACAGTGGAATATTAATTAACCACCAAAAGAAGAAAATCTTGTCATTTGTAATGACATGGATTGAACTAGAGGTACGCTAAGCAAAATAAGTCAATCAGAGAAAGACAAATAGCACATTGTTTTACACATGTGTGGAATTTAAGAAGCAAAACAAATGAAGGGAAGGAAAAATAAGATGAAAACAGAGAGGGAGACAAACCATGCGAGACACTTATGTATATGAATGAAACAGGGTTGCTAGAGGGTAGGTGTGTGGGGTTGTGGGGTAACAGGATAATGGCCACTAAGGACTGCACTTGATGGAATTATCACTGTGTGATATATGCAACTGATGAATCACTAAACCCTACCTCTGAAACTGATCATGCACACTATGTTAATTAAATTGAATTTAAATAAAAAGATAAAGAACATTCAGTGACAGCAAAAATACATACATGCATACATACATACATACATACATACATACATAAAGACACAGAGAGAACAACAACAATTTCTAGTACAATATTGAAAAGTATGGCATATGCATTATGGCATATAAAAAATAAGAGAGTGGAGCAGAAGAAATCATTGAAGAATATGTTCAGAAATTCTTTAAAATCAGTAATAATCACTAAAGCAAACATTTAGGAAGCAGACAACAGAATGGAAGATTAATGTCAAAAACTGACATCTAGTTATACTATATTCAAATGACACAAAAACAAAACAAAAATTTAATATTTAACAAAATCATAAAAAATTTTGCCAATAAAGAACAAGGATAATGTTTGTAGCAAGCATATTCTCAGAAACCATATAAGAAAAGAGTGCATGGAAATTTTCAAGCTAATTACAAAATTACTAGACTTCTGTATCATGTGAAAAATAAGAAAATAAGAAAAAAATAAAAATTTTGTCAGGGAAAATGCAAAGAAAAATTGTGGAAAAAGGAAAATAGTATTTGTGGCAAGTAATCTGCACTATACCTGAAATGAAGAAATATTACTTGAATCTTGAATTATATCATTAAGAAATATTTAGACTGTCATCTCAAAGTTTTTAATTAATCACAAACTTTAAGTAGCCACTAGTATTTTTAATATGATTCATATGCGAAGGTAGGAAATTTAAATTGAAATCATTCACCCCTATCAGAGCAGGCAAATATATGTGGAGCAAATACTAACAGAAATGAAGGGAGAAATAGACAAGGACACAAGAATAGTAGGGAACTTCAGTACCCTACCCTCAGCAATAAACTTATCATTCAGATAGAAAGTCAATAAGGAAACATTAGACTTAAAGTACACATTTGACCAGCTGAACCAAATAGACATATACAGAACATGATATCCAACATCAGTTAAATAGACATTCTTCTGGAGTGCACAGGCTACATTCTCCAGTACATTTCACATATTAAGCCACAAAAATTTTTCAACAATTTTAGGTAGATTGAAATAATACAAAGCAGTTTTTTTTTTCAACCCAAAGTCTATCAAATTAGGTTATAAGTTACAAGAGAACTACCCCCCAAAATTCACAAATATACAGAGATTAAAAAAAAAAAAACATGCTCCTAACAACCAATGTGATAGGGAGAAAATGAAAGAGAAATTTTTAAAAAGTCTTGAGGCAAATAGAAATGAAAACACAGTGTATCACAACTTATGAAGTGCAATTTAAGAGGTAGCAAGAGGGAGGTTCATACAGATAAATGCCTGCCTACATTAAGAAAAAGGATTTCACATAACAACCTTAGTTTTCACCTCACTGAATCTGAGGAAAAAGAAGAAAATGAGCCAGTTAGTAGAATAAAGAAAATAACAAAGACTTGAGAAGAAATATACTAAATAGAGGTTGGAAGAAACTAGAAAATATCAAAGAATATATGAGTTCTTTTGTGTTTTTGAAGAGATAAATAATATTCACAGACATTTAGCCAGACCAAATTGCCTAGAAAGTGAGAAGACCCAAATAAATCATAAGAATTAGGAAACATTAGAACTGATATCACTGAGATATAAATGAACATCAAACAGTACTAGAAAAAATTGTAATGAAAAATTGTAATAAAAAAAATGCCAAGGGGGCCTGGGTATGATAATTGTCTTCCTTTGGCTTAGGTCATGATCCCATGATCCTCAGAAGGAACCCCATGTTGGGGTCCCCGTTCAAAGAGGATCTTGCTTCTCTCTCTCCTTCTGCTTCTCCACCCACTCATGCTCTCTTTCTCAAACAAAATCTTTAAAAAAAATACCTTTTGCCTGTTTTTTTTTACATTTTTTAAAATGTATTTATTTTTTCAGCATATCAGTATTCATTGTTTTTGCACAACACCCAGTGCTCCATGCAACAGGTGCCCTCCCTATTACCCACCACCTGATTCCCCCAACCTCCCAAGCCTGCCCCTTCAAAACCCTCAGGTTGTTTCTCAGAGTCCATAGTCTCTCATGGTTCCCTTTTGCCCATTTTTTGACGTGATTATCTGTTTTTTGAGTGTTGAGTTTGAGGACTTCTTTAGGGATATTGGATATCAGCCCTTTGTCTGTAGTGTCATTTACCAATATATTCTCACATTTTGTGGGTTGCCTCTTTGTTTTGTTGACTGTTTCCTTTGCTGCACAAAAGCTTTTGATCTTGATGAAGTAAAAAACCTTCATTTTTGCTTTTTTTCCCCTTTGTCTTTGGAGACGTGTTTTGAAAGAAGTTGTTGTGGCAAATGTTGAAGAGAGTACTGCCTATGTTCTCCTCTAGAATTTTGATGGATTCCTATCTCACATTGAGATATTTCATCTATTTTGAGTTTATCTTTGTATATGGTGTTAAGAGAATGGTTGTGTTTCATTTCATTTCATTTCATTTCCCTAGCACCATTTATTGAAGAGACTGTCTTTTTCCCATTCAGTATTCTTTCCTGCTTTGTCAAAGATTATTTGACCATAGAGTCCATATCTGGGCTCTCTACTCTGTTCCCTTGGTCCATGTGTCTGCCAGTACCATGTAGTCTTGTTGATCACAGCTTTGTAATAAAGGTTGAAATCAGGTGACATGATGCCTCCAGCCTTGTTTTTCTTTTTCAACATATCCCAGCAATCCAGGGTCTCTTCTGGTCTCATGCAAATTTTAGGATTGTTTGTTCCATCACTTTGAAAAATGCCACTGGAATTTTGATCAGGAATGCATTGAAAGTACAGATTGATCTGGGTAGTATAGATGTTGTAACGATGTTTATTCTTCCAATCTATGACATGGAATGATCTTCCATATTTTTGTGTCTTCTTCAACTTCTTTCATCAGTGTTCTGTAGTATCTAGAAGACATACAAATGGGTAGCAGACACATGAACAAATGTTCATCATCATTAGCCATCAAGGAAATTCAATTCAAAACCACACTGAGATACCACCTTAGAGCAGTTAGAATGACAAAAATTAACAAGAGAGGAAACAACAAATGGAACATAAGGAATAAGATCAAGGTCATTAGGAGAAGGAAAGGCAAATTAAAGTGGGGGAAATCAGAGATGAACCATGAGAGACAGTGAACTCTGAGAAACAAACAGGGTTTTCGAGGGGAGGGGTGGGAGTATGGGCTGTGGGTATTAAGGTGAGCACATATTGCAAGGTGCACTGGGTGTGATAAACAATGAATCTTGGAACACTGAAAAAAATTAAATTAGAAAAAGAAGATAAAACGCCAGAAATTTGGATAGCATAGAAGAACTAAATACATTCATAGAAACATACAATCAATGAAAACAAATCATGGCAAAATAATCTGTACAATTAAATAACAAGGAAGCAAGGAAAATGAATCTGTAATTAAAACAAAACAAAGCAAATAAAAATACACCACCAACAGAAAAGCCCAGGAACAGTTGATTTCAGTGGCAAATTTCTCCAAACATTCAAGGAAGAGTTATCAGCAATCCTCTCTAATTCTTCAGAAACTGGAGGACAATCCAACTTGGAAATAATTTTAACAATGTAACATTGCACTGATATCAAATTTAGATAAGAACAGAAGAGAAAAAGAAAACTACAAAACTATCCCTAAGCGATATAGATACACAAAATCAACAAAACACTAGCAAATCAAATTCAACAACACATTAAAAATATCATACCGGGGCGCCTGGGTGGCTCAGTGGGTTAAGCCGCTGCCTTCGGCTCAGGTCATGATCTCAGGGTCCTGGGATCGAGTCCCGCATCGGGCTCTCCGCTCGGCGGGGAGCCTGCTCCCCTCTCTCTCTCTCTCTGCCCGCCTCTCTGTCTACTTGTGATCTCTCTCTGTCAAATAAATAAATAAAATCTTTAAAAAAAATAAAATAAAATAAATAAAAATATCATACCAATGATCAAGTAGGATGTATCCATGGAAATTGAAATGGTTCGGCATAGGCAAATCAACGTATGTAATAATGTGCATTAATAGGCAGAAAAATAAAAACATGTAATCTCAACAAATGAAGAAAACCTTTAATAAAATACAAAATCCTTTCTAGATAAAACCCTCAACAAATTGGATATAAAAGGAAATTAATCCACATAATAAAGGCCATATAGAAAATAGATACAGCTAACATTATGCTCATTTAAAAAAAATAATAGATTATAAATTAAGATCAGGAAGAAGACAAGGTTGCCAATACTCACTGCCCTATTCACCAAAATATGAGAAGTCTTGGTTAGACCACTGAGGCAAAGCAAAGAAATGAAAGGAATTAAAATTGGAAAGTAAGAGGTAAATTATTTCTTGATGAAGTGATAAGATATATAGTAAACCCTAGAGACTCAATAAAAATGTATTGAAACTAATCAATGATTTCAGTAAGTTTGCAGGATAAAATAAAAATGCAGATATCAGGTGTGTTTCTAAACACTAATGACTGTAAAATAAAATTTAAAAATCCTTTTTACACTGTCACCCAAAAAAATAAAATAAAATATTTAGGAATTAATTTAACAAAGGAGATTTAAAAATGCCCAAACAAAACTATAATATTTTGATTAAATAATTTGAAGAAGACACAATCAAATCAAAAGATTTTCCATGTTCATAGATCAGAAGGGTAACTATTTAAAAAGCACCTAGAAGCTACACCATCTATAAATTCAATACAATTCCTATTAGAATTCATTGGCACCTGGGTGGCTCAGTGAGTTAAAGCCTCTGCCTTTGGCTCAGATCATGACCCAGGGTGCTGGGATCCAGCCCCATATCAGGCTCTCTGCTTAGCAGGAAGCCTGCTTCTTCCTCACTCTCTGCCTGTCTCTATGCCTACTTGTGATTTCTGTCTGTCAAATAAATGAAATCTTTAAAAAATAAATAAATAAATAAAATTCCAATATAATTCCACTGAAGTTTAAAAAAAATCCATCTTAATTTTCTATGGAACCTCAAAATACCCTGAATAGCCAAAACAATCCAGATAAATATAAATAAATAAATAGATAGATAGATAGATAGATAGATAGATAGATAAATAAACTGGATGAACAAAACTTCATGTTTTCAAGCTGTACTACAAAATTATAGGGGAGACAAGATGGCAGGGAAGTAGGAGGAGGCACCGTTTCAACCTGTACCCTAAAGTGAGCTGATTACCTACCAAAGAACTCTTATCACCCATGAAATCAGCCCGAGATCATAATTATACATCTCTGGATCTCTACAGGAGCAGAAGACGCCAGTGGCAGGTAAAGCAGAGTGGGAACTTTGGACTGATATCAGAAGATAAATGAAAGAGGGAGGGAGCCACCAGAGGCGACAGATTGGAAAGTAATAGCCCAATACAAGAGTGCCCTGTGTCTGGGGACCAGCATTAACTTGGAGTCTGGTTAAAAACACTAAAAAAGAACAAAGGATTGCAGGGGGAAATTGTGGGAATCAGGTGGTTAGGGACAGGGACTTAAGTCCATGGACCCAGGGCACCACTCCTGGCACTGAGCCAGAGAGAGTGAGGCTGAGAAACCAAGTCTTGGTCCCTGAGCCACCAGTGCACCTGAGAACGTGTGGGGCCCAACTCCCGTGAGGGACTGGGAGCCTCGCCAGCCAGCAGAATGCTGTGCTGTGCTATCAGAGACTGAGACGTGTGAACCTACACACTCCTCTGAGAGAGGTGCATGAAGGCGAAAGCCTGCCACTCTTGGACCCTGAAAGACCAGGGCCAGCGGGAAAATCTCAGTGTGTGATTGCTGCTTCGAACCTCTCTGGTGGTCTGGAGCTGCCCAGACAGCCGACACTGTCGTGGTTTTGGAATCAAGCAGGAGTTTCTGTGGCCCCAGGGACTACAACACAGAACCTGCTCTGCCAGCAGCCAAGGGGGAACTTATGAGCTCCAGAGCACCAAGAGGAGAACAGACTGAGGCTTCTCTCTGAGAGGGAGGTCTGGGTGCAGTTTGCTTTCCTCTAAACCTCCAAAAACCATCAAAAGCTGTCAAGGGAAAAGAAAACAAACATACAACCATTAAAACCTTCAGAGAACAAAAGCCTGAAAAACCGGTTTCCTCAGAGTCCACCCCCTTGAGGGGAGTGGGAGAATATAACTAAGGAAACATTGCCTAAAATCCCACGCGGCATGCCTCTCCTCCAGAAAACCAAACAGGAAAAAAAATAATAAAAATAAAAGAATAATAAAAGGAAAAAAACAAAAGACGACGAGAGAACAACCACTGCTACTTCATAGATAAAACATTTATTTTTAATTCGTTCCCACTATTCTCATTCATTTTTTATTATACTGAAAATTTTTAACCTATTTACCATCACAGTGAGATGTCCAGTACATCAAATTCCATAATAACCTTTTAACTTGAACTTTTTGAAACATATACCCGTGTTTTTCTTTTGCTTCTCTATTTTTTTATTTTTTAAAATTTTAGTTTAGTTTAATTTATTCTTTTTTAATTTTTATTTTTATTTTCTAATATTCATATAGACTTAAACTTCAAGGTAATCTTATTTCCCCAATCATACCAATTTCAATCCCCCTTTATCTTATGAAAGTTGAGTCCTTTAACAAAGATATCAAGATACATTCATAAAAAATCAAAATACTAGAACTCATACAGCAATTCAGTAACGTGGCAGGATGCAAAGTCAATGTACAGAAATCAGTGGCTTTCTTGTACACTAACAATGAAAATACAGAAAGGAAAATTAAAGAATCGATTCCATTTACTCTAACACCAAGAACCATAAGATACCTGGGAATAATCCTAACCAAAGAGGTAAAGGATCTATACTTGAGGAAATACAGAACACTCATGAAAGAAATTGAAGAAGACGCAAAAAGCTGGAAGACCATTCCATGCTCTTGGATTGGAAGAATAAACATTGTTAAAATGTCTATACTGCCTAGAGCAATCTTTACTTTTAATGCCATTCTGTTCAGACAAATGGTTGATACCCAGGATCTTATGTACCAAGGAAGGTACATAAATTATACAGAGGGTCAACAGATATAAGAAAACAGGCTCAATATTATTAACTATAAGGGATATGGAAATCAAAACCACAATGGATCTCTCCTTATACCTGTCAGAATGGAAGAATCAAAAAGATGAAATAATAAGCATTGGAAAGGACGTGGAGAGAAAGGAAGACTTGTACACCATTGATGGAAATGGAAATCAGTGCATCCCCTGTACAAAATGCAATGGATGTTCCTCAAGAAATTAAAAATAGAAATGACATATGATTCAATAATTTCAATATTAGGCATTTACCCAAAGAAAACAAAAACACTGATTTGAAAAGAATTATGAACATATTTACAACAATCATTATTTATAACAGGCAAGATATAGATGCCATCTAAGTGTCTATCAATTGACAGATGGCTAAAGAGGGTGTATACACAAAACATGCACATGCACACAGCACACATACACACACACACACACTGAAATATTACTCAGACATGAGAAAAGGATGAGTTCATGTCGTTTAAGACAACATAGATGAATGTAAAGGGTATTATGCTAAGTGAAATCAATCAGACTGAGGAAGACAAATGCCCTATAATTCCACTCATAAGTAGAATCTAGATAAATGAATAAAACTAAGTAAATAAAAATAAATCCAGAATAAGACCTATAAAAGAAGAGAAGACACTGATGGTTGTCAGAGGGAAAGGGAGTAAGGGTTGGGCAAAATGACTGAATAAGAGTGTGAGATACAGGCTTTTAACTATGGAATGAAGACATCACAGAATAAAAGGTACAGCATAAGGAATACAGTCAATAATATTTTAATAGGTAGGTAATTGTAGCTACACCTGTGGTGAAGAGAATGTAATGTATAACTAGTGAAATCACAAGGTTGTACACTTGAATCTAATCACATTGTCTGCCAATTATACTCAAATTTAAAAACAGTTATTAATGAATACATAAATGAATAAAAATAAGAATGTGTATATATAAATAAATAACAAACCTAATGAATTCTATAAGGACCCGTTCTCTGAGTACTATCACTTTTGTGTTTAGGGTACAAATCATAGCAATTTGGAGAAACACAGTTGAATCCATGGTATAGAGCAAGGGCACACAAGGGAAATCAAAATCCTGAGATCCTCTTGGAGATATTGGTGGCAGAATCTGAGCTAAGACAATGGGACACCCTTCTATGATGGAGTACCTTTCTCTTTATACTTGAGCCATATGGGAAATATGTGCTATCCATCACATTTACCTTTGCTTTTTGGACAGAGTTCCAGGATCCCAGTTCAGGATTGATGTTTTCATCAGAGACATATTAACAGTTCCTCTAAACCAAAAGACAGACCTGCCAGCAGATGTTTTGAGCTCTTCGTGCCAGCATATTCCTTGTGGGCAAACGTCAAACTTCTCTGTATCTTTATACTGGAAGGAGACGACATGTTTATTGAACTTTTCATTCTTTATTTTTATTTTCAGCTTAACAGTATTCATTGTTTTTGCACCACACCCAGTGCTCCATGCAATAGTGCCCTCCCTATTACCCACCACCTGGTTGAACTTTTCATTCTTGCCAGATGTTTCCCGTGCACTCCATCACATGATCCACAAGTACTGTGCTATAGGAAGCAACCTGTGTGAATGGCATCAAAGAGACCCCTTCATTCTGACTTCTGATGGAATGTATCTAATGGAGTGTAACTTACATGATCGTGTGCACTTCTTCCCCTTTTCCTGACAGAACTGAAGTACTTCTTCTTCCTGCTATTAGGAGTGCAAGCCTTAAAGAGAGATTTTGACATAATGAGCACTGGGTGCTATGGCAACTGATGAATCAATAAACTCTACCTCTGGGGCGCCTGGGTGACTCAGTGAGTTAAGCCTCCGCCTTCGGGTCAGGTTGTGATCTCAGGGTACTGGGACCAAGCCCCGTGTTGTGTTCTCTGCTCAGCGGGGATCCTGCTTCCCCTTCTTTCTCCCTGCCTGCCTCTCTGCCTACTTGTGATTTCTGTCTGTCAAATAAATAAATAAAATCTTTAAAAAAAAACCCTCCACGTCTGAGCTAATAATACAGAATATGCTAACTAATTGAATTTAAATCAAGCAAAAAGTTGCAAACATTGATCTTGGTTGAGGAAAACTCCCTAGTCTATGGTCGTGATACCTTCCTGGCCTCAGGCCACATTCAAATTCTTCTGTGGAGGCCCTATTGCAGGAACACGTGGAAGGGCCATCTCAGAAATCCCCCCAGGGTAACTGAGAACTTGGTTCGGTCTGATTCCCAGTTCAACATCTCCCTGTGCACAATTCTGCTTCCTTTATTCCATGGGTATTGAGCCTTAGAATACTCCCCTAATAAACTTCCTGCATGCCAATAGTGTTCTTACAAGTGTACCTCTTTGGATTGTTTTAAAAATGATGTTTCTTTCTTTTGCTTCCTTCTTGCTAGTTTGTGGCTTCCTGTATCTGATGGTTGGCTGGTAAGGTGTTTTTCATGCAGCCTGTCTATTTGTAGTCTGGAATCTACTCCATCCCTTCATGCTTACAGGGGGAGAGTGGTGGCAATACTTTCTTTTGCTAAAATTGAGGTCTGTCACAACTTCTTTATGGTTTCCCAAAATTATGCTCACACATTTATAAATAGTCCTAAATTAATCTCAATTTTGTCACCTAGGTTCATTGTAAGTTCATTGTAATTTTCTTATAGACTTCTAAGTGGTATGTAGATTTCCCCCCTGACATGAAGCTTGTCTTTTCCTCATTCTCCTGTCCCCTGAGAATCTACCTCATATTTGATCTATGTAGCACAGTCAAATGCCCCATCAGATAGTGGCACCCTGTTTTACTAGAGCATTGACAACCCTTTTTCCTGAATGAGCACAGAGATCAAAGCACAAAAATATGAATATTTACTGAAAATTGTATTTTCACTCTTGCTGCAAGTTTTACTTGTAACTTCATATACTACCAGTCTATAATGTACTTCTCAGAATTAGCTAGGAGCCTGTAGTTTTGTTCAGAAAATAAAGCTTCACTCAGGTCAGGTTTCACTCAGGGTACTGAGATTTCACTCAGGTGGTAAATTATGTTCAAAATCAGAGTAGGATTAGTCACTCTGATAAGATTCAATATCCAAAGGCAGAAGTATAACAAAATTTATAGTATGCTTACTCCCTAAACAAATGACGATTCTTATAGTTCACATGGATTAAGCAATTATACTATCTCACATTTATACAGAGGCAGTGTTTTCTATCAACCATTGCATTCAAGAATTTTTTTTTTTTTAATTTTACAATTGTGGAATGTCATCCTTATACATATTTTAAAGTTTTTTGTTTTTTTTTTTCTATCTAGTAAGTTAACATACAGTGTAATATTAGTTTCATTTTACAATTATGGAATACATACACATAAATAAGTATGTATCATCCTTATTTTTTTAAGTTCTTTTGGTTTTTTTTCTATCTAGTTAGTTAACATAGAGTGTAATATTAGCTTCATGTGTACAATGTAGTGATTGAACACTTCCATACAACACCTGGTGTTCATCACAAGTCCACTCCTCAATTACCATCACCTAGTTATAAATATATTCTTAAGTAAGCCAAGGCAAATGGAGTGGTAAAAATCAAGGTTTGCTAAAATCAAGGTTTGCTAGGAAACTGAAAATAAATAGTACAAACAATAGCAAAATCTTTGAAAAGTACCCATATCAAATCAAAGAGTTAAGTGTTTGACACAATAAATGCATTCTTCTGTTATTGCTATAATCATAGCTTTTATGATTCACCTTTAAATATCAAATAAAACAGTAAAATAAATCAAAATCATAAGGATACAAGCTAGCAAGCTTATAACACAACCACCAAATTAAATTTAGAGAGAAAAATGGTGGAAATCCCACCATGGGCTTGATCATTTTAATTACTGTCTTTAACAGAAATTATCTCTCAATAATGCACTCTGTAATCTGCTCCATCAAAGTTTTAATAAGTGGTGCAAGCATAACATTAGTTCAACTTCTAGTGTAATTTTAAAAAGTATTTAATGGGGGCGCCTGGGTGGCTCAGTGGTTTAAGCCGCTGCCTTAGGCTCAGGTCATGATCTCAGGGTCCTGGGATCGAGTCCCACATTGGGCTCTCTGCTCGGCAGGGAGCCTGCTTCCCTCTCACTCTCTCTGCCTGCCTCTCTGCTTACTTGTGATCTCTCTCTGTCAAATAAATAAATAAAATCTTTAAAAAAAAGTATTTTATGTATTGATTTGAAAGAGATTGAGAGAGAGAGAGAGAGCAGGAGTAGAGGGATAAAGAGAGGAGAAGCAGACTTCCTGCTGAACAAGGAGCCTGTTTTCAGGCTAGATCCCAGGATCTCAGGACCATGAAATGAGCTAAAGGCAGAGGCTTAACCCACTGAGACACCCAAGTGCCCCTCTACTAATGTACTTTTAAATCATCCTTTTTTATGGACATTATTTGTTTACATTTTGATCTTAATTATAGATGATTTTTGTATTTTAATTTTAATGAATCACAACTTTCTGAAAGAATGTATAATCTGTGAATCTTTAAAATCTTCGAAAATTAAATATTTTTGTCATCCCAAGATTCAGAGTTATGCAGGTCTGCAATACTAATAAGATAGTATTTTTAACAAAATATGTCAATAGACCACACCCCTTACTAGGACACTCTAGACACTGATATGAATGAGTTTGATGCTGCCAGACTATAAGATGTTTCCTCCTCACAAATAGATGCATTACGATGACCCTGCTCAGAAGGGACAGAGATCCAGCTTGTTGAAGTCATCATTTTTATCTATCTAAGTAGGTCATAATCACCTTTAATATTTAGTAATTTGTTTATTACTCTGAACTCCACAAAAATCCAAAGTACATTACTCTTTCTGTGTAATTTTCCAAATAAAATTCTTTGTTGATCTATACCATATGTGAAAAACTAAAAGGTATTAAATCTGATGTAGCCATCAGGTTAAGTCTCTTGCAATAACTAGTCAATTCAGTCTAATAAATTATTTTGCTGTTACTATTTTATTTTAAACTGAACAAATTGATTAATCACCCTGGTATGCTGAGGGAAACAAATTATAATTTTTAGGGTAAGTTAGAACAAGGGGGATTAGAAAAATACAGAAGGAAATGATCAGAATTCACTAAATTTTCTGTGATTACACTATGGAAAAAGGGAGTATATATTAGTGCCTTCTATTATCATTGAAAGTATATTATTTTATGATTCAAGTAGAGATACCACAATTTCAGCACCATCCTAAGTAAAAGACTGAAAAACATTAGAAGTGATCTCTCTTTTAAATGAGGGGACAAAAGAAAATTTAGAATACTAAATTCTCAATCCTACACGAGTCAGTATTGAAATTTCATTCTTCTAATTAATGCCATTTTAGATATTATATTTAATTTCTCATTTAGATTTTCAACCACTTTGTTTGCATGGTCAATTAGGAATTAGTAAGTTTTCTATCATATTAATTAGCGAACACAATTGTGTCTCCTGTATAATATGGAAATTATACTTAGGAATTTTGATATACATAATTTAACATTGCAGTCCTTGGAAAAATATAATTTTCTACCAATGATATTATTTGATTAACGTCTTTAGTTGATCTTACTAGTAAATACTATAAACAAAATAGCACATTGAAAATACAATTAGATTGGTGATGATGGATTGTTTTTATATATATATTTCACCTTAAAATAATACCTTGATACAAAGTTAAACACTAATAATTCCAAATTTAAAAAACAACAGAAATTTTAAACCTCAAAGAAGCAGTATTTACTAAATGTAATAATTTTAATTGTTGTAGTGAGTCTTTAAAACACATACATCTCTCTTGCATACATGTAAAGGAAAAAGAAGTAGCGCAAATTACTATATTATTAAGGTATATCTGTTCACATTATGCAAATTTAAACAATTATTAACAAAAATTCCGTTAAATTTATCCTTTAAGTGAACGACAGCAGCCCAACAATGACAGCATCCCATAGGTGGAATGAATTAATAAAAAAATGTGTATACATACAAAGGGATACTATTTGACTAAGGGAGGGAATTCTGACATGCTATAGTTTGAACAAATATTGATGACATGATGTTAAGTGAATAAGCCAATTATAAAAAGACAAATTCTGTACATTCCCACTAAACTAAAGATCCTATAGTAGTCAAATTCATAGGGCCAGAAAAGCAGAATTGGGGTTAGCAGTTCCCAGGGACAGGGAGAAACAGGAAATCATTGTTTAATGGGTGCAGAGTTACTGTTACAGATTATGAAGAGTCCTGGGGTTATATATTGGTCATAGTTGCAGAATAATGTGACCGTACATAATGCCACTATAGTGCAAGTATATTTAAAAATGGGTAAGATGATAGCAAAACTTATTTTAAGAAACTTACTAAATACTCTGCAATTATTATATTATAGATTGACACTTAAGCAATTTCTAAATTTCGTCATTTTTCATAAGAATGAGAGAGTTTAGAATAATGAAAATAAGAAGGTTCCAAGTCAAATAAATGAGTTTGGAGGGTTTCAAGATCCTTCAGGAAGGCACCAGAGAGACCCATAATTAAGGAATTCATATGGTTCCTAGGTGTGAAGAATGCAAATGTTAACAGATATGAAGGTGTGGAGATAACAAAGTTTTGAGAAATGCAGTGTATATCCATAGAGAGAAGTGTTTCTTTATTTTTTAAGATTTTATTTATTTATTTGACAGACATAGATCACAAGTAGGCAGAGGCAGGCAGAGGGGGGTGGGTGGGAAACAGGCTCCCTGCTAAGTCAGAGAGAGCCAGATCTGGAGCTCGATCCCAGGACCCTGAGATCATGACTTGAGCTGAAGGCAGAGGCTTAATCCACTGAGCCACCCAGGCACCCCAAGAAGTGTGTTTCTTTGTTTAACTTTGAAACAACCAACTAAAACACTGAAGTAGAATGCTGTCAGTACAATCATGATGCTGAAATAATGGAGTAAGTGATTGAGGGAGTTTTTTGCAATTTTTTGACTTGCATTCCAGTACAGGAGGCATATGTAAGTTAGGTGCAAATCAAATGACCATGGAAGAGAGGGATTCCTGTCCTGCCATTTCATTGAATTAGAACACATCTTTGAGACTGAATCAGCATCTTCATCTCCTCAAGTATGATACTATTCATTCAACAACCTAGAGCAGTTTCAGTACTAACAGGTCAGCAAAGAGAATGCCTTCGGAGATTTAGATTCTTTTGGGCCTGAACAAGAAAAGATCTTATCTTTATACTGGGTACTAACAAATTCATTTTCTCTTATTTACCAAAAGAAGATTGTGTCTCTGTGAATTTGAGGGGAAACATCATTACACACTTTATACAGTTAATGAAATGTTGAATTTAGTATTATTGTCTTTCATTGGGAACATATTCTGAGAAAGTAAGATGATGAAAACTCTATCATCTATCTCTTCATTTGTAGTGTTGCTCTTGTTTGAAATCATGAATGTTTGGAACACCACCACAGATTTCATTCTCCTAGGACTCTTTAATCACACAGAAGCCCATCTATTTCTTTTTGTGATGGTTCTCACAATTGCCTTCACCTCCTTACTAGGCAATGCCCTCATGATTTTCCTGATTCATCAGGATGTCCGGCTTCACACTCCCATGTACTTCCTATTGAGCCAACTCTCCCTCATGGACATGATGCTAGTCTCCACCATTGTGCCCAAAATGGCAGCTGACTACCTGACTGGCCTGAAGTCCATTTCTCCTTCTGGCTGTGGGTTGCAGATCTTCTTCTTTATCAGTTTGGAAGGGGTCAAGTGTTTCCTCTTGGCACCCATGTCCTATGACCGCTATGTGGCTGTTTGCCACCCACTGCGATATGTCGTTCTCATGAGCTGGAAATTTTGCCTGAGAATGACTGTGGGGTCTTGATTCCTGGGGACAGTGGATGGCCTCATGCAGGCTGCTGCTACCCTGAGTTTTCCATTTTTCCATGCACGTGAGATCAATCATTTCTTCTGTGAGGCCCCTACTCTGGTGCGTTTGGCTTGTGCCAACACATCGGTCTTTGAAAATGTCATGTACATCTGCTGTGTATTAATGGTCTTGGTCCCATTTTCTCTCATCCTGATTTTCTATAGTCTTATCTTTGCTGCAGTTCTCCAGATGCATTCTAGAGAAGCCCGCAAGAAGGCTTTTGCTACATTCTCCTCACATCTCTCTGTGGTGGGACTCTTTTATGGAGCTGCTATTTTTATCTATATGAGACCTAAATCCTACAGGTCAGCTAACCATGATAAAATAGTGTCGGTGTTCTATATTATCTTCACTCCTTTGTTAATCCCCATCATCTATAGTATGAGGAACAGTGATGTCAAGGAAGCCCTGAGAAAGTGTATGGGTCAGTGTGCTACCTTAAGTCATGACTAAGATTACATTGATTTGGGGGCGCCTGGGTGGCTCAGTGGGTTAAGCCACTGCCTTCGGCTCAGGTCATGATCTCAGGGTCCTGGGATCGAGTCCCGCAACGGTCTCTCTGCTCAGCAGCGAGCCTGCTTCCCTCTCTCTCTCTCTGCCTGCCTCTCTGTCTACTTGTGATCTCTCTCTGTCAAATAAATAAATAAATAAATAAATAAATAAAAAAGATTACATTGATTTGTCCCAAATTTCAAGGTTATACAAAAGGAATTATGTGAAATGTCCTAGGGAATATTTATATATGCATTATATCTATAACTGTTACTGTTTTATTCTGAAATTCAGACAGAACTATATATTTTAATTCTTTTTATATATAGTAATTTTTATGTATAATAATTACATTATTTTAAAAATTTTCTTGACTCTTTTCTTTTTCAAGTTATTTATTTATTTATTTTTTCATTTCAATATAAAGAAAATTTTTTTAAAATTTAATTTTATTTTTCAGTGTTCCAAGATTCATTGTTTATGCACCATATCCAGGCCTCCATGAATCTCAGTTAGTTAACAAACTGTGTAATATTCATTTCAGGTGCAGAATTTAGGAATTCAACCCTTACACACAATGCTCAGCACCTAACCCACCCACAACCTATATTCCCTCTGATAAACATCCTTTAATAAAGTGAAAAAATAGCCCATGCATTTGAAGTAAATAAATAATTGAGGAATATACATCTACAATACATGAATAACTCATAGAACTCAACAACAAACACATTAAAACATGTGTGATAGCCATTTGTATGTCTTCGTTGGAGAAGTGTCTGTTCAATATCTTCTGCCCATTTTTTGATATGATTATCTGTTTTGTGTGTGTTGAGTTTGAGAAGTTCTTTATAGATCCTGGATATCAACCTTTTGTCTGTACTGTCATTTGCAAATATCTTCTCCCATTCTGTGGGTTGCCTTTTTGTTTTGTTGACTGCTTCCTTTGCTGTGCAGAAGCTTTTGATCTTGATGAAGTCCCAAAAGTTCATTTTCACTTTTGTTTCCTTGGCCTTTGGAGACATATCTTGATAGAAGTTGCTGTGTCTGATATCGAAGAGGTTACTGCCTATGTTCTCTTCTAGGATTCTGATAGATTCCTGTCTCACGTTGAGGTCTTTTATCCATTTCGAGTTGATCTTTGTGTATGGTTTAAGAGAATGATCGATTTTCATTCTTCTACATATCACTGTCCAGTTTTCCCAGCACCATTGATTGAAGAGACTGTTTTTTTTCCATTGAATATTTTTTCCTGTTTTTTCGAAGATTATTTGACGATAGACTTGAGGGTCCATATCTGGGCTCTCCACTCTGTTCCACTGGTCTATGTGTCTGTTTTTATGCCAGTACCACGCTGTCTTGGTGATCACAGCTTTGTAGTAAAGCTTGAAATCGGGTAACGTGATGCCGCCAGTTTTGTTTTTGTTTTTCAACATTTCCTTAGCAATTCAGGGTCTCTTCTGATTCCATACAAATTTTAGGATTATTTGCTCCAGCTCTTTGAAAAATACCGGTGTAATTTTGATCGGAATGACATTAAAAGTATAGATTGCTCTAGGCAGTATAGACATTTTAACAATGTTAATTCTTCCAATCCAAGAGCATGGAACAGTCTTCCATCTTTTTGTGTCTTCTTCAATTTCTTTCATGACTGTTCTGTAGTTCCTCGAGTACAGGTCCTTTACCTCTTTGGTTAGGTTTATTCCCAGGTATCTTATGGTTCTTTGTGCTATAGTAAATGGAATTGATTCTCTAATTTCCCTTCCTGTATTTTCATTGTTAGTGTATAAGAAAGCCACTGATTTCTGTACATTGACTTTGTATCCTGCCATGTTATTGGATTGCTGTCTGAGTTCTAGTAGTTTGGGGGTGGAGTCTTTGGGGTTTTCCATATAAAGAATCATGTCTTCTGCGAAGAGAGAGAGTTTGACTTCTTCCTTGCCAATTTGGATACCTTTTATTTCTCTTTGTTGTCTGATTGCCATTGCTAGAACTTCTAATACTATGTTGAACAAGAGTGGTGAGAGTGGGCATCTTTGTCATGTTCCTGATCTCAACGGGAAGGCTGCAAGCTTTTTCCCATTGAGGATGATATTTGCTGTGGGTCTTTCATAGAAAGATTTTATAAAAAATGGGCAGAAGATATGAACAGACACTTCTCCAACGAAGACGTACAAATGGCTATCAGACACATGAAAAAATGTTCATCATCACTAGCCATCAGGGAGATTCAAATTAAAACAACATTAAGATACCACCTGACACCAGTTAGAATGGCCAAAATTAGCAAGACAGGAAACAACATGTGTTGGAGAGGTTGTGGAGAAAGGGGAACACTCTTACACTTTTGGTGGGAATGCAAGTTAGTGCAGCCACTTTGGAGAACAGTGTGGTGATTCCTGAAGAAATTAAGAATAGAGCTTCCCTATGACCCTGCAATTGCACTGCTGGGTATTTACCCCAAAGATACAGATGTAGTGAAAAGAAGGGCCATCTGTACCCCAATGTTTATTGCAGCAATGGCTACGGTCGCCAAACTGTGGAAGGAACCAAGGTGCCCTTCAACGGATGAATGGATAAGGAAGATGTGGTCCATATACACAATGGAGTATTATTCCTCCATCATAAAGGATGAAGACCCAAATTTTGTAGCAACATAGACGGGACTGGAAGAGATTATGCTGAGCGAATTAAGTCAAGCAGAGAGAGCCAAGTATCATATGGTCTCACTTATTTGTGGAGCATAACAAATAATATGGAGGACATGGGGAGATGGAGAGGAGAGGGAGTTGAGGGAGACTTGAAGGGGAGATGAACCATGAGAGACTATGGACTCTGAAAAACCACCAGAGGGTTTTGAAGGGGCGGGGTGGTGGGAGGTTGAGGAACCAGGTGGTGGGTAATAGGGAGGGGAAGTACTGCATGGAGCACTGGGTGTGATGCCAAAAGAATGAACACTGTTATGCTGTAAAAAAACAAATTAAAAAAAATAAAATTAAAAAAAAATGTGTGAAATATTTAAATACCCATTTCTCCAATGTATATATATACAAATGCCTGATAAGCATATGATGAGACAGTCATTTGTTATTAGAGAAATGCACATAAAATCACAATGAAATATTCACCCATTATGAAAGGTGTTATTAAACTTTAAATAATAAAAATAACAAATGCTGCAAGAATGTGGAGAAATTGGAATCTTAATGCATTCTTTCTTTTTATCTTAGTGCATCTTTGATGGGAATGTAAAATGGTCAGGTGCTATGAAGAATAAATTAAACAAGATGGGATTGGGAGGGAGACAAACCATAAATGACTCTTAATCTCACAAAACAAACTGGGGGTTGCTGGGCGGAGGTGTGTTTGGGAGAGGGGGAGGGGGTTATGGACATTGGGGAGGGTATGTGCTCTCATGAGTGCTGTGAAGTGTGTAAACCTGGTGATTCACAGACCTGTACCCCTGAGGATAAAAATACATTATATGTTTATAAAAAAAAAATTGGAAGGGGAGGGGAACCATAAGAGACTATGGACTCTGAAAAACAACCTGAAGGTTTTGAAGGGGCGGGGGTGGGAAGTTGGGGGAACCAGGTGATGGGTAATGGGAGGGCATGTATTGCATGGAGCACTGGGTGTTGTGCAAAAACAATGAATACTGTTACGCTGAAAAAAATAAATTTAATAAAAATTAAAATTAAAATAAAAAACATTATGGCAATACATACAATAATAGTATGGAAAATTTTTTTCCAACATTTTTTTGTTGTTGTTTATTTACAGCATAACAGTGTTCATTGTTTTGGCATCATCAAATTATCAAATGATTTAGTAATTATGCTTCTAAATACATACAAAAAATAATTGAAAGCAGAAGCTTGAGCAAATACCTCTGCAGAAATGTTTATAGCAGCATAGTTCACAATAGCCAAAGAGGTAAAAAAAAAAAAAGTGCCTACAGGAGAAAAAAATGCAGGAATTAAAAGTACTGTATATAAACAATTGTTTATTATTTGCACTGAAAATGAACAAAATTCTGATACATCCTACAACATGGATGAATCTTGAGAAAATTTGTCTAAGTGAAGTAAACCAAACAGAAAAGGAAAATATTGTATGATTACACTTTTATGAGGTACTTAGATTAGGCAAATTAATTGAGACAAAGAAACATTAGTAGGATTATAGGGTGCAAGGATGGGGAATTATTATTTGTAAGGTGAGAAAACTGGTACATTGAAAATATTCTAGAGATGGATAGTTATGATTGAACAAAAATATGAATGCATTTGTTACTGAATTGCACAAAGATTGTTAAAATTGTCTATTTCATAATATATATTTTATCATAAATAAGTTAGAAAAGAAGCCTTTAAACTAGATTAGTGGTACCCCTTCCCAAGATAAATGTAACACAGATGCAAATACTGGAGACCATACAAAATCTAAGAACATTTAAGGGGTTACCAGCAATGAAAAATGCATTCTTATATTATCTAAATAGTAGTCCTTCAAAGTAGTATTATCATTTTGTTACCCGTTTTAAAATGTAAAACATGATTTGTAACTTAATGGTAATCTCTAACTTAGTGAAAATTCAAAAATAAGTATCTACTCTAAAATAAAGATTTCTGCCTGTGTGTTTATATAAAATGTATCAAATTCCATTATAATGTATCTAATTTGAGCCAATGTTCAAACAGCCAAATAATTTAATATGCTTACACAATATTCTTATGCAACTTCTGAATAACAATATATAAAATTTATGAATCCATAAAACTTCAGAGACATAAAAACATTGGAAGAATCTGAATAAGCATATTTGTTATCCCACTGAATTGACCCTTAATGCATCTTCAAAAACATGTAAATATATTAAAATAATTCCTTTCCATTCTTGGCCTGAGGCCATCTTTATTAGTGACTTAAATTGTATCATTCAAGTCTCAGTTGGCTTTCCCAAATAAACACACACACACATACACACACATACACAAAGAAAAGGGTTCTTTCCTTTAATGTCTAGATAAAGAACTTGAGTCATGGTTGCTGCTGAGTCTTCCTAAAATACCTAAGATGTCAAGTGCAGGGATAATAGATGAATATATACATCCGTTTGAAAAGTATTTAAAGACATCTCTTCAGAAAAACGACTTTGTTCACATAATGACAGTAGGACACCAGTCAGCTATTCAATTCAGTGATTTTGTAAAACTGAAAGATAACAAAGAGTACATGTCATAATTGGTTTTTATTTTAATTTGTTACATAAGACGTGAGATTCCTCTACAAGTGCTTAGAAGAATTTGTTTAGAATTAAGAACTGTTTTTTTTAAAACTTACTAAAATAAATAATCAGTATGATATCTCTCAACAAGGGGATATCAAAGACAATTTCATTTACTGGAAATGGATTTAAAAGATCCTGTATGTTTGAATTTTGGAAAGAATTGGTGTTTTGCCTAAAAATGTATCATAAATTAGCAGTGACACAGTAAAATTGATAATATAGTCACTGGTAATATAGTCATAGATATTATCTATGAATTTTCCTGTTTTTATGCTGAACAAGATTAAGGTCTATTCTAAGCGATGCTGTGTTTATGAAAACATGATCACTTTAAGAGTAGTAATAATTCTGTATCACAAAATGTATACTAAATGTTTATATGGATACAAAAGAAACTTCAAATATGAGAAATATTTATTTGACCCATAACTGAAACAACATATTTTCAGACAAAAATTATATTTGAAATAAAAATTATACTTATCAATAAAGGGGAGATACATTTTCCCCAGAGCCCATGATGAATCTCCTGGAGATGGGAAAAATACTAGATAAGTGTAGAGTGCTTTAGCATGGTATGTTTAACATGAATTATACTCTCCAGAAGTAGAACTATTTTCATGCAATCATGTGATGTGCTCATATCAATGTTGATGCCATTGTATTAATTCTGACGGTTTGGATAGTATCCAGATTAAAATCATTATAGTTTTAAGGTGATCTGTTTAAGAAATTAGTGACTTATCTATGTAAAAAAAAGTTGGTCAAGACCAGAAGTAGAATATTTTAAGTAGAGTTTGAACAGGAATGGCTGTATTTTTACAATAGGAAGTGATTTTGGAGTTAGTTCATAAGTATGGTGTCTGAATGGGAAAGGATATGAACATCTTTTAAAATATGAGATTGAGTCTTATTGGTATAGGCTTTAGATAGGCTTACATAAAATTTGATGAACAAAAGTAACATGTAACAGTCCAAATTCTCAATAACAATAATAGAGTGTAGAATTTCCTTTCTCACTTGTGTGTGTGTGATTCTGTGATTTATTGTTTTTTTTTTTACATCTTTTATTTGAGTATGGTTGACACACAATGTTGCATTACTTTCAGGTGTACAACATAGTGATTTGGCAAGTTTTTACATATTCTACACTCACCACAAGTATAGATCCTATCTAACACCGTACAACACTATTACAATATCATTGAATATATATATATATTACATATATGTAATATATATATAAATTCAATCTATATATACACATATATATGTATATGTATATACGTATATATGTACATATATTATTTATTTATTTATTTGACATAGAGAGAGATCACAAGTAGGCAATGCAGCAGGCAGAGAGAGAGGGGAAGCAAGCTCCCTGCTGACCAGAGAGCCCAATGCGGGGCTTGATCCCAGGACTCTGGGATCATGACCTGAGCTGGAGGCAGAGGATTAACTCACTGAGCCACCCAGGCACACCTCATTGACTATATTTTTTATGTTGTACTTTCATTCCTGTGACTTATTCATTTCATAACTGGAAGGCTGTGTCTCCCTCTTCTGTTCGTTCTGACCATTTTTTGTCAATGACCATAGTTGTTACACAGTTGTCAGGGCAAATTATTGTTATACAGTATTTTAATTTATATGAATATATTACTTCTAGGTAAATGAATATTCAAAAATGTAAAATTGAACCATGAGAAAGTTAAAATAGTAAAAGAAAAATTTGTTTCTGGGACAATTATATATTTTCTAAATTTAAAGGACCCCTAGAAATAATTCAAGTATTCATAGAAGTAGTGAATGTATTATTTTTCTGCTTTTTCCCCCAAAACAAGTTGAGACTAATTTTACTTTCTGTGTTTAATTTTGGTGTTTTATCTTTTAACCTTATGTATAACTGAACTTCAAGTGAAATAATATCTACATTAGAAATTGAGGCTACTTTGTGAAAATCAGATGGAAACGACAGACAGAAATGATTTGGGAACTATACTGATGATGAATTTAGGCATATCAGGTGATGGATGAAAATAATTTGATGGAATATTTCATATTGATGAAAACAACCTTTCTTAATGTTGCTGGATGGTGGTATTAAAGACAGTAAATGCCACACCTATTGCTCAGTAGCAATTTATGCAAAGAACATTGTAAGTAACCCATTTACATTATCTTATACAATCTTATAATAACTCTTGTTTTTTATTTCTTCCAGCTTTATTGAAGTATTTTTGCTAAATGCATATTGTATTTATTTAAAATGTACAACTAGATGTTTTAGTATATGTACACATTGTAAAACAATCACCATAATCAAGCCAACTGATACATCTATCAATTTACATAGTTTCTTCCTTTTGTCTTCTTTGCTAGTGTCACAACTTAAGATTAATGCTTCTAGATAATTCAACTATAAAGTATGGAATTGTTAATATATTATACGTATTATATAATATATATATAACATATTATATAGTATACATGTTATTATATATTGTATACATATTATATACATATACATATTATATATTATATACATATTATTATATATTATACATATATATAGTCTATATGGAATGCCTTTCCATTTCTTTGTGTCCTCTACAAGTTCTTTCATCAGAGTTTTGTAACTTTCTTTAGTTAGGTTTATTCCTAGGTATTTTATTGTTTTGAGTTAATTATAAATGGCATAGATTCCTTAATTTATTTTTCTGGTGTTTCATTACCAGTGTATATAAATGCAACAGATTTCTGTGATTTGATTTTGTATCCTGAGACTTCACTGAATTTAGTTACCAGTTCTAGTAGTCTTTTGGTCGTGTCTTTTGGGCTTAATACATATTACACACATTCTTTATCCACTCATTATTTGATGAACACTTAGTTGTGTGTGTGTGTTTGTGTGTGTGTGTGTGTGTGTGTGTGTGTGTGTGTGTGTGTGTACATGTACTGTACATATCTTAACTTTTGGAAATAATGTTGAAAAACTCGTAAGAATGCAGATATTGCCTCAAGATATCTATTTTAGGGGCACCTGGGTGGCTCAGTCGGTTAAGCCACTGCCTTCTGCTCAGGTCATGATCTCAGGGTCCTGGAATCCAGCTCCACATCCAGCTCTTTCTCAGCGGGGATCCCATTTCCCCCTCCCTCTCTCTGCCTGCCTCTCTGCCTACTTGTGATCTCTCTGTGTAAAGTACATAAATAAAATCTTTAAAATAAAACATATACATTTTAATTCTTTTGGATATATAGTCATAAGTGGGACTGTAGGATCATATGTTTTCTTTTTTTATGGTTTTTTTCAACGTAACAGTATTCATTGTTTTTGCACCACACCCAGTGCGCCATGCAGTATGTGCCCTCCTTATTACCCATCACCTGGTTCCACAACTTCCTACCCCCTACCACTTCAAAACCCTCTGGTTGGTTTTCAGAGTCCATAGTCTCTCATGGTTCATCTCCCCTTCCAGTTTCCCTCAACTCCCTTCTCCTCTCCATGTCCCCATGTCCTCCATATTATTTGTTATGCTCCACAAATAAGTGAGACCATATGATACTTGACTCTTTCTGCTTGACTTATTTCACTCAGCATAATCTCTTCCAGTCCTGTCCATGTTGCTACAAAAGTTGGGTATTCATCCTTTCTGATGGAGGCATAATACTCCATCGTGTATATGGACCACATCTTCTTTATCCATTTGTCCAGTGAAGGGCATCTTGGTTCTTTCCACAGTTTGGGTACTGTAGCCATTGCCGCAATAAACATTGGGGAACAGATGGCTCTTCTTTTCACTATATCTGTATCTGTGTGCTACATACCCAGCAGTGCAACTGCAGGGTCTTAGGGAAGCTCTATTCTTAATTCCTTGAGGAATTTCCACACTGTTCTCCAAAGTGGCTACACCAACTTGCATTCCCACAAACAGTGGAAGAGAGTTCCCCATTCTCCACATCCTCTCCAACACATGATGTTTCCTGCCTTGCTAATTTTGGCCATTCTAACTGGTGAAAGGTGATATCTCAATGTGGTTTTAATTTGAATCTCCCTGATGGCTAGTGATGATGAACATTTTTTCATGTGTCTGATAGCCATTTGTATGTCTTCATTGGAGCAGTGTCTGTTCATATCTTCTGCCCATTTTGGATAAGATGATCTGTTTTGTGTGTGTTGAGTTTGAGGAGGTCTTCATAGATCCTGGATATCAACCTTTTGTCTGTACTGTCATTTGCAAATATCTTCTCCCATTCCATGAGTTGCCTCTTTATTTTGTTGACTGCTTCCTTTGCTGTGCAGAAGCTTTTGATCTTGATGAAGTCCCAAAAGTTCATTTTCACTTTTGTTTCCTTGGCCTTTGGAGACATATCTTGAAAGAAGTTGCTGTGGCTGATATCGAAGGGGTTACTGCCTATGATCTCCTCTAGTATTCTGATGGATTCCTGTCTCATGTTGAGTTCTTTTATCCATTCCGAGTTTATATTTCTGTATGGTGTAAGAGAATGGTCGAGTTTCATTCTTCTACATATCACTGTCCAGTTTTCCCAGCACCATTTATTGAAGAGACTGTCTTTTTTTCCACTGTATATTTTTTCCTGTTTTGTCGAAGATTATTTGACCATAGAGTTGAGGGTCCATATCTGGGCTCTCCACTCTGTTCCACTGGTCTATGTGTCTGTTTTTATGCCAGTACCACGTTGTCTTGGTGATCACAGCTTTGTAGTAAAGCTTGAAATTGGGTAACGTGATGCCGCCAGTTTTGTTTTTGTTTTTCAACATTTCCTTAGCAATTCAGGGTCTCTTCTGATTTCATACAAATTTTAGGATTATTTGCTCCAGCTCCTTGAAAAATACCAGTGGAATTTTGATCAGAATGGCATTAAAAGTATAGATTGCTCTAGGAAGTATAGACATTTTAACAATGTTTACTTTTCCAATCCAAGAGCATGGAAAGGTCTTCCATTTTTTGTATCTTCTTCAATTCTTTCATCAGTGTTCTGTTGTTCCTCGAGTACAGGTCATTTACCTCTTTCAGTAGGTTTCTTCCCAGGTATCTTATGTTTCTTGGTGCTATAGTAAATGGAATTGATTCTCTAATTTTCCTTTCTGTATTTTTATTGTTAGTGTATAGGAAAGCCACTGATTTCTGTGCATTGACTTTGTATCCTGCCATGTTACTGAATTGCTGTATGAGTTCTAGTAGTTTGGGGGTGGTGTCTTTTGGGTTTTCCATAGAAAGAATCAAGTCATCCGTGAAGAGAGAGAATTTGACATCTTCCTTGCCAATTAGGATACCTTTTATTTCTCTTTGTTTTCTGATTGCCGTTCCTAGGAGTTCTAATACTATGTGGAACAGGAGCGGTGAGAGTGGGCATTTTGTCATGTTCCTGATCTCAACAGGAAGGCTGTAAGCTTTTTCCCATTGAGGATGATATTTGCTGTGGGTCTTTCAAAGATAGATTTTATGAAGTTCAAGAATGTTCCCTCTATCCCTATGCTTTGAAGCATTTTCATCAGGAACGGATGCTGGATTTTGTCAAATGCTTTTTCTGCATCAATTGAGAGGACCATGTGGTTCTTCACTCTTCTCTTATTGATTTGTTCTATCACATTGATTGATATGCGAATGTTGAACCAAACTTGTATCCCAGGGATTAATCCCACCTGGTCATGTTGCATAATTTTTTTTAATGTACTTCTGGATCCTGTTTGTTAGGATCTTGTTGATAATCTAGAATCCATATTCATCAGTGATACGGTCTGAAATTCTCCTTTTTGGTAGGATCTTTGCCTGGTTGGGGGTCAGGGTAATGCTGGCTTCATAAAAAGCATCTGGAAGTTTTGATTCTGCTGCAATTTTTTGGAAACGCCTCAGAAGAATTGGTGTTATTTCTTCTTTGAAAGTTTGGTAGAATTCCCCAGGGAATCCGACGGGTCTTGGGCTCTTTTTTTTGGGAGGTTTTTGATCACTGCTTCAATCTCGTTACTAGATATCGGTCTATGCAGGTTGTCAATTTCCTCCTGGTTCAATTTTAGGTGTTTATAGTTTTCCAGGAATGCATCCATTTCATCTAGGTTGCTTAGCTTACTGGCATATAACTGTTGGTAATAATTTCTGATGATTGTATCTACTTCCTTGGTGTAAGTTGTGATCTCTCCCTTTTCATTCATAATTTTATTAATTTGGGCTTTCTCTCTTTTCTTTTGGATTAGTGTGGCCAATGGTTTATTGATCTTATTGATTCTTTCAAAAAACCAGCTTCTAGTTTCATTGATACATTCTACTGTGTCTCTGGTTTCTACCTCATTGATCTCTGTTCTAATCTTGATTATTTCCCTTCTTGCATGTGGAGTTGATTTGATTTGTTTATGATTCTCCAGTTCCTTAAGGTGTAGAGACAGCTGGCGTATTCTGGATTTTTTAATTTTTTGAGGGAGGCTTGGATGGCTACATATTTCCCCCTTAGAACTGCCTTTGCTGTATCGCATAGGTTTTGGACCGAAGTGTCTTCATTCTCATTGGTTTCCATGAGTTGTTTAAATTCATCTTTGATCTCCTGGTTGATCCAAGCATTCTTAAGCAAGGTGGTCTTTAGCTTCCAGGTGTTTGAGTTCCTTCACTTTTCCTTGGGATTGAGTTCCAATTTCAAAGCATTGTGATCTGAGAATATGCAGGGAATAATGTCTGTCTTTTGTTATTGGTTGAGTCCTGCTTTGTGACCGAGTATGTGGTCTATACTGGAGAAGGTTCCATGTGCACTTGAGAAGAATGAGTATTCTGTTCTTTTAGGGTGGAATGTTCTGTATATGTCTATGAGGTCCATCTGGTCCAATGTTTCATTCAATGCTCTTATTTCTTTATTAATTTTCTGCTTCGATGATTTGTCTATTGCTGAGAGAGACATATTAAGATCTTCTACTATTAATGTGTTCATATCAATGTGACTCTTTATCTTTATTAATAGTTTTCTTATGTAATTCACTGCTCCCATATTATGGGCATAGATATTTACAATTGTTAGATAATCTTGGTGGACAGTCCCTTTAAGAATTATGTAGTGTCCTTCTGTATCTCTGACCACACTCTTTAATTTAAGATCTAATTTATCTGATGTGAGAATCACTACCCTGACCTTCTTTTAGGCCCATTGGCATGAAAGTTTCTTCTCCATCCCTTCACTTTAAGTCTGGGTTTATCCTTAGGTTCAAAATGGGTCTCTTGTAGACAACATATGGATGGGTGCTGTCGTTTTATCCAATCTGCAACCCTGTGTCGTTTTATGGGAACATTTAAGCCACTCACATTGAGAGTGATTATTGATAGATACGTTTTTATTGACATCGTGTTACCTTTGAAGTCTTTCTGTCTGTAGATTCCTCCTATATTTCTGTTAAATGATATTTTTAGGATTTTTTTTCTCTTTTATAGGGCCCCCCTTAATATTTCCTGCAGTGTCAGATGGTGGTTTCATAGTCTTTTAAGCATTGCCGTTCTTGGAAACTCTTTATCTCTCCATCCATTTTGAATGTCAGTCTTGCTGGATAGAGTATTATTGGCTGCATGTTCTTCTCATTTTGTACTCTGAATATATTTTGCCAGCCCTTCCTGGATTGCCAGGTCTCTGTGGACAGGTCTGATGTTATTCTCATTGGCTTTCCTCTGTATGTAAGGAGCTTCTTTGTGCTAGAGGCTTTTCAGAGGGTCTGTCTTGAAACATAATTCTTCATTTTAACTATAAGGTGTCGTGAGGACTCTCGAGAATCTAAAATCTTGGGGGGAAACCTCTCTACCTCTAGTACATGAACGTTGTTTCCATTGGTGTGATTGGGAAAATTTTTGTAGACAACTTCTTCCACTATATCTTCTAGACTTCTTTCTTTCTCCTGCCGTTCAGGGATTGCAATAATTCTGATGTTGGAACGTTTCATGGCATCATTTATTTCCCTGATTCTGTTTTCTTGGCTTCTGAGCTGTTTGTTCCAGCTCCTGATCCTTTCTCTCTATCTGTTTGTCCTCCAGATCAAGAATTCTATCTTCTGTCTCAGTTACCCTAGCTTTTAGAGAATTTAGATTAGTTTGGAACTCATGGAGAGCATTTGGAACATCATCCCTGGTGGCTTTAAGTTCTGCTCTAATCCCTTCATTTTGGTCATTCATGGCTTTCTCCAACCTAGCTATTGCCTGGATAATTGTTAATCTGAATTCCTTTTCCAACCTATTTTCTATGTCGTTAGCCATTAGCTCTGTTGCAGAAAGTCCATCCTCTGTGTTTTTCTTCTGTTGGGTATTCCTCCTTCTAGTCATTTTGTTAAGAGATGACTGAATGGATGCCACTGGATTTAATTCTTGTGGTGCAGTCAAAGTGCACTCTAGAACGCTTCTGTGCAATCAGGGTTCTCTACCCAAATGAGAGTAAAAAGAAAAGAAAAAGAAATAATAAAGAAGGAAGAAAAAAAGAAGAAGAAAAAAAGGGAAAAAAAAGCAAGAGAGAGAGAGACATGAAAAAAAGGAGAAGATAAAAGAGAAGGATCAGCCCTAACGGGCCCCAAGGTAAGATTTATGAAGTATACAAACAAAAACAGACAAACAAATAGACTTATAAACGTAGAAGACATGAGAAATATATATATATATATATATATATATATATGCAAAAAACGGAAGAACCTCATCAGAAAGAACCCCAAGTATAAGATTTATATACTTTCAGGACAAACACAAATACACAGAAACACTGGCAGAAGGAAAAGTTGGGATAGAGTGGTTATAAATTCTCAGTGTGGGCGAAGAAGGTTATTTTGATTCTTCCTGGATGTATCTTGATGTTTTGTTAAGCAACTCAAATTTCATAGAATACAGGGGGATTAAAAATTGGTTTGCCTATAGGGGTAGCATTGATTGGGGAAAGGGGATTACCTTGAAATTTAACTCTATATGTATATTAGAAAATAAAAATTAAAAAAGAATAAACTAGATTAAACTAAGTTAAAATTTTAAAAAAATTTTAAAAATAGAAAAGCAAAAAAAAAAAAAAAACAAACCAAAAACCTACTGGTGTATGTATCAAAAAGTTCGGTTTAGAAGGTTATTAAGGAATTTGATATACTGGACATCTACATGATGTACAGTGAGATGAGGATAAATAGGTTAAAAATCATCTATATGTCTAAAAAAAAGAACGACAATATTGGGAAAGAGTTATAAATAAAAGTTGTATTTATGAAGTTGTGGTAGTTGTTCTCTTGTACTCTTCTTCTTTTTTTTTTTCTTTCTTCCTGGTTGGTTTTCTGGGGGAGGGGCCTGCCACGTGGGTTTTCAGACAATAATGTTCCCTGAGTTAGGTCTTCCCGCTCCTCTCAGGGGGGTGGGCTCTGAGGAAACTGTTTTTTTCAGGGTTTTGTTCTCTGGGGGTTTTTATGTTCTTTCATCTGTTTTCTCTCGCCTTGACAGCTTTTGATGGTTTTTGGAGTTTTAGAGGAGAGCAAACTGCACCCTGACCTCCCTCTCAGAGAGAAGCCTCAGAATACTTTGCAGAGCTGCTGGCAGAGTTGGTTCTGAGTCAAGGTCCCTGGGGATGCAGGAGCTCCTCATTGTAGCCAAAATCAGGGCAGCGACAGCTGTCTAGGCAGCTCCAGACCTCCAGAAAGGTTCCAAGCAGAGATCACACACTGAGATTTTCCTGCTTTCCCAGGCTGGGAATGTCTGATTTTTCCAGATGCCAGAGCTCCAGGCTAGCGCCTATGATCACCTCTCCCAAGGGAGGGTGTGGGACCTGCACATTTCAGGATTGCCATCTGGCCAGGCTCCCAGCCCCTTAAGGGAGCCAGACCCCACTTGTTCTCGGGCGGGCTCGCAGCTCAGGCACACTGGCGGCTCAGGGACAAAGACCTGATTTCTCCACCGAACTCTCTCTGGCTCAGTGCCAGGGGAGGCTGTCCTGGGTCTGGGGACTTAGGTCCCTGTCCCTAATCGCCCAGATTCCCACTATTTCCCCCTGTGATCATTTGCTCTTTGTTTTTTGAGTGCTTTCAACCAGACTCCAAGTTAATGCTTGTCCCCAGATGCAGGGCACTCTCGTATTGGGGTATTACTTTCCAATGGGTCACCTCTGGTGGCTCCCTCCCCCTTTTGTTTATCTTCCAATATCAGCCCGATGTTCCCACTCTGCTTTACCTGCCACTGGCGTCTTCTGCTCCTTTAGAGATCCAGACGTGTATAATTCTGATCTCAGGCTGATTTCATGGGTGGTCGGTGTTCTTGGTAGGTAATCAGCTCACTTTAGGGTACAGGTTGAAACAGCGCCTCCTCCTACTTTCCCGCCATCTTGACGCCTCCCCCATATGTTATTTCTATTTTTAATTATTTGTGGAACTCCCATATACTTTCACATATTGACTATACCAGTTTACATACCCAAGAATAATGAAAATGGATTCCCTTTTCTCTACATTCTGGGCAATACTTATTAACTTTTTAAAATTTTCTTTTTTTTAAATTTAATTTTATTTTTTTCAGTGTTCCAAGATTCATGGTTAATGCACCACACCCAATGCTCCATGCAATATATGCTCTTCTTAATCCCCACCACAAGGCTCACCCTTCCCCCCTACCCTATAAAATCTTCAGTTTGTTTCTCAGAGTCGACAGTGTCTCATGGTACATCTTTCCCTCTGATTCCCCCCTTTCACTTTTCCTTTCCTTCTCTTAATGTCCTCGATATTTTTCCTTATGTTTCGCAATGTAGTGAAACCATACAATAATTGACTCTCTCTACTTGACTTACTGAACTCAGCATAATCTCCTCCAGTCCTGTCCATGTTGATACAAAAGTTGGTTATTTATCCTTTCTGATGGAGGCATAATATTCCATTGTTTATATGGACCATATCTTCTTTGGCAGGTTTCAGTGGATATCTTTGTAGTTTTGATTTGATCATCTATAGATGATACCCATAATGTTAAATTTACTCACCTGTGTCTATATTGCTAAGATTCAAAACTAGAGCTAGATTATTGTTTGTACTCAAAAGGATCTTTAATTATAACTTGCTTGTGCAATAAAACAGAACAGGCACATCTTCAGTCTGAATCCAAACTCAAAGTACTTCAGTAGTAATTATTTCCTTTTCAGCTCTCAAATTATCTGTCTAACTATTTTTCTATTTATTTACCTATTAATGGTGATTCATTACATGAGATTTCATAAAAGCATATAATTTGAAGTTCACAAATATGTGCATGTACCAATACTGTGTATTCTAGATCTCTTTATCTTTCATTAAGGCATGAAGCTGTATATCAATTAAATCACACATTTCTTAACGATGTAATAAGAGGGGCACCTGGGTGGCTCAGTGGGGTTAAAGCCTCTGCCTTCGGCTCAGGTCATGATCCCAGGGTCCTGGGATCGAGCCCCACATCAGGCTCTCTGCTCTGTGGGGAGCCTGCTCCCTCCTCTCTCTCTGCCTGCCTCTCTGCCTAGTTGTGATTTCTCTCTGTCAAATAAATAAAATGAAAAAAAAAGATGTAATAAGATTATGAATTCTAAGTACAGTACACAAAATATATATTATTATATTTTTCTTTTTTTATAGTATAACCTAGAGGAAACACTTGAAAGAATGTGTAATCATATGTAAGAATCTTTTTTTCACTTTTTTAAAATTTCTTTTCAGTGTAACAGTATTCATTGTTTTGATTCTATGAAAGTATACTGTGTAGAATTATGCTTGGCACCAACCTAGAGGACACTCTTGGGTTATCTGATTTGGACTCTCTTAAAGGCATCTCACAAATTCCACTGTAGGCTGTAAATTCTACATGGCTGATGTCAATGCAAAATAATTATTATCTAGGGATGTCCAAATACAAGTATGGTGAAACATTTCAAGTAAATGAGGTAGACCTTATGAACCCAGTGAATTCAAATTTCTCCTCAGAACCTGATCTTGTACCTGTTTTATAGGATTCCTCCCTTATTGGTGAATAAGAAAGTTCCCTTTTGGGAAACTTAAGCACTTTAGATCTTGAGAAGGGAGGGAGTAACCTAAATTGATGTGAAATCCAATGGAGAGTTTTTACAATTAGATGATTTTTAAAGTCTGATCTGATAAAACTTCCAAGAAATACAACTTAAGGCTCCTTTGGTAACTTTATATTCTTGCTATATCAATTTAAGTGATAAGACCAAATGTGACCGAATTTATTTAGCAACCAATAAGATATTTCTTTGGAATTGATTTTGATCAAAGGCAAGATGGTGTAGGAAAAAAAAAAAGGCTTCCTGATAAAACTCTCCATTATCTAGCTTCTAGAGGTCACCCAACCATATCTGTCACTGTATCACTACAGTCTTAAATAATTCACTTTCACATAGGAATCAGATTTTCATCCTCGTAATGAGGCTATTTTAAAAACATGTTTCTTTTGTAAATGTGTAAAACATTGATCTATGGCTATTTTTGTTTTCATTTTTTTGTTTATTTGTTTTCATTTTTAACTAAATACAAGCATATAAAAATATATCTATGCAAGCAATATATTGGCTATTGAATTCATGTGATGGTAATTGCCCATAACTTTGAAACTTAGGCAGCAGTTAGGAAATTTTCCTCATTATGATATAGGAATAAACTGAATATGTCTTGAATATGCACACTTACAACTTGATTTACAGGGGAAATAATATGGGTGCCTCTTTGTTTTTGTTCTTGGTTTTTTTTGTAATCAAAGTCGCCTAGGAAACTTTGGTACTGGGGGCAAGGAATGAATTTCAGTTCATCTGAAGGATCTGGAAATGATGTCTGCATTTACTACACCATTCATTAAAGCTGTATATCTGTAAGGAACAAGTGGCAATGTGATAACAACAACAGAGGAGACAGAATATCTTAAAATGAGCAAAAATTAAAAACTAAATCAATGGGGGCGCCTGGGTGGCTCAGTGGGTTAAGCCGCTGCCTTCGGCTCAGGTCATGATTTCAGGGTCCTGGGATCAAGTCCCGCATTGGGCTCTCTGCTCCGCAGGGAGCCTGCTTCCTCCTCTCTCTCTGCCTGCCTCTTTGCCTGCTTGTGATCTTTCTCTGTCAAATAAATAAATAAAATCTTAAAAAAAACCTAAATCAATGTATTTGGGAATGAGGGACATACATATTCATGACCCTATTTTATCTATATTGAATTTCTATTTTAAGATCATTCTTTTTTTTTCTTTTTTTCTTTTTTTTAGTTTTGACAAGTTAAAATGATATCCACTAATGTCAGAATCACCGTTTGAAGGATAAGAGAGTTTATCAATTTAAATACAATCTTCATCTGTAAATAACTATATCTATTTCCTAGAAGGTAAATTAGTAGCAAGAGAATCAGGAAAAGTCACATAAAATCTGAATCTTGATTTATCATCTATAAAATTTTTAGCTTACATCTACCTCAAGAACCACTGGTCAGAATTAAATCAAATTTAATTATCGCACAAATATTGACACAAGTCAGAGTATGTCCAGTAGAGATGGCCAATAAAAGCTGATACTTTTGTATTCTCTGTATATAAGCCTTGTTTATGTTCGAGATTTATTTCTCTAACTCAATAAGAGAACACCTGATTGATTTTCACCTATGTATACTTAGTAGAACTACAAAAATCAAGACATATGAAAATCTTTTATAAATGGTTTATAAATATATTACTCATTATATTTAATTGGACAAAAAGAAAATGAAAGGGGAAATACATAATTTAGTCAATTAACATATCTATCATCCTCCATAGTTATGTGTGTGTGTGAGAAGAGTTAAGAACTTTTTGGAGGGAGTCTGGGTGGCTCAGTCAATTAAGTGTCTGCCTTTGGCTCAGGTCATGATCCCAGGGTCCTGGGATCGAGTCCCACATTGGGATCCTTGCTTGGTAGGGGGGAAACTGCTTTTCTCTCAGCCTCTGCCTGTTTGTGCACTCTCTCTCTCTCTTTCTGAAAAATAAATAAATAAATAAATAAAATATTAAAAAAAAAGAACTTTTTTGTTGGCAAACTTCAAGTATGTGATATAATACTGTTAAGTATAGTCATTTTTATTGTATATTAAGGTTCCAGAATTTTAACATGCTGCATACCTGAACCTTCATATTATTTGAGTAAACTTTCCCTATTCACCCATCAGCAAGACCATGGTAAGCAGGATTAAGAGTTTTATTATTCTATAATAAACTTTATTCTATAAAGTTCTGTTGAGAGTTTTATTTATTTCACAAAAAATGAGATCGTGCAATACTTCTCTTTCTGTTTCTGGCTTACATTAGTAAGCATGATGTTTTCTAGATTCATCCATGTTGTCACAGTGATGAAGTTTTTGTTTTGTTTTGTTTTATCCAAGGTTAAATCATATTGAAGTGTATATAGATTTATGACTCTTGTAAATCTACTCATCCACTGATGGATATTTAGGTTCTTCCCATGTCTTGGTTGTTGTGAATAAGACCACAATATACATTGGAGTGGAAATACTCCTTTGAAATAGTGATTTCATTTTCTTTGCATATATACACAGAAACAAGAGTGTTAGAACATGAGGTAGTTCTATTTTTAGTTTTTTGAGAAAATCCATACTATTTCCTATAATGACTGCCAATTTACATCCCATCAACAATAGGAGAGACTTAAAAAGATCATGTAAATTTGGACATTTTAAACACTATAGTAATTAAACATTTAACATTTAGTAGAGAAGTAACAGATTACAAATTTGACATATAGAATGATAGTTGGTTATAAGTCACGTCTCTCCAAATTTAAATTAAGTGGAATTTTTTCAACACATGTAACTGAATAATAATAATAATAATATCCTAATAGTGTGGGAAAACATAATCGTTGTTTCCTGTTGAAAGATTTAACTCATCTCTTAAATTTGGCTTCAGAATTATGAACTTTGAAGAAATCTGAGAAAAATGTAAAAAAAATATTAAAAGCATAAAAATCCACAAATGTTCCACAGTGACCAAATACCTACCAAGGACTTCATACATTGTGAGGAACACACAGACACATTTCACACAAAATTGTGAGTCAATAATATAATTACAAGTGAACATAAGGATTTTGTTCTTTCACTGAAATAAACTAATCAGTGAAAAATTTCCTTACGTTTTTTCTACTCCAGTATTTTATGATATTTTTCAATCACTTTAATCACTGCCTTACACCAGGTCCTCAAGCTCTCTTTACTGTTTTTTTTAAAATAATCTATTTATTTATTTGACAGAGAGAGAACACAAGTAGGCAGAGTGGCAGGCAGAAAGAGAGGGAAAAAGGCTCCCTACTGAGCAGAGAGCCCAATGTGGGACTCTGAGATCATGACCTGAGCTGAAGGCAGAGGCTTTAACCAACTGAGCCACCCAGGAGCCCCTACTAGAGTATTTTCTAAAAAGATTTTCCATCTGAATCAAAAATGGCATTTGGACTCTTTATTTCATCAGCTAGTGTTCTTAATTGAAGAAAGATATGAATTTAGCTAAAATACTTTAGCCCAATTTTAACTAATAATGTATTGCTAAAAATGCTTTAAAGACTTATAGAATCTCCAAATATGGAACTGAATATTATCTGAAACTCTACAACCATAAAAAAAAATGTCCAAAAGCAGGCTGAAAATGAATCCTGTGACGATACCATCATTGCCCCTTTGGGTTCAATTTACAGCCTCAGACCATGTGATGGACTCCATGAAAAGTTCAAGAATTTATTTCTTTTGATTTATGTTCATTTAGAGCTTGTGTACTTGCTCTTTTTTTTCCTCTTTTTCCCCCCCACCCCAGTGGCCCATTCCCAAGTTAAATCTGCAAATAAAGAATCTAAAGTAAAGTATAGACATATATTTTTTGCCATAGTTATGTCAAGACCTTAAGTGAACATTCGAGTTCTACCATAGATATTGAAATATTTGCTCTTGGGGCACCTGGGTGACTCAGCGGATTAAAGCCTCTGCCTTTCACTCATGTCATGATCCCAGGGTCCTGAGATCCAGCCCTACATCTGGCTCTCTGCTCAGCGGGGATCCTGTTTCCTCCTCTCTCTCTCTCTCTGCCTGCCTCTCTGCCTACTTGTGATCTCTGTCTGTCAAATAAATAAATAAAATATTTTTAAAAAAGAAATATTTGCTCTCAAAGGAATGTCAGAAGACAGTCCACATAGAAAATAATGATAAATGGGTTGCGGACTTTATGTTTAATTTGGAAGATGCTTTATCTACTCACAGGAGTCTTTATGTGTGAGATACAAGAATATGGGATAAATTTGTTTTAGATACAATGTCTGGGAAAATAGACATGAGAAATGAAAAAAAAAAGTGGAAAATATTTAATCTCTGTTCTCTGTTTAAATCATGAAAGATGCCTGTTACCTTTTAAGGAGAGACACAGTGAAAGTAAGTGTGGGGAGAGAGAGAGAGACAGAGAAAGAGAGAGGGAATAAGAAAACATTATCATAAAGTTTTAAAATCAGTGTGCAAACATTGGTGCCTTTAGGGCCTGATTATATAATGTGGACAAGAGCTGTGTATTATGGCCAACTCTACAATCCAATAATAAATACAATGTGGTGACAACAATGCACAAAAGGCATTCTTTTGTCTATCTTCTTTGTCTTTTAAAAGGCATCTTTCAAATTTTCTGAAACAGTGGCTTCCTGGAGAGGATCCTAACTAGTCAATCTTACTTACTCTCACAAGTTATGGGAATCTGAAGATCATAATGTTAGCCGTAGTCTCCCCGCACAAGTCTCTGTTTCTCCCCAATCTCTAAATCCAGAATTACTTGAAATTGTTCTGGAGTTATCTAAATAAAATACATATTGTTGATGTTAGTTTCCTTAGTATTATAAACAATTATCTCCTTTAGCTGGTACAACCCTACATCTGCAGGGTCACACAGAACAACTACTACCTAACTTTATGTTATCTTCACATTAAAGTGAATGAAGTTCTTTGAAGAAGTTTAAACATTACAATTAAAGTATACAATTGCCTTTATCTTCAATTTATGATGCATTATTCTCACATAACATTCTTTGATGGAATAATTAATAGTTTTCACTGTTCTCAAGTTTTAGATCTGGTGTCATTTACATAAGGAAGGTATATCCTTCCTCTTTGTTCTCACAAATTTCAGTATACCTATTAATAATGCAAGTCATCGTGATATTGCTACCATAGATTTTGTGGTCACTCCATGGACAATTAATGCTTACATCATTTTAAAAGGTCCATTTGCTTGCACCCTTTTAAAATACTTTTGAAATATGTTTATCTGTACCCCAACATTTATAGCAGCAATGGCCACGGTGGCCAAACTGTGGAAAGAACCAAGATGCCCTTCAATGGATGAATGGATAAGGAAGATGTAGTCCATATACACTATGGAGTATCATGTCTCCATCAGAAAGGGTGAATACCCAACTTTTGTGTCAACATGGAGAGGTCTGGAAGAGATGCTGAGTGAAATAAGTCAGGCAGAAAGAGTCAATTATCATATGGTTTCACTTATTTATGGAGCATAAGAAGTAACACGGAGGACATTAGGAGATGGAGAGAAGTTGGGGGAAATTGGAGGGGGAGACAAACCATGAGAGAGTATGGACTCTGAAAAACAACCTGATGGTTTTGAAGGGGTTGGGGGTGGGGTGGGAAGTTGGGTGAGCCTTCTGGTGGGTATTATGGGGGGCAAATATTGCTTGGAGCACTGGGTGTGGTGCATAAACAATGAATTCTGGTACACTGAAAAGAAATTTAAAAATAAATAAATTTAAAAAAGATATATGATATCTGAACCCTTGATATATTTTCATACATTAATAAAAAAATGGCAAGAGCCCTTACTCTAAATGAATGCAGAAAAAGCATTTGGCAAAACACAGCATTCTTTCTTGATTAAAATTCTGCAGTGTAGAGATAGAAGGTATATGCCTCAATATCATAAAAGCCATCTATGAAAAACACACTGAATATAATTCTCAGTGGGGAAAAACTTTTCCCCTAAGGTCAGGAAAATAGCAACTATGTCACTATCACCAATTCTGTTCAACATAGTACTAGAAGTCTTGGCCTCAGCAATCAGACAGGAGACAAAAGAAATAAAAGGCATATGAATTAGCAAAGAAGAAGTCAAACTCTAACTCTTTGCAGATGATATGATACTCCTATTGAAAAAGCCAAATGACCAAAAGACCAAAACCTCTAGAACTCATAGAGGAATTCAGTAAATTAGAAGGATATAAAATCAATGCCCAGAAATCTGTTGCATTTCTATACACCAAAAAAATAGAAGAAACAGAAATTAAGGAGTTAACCCCATTTAAATTTGCACCCCAAACCATAAGATACATGGGGTCCCTGTGTGGCTCAGTGGGTTAAATCCTCTGCCTTCAGCTTGATCATGATCCCGGGGTCCTGGGATCAAGCCCTCTGTCAGGGTTTCTGCTCAGCAGGGAGACTGCTTCCTCCTCTCTCTCTACCTGCCTCTCTGCCTACTTGTGATCTCTATATGTCAAATAAATAAATAAAGTCATAAATAAATAAGTAAGTAAATAAGTAAGTAAATAAATAAATAAAGATGTAACTAGATTTCAGTACATTAAAAAAAAAAAAAAGGATGAATCTATCCAAACAGGCAAAGGATCTATACCCAGAAAACTATAGAATACTCAAGGAAGAAGTTGAGGAAGACACAAAGAAATGGAAAATTATCCCATGCTCACAGATTGGAAGAAAAATTATTGCTAAAATGTCTATGCTACTTAGAAGAGTCAATACATTCAATGCGATTCCTATCAAAATACCATCAACTATTTTCAAACAAATGGAACAAATAACCCTAGATTTTTTGTGAAACCAGAAAAGATCCTTAATAGCCCGAGGAATGTTGAAAAAGAAAACTAAAGCTGGAGACATCACAGTTCTGGACCTCAAACTCTACTACAAAGCTGTAATCATCAAGACGGTATGATATTGGCACAAAAACAGACATATAGAACGAGGAACAGAATAAAGAACACAGAAATGGTCCTCTATGGTCAACCAATCTTCATAAAAGCAAGAAAGAATAACTGATGGAAAAAAAGACAATCTTTTCAGGGTGTCTGGGTGGCTCAGTTGGCTAAGCATCTGCCTTCAGCTTGGATCATGATCCTGGGGTCCTGGGATCGAATCCCACTTCAGGCTCCCTTCTCCTTCTCACTCTGCTGCTCCCACTGCTAGTTCATTCTCTCTCTCTCTCTCTCTCTCTCTCTCTCTCGTCAAATAAGTGAATAAAATTTTTAAAAATACAATCTTTTCAACAGATGGTGTTGGGAAAATTGGACAGCCACATGCAGAAGAATGAAATTGGACCATTTCCTTATATCATACACAAAAATAGACTCAACATAGATGAAAATCCACTTTTTCCTTCCTTCTCCTAATGTCCTCCATGTTATTCCTTATGCTCCACAATTAAGTGAAACCATATGATAATTGACTCTCTCTGCTTGACTTATTTCACTCAACATAATCTCTTCCAGTCCCATCCATGTTAATACGAAAGTTGGGTATTCATCTTTTCTGATACAGGCATAATATTCCATTGTATAAATGGACCATATTTTATTTATCAATTCATCTGGTGAAGGGCATCTTGCCTGCCCTTGGATGGGGTGTTAGGTGAACCTGGTGGTGGGTATTAAGGAGGGCACGTATTGCATGGATCACTGTGTGTGGTGTATAAACACTGAATCTTGGAACACGGAAAAAAATAAGTTTAAATTAATTTAAAAATAGATGAAAATCCTAAATGTGAGACAGGAATCCATCAAAATCCTTGATAACACAGGTAGCAACCTCTTTGACCTTGGCCACAGCAACTTCTTCCTAGACTCATTGGCAAAATGAAGAGAAGCAAGGGCAAAAATGAACATTGGGAATTCACCAAGATAAAAAGCTGTTGCACAGCAAAGGAAACAGTCAACAAAATCAAAAGAAAACTGACAGAATAGAAGAAGATATTTGTAAATGACATATCAGATATAAAGATAGTATGCAAAATCTATAAAGAATTTATCAAGCTAAACACCCAAAGAACAAATAATCCAATCAAGAAATGGGCAGAAGACAGGAACAAATATTTCTGCAAAGAAGACATCCAGATGACCAACAGACACATGAAAAACTGATCAACATCAGTTGACATCAGAGAAATACAAACCAAAACCACAGTGAGATACCACCCCATACCATCAGAATGGCTAATATTAACAAGTCAGGAAACCACAGATGTTGGTAAGGATACACAGAAAGGTGGGAATGTGATACACGCTGTTGGTGGGAATGTATGCTGGTACAGCCACTCTGGAAAACAGTATAGAGGTTTCTCAGAATGTTGAAAATAGAGCTACCCTACAACCCAGCAATTGCACTACTGGGTATTTACCCCAAAGATACAGATGTAGTGATCCAAAGGGGGCACCTATGCTTCAATGTTTATAGCATCAATGTCTAAAATAGTCAAACTATTGAAAGAGCCCACATGTCCATCAACAAGTGAATGGACAGAGAAGATGTGGTGTATAGATATACAATGGAATATTATGTAGCCATCAAAAGCTATTTGTAATGACATGGATGGAGCTAGAGGGTATTATGCCAAGATAAATAAGTCAATGAGAGGAAGACACTTATCATATAATATCACTGATATGTGGAAATTGGGAAACAAGGCAGAGGATCATAGGGGAAGAGAGAAAAAAAACGAAACAAGATGACACAAGAGAGGGAGACAAAGCATAAGAGACTCAATCTCAGGAAACATAATGAGGGTTGCTGGAGTGGAGAGGGGTGAGGGGGATGGGGTGGCTGGGTGATGGACACTAGGGAGGGTATGTGCTGTGGTGAGCACTGTGCAATGTGTAAGACTGATGAATCACAGACTGTACCCCTAAAGCAAATAATATATTATATGTTAGTAGTAAAAAATAAATAAATAATAAAATAATAAAATAAAAATAAAACTATTGCAGCTATCACACTGATTGGGTAATAGACATGACTAGTACCTCAAAAGCCATTTTTGTGCTTTTATTCTCTATCATCCCCAAAGAATCACTTTTTACCACTTCTGACAACATAGATTCATTTTGTCATTTATTCTATTTTGAGATTATGCTCCTCTCTGTGTCTGGCTTCTTTCCTTCATATTATTGCTGTTAAGTTCCTTCTAACTTTTTGTGTCTTTGTAGATCATTAATTCACATTGCTACTAAACACTCCATTGTGTAACTATCATCTGTTTACTCACCAAGTTTTGTTAGAGCATATGTGAATATTGTAGTGTTTATTACAAATGCCACTTATGTCAATGTGTTTAAACATGTCTTCTGGAGACTATATGGAAGAATTTCTGTTGGAACTAATGCAGAAGTACAAGTTCGAGGTTAATAGCCAAGCTTGTGTTTATCTCCCCCAGTTTTATTGAGGCATAATTGAAAAATAAATATGATATATAAGATTTAAGACAAAATGATGATTTCATATATGTTTGGGCCATTACCTATTAACATCAGTGCCTTTCTCTTTCTCTTTCATATATCCAGAATTGCTTATAGAATATTATTTTACATTCAAATAAATTGCATCTTGAAGCATGTCTTTGTTATTCTTAACCATTGATTTTACCTATAATTATTAGGAAAAAAGTAAACAATTTCATCCAAATATTTTGGATTTTGAGTGTGATGGCATGCAATTTGGATATAAATGTGTGGAAAAAGAAAATATTCTCTATGTTGAATACTTATTTTTTAATTAAACATATCTCACCACATTTATGCTAATTGATAAAGGCTAGAAATACATCTATATCCTATTAAGTTAATACGGAGATATTTTCTTTTATAATTTTACTCATATATTTCAAAATATTTTTATGAAAATATTTATCACCTTCATCTTGCATTTTGGGGACACAGAACGGGGTTTCTTTGATCAATTTCTTCTTAGTATTATTATATTTGTATTGAAGTGTACTTGACAGACAATGTTACATTAGTTTCAGGTGTATAACATAGTGATTTGACAAGTATATATATTATTTTATGCTTACTACAAGTGTAGATATTATCTGTCAACATACAGTGTCATTAGAATACCATTGACTCTATTTCCTATGCTGTAACTTTCATCAATATCTTTTTACTATTATTATGTTATGTTATGATAAATATATGTTATATATACATATATATATACAGTGTGTTAAATAATACGTTGTGCTATGTTATGTTAGTCATCATACAGTACATCATTAATTTTTGATGTACTGATTCATTCATGATGTAATGATTCATTATTTGCATGTAACACCCAGTGCTCATTACTACACGTGCCCTCTATAATACCCATCATTGGGCTACCCCATCACCAAACCCCTCCCCCTCTGAAACACTCAAATTTTTTCCTGGAGTCCATAGTCTTTCATGATTTGTCTCCCCTCTTATTTATTCCATAATTCAAAAACTGGTATCTATCACTCCTATTCCCCCCTTTTTACCCACTCCACTCCCCTTCTTTCCAGCTTGTTCTCTGTATTTGTGGGTCTATTTCTGCTTTACTTCCTTGTTTTGTTTTTAGATTCCAAATATAAGTGAGATTGTATGGTATTTTTCTTTTTCTATCTGACATTTCACTTAGCACAATACGTTTCATGTCCATTAATATTGTCACAGATGGCAAAATACCATCTACTTATGGCTAAGTAATATCCCATTGTATCTCCATACTAGGTCTTCTTTGTCCATTTATCTACTGGTGGGCACATAGGTTGCTACAAATCTTGGTATTTGGTAATATAATTGGTAAATAATACCACATTAAATATGGGTGTACATATTTTTTTGAATTAGTGGTTTTGTTTTCTTTGGGTATACACCCAAGAGTGGAATTACTGAATCATATGGTATTTCTATTTTTAATATTTTGAGTAACCTCCATATTTTCCATAGTAACAGTACCAACTTACCTAGTGAACAAAATTCCTACTTCTCTCAAGTCTCAACAACACTGATTATCTCTTTGTCATCATGATGACTGTCATTCTAAGATGTATATGGTGGTATCTCATTATGATTGTGATTTGCATATCATGGTTAAGTGATGTTGAGGATCTTTTCATGTGTCTGTTGGCTATCTGTGGTCTCCTTTGGGGGTAAAACAAAAAACACGGGCTATTCAGGACTTCTGCTTAATTTTAAGTAGTTTTGTGTGTGTGTGTGTGTGTGTTGAGCCATGTAACTTATTACGTATTTATGTACTAACCTCTTATTAGCTATATTATTCAGAAATATCTTCTCTCATTCTATAAGTTGCCTTTTAGCTTCATTGATGAGTTCCTTTAATTTTCAAAAGCTTTTTATTCTGGTGTAGTGTTAATAGCTTATTTTTGCTTTTTTTTTTTTTGCTTATTTTTATTGTTTTGCTTATTTTGCTTTTATTTCCCTTGTCTGAAAATGCGTCCCCAGAAAAGTGTTGCTAAGGCTGATGTTAAGGAGATTACTGACCATTTTTTTTCCTGTGTTATGGATTCATGTCTAAAACGTACATCTAGGGGCGCCTAGATGTGGGTTAAGCCTCTGCCTTCGGCTGAGGTCATGATCTCAGGGTCCTGGGATCGAGCCCCGCATCGGGCTTTCTGCTGGGCGGGGAGCCTGCTTCCTCCTCTCTGCCTGCCTTTCTGCCTACTTGTGATCTCTCTCTCTCTGTGTCCAATAAATAAATAAAATCTTTAAAAAAATTAAAAAAACGTACATCTATGATCCACTTTGAGTTGATTTTTAAGTATAATATAAGAATATGATCCAGTTATAATATTTTTTATGTAGATGCCCAGTATTTTGAATACCATTTACTGAAGAGACTGTCTTTGTTGTTTATTGTTGCTTTCTTTATCACAAATTAACTGGTCATATCATCATGGATTTATTCTTGGGACCTGTATTCTGTTCCATTAGTGTGTCAAATTTTGTGACAGTAGTTTGCTGGTTTATTATCATTTTGTAGTATATCTTGAAATCTGGGATTATAATAACTTCAACTTCTTTCTTAAGTTTGCTTTGTATAGATGTATGTATGTATATATGTATATATCTGTATATATGTATATACAGAACTTTCCATTCCAAAACAACAGAATACACATTATTCTCCATTGCACATAGGACTTTCTCCAGAATAGACCACATACTGAGTCACAAATGTGGTCTCAACTAATACCAAAAGATTGGGATCATTCCCTGCATATTTTCAGACCACAATGCATTGAAACTAGAACTCAAACACAGGAAGGAAATCAAAGTCTTGGAAGTTAAAGATCAACTATTAAAGAAAGACTAGGTAGACCAATAAATTAAAGAGGAACTTAAGCAATTATTGGAAACTAACAAGAATGAAAACACAGTGGAATAACCTAAGGGATACTGCCATGGTGGTCCTAATGGGAAAATACATAGTTATTCAATGCTGTCTCAAAAAATTAGAAAAGTCTTATATGCACAAGATAACCTTACACCTAAAGGACCTGGGCAAAGAAATGCAAATAAGGCCTAAAACAAGAAGGAGAAGAGAAAAAGACAGAGCAGATGACAATGAACTAGAATCCAGAAAAAGAGTAAAACAGACCAATGAAACTAGAAGCTAGTTCTTTGAAAGAATTAGTGAGATTGATAAACCACTGGCCATATTTATTCAAAATAAAAAAGACTGAAATTAACAAAATCATGAATGAAAGGGGAGTGATCAGACTAACACCAAGGCAATAGAATCAATTATTAGAAGTTAATATCAGCAACAATATGCCAACAAATTAAACAACCTAGAAGAAATGATGTCTTCCTAGAAACTTCTACACTACCAAGACTGAAACAGGAAGAACAGACAATCTGAAAAGACCAATAACCAGCAAAGAATTTGAAGAATTAATCAAAAACATCCCAATAACCAAAAATCCAGGACCAGATGGCTTCCCAGGGGAATTCCTTCAATTATTTAAGGAAATACCTAATCTAGTAAAGGTATTCAAAAAAGAAAGAAAAAATGAAAGAAAGAACGAAAGAAACAAAGAAAGAAAGATAGAAAGAAATTGAAGGAAAACTTCCAAACTCATTTTGTGAGGTCAAGATTATCCTGATCCCAACACCAGAGAAAGACTTCACCAAAAATGGAGAATTACAGAACAAGATCCCTGACGAATAGTGATGCCAAAATACTCACTGAGATCCTAGTCATTAGGATACAACAGTACATTAAAAAGATTATTCACCAAGACAAATGTGGTTCAACATTTGCAATTTAATTAATGTGATAGAGCACATTAACAAAAGTAAAGACAAGAACTGTATGATCCTATAAATTGATGCAGAAAAAAACATTTGACAAAATACAGCATCTTTTAGTGATTAAAACTATTCAGAATGTAGGGATGCAGGGAATATTCCTCAATACCATAAAAAGGACCTATGAAAAATTCACAGCAAATATAATTCTCAATGAAGAAAAGGTAAGATCTTTTCCCTTCAGGTCAGGAACACGACAGGGATGCCCACTCTAACCACTATTGTTCACCATAGTGATAAAAGTCCTAGCCCCAGAAATCAGAAAACAAAAAGAAATAAGAGGCATGCAGATTGTGAAAGAAGAATCAAACTCTCACTCTTTGCAGATGACATGATATTTTATGTGGATAACCCAAATGACTCCACTCCCTTATTACTAGAACTCACATAGCAATTCAGCTTCATGACAGGATAGAAAATCAGTTACATTTGTATACACTAACAATGTCACTGAAGAAAGAGAGATTCAGGAGTCAATTCCAGTCACAACAACTCCAAAAACCGTAAGATACCTAGGAAAAAACCTAACCAAAGACATAAATAATACACACTCCAGAAAGTACAGAACATATATGAAAGAAATGGAAGAAGACACAAAGAGATGAAAAAAAAACATTCCATGCTCATGGATTGGAATAATAAACACTGTTAAAATGCCTATGATGTCCAGAGCAATCTACAATGAAATCCCTCTCAAAATACCATTAACTTTATTCACAGAACTGGAACAAACAATCCTAAAATTTGTATGGAACCAGAAAAGACCCAAATTGCCAGGGTGTTGTTGAAAAAGAAGGACACACCTGGGGGCATCACAATGCCTGACTTTTAGCTCTATTACAAAGCTATGATCACCAAAGCAGCATGGTATTGGCACAGAAACAGAAAAATTCCTCAATGGGACCGAAAATAGGGTCCAGAAATGGACCCTCAACTCTATGCTGAAGTAATCTAGGACTAAGCAGGGGAGAACATCCCATGGAAAAAAGACAATCTCCTCAGTAAGTTATGTTAGGGAAATTGGACAACCACATGCAGAAGAATGAAGATGGACCATTCTCTTACAACATACGCAAAGACAAACTAAAAACATATGAAAGAACTAAATGGGAGACAGGAATCCATCAAAATCCTAGAGGAGAAAATAAGCAGTAACCTCTTCAGCATCAGCCACAGCGCCTTCTTTCTAGACAGGTCTCTAAAGGCAAGGGAAACAAAAGCAAAAATAAACTTTTGGGATGTCATCAAAATAGAAAGTTTCTGCACAAAAAAGGAGATGTCAACAAATGAAGAGGCAGTCCACGGAATGGGAGAAGATATTTTCCAATGATATTATACATAAAGGACTGGTATTCAAGATGTGTAAGGAACATCTCCAACTCAACACACACACAACACACACACACACACACACACACACACACACACACACACACACACACAAATAATCAATCCAAGAAATGGGCAGAAGATGTGAACAGACACTCCTCCAAAGAAGACATACAAGTGGCTGACAAAAACATGAAATAATGTTCAACATCACTAGCTGTCAGGGAAATTCAAATCAAAAGCACATTGAGATACCACCTTACATCAGTTAGAATGACAAAAATTAACAAGGCGGGAAACAACAAATGCTGGTGAGGGTGCAATCAAAGGGGAACCCTCTTAAACTCTTGGTGGGAATGCAAGTTGGCACAGTCACTCTGGAAAACAGTATGGAAGTTCCCCCAAGAGGTTAAAAGTAGAGATGCCATATGACCCAGTAATTGCACTCCTAAGTATTACCCCAAAGATGCAGATGTAGTGAAAAGAAAGGGCACATCCCCCTAGTTGAACCCCAGTGTTCATATCAGCAATGTCCACAATAGCCAAACTGTGGAAGGAGCCAAGATGCCCTTCAACAGAAGAATGGATGAAGAAGATGTGGTACACACATACAATGAAATAATACTCAACCATAGGAAAGGATGAATACACACCATTCACATCAACATGGATGGAAGTAGAGGGGATTATGATAATTGAAATAAATCAAGCAGAGAAAGACAATTATCATATTATTTCACTCATATGTGGAACATAAGGAACAGCAGGGAAGACCACAGGGAAAGGAAGGGAAAGTGAATGGAAGGATATAAGAACAGTCAAACCAGGAGAGATTTTTTTTTTAATCCCAGAACTTAACTGAGGATTACAGAAGGGAGGGGGATAGAGTGTGAATTAACCAGGTGATGAGTATTAAGCAGTGCACGTGTGGTGATGAGCACTGCTTGTTATATGCATATAATGAATGGTTGATCACTACATCAAAAACTGATAATGTAACCTGCTGGCTAAATTAAATAAATAAATAAATAAATAAATATCGAAAAATAAAAAGTACATAACACAGAAAAGAAAAGACATGAAAAGCTGTAGTCTTTATCACACACAGGGATTGGTTAATACTGATTTTCTGCTTCTGGTTATTGTTATATCATTAGAAGGAGCTTAAAACAAAGAAGGGTATGGGACAAGCACCAATGGTCCTCATTTCTATCTATATTCTACCTATATATGTATTTTTAATGTATCATAAGCAAATACAAACTTTTAAGTGAGATTAGCCTAGGCACTAGGATTCTAAGTGTGTATTATTTCTATTCTTTTCTGTACATTTCAATTATTCCAAGTTATAGTTATCATTATTTCTTTCATAAAGCATTCTGAATTTGACAAGTATTCCTTGTTTTACTGATAAGATTGATAAGATGCTATAAACTTGGGGATAATTATCTAATTGGTCTTTAGTGTTCTTAAAGTCTATCCAGATGAATTCCCTCCTTCTGAGACAGAAACTAGTCCACTATCATTTCATGGATATTACTTTTTGTATGAAGTATATTCTCAGTATATTTCTATGAAGCACATTTATAAAAATTTTTCCTTTCCTTTGTGCTGTCAGGAAGCACATTTTTAGGCTATTTTCTTTATGCATATACCAGATTCATCACAATGAATAATATAATAATTATATTTTGAAGGAGAAATTTGGGCTTTTATTTAGTACAGTAAATCAGTATAATTTTCATCTGTGAAGTTGAATGAACCCATTTGGGCTTCATGTTTTTATATTCAGACAGCAGGATACAGTGCTATACTGTTAAAAGCTTATCATGTAACTACATCCAGCAGAAGCTGGTTACCATTAACTGGTTTGGTGTACAATTTAGAGAGAGGACACTTTGTTACTATGAGACTTATTCCTCTGCAAGTGTTACCATGGCAACTACACAACTTTGTCTGATGAATTTCCTAACAAAGGATTCCTACAGATCCCAGAGAATTATCCTCAATTCCCTACTCAATTCCCCTACTAAATCAAAGATCCAATTAACCACAGTTTCTAAGGGGGAAATATAAAGCTTTAAATCTTGATAATTAGGAGGTTATTTAATAAGACTCTGTGGGTGCTCCGATTAGCCAAACTCATTAAAAGTTTTTCACCTCAATCACAGAGGCCTGTTTTAATTAGTTCCTGAAAACCACTCTTTCAATTATGGCCTTTCTCTTCCATGCTTAAATCACATAAGTGCCTATGATTAATGCCTTATTTTGTTAGTGAGCATCCCAACCCCACTAATGCTAAGAAGAAAAAAAAAATGTCAAAAATTCTTATAATTTATCCATATTTCCAGGAAGTTGGAAATGCTCTTAAACTTCTGTTTAACAATTTCATTAAAGATATATCAAGTAGCAGAATACTCCACAACCTCTCTAAAAACATTTTATTTTTTAAGATTTTATTTATTTGTTTGAGAGAGAGATCACAAGTAGGCAGAGAGGCAGGCAGAGAGGGAAGAGGAAGCAAGCTCCCTGCTGATCAGAGAGCCTGATGCAGAGCTTGATCCCAGGACCCTGAAACCATGACCTGAGCCAAAGGCAGAGGCTTAAACTACCAAGCCACCCAGGCGTCCCTTTAAAATTTTACATTTTAAAATGTATCTAAATAAAATTATGCATGTGTAATAGATTATATTGTAGGTCCAACAAACCCAGTAGTGATTTGGAGGGCTACTGTGGAAATCTCTCAAATCTAGAAGGTTGGAGAAATGTAATTAGCATGCTTTTCTTATTAACAATTTAATATGTGAACATTTTAAAAAATGAAACAGGAAGCTCTCAGACAATATTACTGAATCATTTAATTCAGTTGCAGTGTATTGAAAGGAAAGGGAAGGAAAAGAAAGGAAAGGAAAGGAAAGCAAAAGAAAGAAGAAAAGAAAGAAAGGAAGGAAGGGAGAAAAGAAAGAAAGAACGATTATCAAACCTTTTGCCTTCTGAGATCCGTTTTATCTCTTAGGTGCTATACTATATTACTAATATATTCATTTCCAATGATAGACATCAAAGTGTTAAGACATTGAATATTTGTTTAAATCATGAAATTGGGATCCAAGGACTTCCCTCTTTGCTTTTCCATAGCTACTCATATCTATGACCTCTCTGGTAGGGATGCACACCATGCTCAATGCTAGGCAAAAAAAAAAAAAAAAAAAAAAAAAAAAAGACCCTTTATAACTACTATGATTTGGGGGTTTATTTTTATTTTTCAATGTACAATTAGTTGGTTAAAGAACTAAATCTGACTGTGTAGTTGTTTTAATCAACCTGAGTTTCATCTATTTCCTTTCACCTAAATTCACAGACAAACTTGAATTTTATAGATTCCCCTCTGAAAGTGAAAAAAAATGACCCCAAGAGGGCACCCAGACATTAAAAGGAAGTAAAGGCTTCCCATAAAGATTAAAATTATTATTTTTTCTTTTTTTAAACTTGGATATCTAACATTGTTGAGTCATAATTCAATTTATCATGTCACACCTGTATTTTATACTCATGATAGAATACAATATATGAGGGAACATCTATGCAAAAATACCTGTGTAATCTTGTTTTAGGATATGAAGCAAAATGAAATGTATTTTTCCTGTAGCAATGCAGTAATCATAAATATCTTGCTACCTCATGTATTCTCAACCAAGAATTTTCCTGAAAGAAAATACCCTGGCTTATCTCCTGCACTGATAATTCTCATTATTTGGAAACATAATCTAAATTGGTGCAGGTGATATTGAAAGAATTTAACTTGTTTCCCTGACACATCTGAAGATATGTTTTTACATTCTTGGCCCAACTTATTTCTTTAAGTGACTCAATCTACAGCTCTTCCTTTTCATGAAAATGGGAAGTCACAGGAAAAGTGTGTTGTAAGCTATCTTCAAGACCAATATTTCCATGTTGTTGTTGTTGTTTTGGGAGTTCTTATAAATGCTAGTCCATATACATGTAGGGTTATAAGTAGCTATACTTTAGGGTCTGTGTAGAGAACATCAGAGGAGAATTGACTAGGGAATATCAGAGGAGAATTTATAACATCTTGCTCACTTCATTTTTTTTTTATTTTATTTTTTATTTTATTTTTTTTTCACTTCATTTTGATTTTACATAACACCCTCCGTGTGATTAATATGACTATTGAGTAATGTGAAGAAGGGTTGTCTTTTGAGACTGGGGTTATTATGAACAATGATCCCAAGAAAAGCATCATATATTTTCTATGTAATCAATGCATATGAAATTATTAGTTATAACCAGATGTGGAGTTATTAGCTCAGATTACTCATGAATTTAACTTCATTATGTAGTTTTTATAAAACAAAGTTGTATGAATTTAGACATCTTCCATCCATTATGAAACTTTGTTTATTCACAGATCACTAATGGTATTGTGAGACTTTTAAATGTTTTTGTTTGTTAGTTTACAGTTGGTTTTGTTTTGTGGTATCTCATTGTGACCTCGGTATTTATTTCTCTGATTTCTGAGGTTGAAAACATTTTCAGCTCTTTATCTGATATTTTAATGTCCTACCTGAGAATGTTTCTTAAAGGTTTTTTATTTTATTTTATTTTATTCTATAGCTTGTTTTTACTTTATTGATTTGTCAAAGTTACCTATGTATTTGGGTGAATAAATTTTCAAGCAGGTTCAAACCAGTATTGCCTCACTACATATTTGGACTGTACACTTGTTACCTTCCTCATGCTTTCTTCTTTAAACAAAATTCACTTATATCATAGAAAAAGCTTGGTGCCTGTGCATATGCAAAAGTGAAATATGGACTCAAGAAATGACATTCTAGATTGGGGAGTCAAGATGGCGGGGAAGAAGGAGGAGGTGCTGTTTCAACTTGTACCCAAAAGTGAGCTGATTAACTACCAAAGAACTCCGATCACCCATGAAATCAGCCTGAGATCAGAATTATACATGTCTGGATCTCTACAGGAGCATAAGATGCCAGTGGGCAGGTAAAGCAGAGTGGGAATGTTGGACTGATATCAGAAGATGAACGAAAGGGGGAGGGAGCCACCAGAGGCAACCGATTGGAAAGTAATACCCCAATATGAGAGTGCCCTGCATCTGGTGACCAGCATTAACTTGGAGTCTGGTTGAAAGCACTCAAAAAAGAGCAAAGTATCGCAGGGGGAAATTGTGGGAATTGGGGTGGTTAGGGACAGGGGATTAAGTCCCCGGACCCATGACAGCCGCCACTGGAACTGAGCCAGAGAGAGTGCAGCGGAGAAGCCAGGTCTTGGTCCCTGAGCTGCCAGCGTGCCTGAACAGCCAGCGCGCCTGAGAACGCTTGGGTTCCAGCTCCCATGAAGGGCTGGGAGCCTCTCCAGATGGCATTCCTGAGACTCGCGCCCCACACCCTCCCTGAGAGAGGTGTGGGCAGGTATTAGCCTAGTCCTCTTAGACCCCCTCCAAGGGATCAGAGCCTGAGACGCAAGTGCCCCACACCCTCCTCCAGGAGAGGTGCTCACAGGCAGGAGCCCAGAGCTTTCAGACCCAGAAAAACCAGGCACTCCCAGCCTGGGGCAGTGGGAAAATTTCAGTGTGAGATCACTGCTTGGAACATCGCTGGTGGTCTGGAGCTGCTCAGACAGCTGCTGTTGCCATGGTTTTGGGTACAAGGAAGGGATCCTACATCCCCAGAGACCATGATCAGAACCTACTCTGCCAGCAGCTCTGCAGAGCATTCTGAGGCTTCTCTCTGAGACGGAGGTCTGGGTGCAGTTTGCTCTCCTCAAAACCTCCAAAAACCATCAAATGCTGTCAGAGGAAGAGAAAACAGATGAACAAACATAAAAACCTCCAGAGAACAAAAGCCTGAAAAAAACGGTTTCCTCAGAGCCCACACACTTGAGGGGGGGCGGGAGCACTTAACTCAGGGAACATCATTGACTGCAAACCCACATGACAGTCCCCTTCCCCCAAAAACCAACCAGGAAAGAAAACAAAATACAACAAGAGAACAACCACCACTACTTCATAAAAACAACTTTTATTTTTAACTCGATACCACTACTCTGGTTCATATTTTTTTACACATATAGATAATTTTTTAACCTATTTACCATCACAGTGATATGTCCAGTACATCAAATTCCTTACTAGTCTTCTAATCTGAACTTTTTGATACATACACTCGTGTTTTTATTTTGCTTTTATATTTTTCTATTTTTTTTAAATTTTAGTTTAGTTTAGTCTAGTTTAGTCTTTTTTAATTTTTATTTTCTAATATATATAGAAATAAACTTCCAGGTAATCCCCATTCCCCAATCAATGCTATGCGTATAGGTAAACGAATTTTTAATCCCCATTTATCTTAAGAAAGTTGAGTCCTTTACCAAAGACATCAAGATACTTCCAGGAAGAATCAAAATAACCTTCCTCACACACACTGAGAATTTATAACCACTCTCCCATCTTTTCCTTCTGCCAGTGTTTCTGTGTATTTGTGTTTGTCCTGATAGTATATAAATCTTATACTTGGGGTTCTTTTTGACGAGGTTATTCCTTTATTTGCCTTAATATATAGGAACCAGGTGGTGGGTAACAGGGAGGGCACGTACTGCATGGAGCACTGGGTGTGATGCCAAAACAATGAATACTGTTATGCTGTAAATAAACAAATTAAAAAATAAAAAAAGAAATAAGAGCACTGAATGAAACACTGAACCGGATGGAACTCGTACATATACACAGAACATTCCCCCCTAAAACAACGGAACACCTGTTCTTCTCAAGTGCACATGGAACTTTCTCGAGAATAGACCACATACTCGGTCACAAAGCAGGTCTCAACTGATACCACTAGACTGACATTATTCCCTGCATATTCTAAGATCACAATGCTTTGAAACTCGAGCTCAATCACAAGGAAAAGTCCAGAAGGAACTCAAACACCTGGAAGCTAAAGAACACATTGCTTAGATTCCTTGGATCAACAAAGAGATCAAAGAAGAACTTCAACAATTCATGGAAACCAAAGAGAATGAAGACACTTCGGTCCAAAACCTATGGGATACAACAAAGGCGGTTATAAGGGGGAAATACATAGCCATCCAAGCCTCCCTCAAAAAACTTGAAAAATCCAGAATACACCAGCTGTCTCTACACCTTAAAGAACTGGAGAATCAACAACAAATCAAACCAACTCCACATTCAAGAAGGGAAATAATCAAGATTAGAGCAGAGATCAATGAAGTAGAAACGAGAGATACAGTAGAACGTATCAAAGAAACTTGAAGCTGGTTTTTTGAAAGAATCAATAAGATCGATAAACCATTGGCCACACTAATCCAAAAGAAAAGAGAGAAAGCCCAAATTAATAAAATTATGAATGAAAAGGGAGAGATCACAACTAACACCAAGGAAATAAAACAATCGTCAGAAATTATTACCAACAGTTATATGCCAATAAACTAAGCAACCTAGATGAAATGGATGCATTCCTGGAAAACTACAAACTCCCAAAATTGAACCAGGAAGAAATGGACAACCTGAATATACCGATATCTAGTAAAGAGATTGAAGCAGTGATCAAAAACCTCCCAAAAAACAAGAGCCCAAGACCTGAAGGATTCCCTGGGGAATTCTACCAAACTTTCAAAGAAGAGAAAACCAATTCTCCTGAAGCTTTTTCAAAAAACTGAAGCAGAAGGAAAACTTCCAGACAGTTTTTATGAAGCCAGCATTACACTGATCCCCAAACCAGGCAAAGACCCTACCAAAAAGGAGAATTTCAGACCAATATAAGTGGTGAATATGGATGCAAAGATTCTCAACAAAATCCTAGCAAACAGGATCCAGCAACACATTAAAAAGATTATCCAACATGACCAGGTGGGATTCATCCCTGGGTTACAAGGTTGGTTCAACATTGGAAAATCAATCAATGTGATAGAACAAATCAAAGAGAGAAGACAGAAAAACTACATGGTCCTCTCAATTGATGCAGAGAAAACATTTGACAAAACCCAGCATCCGTTCCTGATTAAAATGCTTCAAAGTATAGGGATGGAGGGAACATTCCTGAACTTCATAAAATCTATTTATGAAAGACCCACAGCAAATATCATCCTCAATGGGAAAAAGCTTGCAGCCTACTCGCTGAGATCAGGAATATGACAAGGATGCCCACTCTCATCACTCTTGTTTAAAATTGTATTAGAAATCCTAGCAAGGGCAACCAGACAATAAAGAGAAATAAAACGTATCCAAGTTGGCAAAGAAGAAGTCAAACTCTCTTTTTGCAGATTACATGATTCTTTATATGTAAAACCCCAAAGACTCCACCCCCAAACTATTAGAACTCTTTCAGCAATTCAGTAACGTGGCAGGATGCAAAGTCAATGTACAGAAATCAGTGGCTTTCTTATACACTAACAAGGAAAATACAGGAAGGGAAATTAGAGAATCAATTCCATTTACTATAGCACCAAGAACCATGAGATACCTGGGAATAAACCTAACCAAAGAGGTAAAGGATCTATACCCGAGGAACCACAGAACACTCATGAAAGAAACTGAAGAAGACACAAAAAGATGGAAGACCATTTCATGCTCTTGGATTGGAAGCATAAACATTGTTAAAATGTCCATGCTGCCTAGAGCAATCTATACTTTTAATGCCATTCCGATCAAAATTCCACTGGTATTTTTCAAAGGGCTGGAGCAAATAATTGTAAAATTTGTATGGAATCAGAAGAGACCCTGAATCGCTAAGGAAATGTTGAAAAACAAAAATAAAATTGGCGGCATCACTTTACCTGATTTCAAGCTTTACTACAAAGCTGTGATCACCACGAAAGCGTGGTACTGGCAAAAATACAGACACATAGACTAGTAGAACAGAGTGGAGAGCCCAGATATGGACCCTCAACTCTATGCTCAAATAATCTTCTACAAAACAGGAAAAAAATTCAATGGAAAAATGACAGTCTCTTCAATAAATGGTGCTGGGAAAACTGGACAGCCATATGTAGAAGAATGAAACTCGACCATTCTCTTACACCGTACACAAAGATAAACTTGAAATGGATAAAAGATCTCAACGTGAGACAGGAATCTCTCAGAATCCTAGAGGAGAACATAGGCAGTAACCTCTCCGATATCAGCCACAGCAACTTCTTTCAAGATATTTCTCCAGGGGCACCTGGGTGGCTCAGTGGATTAAGCCTCTGCCTTTGGCTCAGGTCATGATCTCAGGGTCCTGGGATCGAGCCCCACATTGGGCTCTCTGCTTGGCTGGGGGCCTGCTTCCTCCTCTCTCTCTCTCTGCCTGCCTCTCTGCCTACTCGTGATCTCTGTCTGTCAAATGAATAAATAAAATCTTTAAAAAAAAAAAGATATTTCTCCAAAGGCCAAGGAAACAAAAGCGAAAATGAACTTTTGGGACTTCATCAAGATCAAAAGTTTCTGCACAGCAAAGGAAACAGTCTTGTTGTTCTTTTTAACAACCAAGGCACTGGCTTCCATTCTTCCTATTTGTATGGGCCTTTCCACATCTGGAGTCATTTAGAGAAGTGTGCTTGATGTTCTAGTTTGAGACTTTGGAAAATGAAAAATTTCTATATGGTTCTGCCAGATTTACTAAAAATGTACATTTTATTTGACAAAAACTATAATTTAAAACGTGATTTTCTATTCATTGTTTTACCTGTCTTGTAATTTTTTAACTCTAAATATAAATTTAATAACTTAGGGTTATTAGGTTATTAGGGTGTGATTTAGCACTTAAAGCTTTAATGGTCTAGATCATAGGAATAGAAGTGCAAGGATCAGGGGCACCTGGGTGGCTCAGTGGGTTAAGCTGCTGCCTTCGGCTCAGGTCATGATCTCAGGGTCCTGGGATCGAGTCCTGCATCGGGCTCTCTGCTCGGCAGGGAGTCTGCTTCCCTCTCTCTCTCTCTCTGCCTGCCTCTCTGCCTACTTGTGATCTCTCTCTGTCAAATAAATAAATAAAATCTTTTAAAAAAAGTGCAAGGATCAGTTACCTGTTCTGTACTAATAACCAGCAAACACATTTATGTTAACTTAATGTCACTAAAAGAGCCCTTTGTTTAATTTTAATTTTTTAATTTTTTAAAAAAGATTTTATTTATTTTACAGAGAGAGAGAGATCACAAGTAGGCAGAGCAGTGGCAGAGAGAGGGGGGAGAGCAGGTTCCCTGCTGAGCAAACAGCCCAATGTGGGGCTCAATCCCAGGACCCTGAGATCAGGGGAGGAATGCAGACGCCTAACCCACTGAGCCACCAAGGCACCCCTAATTTTTTTAATTTTTAAAAATACCTGGGGCAACTGGGGAGCTCAGTGGGTTAAAGCCTCTACCTTAGCTCAGGTCATGATCCCAGTGTCCTGGGATCAAGCCGTGTACTGGGCTCTCTGCTCAGCAGGGATCCTGCTTCCTCCTCTCTGCCTGTCTCTCTGCTTACTTGTGATCTCTGTTTGTCAAATAATTAAAAAAATATATTTATTTATTTATTTATTTATTTATTTATTAAGAGAAGGAGACAGAGATAGAGAGCATGAGCAGTGAGTAAAGGGAAAAGCAGTTTCCCTTCTGAGCAAGTTAGTATCCTGGAATCATGACCTGTGCCAAAGGCAGACATTTAACCAACCGAGACGCCCACGTGCCCCTAAAAAGTCCCTTTCAGATTTGAAATATATTAAACAACAATGAAGATGTTATCAGGCAAAACCTGAAAATGTTTGAAACTAAGATTATTGATTATTTAGTGTACTCAAAAATATTTCAAACAATGTATGTGTACTCCTCTAATGGGGAAAGAAAGCATACATCACATATGTAATATCGTACATTACATAAAGTGTTGTATGTTACATATACAAACTTGTTACAACATATTCCATGTTCCTAAATTTTTTTTTGTTTTGTTTTGCTTTTTTTGCTGCTAAAGTATTAATGAAAACTTGTCCTACCATAACTTTTATATATGAACAAAGTATTTAAAATGTTTTAAGTGAATTACTAATGAAATAAATGTCTATGGCATAAAAATATTGTTGTATACTTATTTTTATCTTTTAATGTCATCAGTAAACGTATATATCAATCTTATTGGGGTGGCTTAGGTATAATGTATCAATATTATGCTGTTGTCTCCTGATACTTGTACAAACTTCTTATGGAGGTGAAACATATGTATAGAAAGGTAAATTGACTGAACTCATCTTAAGTATACCATGGATGAAATTTGATTCATTTTGGAACCTACATGGCTACCACTCAGATAAAAATATGGATTTTTTCCAAAAGATTTCCTCATATCCTTTCATAGTTCGTCACCCTCACATGCAACATATAGTTTAATAACTATCTCTAAAGTATGTTTTGCCTGATTTTTTTTTGCCTGGAGTTCACATAAATAATAGAACATTCTAATTTTGTGTGCTTAAGATGGAACTTGCCACACTCTTACTTTCATCTCCTGTTCCTATCAATTCCTTGGCTATCTTACCTCCTTTTCTTTTCTGGAACACACTTGGAATGCTCTAACCTAGTGTGTGTTTGTACTGGCTATTCTCACTGACCATTCTCTATTCCTTAGACCAATTACTATCTACATTCAGTCTCTTACCTAAATTCTCTCTGCTTCATAAAGCCTTTATGGACTCTCGCTAAGTATTGTTTTGTTTTTATGCTTAGTATTTCCGCCATCTGACACCAAAATAATTTATCTGATTTTTATCTGTTTTCCTCATTAGGATGTAAATTAAGTGAAGGCGAGATTTAATGAGTCATATTCAATAGATACTTAGTGTATCAGGGCATATTTTTATAGGAAATGATTATGATTTGGGGGGTGGGTTCAGATGTCTTCTTTTCTGCTGTAGCCCTCACTCTCCTGCAAAGGGGATGGTTGGTTTAGAAGTCTTGTACTGTGTACTGGCCTGGATGATTTACTAAAATTTATGTTTTGTCTGTGGAAATGGATTGCTGACCTGGAGGGGGACAAGTATCAAAATGAGAAAAGCTTTCTTGGTCTGTTTATATTAATTGCAGAAGCCTTAGAGCCCTCCCTCTTCATGCAGTCTGATTAATTTAATTCTAACACATCTCTGGTCATTTTTTCTTTTCTACAAGGTATGATTTTAAGCAGTTGGGCTACATCCTTGAATTATACATAAAATGTCAGATTCATTGGCTCTTTCAAGTTGGACCGAAATTATATAATTAACTAGTCTTTAAATTAGGAGATTAAGGGGCGCCTGGGTGGCTCAGTGGGTTAAAGCCTCTGCCTTCAGCTCAGGTCATGATCCCAGGGTCCTAGGATCGAGCCCCACATCAGGCTCTCTGTGCAGCGGGGAGTCTGCTTCCTCCTCTCTCTCTCTCTGCCTAACTCTCTGCCCACTTGTGATCTCTGTCTGTCCAATAAATAAATGAAATCTTTAAAAATAATAAATTAGGAGATTAAGAGTGCCAAGAAAGCTACAGAGCCTGAGAAACTCCATGGGTCATGTGCACTTTTTTTAACTGTATCTAATTATTTACTTATTCATCTTTCTGTTTAATTAGGGTTATATTCTGCTCTTAAGACCCAATCCTACTGACACAGCTGGGATCATTAGAGGAAATGTTGTTCCCATCCTGCAGCTTATTTTATGTTCAAACTCATAAATCAAGTTTCTTTGGAGTAGCTTATAAGAGAGAAATTGCTTAAAAAATTGTAATCATTTAGCACTGTGCTGCCCTTGTCTCCATTATTAATAAATGACAGGAAATGGCTTTATAATTATAATTAGGTCTGATTTTCCATCCTAGTATCTGCTCATAATTCTATTTTATAATATATGTGCACTAACAAACTTGATTTATCTTAATACTATTTCTCTTCACAGTCTATTCACATAAGCAAGATCATCTTTTCATTTGGAGCATATCAGAGCCTCACTGAAGAATAGCAGTGTGGGAACAGTAGGATTAATCAAGACTAGGTAGTCTCTATTTATGGAATGAATTGTTATTTATCAACAGAGCAATGCAATACTTAAGTTTAGTAAGTGGAGAAATAAAGCCTCTATAGTCTTTTAATAGTTTCATTAAAAAAATTTCTTCAAGCTAGACGTGTATAAAATGATACAGGAATTTTATGCGTTATTATGTTGTATTACATTACCTCACTTTTTTTTCAAAACCACACCACAAACTCTCACGTCCCTTACTAGCCTCTCATAGGAAACTTAAGTGAACACCATTTTATAGTTGTTATGTCACTTGTTTCCAAACAGTAACTCAGACTTCTCCAGTTAAAACTTTCATAATCAAAGTCTTAGTTACAAGATATTCAGAAGAACACATTCTCTTCTATGTACATAATCTACGATGGCTTGGTATAGTTGTTAGAACTATGCCCTTAAGGATATAATTCACATTATTTCACTATATTATATGTTGTATAAGTATTTCCTCACAAACTTATTAACATCACGAATTATCATGAAATCCTCATATTTTCGGAATAAAAAGTCATTGTTTGCCACAAATATCTTGAAAAACATACAGCAAACTGTAGCTAAACAGTTTTTTATACTTACCTTTTTATATTTATAAACTTTACAGGCTACATTTATAGGTTGAAAGGGAAATTAAAGGGAGTGTGTTGGACAGAGAAGAGGAGGGAAATCATGTTGGCTAAGCAAAGATAGTGCACAACAACAGAATACTGAAAGGCAGTGAGAAATAAAGAAAAAAGATCTTGGACTGAAGAAAACCTGAGAGGAACAAAGGAGGGAAAAAAGGCAAGAGATTGTTGACTGAATACAGATCAGGGTCACTGAGCCTTTTCTGTGCTAATGTGCTACATTCAATGAATGATCATTATGATCCCACCACCAGACACAAGAACTAGGCAGTCATAAGTTAAAAAAAAGTGCAAAAAAAATGCCCTTGTCTCCTGATAGAAAATTAAACCACTTTTCACAAAAAGGATTGCTGATGCCTTTTGAAAGAGTTTATTAGTACTTCAGAAAAAGAAATCTCATTTGCATCTGCACCCACTGACATTATGAATAAATCTGATTTTCTATTTTTCAGTCATTTGACACAGTCCTTTTGGGTTTCCCCAAAGTATCATTATATCATTATATCCCCAAAGTATCATTATGTTATTTTTTTTCTCAAAAGCACTAAATGGCTCAAATTTTCTGCTGAACACTTTCATCTTCTTATTGACCTCATTTGTGAGGCATTACAGAAAGTCATTCAAACATTTATTTCAAGTCATATGTTCTCCATTTCCCAATATCAACTCCACACATTTCTACTTACAGATCCCAAAGTTGCAACACATAATCTGAAGGTCAGTCCCTACTCAGGAGTTTTCCTTTACTCAGAATGTCTTTTTTCTGGGCTTCTGGGTGGCTCAGTTAAGTCTCTGCTTTTGGTTCAGGTCATGATCCCAGTGTCCTGGGGTCCAGTCTGCATCAGGCTCCCTCCTCAGTGGGGAATCTGTTTCTCCCTCTACCTTTTGCCCTGCTCATGATCTCTTTCTCTCAAATTAATTAATCAATTAATTAATTAAAAATCTTAAAAAAGGAATGTCTTTCCTCTTCTACAATCCTTTGCCTTTGCAAATCAAATCATATCTGTCCTTCAAGTTTCAATGCACATGCATCTTTCTTTATGTTTCTTTCTTCATTCTGTAGAAAGCAAGTTCTGTATACATTAAATTTACAGAAGATATGTGGCATCTACTTCTGTTCTATTTTTAAAAAAGCTAATATTGTGAACCTTAAGATCAGAAAAACCTGAGTTTGCAGTCTTGCTCTACCACTAAGTCTTGTGTCATCAGACAAGCTAATTAAGCTCTCTGAGATTGTTTTATCCTGTTTCCTGCATCAGAGAGTTTTTGTAAGATAGAATGTATTAATTTTTATGAATTCCTCATCAAAGTGTCATTCAGTGTATGTTCATTAGGTAAAAATTACATTTATTGCACATATCTTTTCACACGTTTTTAATACTTGCAGTAAGTTCCACTATTACTCACTTCCAATCATTATCTTTTTTAATATTCTGTCTTCCTTACTAGATTGTTCATTCTTGATCGATAATCTGTACATTTATTTTTTTATGGAATGAGTAAACAATAGTTGTTTGCATACAGGTGGAATCCATAATATTCCCATAATTGATTGAAACCATGAATAGTGTAGATCCACTGGAGTCTTGCAAAGGTCTGTAACAGCATATGTTTTATCACTCTAAATAATGTCTTGTGTTTATTTTGCATCATCACAGTTATTATTTAACTTACTGCTCACAATTCCCTGTGTTAAATATAAGAAATATGTTACACTAATTACACAGATAATATAAAAATATAAGTTTCAGATCAATATGGAAAATTATCTCTCTATTTGGAGGACTTAAAAGTAACCAAACTTCTAATATATAGCTTTTGAAGGACATGTAGTTCTAGTTTACTGAACTTCAGAAGGACAGTTCAAAATATATACCATCTTACTTGGACTTACCTTCTACAAGTTTCTTGGGAGACATGGAACTACTTACTAAACAACTGAAAAAAATTAAATTTCTAGAGAAAACCTAGAAAACATCTTTCTAAGTCATTGTGATTTCAACTTGCAATCCCTCTGGGTTATGAAGTACCCTGTTTTAAATTATAGCAATTTATGCTACTGCCTACTTTTTTCTCCTAAGGTCTCATATAGAGTTAGTTATTTTGAAAATGTGAATTTAATTAGTATTTGATATCAAAATAAAACGCATTTACTTTCTAGATTAATAGCACAACCCCCTATATTTCCCCCTGTGTTTCTTGCCTCATTCATATATTAATGACTCCATTTCAATTTATTTTAAAAAATTTTTCATGATTTCAAAGTATTCCACTACTAATTCCATAAGATTAAGTGACAAACAAGCAGTTGTTTCCTGATTCTAAAATAAATTGAACAGAGATATTATTACCTCTAAATAGAACTCATTTAAATTTCACTAATTATTTCCAAACTGATTATTCAAGTGGTTTCATTTGTAGAGTCATTTTACTTGAGGTTTCTACACCAGAAATTTCCACACAATTTTAATTTCTTTTCCTTCTCTTATTTGAGCACTTGCTATTTGTGGTTATTTTCTTCAGATTTTGGTACCAGTTATCTTGTCATTATCTCCAAATATTGTGTGCTTGGTTAATTTTTCCTCCATGGTTAAATAGACTCCCCCAAATTTCAAATTGTCCTTCTCATTTCCTTTGGTTCACATTTATGATCACTGCCTCTGTTTATCTTCATTAAATATTCTTTTTATAATTTCTAAATTTCTAATTTTCTAAATTTGAGATGCTACCAAATGCCTGCAATTTATATTTTTTAACATTCCTTCTGTATCTAATATTTTACCTTGTCCACTTCTGAACCATTACTTCCTTATGAATCTATTGCTCATTTAATATTGACTTCAGCTTCTAAGTAACACTTCATTTTGTTAATGATGTTCCCCACCTAGAGGTTACAGAGGATAAAAACAACATCCTAGAAGGAAAATGTCTGGATTATCAAAAATTCCATCTGATTGTTTGCAGGGCCATTTGGTAGGATTTTATATTTTCACTAACAGTGCAAACAGAAATATCATTTTGTTTCATTACATTGTCAAAATCATTTGTTATCTTTTTTTTTTTAACATTTATGAACCTAGAGGTACCTGTGTGGCTCAGTTGATTAAGCAGCCAGTACTTGAAATTGGCTCAGGTCATGATCTCAGGCTCCAAGGATTGAGCCCCATATCAGGCTTCTTGTTCAATGGGGAGTCTGCTTAATATTCTCTCTCCCTCTCCTTCTACCCCTACCCTACTCATGCTCTCTCTCTCTCTCTCTATTTAAAATAAATAAATCTTTTAAAAAAACTAACTTCTGTGAGCTTATTTGTGAGAAATGTTTCTCATTCTTACATTAATATGCATTTTGTTTCTACTGAGTGGGTAGTTGTCTCATATCCTCTTCAATGAATAGCCTTAAAAGTAATTAATTCATCTCTTGTGAAAGCAAAATAATAGTATAATTTCATGTTGTTATATAGATATTCCAATTTTCACAAAATTTTGTGTTGCATTAGACCATCATTATACAGTGATTTATAATTCTATTTAATATTTATCACATTTCCATACATGAAAGTACCTATTTGAAGTCATTACTTAAATGAAAAAGTTACAGTATTACCTGGTTTTATTTCTACAGCTTGAAAACAATTCTTGAAGTCATTGAAGACGTCATGTCTTGTTTATTTTATAATAATAATATAATAATAAGTTATAGATTATATAAATAAATATAAAAATAAATCTATAAATAAATTATAAATAATAAACCTTAGATTAAGAATAATCTAAGATTAATAATAATCTAAGATTTATTAAGAAAGGCTTTAAATTCTGTCTTACTTCAGAAACTACTTAAATCTGTGTTTTATTAAAATAAATAATTTTATGGTTAAATCACATTCTTTGGGGTCCCTGTTATTCATATCTGGAAGAAAGTTTGAAGTTATTTACATTATTTTCTTTATTCAGATATTTCTGAGAATTTATTTTTCTATAAATGACCATGAGCACAATTGCTGAATCTTAAATATAAATTAACTAATACCAGTAGATTGTACCCAAAAATGCCAATATCCAACTATGCTGAAATTTTGCTCTTCTATTTAACAGAGTGGGACTTTATTGTTATCTAAATTTTATTTCCCTGACTTTTAGTTAAATTGAGGTCTCTTCAATGATGTGTAGAAATTTCTTAAACATTTTAGATTCTATTGTTTTGTTTGTTTTAGGAATGTAAATTATCTTCTTTCAGTCCTTATCATTGTGTTAACCTTGGCCATGATGTCTTTTATTATATAAATTTCATAATTTTATGCATTTAAATACTATTTCCTAAATCTTTCCTTCTAAGAAGTAGATTATTTTGGGGCACCTGGGTGGCTCAGTGGGTTAAACCTCTGCCTCAGGCTCAGGTCATGATCTCAGGGTCCTGGGATCCAGCCCCGCATCAGGCTCTCTGCTTCCCACTCTCTCTATGCCTACCTCTCTGCCTACATGTAATCTCTGTCAAATAAATGAATGCAATCTTTTTTAAAAAAAGAAGTAGATTGTTTTATGTTATGTTCAAATTTCTATAATATAACCTTCCTTATTAAAGTCTTTTATCAACAGGGGTCAATTTTCTGCATACATGTAAGTAGGACTCTAAATTTATTTTTCCCTATACTGAGCAAGTTTTCACTACACAAAGTAATAGTAATTTTTATCCTTTTACTATATAATTTCTCCTTCATCCGATTTTAAGATTCTATATACTCTAAGTTGGGCTTTGAGATCCATAGTGTCCCAATGTTTTTATTTCTATATTATTATGATTTAACACTAAGTAATATTAGATCTGTAAATAAATATTAAAAAATATATCAAAGAGAATTGGCATTGTTATTGTGATGCCATCCTTGAACACAGAATATCTATTTCTCTTAGTCATTTTGCATGTCCTTTATTTTATCCATATAGGATATTTTTGTGTTATGTTACATTGAAATATGTATTTTATACTTACTTTTTATTGTAAATAGCATTTTATATTTCCTAAATTACCATTTAGAGAAAAAGCTAAGGAATTTTATAGACTGATCTGTCATCTTTGTGAAGTGAAGATCCTGGTGATCAGAGCCAAAATGATGGGGTGACTACTGGCTGATGATCAGTAGATGACTATTTATTGCAATCACTTCTTTTATACTTTACACAACATTCGATTTCAAACAGAATATAGACTTACATGCAGGACATGAACTGCATGTGAAATGTGGGCTACATACAAGCAATCAACTGGGACCAGTGAACAACAATGATAACCTCTTAGCTTTAAATGACAAGAGCAAGTTAAGGATTCTCCACACTTACCAGATTCACTTAAAAGAGGACACGGAGGGGAGTCAAGATGGCGGGGAAGTAGGAGGAAGCACCATTTCAACCTGTACCCTAAAGTGAGCTGATTACCTACCAAAGAACTCCGACCACCCATGAAATCAGCCCAAGATCAGAATTATATATGTCTGGATCTCTACAGGAGCAGAAGACACCAGTGGCAGGTAAAGCAGACTGGGAGCATCAGACTGATATAGGAAGATAAACAAAGGGGGGAGGGAGCCACCAGAGGGGACAGATTGGAAAGTAATACCCCAACACGAGAGTGCTCTGCCTCTGGGGACCAGCATTAACTTGGAGTCTGGTTGAAAGCACTCAAAAAACAAAGAGCAAAGGATCCTGGGGGGTAATAGTGGGAACCTGGGCGGCTAGGGTCCGGGACCTAAGTCCCCCAACCCAGGACAGCCTCCCCTGGTGCTAAGCCAGAGAGAGTGCAGCGGAGAAATCAGGTCTCCGTCCCTGAGCCGCCAGTGCGCCTGAACGCCAGCGCGCCCGAACGCCAGCCCGCCCGAGAATCAGTGGGCTCTGGCTCCCGTGAGGAGCTGGGAGCCTGTCAGTCCTGAAATGTGCGCGTCTCACACCCTCCCTTGGGATACGTGCTCATAGGCGCTAGCCTGGAGCTCTGACATCCAGAAAAACCAGACATTCCCCGCCCGGGACAGCTGGAAAATCTCAGTGTGTGATCTCTGCTCAGAACCTCTCTGGCGGTCTGGAGCTGCCTAAACAGCCACCGCTGCCCTGGTTTTGGGTACAACGAGGAGCTCCTGCATCCCCAGGGACAGTGACTCAGAACCGACTCAGCCAGCAGCTTTTCCAAAACATTCTGGGTCTTCTCTCTGAGAGGGAGGTCCGGGTGCAGTTTGCTCTCCTCTAAACCTCCAGAAACCATCAAAAGCTGTCAAGGCCAGAGAAAGCAGATGAAAGAACATAAAACCCCCAGAGAACAAAAGGCTGAAAAAAAAAAAAAACAGTTTCCTCAGAGCTCACCCCCTTGAGGGGAGCGGGAGGACCTAACAAAGGGAACATCATTGTCTGAAAACCCACGTGGCAGGCCCCTCCCCCAGAAAACCAACCAGGAAGGAAGAAAAAAAAAAAGACTAAAAGAGAACAACCACCACTACTTCATAAATACAACTTTTATTTTTGTTTTTCTTTTCCTTTTCTATTTTTTTAATTCTTTTTTAATTTTAACTTCGTTTAGTCTAGTTTATTCTTTTTTAATTTTTATTTGCTACTATACATATAGAGTTAAACTTCAAGGTAATCCCCTTTCCTCAATCAATGCTACCCCTATAGGCAAACCAGTTTCTAATCACCCTGTAACTTAGGAATGTTGAGTCCCTTAACAAAAACATCAAGATACTTTCAGGAAGAATCAAAATAAACTTCCTCACCCATACTGAGAATTTATAACCACTCTCCCAATTTTTCCTTCTGTCAGTGTTTCTGTGAATCTGTGTTTGTCCTGATAATATATAAATCTTATACTTGGGATTCTTTCTGATGAGGTTCTTCCCTTTTTTTGCTTATATATATATATATTTTTTTTTTTCTCTTGTCATATACTTTTATCAGTCTTTTTGTTTGTCTGCTTTTGTTTGTATACTTCATAAATCTTATCTTGTGGCCCATTTGGGCTGAGCCTTCTCTTTTATCTTCCCTTTTTTCCCTATCTCTCTCTCTCTCTCTCTTTTTCTCCTTTTTTTCTTTCCCCTTTTTTTTCTTTCTTCTTCTCTATTTCTTTTTCTTTTTTCTCTCATTTGGGTGGGGAATCCTGATTGCACAGAAGCATTCCAGGGTGCACATTGACTGCACCACAATTGATAAGTCCAGCTGCATCTGTTCAGTCATCTATTTCCAAAATGACTAGGAGGAGCAATACCCAACAGAAGAAAAAATACAGAGGATGGGCCTTCTGCAACCGAGCTAATGGCTATCGACATAGACAATATGTCAGTAAAGGAATTCAGACTAACAATTATCCAGGCAATAACTAGTTTGGAGAAAGCCATGGATGACCAAGCAGAATTGATTAAGGCAGAACTGAAAGCCACCAGGGATGATGTTCAAAATGCTCTCAACGAGTTCCAATCGAATCTAAATTCTCTAAAAGCTAGGGTAACTGAGACAGAAGATAGAATTAGTGATCTGGAGGACAAACAGATAGAGAGAAAGGATCAGGAGGAAGCCTGGAACAAACAGCTCAGAAGCCACGAAAACAGAATCAGGGAAATAAACCATGACATGAAACGTTCCAACGTCAGAATTATTGGAATCCCTGAAAGGGGAGGAAAAAGAAAGAAGTCTAGAAGATAGACTTCTTGTCTTGGAACAAGTTGCCTATGAAAATTTCCCAGTCTCACGAATGGAAACAACGTTCATGTACTAGAGGCTGAGAGATTTCCTCCCAAGATTTTAAATTCTCGAAAGTCCTCACGACACCTTATAGTTAGAATGAGGAATTATGTTTCAAGAGAGACCCTCTTAAAAGCAGCTAGGAATAAAAAGCTCCTTATGTACAGAGGAAAGCCCATTAGAATAACGTCAGACCTGTCCACAGAGACCTGGCAAGCCAGGAAGGGCTGGCAAAATATATTCAGTGTAGTAAATGAATAGAACATGCAGCCAAGAATACTTTATCCAGCAAGACTGACATTCAAAATGGATGGAGAGATAAAGAGCTTCCAACACTGCCAAGGCTTAAAAGACTATGCCACCACCAAGCTGACACTGCAGGAAATATTAAGGGGGGACCTATAAAAGAGAAAATATCCTAAGAACATCATTGAACAGAAATATAGAAACAATCTACAGACAGAAAGGCTTCAAAGGCAACACGGTGTCAATAAAAACCTATCTCTCAATAATCATTCTCAATGTGAATGGCCTAAATGCGCCCATAAAACGACACAGGGTTGCAGATTGGATAAAACGACAGGATCCCTCCATATGTTGTCTACAAGAGACCCATTTTGAACCTAAGGATACACCCAGACTGAAAGTGAAGGGATGGAGAAACATCTTTCATGCCAATGGGCCTCAAAAGAAGGCCTGGGTAGAGATACTCAAATCAGATAAATTAGATTTTAAACTAAAGACTGTACTCAATGATACAGAAGGACACTACATAATACTTAAAGGGACTATCCGCCATGATAATCTAACAATTCTTAATACCTATGCCCCCAATATGGGAGCACCCAATTACATAAGAAAACTATTAATCAAGATAAAGAGTCATATTTATAGGAAAACAATAATAGTAGGAGATCTTAACACGCCTCTCTCAGAAATAGACAGATCATCGAAGCAGAAAATTAATAAAGAAATAAGAGCATTGAATGAAACATGGAACAGATGGACCTCATCGACGTGTACAGAACATTCCACCCTAAAACAACAGAATACTCATTCTTCTCAAGTACACATGGAGCCTTCTCCAGAATAGACCACATACTGGGTCACAAAGCAGGACTCAACCGATACCAAAAGACTGAGATTATTCCCTGCATATTCTCATATCACAATGCTTTGAAACTGGAGCTCAATCACAAGGAAAAGTTCAGAAGGAACTCAAAGACCTGGAAGCTAAAGACTACCTTGCTTAAGAATGCTTGGATCAACCAGAAGATCAAAGATGAACTTAAACAATTCATGGAAACCAATGAGAATGAAGACACTTCGGTCCAAAACCTATGGGATACAGCAAAGGCGGTTCTAAGGGGGAAATACAGAGCCATCCAAGCCTCCCTCAAAAACATTGAAAAATCCAGAATACACCAGCTGTCTCTACACCTTAAAGAACTGGAGAATCAACAAAAAATCAAACTAACTCCACATGCAAGAAAGGAAATAATCAAGATTAGAGCAGAGATCAATGAGGTAGAAACGAGAGATACAGTAGAACGTATCAATGAAACTAGAAGCTGGTTTTTTGAAAGAATCAATAAGATCGATAAACCATTGACCACACTAATCCAAAAGAAAAGAGAGAAAGCCCAAATTAATAAAATTATGTATGAAAAGGGAGAGATCACAACTAACACCAAGGAAATAGAAACAATCATCAGAAATTATTACCAACAGTTATATGCCAATAAGCTAAGCAACCTAGATAATCGATGCATTCCTGGAAAAAGATAAACTCCCAAAATTGAACCAGGAAGAAATTGAAAACCTGAATAGACCAATATCTAGTAATGAGATTGAAGCAGTGATCAAAAACCTCCCAAAAAACAAGAGCCCAGGACCTGACAGATTCCCTGGGGAATTCTACCAAAATTAAAAAAAAAAAAACAACAACACCAATTCTCCGGAAGCTGTTCCACAAAATTGAAGCAGAAAGAAACTTCCAGACTCTTTTTATGAAGCCAGCATTACCCTGATCCCCAAGCCAGGCGAAGACCCTACCAAAACGGAGAATTTCAGACCAATATCACTGATGAATATGGATGCAAAGATTTTCAACAAGATACTAGCTAACAGGATCCAGCAGCACATTAAAAAGATTATCCACCATGGCCAGGTGGGATTCGTCCCTGGGTTGCAAGGCTGGTTCAACATTCGCAAATCAATCAATGTGATAGAACACATCAATAAGAGAAGAGAAGAACCACATGGTCCTCTCAATTGATGCAGAAAAAGCATTTGACAAAATCCAGCATCCATTCCTGATGAAAACCCTTCAAAATATAGGGATAGAGGGAACATTCCTGAACTTCATAAAATCTATCTATGAAAGACCCACAGCAAATATCATCCTCAATGGGAAAAAGCTTGCAGCCTTCCCATTGAGATCAGGAACACGACAAAGATGCCCACTCTCACCACTCTTGTTCAACATAGTATTAGAAGTTCTAGCAACGACAATCAGACAACAAAGAGAAATAAAAGGTATCCAAATTGGCAAAGAAGAAGTTAAACTCTCTCTCTTCGCAGATGACATGATTCCTTATATGGAAACCCCAAAGAATCCACCCCCAAACTACTAGAACTCATACAGCAATTCAGTAACATGACAGGATACAAAGTCAATGGACAGAAATCAGTGGCTTTCTTATACACTAACAATGAAAATACAGAAATGGAAATTAGAGAATCGATTCCATTTACTATAGCACCAAGAACCATAAGATACCTGGGAATAAACCTAAACAAAGAGGTAAAGGACCTATACTCGAGGAACTAGAGAACACTCATGAAAGAAATTGAAGAAAACACAAAAAGATGGAAGACTGTTCCATTCTCTTGGATTGGAAAAATAAACAATGTTAAAATGTCTATACTGCCTAGAGCAATCTATACTTTTAATGCCATTCCGATCAAATTCCACCAGTATTTTTCAAAGAGCTGGAGCAAATAATTCTAAAATTTGTATGGAATCAGAAGAGACCCAGAATTGCTAAGGAAATGTTGAAAAACAAAAACAAAACTGGCAGCATCACGTTACCCAATTTCAAGCTTTACTACAAAGCTGTGATCACCAAGACAGCGTGGTACTGGCATAAAAACAGACACATAGAGCAGTGGAACAGAGTGGAGAGCCCAGATATGGACCCTCATCTCTATGGTGAAATAATCTTCGACAAAACAGGAAAAAATATTCAATCGAAAAAAGACAGTCTCTTCAATAAATGGTTCTGGGAAAACTGGACAGCGATATGTAGAAGAATGAAACTTGACCATTCTCTTACACCGTCCACAAAGATAAACTCGAAGTGGATAAAAGACCTCAATGTGAGACAGGAATCTGTCAGAATCCTAGAGGAGGTCATAGGCAGTAACCTCTTCGATATCAGCCACAGCAACTTCTTTCAAGATATGTCTCCGAAGGCCAAGGAAACAAAACAAAAATGAACTTTTGGGACTTCATCAAGAAGAAAATTTTCTGCACAGCAAAGGAAACAGTCAACAAAACAAAAAGGCAACCCACGGAATGGGAGAAGATTTGCAAATGACAGTACAGACGAAAGGTTGATATCCAGGATCTATAAAGAACCTCTCAAACTCAACACACAGAAAACAGATAGTCATATCGAAAAATGGGCAGAAGATATGAACAGACACTTCTCCAACGAAGACATACAAATGACTATCAGACACATGAAAAAATGTTCATCATCACTAGCCATCAGGGAGATTCAAATTAAAACAACATTGAGATACCACCTGACACCAGTTAGAATGGCCAAAATTGGCGGAGGAGTTAAGATGGCGGAGAAGTAGCAGCCTGAGACTACATCAGGTAACAGGAGATCAGCTCGATAGCTTATCTAAACATTGCAAACACCTACAAATCCAACGGGAGAGCGAAGAGAAGAAGAACAGCAACTCTAGAAACAGAAAATCAACCACTTTCTGAAAGGTATGACTGGAAGAGAAGTGAATCTAAAACGACGGGAAGATAGACCGCGGGGGGAGGGGCCGGCTTCCGGCAAGCGGCGGAGGAACGGAGCACAAAATCAGGACTTTTAAAAGTCTGTTCCAGTGAGGGACATTGCTCCAGAGGCTAAACCAGGGTGAAGCCCACGCGGGGCCAGCGTGGACCCAGGCCACGCAGGGTCACAGAAGGATCGGGGGTGTCGGAGTGTCGGAGAGCTTGCAGGTATTAGAACGGAGAAGCCGGCTGGAGAGACAGAGCCGAGGACTGAACTCACAGCTCGGGGCTACCTTGAACTGGTCGCGGGCTGGGTGAGCTCGGAGCGCGGCTAGAGGCTGGGGATACGGGAGTGATTGGGTGCTGTCCTCTGGGGGCGCACTGAGGAGTGGGGCCCCAGGCTTTCGGCTCCTCCGGGCCGGAGACTGGGAGGCCGCCATTTTCATTCCCGTCCTCCGGAACTCTACGGAAAGCGTTCAGGGAACAGAAGCTCCCAAAAGCGAACCCGAGCCGATTACTTAGTCCGGCCGCCGGTAAGGGCGGTGCAATCCCGCCTGGGGCAAAGACACTTGAGAGTCACTACAACAGGCCCCTCCCCCAGAAGATCAACAAAATATCCAGCCAGGACGAAGTTCATCTATCAAGGAGAAAGCAGATTCAATTCCTAAGACAGCAGAGCAATTCCAGAGGAGGAGAAAGCAAAGCACGGAACTCATGGCTTTCTCCCCATGATTCTTTAGTCTTGCGGCTACTTCAATTTTTTTTCTTTTTTCAATTTTTTTTTCTCTTTTTTCAATTTTTTTTTCTTTTTTCTTTTTTCTTCTTCTGCTAAATTTTTTAAAACTTTTACCCTTTTCTTTTTTAACGTTTTTTGACTAGTTTATCTAAATATATATATTTTTTCTTTCTTTTTTATAATTTTTTCTTTATTTGTTTTATTTTTTAATTTTTTTTCTTTTTTTTTTCTGAACCTCTTTTTATCCCCTTTCTCCCCCCCACAATTTGGGGTCTCTTCTGATTTGGTTACAGCACACTTTTCTGGGGTCTTTGCCACCCTTTTAGTATTTTATTTGCTCCTTCATATCCTCTTATCTGGACAAAATGACAAGGCGGAAAAAATCACCACAAACAAAAGAACAAGAGACAGTACCGAAGGCTAGGGACCTAATCAACACAGACATTGGTAATATGTCAGATCAAGAGTTCAGAATGACGATTCTGAACACTCTAGCCGGGCTCGAAAAAGGCATGGAAGATATTAGAGAAACCCTCTCTGGAGATATTAAAGCCCTTTCTGGAGAAATTAAAGAACTAAAATCTAACCAAGTTGAAATCAAAAAAGCTATTAATGAGGTGCAATCAAAAATGGAGGCTCTCACTGCTAGGATAAATGAGGCAAAAGAAAGATTTAGTGATATCGAAGACGAAATGACAGAGAATAAAGAAGCCAAGCAAAAGAGGGACAAAAAGCTACTGGACCATGAGGGGAGAATTCGAGAGATAAGTGACACCATAAGACGAAACAACATTAGAATAATTGGGATTCCAGAAGAAGAAGAAACAGAGAGGGGAGCAGAAGGTCTATTGGAGAGAATCATTGGAGAGAATTTCCCTAATATGGCAAAGGGAACAAGCATCAAAATCCAGGAGATGCAGAGAACCCCCCTCAAAGTCAACAAGAATAGGTCCACACCCCGTCACCTAATAGTAAAATTGACAAGTCTTAGTGACAAAGAGAAAATCCTGAAAGCAGCCCGAGAAAAGAAGTCTGTAACATACAATGGTAAAAATATTAGATTGGCGGCAGACTTATCCACAGAGACCTGGCAGGCCAGAAAGAGCTGGCATGATATATTCAGAGCACTCAACGAGAAAAACATGCAGCCAAGAATACTCTATCCAGCTAGGCTATCATTGAAAATAGAAGGAGAGATCAAAAGCTTCCAGGACAAACAAAAACTGAAAGAATTTGCAAACACCAAACCAGCTCTCCAGGAAATATTGAAAGGGGTCCTCTCAGCCAAGAGAGAGCCTAAAAGTAGTAGATCAGAAAGGTACAGAGACAATATACAGTAACAGTCACCTTACAGGCTAATAATGGCACTAAATTCATATCTCTCAATAGTTACCCTGAATGTTAATGGGCTAAATGCCCCAATCAAAAGACACAGGGTATCAGAATGGATAAAAAAACAAAACCCATCAGTATGTTGCCTACAAGAAACTCATTTTAGACGTGAAGACACCTCCAGATTTAAAGTGAGGGGGTGGAAAACAATTTACCATGCTAATGGGCATCAGAAGAAAGCTGGGGTGGCAATCCTTATATCAGATCAATTAGATTTTAAGCCAAAGACTATAATAAGAGATGAGGAAGGACACTATATCCTACTCAAAGGGTCTGTCCAACAAGAAGATCTAACAATTTTAAATATCTATGCCCCTAACGTGGGAGCAGCCAACTATATCAACCAATTAATAACAAAATCAAAGTAACACATCAATAATAATACAATAATAGTAGGGGATTTTAACACTCCCCTCAATGAAATGGACAGATCATCCAAGCAAAAGATCAACAAGGAAATAAAGGCCTTAAATGACACACTGGACCAGATGGACATCACAGATATATTCAGAACATTTCATCCCAAAGCAACAGAATACACATTCTTCTCTAGTGCACATGGAACCTTCTCCAGAATAGATCACATCCTGGGTCATATATCAGGTCTCAACCGGTATCAAAAGATTAGGATCATTCCCGGCATATTTTCAGACCACAATGCTCTGAAGCTAGAACTCAATCACAAGAGGAAAGCTGGAAAGAACCCAAATACATGGAGACTAAACAGCATCCTTCTAAAGAATGAATGGGTTAACCAGGAAATTAAAGAAGAATGGAAAAAATTCATGGAAACAAATGATAATGAAAACACAACAGTTCAAAATCTGTGGGACACAGCAAAGGCAGTCCTGAGAGGAAAATATATAGTGGTACAAGCCTTTCTCAAGAAACAAGAAAGGTCCCAAGTACACAACCTAACCGTACGCATAAAGGAGCTGGAGAAAGAACAAGAAAGAAACCCTAAACCCAGCAGGAGAAGAGAAATCATAAAGATCAGAGCAGAAATCAATGAAATAGCAACCAAAAAAACAATAGAAAAAATCAATGAAACTAGGAGCTGGTTCTTTGAAAGAATCAATAAGATTGATAAACCCCTGGCCAGACTCATCAAAAAGAAAAGAGAAAGGACCCAAATAAATAAAATCATGAATGAAAGAGGAGAGATCACAACTAACACCAAAGAAATACAGACAATTATAAGAACATACTATGAGCAACTCTATGCCAACAAATTGGACAATCTGGAAGAAATGGATGCATTCCTAGAGACATATAAACTACCACAACTGAACCAGGAAGAAATAGAAAACCTGAACAGGCCCATAACCAGTAAGGAGATTGAAACAGTCATCCAAAATCTCCAAACAAACAAAAGCCCAGGGCCAGACGGCTTCCCAGGGGAATTCTACCAAACATTTAAAGAAGAACTCATTCCTATTCTCCTGAAACTGTTCCAAAAAATAGAAATGGAAGGAAAACTTCCAAACTCATTTTATAGGCCAGCATCACCTTGATCCGCAAACCAGTCAAGGATCCCACCAAAAAAGAGAACTACAGACCAATATCCTTCATGAACACAGACGCAAAAATTCTCGCCAAAATACTAGCCAATAGGATTCAACAGTACATTAAAAAGATTATTCACCATGATCAAGTGGGATTTATTCCAGGGCTGCAGGGTTGGTTCAACATCCGCAAATCAATCAATGTGATAGAACACATTAATAAAAGAAAGAACAAGAACCATATGATACTCTCCATAGATGCTGAAAAAGCATTTGACAAAGTACAGCATCCCTTCCTGATCAAAACTCTTCAAAATGTGGGGATAGAGGGCACATACCTCAATATTATCAAAGCCATCTATGAAAAACCCACCGCAAATATCATTCTCAATGGAGAAAAACTGAAAGCTTTTCCGTTAAGGTCAGGAACACGGCAGGGATGTCCATTATCACCACTGCTATTCAACATAGTATTAGAAGTCCTAGCCTCAGCAATCAGACAACAAAAAGAAATTAAAGGCATCCAAATTGGTAAAGAAGAAGTCAAACTATCACTCTTCGCAGATGATATGATACTATATGTGGAAAACCCAAAAGACTCCACTCCAAAACTGCTAGAACTTGTCCAGGAATTCAGTAAAGTGTCAGGATATAAAATCAATGCACAGAAATCAGTTTCATTTCTGTACACTAAAAACAAGTCAGAAGAAAGAGAAATTAAGGAGTCAATCCCATTTACAATTGTACCCAAAACTATAAGATACCTAGGAATAAACCTAACCAAAGAGACTAAGAATCTATACAGAGAAAATTATAAAGTACTCATGAAAGAAATTGAGGAAGACACAAAGAAATGGAAAAATGTCCCATGCTCCTGGATTGGAAGAATAAATATTGTGAAAATGTCTATGCTACCTAAAGCAATCTATACATTTATTGCAATCCCTATCAAAATACCATCCATTTTTTTCAAAAAATGGAACAAATAATCCTAAAATTTATATGGAACCAGAAAAGACCTCGAATAGCCAAAGGAATATTGAAGAACAAAGCCAAAGTTGGTGGCATCACAATTCCGGACTTCCAGCTCTATTACAAAGCTGTCATCATCAAGACAGCATGGTACTGGCACAAAAACAGACACATAGGTCAGTGGAACAGAATAGAGAGCCCAGAAATCGACCCTCAACTCTATGGTCAACTCATCTTCGACAAAGCAGGAAAGAATGTCCAATGGAAAAAAGACAGCCTCTTCAATAAATGGTGCTGGGACAATTGGACAGCCACATGCAGAAAAATGAAATTGGACCACTTCCTTACACCACACACGAAAATAGATTCCAAATGGATGAAGGACCTCAATGTGAGAAAGGAATCCATCAAAATCCTTGAGAAGAATGCAGGCAGCAACCTCTTCGACCTCAGCCGTAGCAACATCTTCCTAGGAACAACGGCAAAGGCAAGGGAAGCAAGGGCAAAAATGAACTATTGGGATTTCATCAAGATCAAAAGCTTTTGCACAGCAAAGGAAACAGTTAACAAAACCAAAAGACAACTGACAGAATGGGAGAAGATATTTGCAAACGGCATATCAGATAAAGGGCTAGTATCCAAAATCTATAAGGAACTTAGCAAACTCAACCCCCAAAGAACAAACAATCCAATCAAGAAATGGGCAGAGGACATGAACACACATTTCTGCAAAGAAGACATCCAGATGGCCAACAGACACATGAAAATGTGCTCCACGTCACTCGGCATCAGGGAAATACAAATCAAAACCACAATGAGATATCACCTCACACCAGTCAGAATGGCTAAAATTCACAAGTCAGGAAATGACAGATGCTGGCGAGGATGTGGAGAAAGGGGAACCCTCCTCCACTGTTGGTGGGAATGCAAGCTGGTACAACCACTCTGGAAAACAGCATGGAGGTTCCTCAAAATGTTGAAAATAGAACTACCCTATGACCCAGCAATTGCACTACTCGGCATTTACCCTAAAGATACAAACATAGTGATCCGAAGGGGCACGTGTACCCGAATGTTTATAGCAGCAATGTCTACAATAGCCAGACTATGGAAAGAACCTAGATGTCCATCAACAGATGAATGGATCAAGAAGATGTGGTATATATACACAATGGAATACTATGCAGCCATCAAAAGAAATTAAATCTTGCCATTTGCGACAACGTGGATGGAACTAGAGCGTATCATGCTTAGTGAAATAAGTCAATCGGAGAAAGACAACTATCATATGATCTCCCTGATATGAGGACATGGAGAAGCAACATGGGGGGGTAGGGGGATAGGAGAAGAATAAATGAAACAAGATGGGATTGGGAGGGAGACAAACCATAAATGACTCTTAATCTCACAAAACACACTGGGGGTTATTGGGGGGAGGTGGGATTGGGAGAGGGGGAGCGGGCTATGGACATTGGGGAGGGGAGGCGAACCATAAGAGACTATGGACTCTGAAAAACAATCTGAGGGTTTGAAGGGTCACGGGTGGGAGGTTGGGGCAACCTGAGGGTTTTGAAGGGTCAAGGGTGGGAGGTTGGGGTAACAGGTGGTGGGTAATGGGGAGGGCACGTTTTGCATGGAGCACTGGGTGTTGTGCAAAAAGAATGAATACTGTTACGCTGAAAAAATAAATAAAATGGAAAAAAAAAAAGAAGAATGGCCAAAATTAGCAAGACAGGAAACAAGGAAACAACGTGTGTTGGAGAGGATGTGGAGACAGGGGAACCCTCTTACACTGTTGGTGGGATTGCAAGTTAGTGCAGCCACTTTGGAGAACTGTGTGGAGACTCCTGCAGAAATTAAGAATAGAGCTTCCCTATGACCCTGCAATTGCACTGCTGTGTATTTACCCCAAAGATACAGATGTAGTGAAAAGAAGGGCCATCTGAACCCCAAAGTTTATTGCAGCAATGGCTACGGTCGCCAAACTGTGGAAAGAACCAAGATGCCCTTCAACGGATGAATGGATAAGGAAGATGTGGTACATATACACAATGGAATATTATGCCTCCATCAGAAAGAATGAATACCCAACTTTTGTAGCAACATGGACAGGACTGGAAGAAATTATGCTGAACGAAATAAGTCAAGCAGAGAGAGTCAAGTATCATATGGTCTCACTTATTTGTGGAGCATAACAAATATCATGGAGGACATGGGGAGATGGAGAGGAGAGGGAGTTGAGGGAAACTGGAAGGGGAGATGAACCATGAGAGACTATGGACTCTGAAAAACAACCAGAGGGTTTTGAAGGGGCGGGGTTGGGGGGTGGGAGGTTGAGGAACCAGGTGGTGCATAATAGGGAGGGCACATAGTGCATGGAGCACTGGGTGTGATGCCAAATCAATGAACACTGTTATGCTGTAAATAAACAAATAAATGAATTAAAAAAAAAAAGTTGATATCCAGGATCTATAAAGAACTTCTCAAACTCAACACACACAAAACAGATAATCATATCGAAAAATGGGCAGAAGATATGAACAGACACTTCTCCAATGAAGACATACAACTGGCTATCAGACACATGAAAAAATGGTCATCATCACTAGCCATCAGGGAGATTCAAATTAAAACAACATTGAGATACCACCTGACACCAGTTAGAATGGCCAGAATTAGCAAGACAGTAAGCAACGTGTGTTGGAGAGGATGTGCAGAAAGGGGAACCCTCTTACAGTGTTGGTGGGAATGCAAGTTAGTGCAGCCACTTTGGAGAACAGTGTGGAGACTCCTGAAGAAATTAAGAAAGAGCTTCCCTATCACCCTGCAACTGTACTGCTGGGTATTTACCCCAAAGATACAGATGTAGTGAAAAGAAGGGCCATCTGTACCCCAATGTTTATTGCAGCAATGGCTACAGTCGCCAAACTGTGGAAAGTACCAAGATGCCCTTCAACGGATGAATGGATAAGAAAGATTTGGTACATATACACAATGGAGTATTATGCTTCCATCAGAAATGATGAATACCCAACTTTTGTAGCAACATGGACGCGACTGGAAGAAATTGTGCTGAGCGAAATAAGTCAAGCAGAGAGAGTCAAGTATCATATGGTCTCACTTATTTGTGGAGCATAACAAATAACATGGAAGATATGGGGAGATGGAGATGAGAGGGAGTTGAGGGGAACTGGAAAAGGAGATGAACCATGAGAGACTATGGACTCTGAAAAACAACCAGAGGATTTTGAAGGGGCGGGGGGGGTGGGAGTTTGAGGAACCATGTGGTGGGTAATCGGGAGGGCACGTACTGCATGGAGCACTGGGTGTGATTCCAAAACAATGAACACTGTTATGCTGTAAATAAACAAATAAACGAATAAAAAAAAAAAAAAAAAAAAAAAAAACAAGACCCATGGAGCACCCGGATGGCTCAGTCAGTTAGGCATCTGACTCTTGATCTCAGCTTAGGTCTTGATTTCAGGGTTGTGAAAAAAAAAAAAAAAAGGACATGGAAGCACTCTGGGGCCCTCCTGGTTTTATTCTGGGTGTCAGCCCAGGAAGACTCTTGCCCTCCATCTCTTTGAGTTTTCTCACAGGATCCGGCAGGACCCCAGTCACATTGGTGAGGACCCATGTTGTGTTCCAACACTGATCTTTATGAACTCTCTTTTGATGTTAATAATAGGATCTGTTGATTTTGGTTTTTATACTCAGGTGATTATTTCTTTGAGAAATAGGAGGGTTTTTTTGTTATTGTTTGTTTGTTTGTTTTTTCTCTATCTGAATCTTAAATCTCATATTTCTTTTTATTTTCTCATGATAACAAACATGTTTCTGAATACTCATCAACCATCCATCCCTCCACCAACCCACCGGTTCTTCTCTATAGTTGAGCACATCTCTTACGGTTTATTTCCCTCTCCCCTGCAATATGTTTATTGGTTTGTTTCTTAAATTTCACCTATGAGTGAAATCATATGGACTTTTGTCCTCCCTGACTGACTTATTTCACTTAGCATAATATACTCTAGATCAATATATGTGATTGTAAATGACAAGATTTCAATTTTTATGGCTGAGTACTATTCAATTGTGTAAACATACTGAATCTTCTTACCCATTTATCAATCAATGTACATTTGGGATTTTTCCATAATTGGTTATTGTTGACAATGCTGCTATAAACATCAAGGTGCATGTACCCCTCCAAATTAGTATTTTTGTATTCTGTGATCAAATATCTAATAGTGCAATTGCTGGTTCAAAATGTTGTTGCATTTTGAACTTTTTTAAAAAAGTTCATACTGTTTTCCAGCGTGTCTGCACCAGCTTGCATTTCCACAAACAGTATAAAAGGGTTCCCCTTTCTCCATATCTTTGTGAACACCTGTTGTGTCCTATGTAGCTAAGTTTAGCCATTCTGACTGGCATGAAGTGATATCTCATTGCAGTTTTGATTTGTATTTCCCAGATGATGAGCAATGTTGAGCATATTTTCATGTGTCTGTTAGCCATCTGGATGTCTGACCATTTTTAACTATCTAATCTGGTTTTTGGATATTGAGGTTGAGGTTTGTGTATATTTTGTATACTAGCCATTTATCATTTGCATATATCATCTCCCATTCTGCAGGTTGTCTTTTAGGCTTGCTAGTTGTTCCCTTTGCTGTGAAGTTTTTTATTTTGGTAAAGACACAAGAGGTTATTTTTGTTTTTCTTTCCCTTGCAGAGGAGACATATCTAGAAAGAAAGTGCTATGGCAGATATCAAAGAGGTTGCTGTCTATGCTTTCCCCTAGGATTTTGATGGATTCCAATCTCCCATTTAGATCTTTAATCCTTTTTGAATTTATTTTTATGTATAGGTAAGAAAATGGTCCAGTTTCATTTTTCTGAATGTGCCTGTCCAATTTTCCCAACACCATTTGTTGAAGATACTGTAATTTTTCCATTGGATAGTATTTCCTGCTTTGTCAAAGAGTTGGCCATTTAGTTCTGTGATCATTTCCAGCCTTTCTATTCTGTTCTATTGATATTTTTATATTTTCTGCCATTACCATACTGTCTTTATCATACAGTTTTGTAATAGAACTTGAAATCTGGAAATATGATGCTTCCAGCTTTGCTTTGCTTTTGCAAAATTGTTTTGGATATTTAGGGTCTTTGGTGGTTCCATAGAAATTTTAGGATCACTTCTTCTATCTCTGTGAAAAATGCTTATAGCATTTGGATGGGCCTTGCTTTAAATGTGTAGATTTCACTTGGTAATATAAACATTTTAACAAAATTTGTTCTAATCCATGAGCCTTTAACTTTGTTTTCCATTTCTTTTGTCATATTCGAGTATTTTCAACAGTGTTATAGCTTTCAGAGTACAGATATTCTTTTTAAAAAATGATTTTATTTATTTATTTAGAGAGAGATCTCAAATAGTCAGAGAGGCAGGCAGAGAGAGAGAGGGGAAAGAAGGCTCCCTGCCAAGCAGAGAGCCTGATGCAGGGCTTGATCCCAGGACACTGAGATTAGAGGCTTAACCAGATAAGCCACTCAGGCACCCCATAGAGTACAATTATTCTACCTTGTTGGTTAGGTTTATTTCAAAATATCTTATGTTTTTTGGTACAATTGTGTATTGGATTGATTCTTTGATTTCCCTTTTGGCTGTTTCATTATTGGTGTATAGAAATAGAACATATTTCTTTATGTTGGTTTTATATTCTGCAACCCTTGAATTCAAGTATTAGTACTAGGAATTTTTTGGTGGCATATATTGGGTTTTCTGCATAGGGTATCATGTCATCTACAAAAGGTGGCTTCTGGCTGTTGTGGTTAAATTTCCCAGTATTATGCTAAATAGCTTTGGTAAGAGTGGACATCCCTGTCTTGTTCCTAACCATAAGGGAAAAGCTCATGTGTTTCCCCATTGAGGATAATATCATCTGTGGGTTTTTTTGTATATGGACTTTATTATATTGATGTATTTTCCCTCTACCATTCCTTTTTGAATGCTGTAATCAGGAATGGGTGTTCTTTCTCAAAAACTTTCTCAAAAAGCTTTCTCAAAAATTTTTGCATCTATTAAAAATATAGAATGGTTCTTATCCTTTCTTTTATTAATGTGATGTGCAAAACTGATTGATTTGCAAATATTGAACCACCCTTGCATCCCAGGAATAAATACCTTTTGATCATAATGAATGTCTTTTGATGTTCTATTGCATTCAATTTGCTAGTATTTTGTTGATAATTTTGTGCATCCATGTTCATCAGGGTTATTGGCCTGTCATTCTGCTTTCCAGTTGAGTCTTTGTCTGGTTTTTGGTATCAGGGTAATATTGTCCTCATATAATGAGTTTGAATGTTTTCTTTTGATTTCTTTTTCTTTCTTTCTTTTCTTTCTTTCCTTCTTTTTTTGAATAGAGAAGAAATCTGTATTAACGTTTTTAAAATGTTTGGTAGAATTTATCTGTGAAGCCATCCGGCCTCAGACTTTGTTTTTGGGGAATTTTTTGACTGTTTACTGGTTTTCAGTTTGCTCATGTTTTCTATGTTTTCCTGTCCCAAAAACCTGTGAATTCTTAATGAAATTTTTCTGTCCAGAAGAGACTAAAGAGAATTCCTCAGTAATGGATTAATCTTTCTTAAAGAAATGTTTGCTCTTTGCCCTCAGCTCCTGCATTGTAACTTACAACCCCTTCAAATGTCCTGTTTCATAAATTTATTTGTTTTGCTGGTTCTTTGGGTCACTTGAGATATTGTATCCCTTGGTAATTTGGATCTGTATCCTTTTTGCTGTAATACAACATAGCCATTGGCTAAAGGATTTTCTGAATTCTGTGAGTATTTCTAGCAAATTATTGAAACTGAGAATGCTTTGGGAACCCTCAAACTTTCAGTTGACATCACAAGTGAAGATGGTTTTGTGAAGTTCATATACCATGCAGGAACAGACATTTTATACAACAACAGCAACAACGATTTTAGATTACTTGAATTTTGTGAAACTCAGGCTGAAAAGTATACTCTGTTCCAAAGTCAGTTTATTTATTCCAAAGGAAGTAGAGAGAAAACCCGAGGACTCAGAGAGTGAAGTTGTTAGCTATTAAGAAGTATTCCCAGAACATGATATCAATTTCTAATAGATCATTTGTACAGAGAATCAATAAATAAATCAATAACATGAACATGAACATGAACAACACTATAGACTAAATGCACTTAGTGATCATATATAGGACATTCCATTCAATAGCAGCAGAATATACCTTTCTTTTTCTTCTCAAACACACAAGCAACACTCTCCAAGATAGATCATATGTTAGGTCAAAGAACAAGTTTTTAAAGATTTGAGAATAATGAAATCACAGAAAATATATTTTTCTACCACAATGTAATAAACTAGAAATTAATAACAATAGAAAAATTAGAAAACCGTCAATTTATGGCAATTAAACAACATACTATTTTGTAACCAATAAGACAAAAAGAAAATCAAATTTGAAATCAGTAAAATCCCATAAAAACAAAAATATAACACAACATAGCAAAATTTATGTGACTCAACAAAAGCAGTATTTAGAGGGAACTCTGTCTATGTCTAATGATCTAAGTTTTAGACTCAAGGACCCATTTTTTTTAAGTACAAACTGAGCCCAAAGTAGGAGGAAAGCCATAAAATAGAATTATGAAAGCATAAATAAATACAATAGAAAATAGGCAAACTCATATATTTCTAAACCAGGGCACTCATCTATAAAATGTGGGAACATTATTATCAGTTACATGAGATTGTTAAAAGGCTTTGTAAAACTGGTGCCACTTTATGTTACACATATTATGCTTTGGAAACATTTCTTATGATGTGATGTCTTAGAATATGTACAGTGATCATAATGCTAATAATAACTACATAGACAACAAGCAGTCAGAATCTCACATTTCATCCTTTGAGTCAGGGGATATAGATCATTTCTAGTACTTAATGGCATTATTGTTCATTTCCTCTTCTTAAAGTGTGGGTAGGTTGCCCAATTCTCACTTCGACAGCAAGTGTGACCATGTGACTTACTTGGCCAATAAACCATGAGCAGAAATGACTGGCAGGGACATAAAGAACTGGTGTGCACATTTTTACATTTTCTTTCTCCCTGTGAGTGAGTCTTCACTAGGTATTCTCTTTTCCCATACTCAACTATTTTATGTTTTGTTTTGTTTTTTTTTTTTTTTTAAACAGAAAGTTCTGCTATGACTCTTTTTGTTTTCATATGTACTTCAAAATTTCTTTTCACATGAATGCCATATCTTTGGTACTCTGATTCTCCTTGATGTCAAAATATGTGTTTGAATCTCTTTTAAAATATACAGCTTACATTGTTTACCATTAAAGACTGTTTTCAAAATGCATTGGATTTCTTTTTTACATTTGATATATGTTTGTCTCCTTGAGAGTTCAGGTTTCTCCACTGTGGGTGTCAAAATCTTCCTTCAAAGAGTCCAGTAGTTACCTTAAATTGTATCCAAATTTATGAAAGAACCCACAACACTGATATTTTCAGGTCAGCAATAGTCATGTGGCTTCTGATTGGAGAATGCTCCCACTTTTCCTATTTGCATTTTTTAAAGTAAATGCTTAAAACTCATTTCAGTGTGACTGAGTTCTTATTTTCTTTTTTTAATACTTTATTTATTTGACAGAGAGAAATAACAATTAGGCAGAGAAGCAGGCAGAGAGAGAGGGAGGAAGCAGACTCCCTGCGGAGCAGAGAGCCTGATGTGGGGTTTGATCCCAGGACCCTGGGATCATGAACTGAGCCGAAGGCAGAGGGTTTAACCCACTGAGCCACCCAGGCGCCCCCTGAGTTCTTATTTTCAACGACTCTATCCAATGTATCCAATTCAGAGAGTCCCCGGATAGCCCCCATTTGGCATATGCTATGAGCTAGAAGTAAACATTCGTTATCTTGAGCTACTAAAACTTTGAGGTTTCTAATTCTTACAGTATAATCTACCATATAATGGCTGGTATTATTAATAAAAATATAAATATTTTTAGATTACACTATCAGAAAGCAAAATAACATTATTTTTAGTTCTCACTTGTCTTAATGGATGTATGGAGAAGCATGTGAGGATTAATGGGGAGAGAAAATTTGTACATTGTTTTAATCAATCTAGCAAAAATGTTTAAAGTATAAGCATGTAAATGTATCCCCAAGCGACTTGAACATATTTTCAGCAAAATTTTGGTCTGATGACAATTATATCTATATTTCCCTTGCCAAATGAACAACTTGTGTAAAATATTTCTGATCCTCTCATACATGACTCCATAACCCCACCAAATTCTCTTCTTTTTTTTTAGCCGCACTGCATCCATGTATCATGATATTCAGAAGAACCTATATTTTTCATATTTACTTATGATTGATTGTGACAATTTCTTCTATACTACTGTTTAATACTAGGTTATTAAATATTTAAATTATGAATAAATACAAAACATAAGCTTACTATAAAATACTTCTAAGGATACTTTTTTGTCTTTTTAGACTTAAATTTTTAGTGAGTGTTCTTTTTTTTAAAGATTGTATTTATTTATTTGACAGACAAAGATCACAAGTAGGCAGAGAAGCAAGCAGAGAGAGAACAGGAAGCAGGCTCCCTGCTGACCCTGGGATCATGACCTGAGCCAAAGGCAGAGGCTTTAACCCACTGAGCCACCCAGGAGTCCTTTAGTGAGTGTTCTTAAGTTGTCAAAGCATGAATAGGGATTTCTTATTTGTAGTATCAGATCCTTTACCCAGTGACATACTCAGATAATTCAACATTTCAGAAGGGAAATTATATTGATAAATGATATATTTAATAACATTATTTATTAATTTCAGCTATATTGATAGAATTCCAATCAATTTTTCAATTTATTGCTTAAAACATGACTTTTAATGTAGGGTGAGCCTCAGCAATTTCCTATACATTTCCTGAATAACCTGAATAAACATTCTCCTCACTTTATTAATGGCATATTTCATTTGTTCATTTCTAAGACTGTAGATAATAGGGTTGAAGAGTGGAAGGGTTATGTAATAGAAGACAGAAAGGACCGTGACCTGGATAGTGGACTGTCAGATGGCCTCAGGTATACATAAAATTCTGACACCACAAGGATGTGAGGGACAGAAGTAGAAAAAGCTTTTTTTCTGTCTGCTCCACTTGGAAATATGAGAATAGTAGAAAATATATGAATGTAAGACCTGATGATGCAAATGAAACAGTGATCACCAATCCCAAGATCAGAGGCAACGATCACCATCTCATTGCTAAAGATATCAGAGCAGGAGAACTTTATCAGTGATGTTATATCACAAAACAAAACAAAACAAAAGAAAATGGATGGATGACATTAGGCAGACAGAAGGGCAGCAGGAATGTGTTGCTAGTGTGCACACTCTCATATATGAGACCACTGAGTATGGAAGTCAGAGTCATTGGATGCAGATTTGAGGGTTCATGATCATAGGGTAGTGAAGTGGTTGGCAGATAGCCACATGGCAGTCATGGACCATGATAATTAGAAACAGAAGCTTCACATATACAAATAAAACCACCAGGAAGACCTGAGCTACAAAGCGGCCTTTGAAATGGTGCTGCTATCAAGCAGGGAATTGATGCATGAGCTAGGAACTGTTACACAAATGTAGCAGACATCCAAGATCGACAGATTCCTGAAGAAGAAGTACATGGGTGTGTGAAGACTCCTGTCAAGGGTGGCGACAGTAACAGTGATAATGTTCCCCATCAGAGTGACTACATACATCAGAGAGAAGGTTATGGCATGCACATCCCATAACTCCCATAAATGAGAAAACCCCATGAGGAGAAATCCCATCATGATGGTGGAATTTAGCATCTATGGGTAATGCAATTTTTACCTGGAATGTAAGAAGTGAAGTCCTGAGCTCATGAAGAATCAAATTATGAAAATATGGTTCTTAAATAGTTTAGTCTTGACCCATACCTAATTCTAATCTATATTGAAACCCCTATTTTTTTAAAAATGTATTTTTATTTTTTATAAACATATAATGTATTATTAGCCCCAGGGGTACAGGTCTGTGAATCGCCAGGTTTACACACTTCACAGCACTCACCATAGCACATACCATCCCCAATGTCAGTAACCCCAGAAACCCCTAATATTTTTGAAAGAAGATTAAGTGTTCCTCCTTTAGTGTATGGGGTATTATTATTTTTATTATAGTATTTTATTTCAACTATAGTAATGAAGTGACAATTACAACTTACAGTAAACAAATAAAACTTCAATCCATATTACTATACACTTCCATTGGAGAATGCACTTTTCTCATGATCAGTTCTGTATAAATATAGATATAGATTTCATAAATACAGTTGCAGTTGAATGAAATTTGGGAGATAATGTTGTTGAACACTGGATAATTATAATAAAATATTTTTGTTGTTTTTTGTCTTACATTTTTATTTGCGGGTATGAACAATATGGGGTAAAATGATTGTTTCTAGAACTAAAGTTCTATGCAAAATAGTGAAAAATTATCTTCTGTTCCTATGACAAAATATTTATATCATTTGTAATTTTACTTACTCCAATATCTCAAATGGAGTATAAACTCATAAGCTGATACATTTATCTAAACTGACTCTATTCCTAATTTTTGGTTACATTTTTATACTTCAAGTAATTTTTTTCTGGTTCATTTATCTCTGCTCTTAAAGAGAGAATGAAAGAGCCAACTATTATTATTTCCTGAGTGCCTCTTGAACTTACCCCTAATGCTCCTTCTCTATCATCTTCAATTTTCCAACTTTTCAAAACTTCTTTGATTCTACTAGCTGAAAACAAAGCAACAAAATTATAGTACAATATCTTCCCATACTAATATAGCCTTTTTTTCTGTTAAATTACAGACTGTTTTTCTCACTTTAATCTTCAGCTTGTTCAACAACTTTTCTTAGAATTTCTTCCTGTGATTCTGCATAACTTAACAAGTTGTTGATCATTGCCGCCACATCTTTATTGCTTATGTCATCACCTCCTCTAGTTTATTCACTAGTCGTTGAATTAACCAACTTTCATCTTAAGTTACCTCTGTTACATGTATTTTCCTAGATCACCTCTATTATACTTTTACAATTTTTTTTTCTCATTTCCAATAATAATAATAATAATAATAATAATAATAATAATAATAACAACAACAACAACAACAATTGAACCATGAAAAACTAACCTTGCTCATGGTGTATTTGAAAGTAAATTCTTCTAAATTCTGTTCAAAATCTTATAATCCAGATTCCTTCACATCGATCCATTACATATAACACCACTTTCATAATATTCTTTGTCATAAACTTATTAATATCTTGAGTGAGAAGTATTTAGACAACCTGTCCAATCTCATGACTTGTTTTTTACCACATCAGTTTTAAGACATGTTTCACAAACTGTTTCACATTGAAAAGAAATCAAGCAGATGCCCTCCCTATTTTGTTGTTATTGTTATTGATAAATTCCTCAAGGATTGAATTTTATGCAACTTTGTGTTCTTCAAGGGTCAGGTGAAGTGGTTTTAGTTTTGCTTTGTTTTGTTTTATAAATTCTTGATATTAAATGTAGGTTTTAAATATTTAATAAGCTGTCACATTATTAAAGAATTCTTATCATTCTTTGTGTATATGGCTTCTGATGAAAGGGAGAAAACCATACCATCATTACTAAGATACTACCTCTACATGTTTAACAACTAAACCAAAACAACTTATGTTCTCAGTAGTTTTGAGGTTGTTCAGAGAAATAATAATTTGTAATGTTTACCAGTATGTCTTTAATTTCCAGTTATCTATATGAAAATACTGGTTTTCATCAATGTATAATATGACCATTTCAAAGTTGAAGCTCAGTCTGTATCTTTTTTTTAATTATTATTCTTTATTATATTATGCTAGTCACCATACAGTAGTACATAATTTGTTTTTTCATGTAGTGTTCTGAAATTCATTGTTTACGTAGAGCACCCCATGCCCTATACAATTCATGCCCTCCTTAATACTGTTCACCAGGTCTCTATATCTTCATCAAACCAGGATGATTGTACTTTATCTGATAGCATCTGGTCAAAACTAGTTATGACAATATGTTTCAAGACAATATGTTTAAGAAATGTGCCGAAGATATCACAAATTCACCTTAAATATTCTTGATATAGTTTTCAGAAATACTATGATTATTATTTCAGTTCCATTATTTTCAAGGCATATACTACTGTTCAATATTTTCTAAGTAAAATTTATATATTAGTTTTAAATATCTCAAAAGTAGTATTATATTCCTATTTTAGAGACAGAAAAATCTTGCCCAAGTTTACTATCTCCTGTTTCATCACAAAAAAAAATATTTCTCACATGGTTCCAAACACAAACACATTAAACAGGTGGGAATTATCCAGTTCAGTGCCTATATAGGTTTCCAAAGAATGTCTGTACACTTTTTTGATAATGCAGTAATTATAATCTCCCTACTTTAAGTTTACTATATGATTACCTTAGGCATATATAGCCTGTATCAAAATTCTCTTATGGAAGAGTAACCAAGACCTTGGTTCTAGAATGAATAGACAGTATGATTGGGAAACATCACCACCGCTTACCAGGCTTTTGAAGTTCGAAATACACTTCACCCAAGATGAAATTCCATTATCTGTAAAAAATGGGATGATGATGTGAACTGTCATAATCAATTTTTAAATAATATGTTTGTTTATTCCTTGAATTGATAATTCAATAATGTATGTCTGTTTATCCCTTGAATCAATGATTCAACAAACATGTATATGTTGTTAGGGTACAGAGTCGACCACCCCTCAGTTAGACAGAGAACACTCTCAATAATGCAAATAAGACAGCGAGGTTTATTTTCAGCTAGCTGGGGTCCAAGTATCTGCCTGGTGCAGCAGGTTTCAACAAGGACGTGGACACTGACACTAGTTAAGGCAGGGGTTTTTATGGGTCATTACAAGAGGCTGGGCGGGGGGAGGAGAAGTTCAGACTTTTCTGAAGTAAGCTGATTAGCTGTTGTGAGGGTGTTGCAGGGTGGGGAACTTTTTTGGAAATAAAGCAGGGTGGGGTCCCTGGAACTAAAGTAAAGTAGGGTAAAGTTCAGTCCTTGGTCACAGGGGTCTGAGATGGTTGCCAAAACTAAGATGGCTGTACTTATGCTAAGGATAAATCTGAGGTGGAATGGCCTTAATTTTTCTCTGCCTCCATATTTTCCCCTCTCAGGGGAACCTAGGGAAGGACCCAATCACAGGTCCAGGCTGGTCTCAGCAACAAGGTCCAGTGGTTGGTAGGGATTGGTTCTGGCATGAACAGGAAATAGTATAAGAAACATTAGTGGGATAAGTGAGAAAGGGGCAGTCTTAACTTTAGGGGATTGTCCTTGTCTGGTTGGTTTTTCCATTATGGAACAAAGTCCTTGAGAAGGGCTTGTGGGTCAGCTCGTCGGACATGGGTGTATTGGACCCAGGGATTAATCCCGTTGACCTTGAGAGCGGCGGGAGTGGTCAGGATCATGATGTAGGGTCCCTTCCAGCATGGTTGAAGTGTCAGTTCCTAGAGAGGTCAGGCCATCTCCACAAACCAGGATATCCACAGCCTGCAGTAGCCCACCGTCCCAAGAAACTCCCTTGTGGAGGGAGTTTCCCTTGCCGAAATAAGTGGTGTGGCTCTGACAAAGCTGTGCTTTCATTGCTGACACCTGATATACTTTTCCTGCAGAGTCTTTAAGAGAGTTCTTATCCCCCGCAAGCATGACTCAGTCCTCAGAGGCTATTTCCACTATTCCCACTAACCCAATCAGATTCTTCCCTTCAAATCCTTCAATTTTCTGAAGTTTCCTCCTTATATCTGTGGTTGACTGACTGGAAAAAGCAAGATCATCTAAAAGAGCTATCATGCAACTTCTCTGACGTTTACTTCAAGATGTCTAGCTTAGGTAACAAACATTTAAAGACAATCAAATATATAATTTAACATCCATAAAGGTGTGTTATTAAAACATAATTTTTCTCTCTAAAATAACCCTCATTTCCAGAGATAGCCAAATCAGGACTACCTTATTTGAAAAACAATCCAGTTTTAACAAACTTGGCCTAATTATTTACATAAGATCAGCAAAAACAGTAAGTGATCATATAGATCTTCTTAGAATCTGCTTTGCTGGAACTTCTTATGAGGAATCTCTAGGTTGAACTTTTAGTAGCCTCTTCAGGCCAGGAGTCAAGCCACATACTTGCCATCAGACATGCCTGCAATACCTGCCGATTTGGGTGAATTTCTTTTCCTGAGGTACCCAAAGTATCCTGAGGTTCCTGCTGCTGCCAGGAAGTGACATGCTTTACTAGCCTGGTGACACTGCTGGGAACTCTGTAAGCAAGGTATCAGGCCAACAGTTCCAAAGGGCTTTGTGGCTCCAGGTTTTATAAAGTCAACCTTAATTCCTTTATGCTGTCTGGTCATATCTGAGTCTTTCTCAAACATGACATTCCAGTGAAAGCCTTGGTAACATAACCAATGTTTCCAATAATGTCCTGCTACAAGGAGAACAGATTCTTTTTGAACTTATGCAAATGACTGATTGCCATAGAAGTAAGAATACTTACTGAGACCTTAGGAGGTTCAGAGTGTTCAGATAGAGAGAAAAGGTGAATGCTTTGATTTGTTTGCAAATAAATATTTTTACATTTCTGTAAGTTACAGATAACTTAAGAAAAAGTTTCCCTAGTCTGGAAAACAGACATTACAAAAACAGTCATGTTTAAAATAAGACAAAACATTAAGAGACACAGCACTATAATCTTTTAGTTCATTTAGTCCCATGTTACTAATTCTGGTTTAGTTTGAATGCACCTTTAGTTAGTTCTGGAAATTCTTACCTATTTCAGTTCCAGTATTTTAACATGTCAAAGACCTGTATTTGTCCTGAAAGTCTCCTATACCAATTTCCTTTAGGCCAGAATTCATCTTACAAGAGAATAAAAACAATGACAAAAACTCAGAATAGATATGGTTAAATATCAAGTGATGACACTTATCAAAACATTAAAACATTAGGAAATGTATAGAACCTCTAGAGAAGTCACAGCATTTACCCAAATGTAACCCAAGGTTTTATCATTGGTTTAGCAGTACTCCTTGAATAACATAACATATCAAGGAAAAGGCTTATGAGGCAAAGAGATCTCATTTACAATACTCCGAGGGCAAAAGAAAGCAATTTACATTTTTTTAACAGATCAATTAACCTAAGAAAATTTGCCCTTTTATTTTTTTTAAATTTTATTTATTTATTTAATTATTTTCAGCATAAGAGTATTCATTGTTTTTGCACCACACCCAGTGCTCCATGCAATACGTGAGCTCCCTATTACCCAACACCTGGTTGCCTAACCTCCTACCCCAGCCCCTTCAAAACCCTCTGGTTGTTTTTCAGAGTCCATAGTCTCTCATGGTTCATCTCCCCTTCCAGTTTCCCTCAACTCCCTCTCCTCTCCATCTCTCCATGTCCTCCATGTTCTTTATTATGCTCCGCAAATAAGTGAAACCATATGATTTTTGACTCTCTCTGCTTGACTTATTTCGCTCAGCATAATCTCTTCCAGTCCCGTCCATGTTGCTATAAAAGTTGGGTATTCATCCTTTCTGATGGAGGCATAATACTCCATCGTGTATATGGACTACATCTTCCTCATCCATTCGTCCGTTGAAGGGCATCTTGGTTCTTTCCTCAGTTTGGCGACCATGGCCATTGCCGCTATAAACATTGGGGTACAGATGGCTCTTCTTTTCACTACATCTCTATCTTTGGGGGAAATACGCAGCAGTGCAATTGCAGGGTCATAGGGAATCTCTATTTTTAATTTCTTGAGGAATCTCCCCATTGTTCTCCAAAGTGGCTACACCAGCTTGCATTCCCACCAACAGTGTAAGAGGGTTCCCCTTTCTCCACAACCTCTCCAACACACGATGTTTCCTGTCTTGCTCATTTTGGCCATTCTAACTAGGATAAGGTGATATCTCAATGTGATTTTAATTTGAATCTCCCTGATGGCTAGTGATGATGAAAATTTTTTCATGTGTCTGATAGCCATTTGTATGTCTTCATTGGAGAAGTTTCTGTTCATATCTTCGGCCCATTTTTTGATATGATTATCTGTTTTGTGTGTGTTGAGTTTGAGGAGTTCTTTATAGATCCTGGATACCAACCTTTTGTCTGTACTGTCATTTGCAAATATCTTCTCCCATTCTGTGGGTTGCGGTTTTGTTTTGTTGACTGTTTCCTTTGCTGTGAAGGTTTTGATCATGAGGAAGTTCATTTTCCCTTTTGTTTCCTTTGCATTTTGAGTCATATCTTCTTTTTTTTAATATTTTATTTATTTATTTGACAGAGAGAGAGGTCACAAGTAGGCAGAGAGGCAAGCAGAGAGAGGGGGAGAAACAGACTGCTCACTGATCAGAGAGCCTGATGCGGGGCTCGATCCCAGGACCCTGAGATCATGACCTGAGCCAAAGACAGTGGCTTAAACCACTGAGCCACCCAGGTGCCCCCTTTGGAGACATATCTTGAAAGAAGTTGCTGTGGCTGATATTGAAGAGGTTTCTGCCAATTTCTCCTCTAGGAATCCGATGGATTCCTGTCTCACTTTGAGGTCTTTTATCCATTTCGAGTTTATCTTTGTGTACAGTGTAAGAGAATGGTCGAGGTTCATTCTTCTACATATAGCTGTCCAGTTTTCCCAGCACTTTTTATTGAAGAGACTGTCTTTTTTCCATTGTATTTTTTTCCTGTGTTGTCGAAGATTATTTGACCGTAGAGTAGAGGGTCCATATCTGGGCTCTCCACTCTGTTCCACTGGTCTATGTGTCTGTATTTATGCCAGTACCATGCTGTCTTGGTGATCACAGCTTTGTAGTAAAGCTTGAAATTGGGTAACGTGATGCCGCCAGTTTTGTTTTTGTTTTTCAACATTTCCTTAGTAATTTGGGGTCTCTTCTGATTCCATACAAATTTTAGGATTATTTACTCCAGCCATTTGAAAAATATTGGTGGAATTTTGATCGGAATGGCATTAAATTATAGATTGCTCTAGGCAGTATAGACATTTTAAAAATATTTATTCATCCGATCCAAGAGCATGGAACAGTCTTCCAACTTTTTGTGTCTTCTTCAATTTCTTTCATGAGTGTCCCATAGTTCCTTGAGTACAAGTCCTTTACCTTTTTGATTAGGTTTATTCCCAGGTATCTTAAGGTTCTTGGTGCTATAGTAAATGGAATCAATTCTCTAATTTCACTTTCTGTGTTTTTCATTGTTAGTGTATAAGAAAGCCACTGATTTCTGTACATTGACTTTGTATCCTGCCACATTAGTGAACTGCTGTATGAGTTCTAGTACTTTGGGGGTGGAGTCTTTGGGGTTCCCATATAAAGAATCATGTCATCTGTGAAGAGAGAGTGTTTGACTTCTTCCTTGCCAATTTGGATACCTTTTATTTCTCTTTGTTGCCTGATTGCCATTGCTAGGACTTCTAATAATATGTTGAACAAGAGTGGTGAGAGTGGGCATCCTTGTCGTGTTCCTGATCTCAACGGGAAGGCTGCATGCTTTTTCCCATTGAGGATGATATTTGCTGTAGGTCCTTCATAGATAGATTTTATGAAGTTCAGGAATTTTCCCTCTATCCCTGTACTTTGAAGTGTTTTCATCAGGAACAAATGCTGGGTTTTGTCAAATGCTTTTTCTGCATCAATTGAGAGGACCATGTGGTTCTTCTCTTTTCTCTTATTGATTTGTTCTATCACATTGATTGATTTGCGAATGTTGAACCATCCTTTTAACCCAGGGATGAATCGCACCTGGTCCTGGTGGATAATCTTTTTAATGTGCTGCTGGATCCTGTTTGCTAGGATCTTGTTGAGAATCTTAGCATCCATATTCATCAATGATATTGGTCTGAAATTCTCCTTTTTGGTAGGGTCTTTGCCTGGTTTGGGCATCAGGGTAAAGCTGACTTCATAAAAAGTGTCTGGAAATTTTCCTTCTGCTTCAATTTTTTGGAACAGCTTCAGGAGAATTCGTGTTATTTTCTCTATGAAAGTTTGGTAGAATTCCCCAGGGAATCTGTCAGGTCCTGGGCTCTTGTTTTTTGGGTTGTTTTTGATCAGTGCTTCAATCTCGTTACTAGATATAGGTCTATTCAGGTTGTCAATTTCTTCCTGGTTCAATTTTGGGAGTTTATTGTTTTCCCGGAATGGATCCATTTCATCTAGGTTGCTTAACTTATTGGCATGTAACTGTTGGTAATAACTTCTTATGATTGTTTCTACTTCCTTGGAGTTAGTTGTGATCTCTCCCTTTTCATTCATAATTTTATTAATTTGGGCTTTCTCTCTTTACTTTTGGATTAGTGTGGCCAGGGGTTTATCGATCTTATTGATTCTTTCAAAAAACCAGCTTCTAGTTGCATTGATACATTCTACTATATCTCTGGTTTCTACCTCATTGATCTCTGCTCTAATCTTGATTATTTCCCTTCTTGCATGTGGATTTGGTTTGATTTGTTGTTGATTCTCCAGTTCTTTAAGGTGTAGAGACAGCTGGTGTATTCTGGATTTTTCAATTTTTTTTGAGGGAGGCTTGGATGGCTATGAATTTCCCCCTTAGAACCGCCTTTGCTGTATCCCATAGGTTTTGGTCTGAAGTGTCTTTATTCTCATTGGTTTCCATGAATTGTTGAAGTTACTATTTGATCTCCTGGTTGATCCAAGCATTTTAAGCAAGGTGGTCTTTAGCTTCCAGGTGTTTGAGTTCCTTCTTAACTTTTCCTTGTGATTGAGTTCCAGTTTCAAAGCATTGTGATCTGAGAATATGCAGGGAATAATGTCAGTCTTTTGGTATCTGTGAGTCCTGCTTTGTGACGGAGTATGTGGTCTATTCTTGAGAAGGTTTCATGTGCACTTGAGAAGAATGAGTATTATGTTGTTTTAGGGTGGAATGGTCTCTCTCTCTCTCTCTCTCTCTCTCTCTCTATATATATATATATATATATATATATATATATGATTCATCTGGTCCAATATTTCATTCAATGCTCTTATTTCTTTATTGATTTTCTGCTTCGATGATCTGTGTATTGTGCTCGCTTCGGCAGCACATATACTAAAAATTGGAACGATGATCTGTGTATTACTTAGAAAGCCATGTTAAGATCTCCTATTTATATCAATATGACCCTTTATCTTGATTAATCGTTTCCTTATGTAATTGGGTGCTCCCTTATTAGGGGCATAGATATTTACAATTGTTAGATCATCTTGCTGGATAGTCCCTTTAAGAATGATGTAGTGTCCTTCTGTATCTCTGACTACAGTCTTTAGTTTAAAATCTAATTTATCTGATATGAGAATTGCTACCATGGCCTTCTTTTGAGGCCCAATGGCTTGAAAGGTGCTTATCCATCCGTTCACTTTCAGTCTGGGTGTATCTTTAGGTTCAAAATGAGTCTCTTAGAGATAACATATGGATGGGTCCTGTTGTTTTATCCAATCTGCAACCCTGTGTCATTTTGTATCTGTATTTCTGTTCAATGATATTCTTAGGATTTTTTCTCTTTTATATGACTCCCCCTTAATATTTTCTGTCGTGTCGGCTTGGTGGTTGCATAGTCTTTTAAGCCTTGCCGGTCTTGGAAACAATTTATCTCTCCATCCATTTTGAATGTCATTCTTGCCGATAAAATATTCTTGGCTGTATGTACTTCTCATTTAATTCCCTGAATATGTTTTGCCAGCCCTTCCTGTCTTGTCAGGTCTCTGTGGAAAGGTCTGATGTTATTCTAATGGGCTTTTCTATTTATGTAAGGAGCTCCTTTGTCCTAGCTGCTTTCAAGAATATCTGCCCACAATCATAATTCTTCATTCTATCAGGTGTTGCGAGGACTTTTGAGAATCTATAATCCTGGTGGGAAACCATTCTGCCTCTAGTACATGAACACTGTTTCCAATTGTGAAATTGGGAAAATTTTCATAGACAACTTGTTCCACTATATCTTCTGGAAGTCTTTCTTTCTCCCCCTCTTCAGGGATTCCAATAATTCTGATGTTGGTAGGTTTCATGGCATCATTTATTTCCCTGATTCTGTTTTCATGGCTTCTGAGCTGTTTGTTCCAGGCTTCCTCCTGTTCCTTCTCTCTCTATGTCTGTCCCCCAGATTACTAAATCTATCTTCTCTCTCAGTTATCCTAGATTTTGGAGAATGTAGATTAGATTGGAACTCATTGAGAGCATTTTGAACATCATCCCTGGTGGCTTTCAGTTCTGCCCTAATCAATTCCATTTGATCTTCCATGGCTTTCCCCAATCTAGCTATTACCTGTGTAATTGTTAGCCTGAATTCCTCTTCTGACATATTGTCTCTGTTGATAGCCATTAGCTCTGTTGCTGAACGTCCATCCTCTGTATTTTTCTTCTGTTGGTATTCCTCCTCATAGTCATTTTGGTGAGAGATGACTGAACGGATGTAGTTGGATGTATCGATTGTGGTGCCATCAAGGTGCACCCTGGAATGCTCTGTGCAATCAGGATTCCCTACCCAAATGATAGAAAAAGAAAAGAAAAAGGAAAAAAAATGGAGAGAGAGAGAGGGAGAGACAGGAAAAAAAAAAGGAGGATAAAAGAGAAGGCTCAGTCCAAATGGGCCCCAAGATAAGATTTATGACGTAAACAAAGAAAAACAGACAAACAAAAATACTGATAACAGTATATGACAAGAAAATAAAATATATATATAAGCAAAAAAAAAAGGAAGAACATCGTCCAAAAGAACCCCAAGTATAAGATTTATATACTTTCAGGACAAACAGAAATACACAGAAACACTGGTGGAAGAAAAAGATGGGAGAGTGATTATAAATTCTCAGTGTGGGCGAGGAAGTTTATTTTGATTCTTCCTGGTTATATCTTGATGTCTTTGTTAAAGGACTCAACTTTCCTAAGATAAAGGAGGATTAAATGTTGGTTTACCTACAGGGTAACATTGATTGGGGAAAGGGGATTACCTTGAAGTTTAACTCTATATGTATATTAGAAAATAAAAATTAAAAATGAATAAACTAGACTAAACTAATCAAAAATTAAAAAGAAATAAAAAGATAGAGAATCAAAAGAAAAACACGGGTGTATGTATCGAAAAGTTCAGGGTAGGAAATTATTAAGGAATTTGATGTAATGGACATCTGACTGTGATGGTAAATAAGTTAAAATATATCTATATGTATGAAAAGTCTGGGGACTTAAGCCCCTGTCCCTAACTGCCCTGATTCCCACAATTTCCCCCCGTGATCCTTTGCTCTTTTTTGAGTGCTTTCAATCAGACTCCAAGTTAATGCTGTTCCCCAGATGCAGGACACTCTTGTATTGGGGTATTACTTTCCAATCTGTCACCTCTGGTGGCTCCCTCCCCCTTTTGTTTATCTTCTGATATCAGTCTGATGTTCCCACTCCGCTTTACCTGCCCACTGGTGTCTTCTGCTCCTGTAGAGATCCAGACGTGTATAATTCTGATCTCAGGCTGATTTCATGGGTGATCGGAGTTCTTTGGTAGTTAATCAGCTCACTTTTGGGTACAAGTTGAAACAGCACCTCCTCCTTCTTCCCCGCCATCTTGAGTCCCCCACAACTTGAATTTTTAAATTATTTTTTAAGGAAGCAAGCTACATTTTAGTATAAATCATAATGACATTTTAATGTAATGTAATTCATGAATTGCGCTCATGAAGGTAAGTAAATACATTTTAGTTGATGAAAAGTACATTATTCTTTGAGTCTAGTAAAATAAAATTCAATTTTTAAAATTTAGTTAAATGATTACTAGATAACTCTATAACTAAAGTTACTAGTTAACTATAGTTACTCGATAACTATAGTCACACAGTTCTCTCCTGCTTGTTAGGAAAACCACTAAGATAATTAAGATCTTCTCTTTTTACTTTCCTCAACTCAATATAGGAATAATGGCAGTGTATGTCCTGGAGTCTTGAATGTATACTTCTATGGATTAATATTATACATATATGATAATATATGTAACTTGTTATATAATATACATATTTTCTCTTAATTTCAAGATAAATAATATCTATTTTAGACATATTAATGAGTGCAAATAATATTTTCTTAAATTATTACCTTAGGCCATGGTGGAAATATCTGTTTGGTCACTAAATCCACACTGGATGTTATTCCCTTTATGATAATTTGTTTTGGGAAATGTCATCAAAATGATGTGACTGCCAATTCACCCATGAGCTGGACCTGGGCTCGTGGAGGCTTTTTAACCCTTCCCCTATCCTGGAAATGTGTCTTTCTCACTTCCAGAGTCTACTCCAAGAAAATAGATTTGAGATAGTAATATGGTATTGAAAACAACTGCATGTCATATGTGACTGAGTCCAGTTAGGGCCTCTTCTTAAGCTTTTAAGATTTGGAGAATGGGTGCAAAGATCAATAGGTCTTGCTGTTTCCCAATAAAAGCCTCATGTGTAAGATCTCATTGCTAATACTAAAACTGCCACCCACCAATCTGGAGTGGTATACCTCTTTCTTCAGTCTCTCCCTGCTCTTTGCAGGAAGAGGCCTGTTGCAGATTATATCTGGGTAGCACCCAGGAGTGTTGCAAACCAAAAATTGTTGAGCCAGCGAGGAGACCAAAGAAATAAGCCTTGGGAATGAGGCAACCACTGGGAAAATCCCAGGTCACCATCAAACTCTATGTGGGGACGTGCAACCCATGTGTTAGATACTTGTGGACTACTGCATGACTGTGGGTATATCCCAAAAACAGCTAGTCTAATATGCTTGTTAGAGGAACCATGCATTGCATACTGTGGCAGGGAAAATATGAAATTGGAAGCTGTGGTGGGCTGGCCTCTACTATGCGTGTCCAGCTGGCCACTAACTGATGCCTGACTTTACGCTGAAACTTGTGTTAGGAAGTTGGAAGACAAGCTAAAATAAGAAGAGGACATGAAAGTGTCTGCTAGCCTGATGGCTTTGGGACTGGCAGACAAGGTGGGAGAGAAGAATAAGTTAGAGTTTGTATCACACTCCACAGTGAAGAACACACTGTAGTTTTCAAAGCTAAGGACAGCACAAGCTACCATGGGTTAAGGCCCAGGTGCTTGTGACTAATCCTGATAAGGACACTAGAACATGGAATCCCTTGGAGAATGAATAGAAGATTATGGTGATGACAGTAAAGCAGACAACCTCATAATGTCTAACCCTTAATATGACAGAAAGCCAAAAATCTATCCCAGTCAGCTGTGAAGGGTCCAGTAAGACTAATCTAGATTCAAGTGTGTGTGACCTTATTCCTGCAAGGATCCTGCCTTAACGGATAGACTGAGAACCTAACACTGTACTGGTTAGTTTATATAGAGCCTTAAAACCTGAGTAATAGTTTAAAAATTTTCTTTCTTTTTCAATTAGCAATAATCGCGCCTCGGATAAACCTCATTGGCTACAATAATGCCACTGCGCAAAGCTTCTTTCTCAAAAAAGAATATTTTTTTATTTATTTGAGAGAAAAAAAAGGGGAGAGAGAGAACACACACATAAGCAGGGAAAGGGGTAGAGGGAGAGAATTTCATGCAGACTCCTTGCTGCATGTAGAGCCCACAGTGCTTGATCTCAAGATCCATGAGATCACGACCTGAGCAGAAATCCCAATTCAGATACTTAACTGACTGAGCCACCCATGCACCCCTACTTTTTAATTTGTCTGATGCCATTCCTTCTCCAACAGAGGCCTCAGGGATACAATCCTATCTGGATCTGAGGAGCATGTCATGCTGTGCTGGATTTAACAAATGCCTTTTTCTGTATACCCATGGCCACTGAGTCACAACATCAATTTGCCTTCACATGGGAGGGGGCAAAAATGGACCTTAAAGGTGCCCCCTCAAGGTTACCTTGCAAAATTCCACAATATATTATGAAATGGTAGTCTGAGATCCCTGTTCTTCCTCCCCACACCAGTGAAATAGGCCCACAAAATTATTGATGATACAATGTTAGCATGTGAAGCTTTGTTTCTGCTGTAACAGCTTGCAGGCTTTGCAGAGCATCTGTGAGGGAGTTGATGGGCAGTAAAGCCACAGAAAATTCAAGGCTCAGGGCAACACCATAAAGTTTAAGGAGTTGTCTGCTAAAGTAAGACCCATGTTTTCCTAGAAACTGTGATTGAAAATGTGCAAGCCTACCCAACCCCTAAAAACACGAAAAAGTTTCAAGCATTTATAGGGATTTGGGGGTTTGTGAGAACTTTTAGCCCAACATAACATAGTACCTCCATTCCTTATCTTGTCTAATAAATACAGGGAATGTGTGGAACTGGGGATGAGAGCAATAGACCACCTTTGAAAAGGTAAAAATACTACTGAAGCAGAATGAAGCTCTGGGCATCTCCCAAGGAGGGTTCCCATCTGAGTTAGATGTATCTGTGTGTCCAGAAGGTACGGGTTAGACACTGTGGTAGAAATAACAGAAGGAGATAATACCTTTAGGATTTTGATCTCAGCTCTGGAAGGGGACAGAAATCTGATATACCCCCATAGATCAACAGTTTGTAGCAGTGTACACACCATTCCTCTACGTATAATCTCTCAGTAAAGAACAACACACTGTGACAAGAACTTCCCTGACTATCAAGGAATGAGTGGAAAATATGTTCCATTGACCCACTTCTGCCACATATCAAACTCCCACTTCGACTAAGTGTCATGTCTACTTGCTAGCAGAGGAGTGCCCTTTCTACCAGTCCACTGTCTCTGGGAAAGAAGGTACTAATAGATGTTGTGAGGGTATACGTATTTTATAGATGCCCTCACCTCTACTTCTATGGTGACCCCTGCAAACTGTAAAAAGGGAACAGGGAAAATTTCCGTTTATGCATAGTATAGAGAGGTGAAGTAGAGGAAATATATCCACGATGACTGAAGTCACTATTCAACTCAACACTGACACCATCTGGATGGAAACAAGGACAAACCATAGCAGCTAGTTGACCTTGGTCATTAACCCTTTGCACTGACAATTGATCCCTTTTAAAGATATTAACTCTTAGGGTCAGACAATGGAAAGCCAAGGAGAGGATGATTATGAATTAGACCTCATATGGTGAGGATATGTGGAAGGACCTTTGGGTCCATCTGCAAGATCCTAAGGCAGACGTCATTTACCAGCTCATAAGTTACTTACATTCCCTGACAATCAGGAAACTGAAGCTTTAGCTACTGACCATGCAGTAGATACAGCAGATTGGATGCATAGAAAGAGTGGTGACTGCAGTGCTCCAACGGGATGTCATATTGCCAAGGATGCTGAATTTCCCTTGAAGTACATTGACTTGGTTAATGTAGTAACATCCTGTCCTATGTGCTCTAAACATCTGGATCATATCCTGAAATAATCTGAGGCTGATCACTGAAGTTCCCAACTGGTGATTAATTGGCAAGTTAATTATATTAGCCCCTTCTAAAGATGCCTTTGTTTGTGTGGACACTGCATCTGGCTTAACTTGAGCTTTTATCTGATGTTGTATAAATGAGGCTTCCATTAAGGTATTAAAGAAATTGAGTATTATGTTTGGATACCCTTGTGGAATTGCCAGTAATTGGAGGTTACATTTCAAAGATCATGATGTGTAAATCTGTGGAAAGAAGTGTGACGCTGAATGGAGGTCACATCTCCCCTTTAACCCATAATTAGTAAGATCGATGGAAAAAAATAAATATTAAAACAACAAATTATATTGTTAACAGGTAAAACCAGCTTGTCCACATGGACCAAAGAATTAAACCTGGCTTTAATATATTTGAATGACAACCAGTAAGGCCTATGTCCAATATGACAGACCTATGCCAAGGAACCCAACACCTGAATTGTATGGAAGTCATAAAAAATATTTATTGCCCCAACTCTCACCATGGATCGATGTGCCATGTTACTGAGAATGCCAAGACCCATCACACCTGGAAAAGGAATTATCTGCTGCAATTTGCAAAGGGACATCCCCACAGGATGGGTATTATTTCATACATCCAGATGAGGGGTAGCTGTTTAGTTTCCACTAGGATTCCATTGTCCTGCTACCAGCCAAATCTAAGCAAACTCACTAAACCTAAAGTGGAAAATATACCATTGAAAGAAGAGAAAAGATGGGGATCCTGGTCTGACATAAACCACCCTCAGTCCATCCCCTAATGCCTCATAGTGCTCTCTTCCCCAGCCAATATTTATGATTGATCAAAGGGTCAAATTCTTAAAGCTGTACTGACATTAACATCTAAATGGTAGAGCCTGGTTGTGGGTATTAAGGAGGGCACATATTTCATGGAGCACTGGGTGTGGTGCATAACGAGTCTTGGAACACTGAAAAAATAAATAAATAAATAAATAAATAAATAAATAAATAAATAGGTGGGCACAAGTGTAATTCTTGTAAAAGGGGAAGACCTTACCAAAGAAGGTCCTACTAAATGTCTTTTCAGCCTTAGGCTTCTGCTGCTCTTAAGATGTCCAGTAATGGGACAGGCACCTAAAATAAATCAACACAACTGTTGGATATATGGGAAGATGCCCTCTGGCACCCCGAACACTATTGTCAGTGTAATTATTGTCTTTCCAAGGAATGGACCAGAAGTCCTTAAAACAGAAGAATGAATATAATATCACTAGTTGATCTGGTGTTACCAATACTGACTCAAGAACTTAGCCTGTGCCTCACACTATTAATGAAACTGGATATCAACATTTTTCCCTCTCAGATAAACTCAAAAAACAATCCATCGATTTCATTTTAAAAAGGTTTTAGGAACACTACCACTGTGCTCAGATTAGGGATGATGGTTTTATGTGTTTTGCTCTGGGTTATGGGCAACTAAGCACCTGAAAATCCCCATGTTGGAAGCAGAAAACTCACTCTAATTAGAATCAATCCAAATGTACCAAAAACATGAAATGAATACCACTGGTATTGTGTAGTCACTCTGTCATATTAAAGACACTGATTACATTTGGCACAGATTGATTGTAATACCCAGGCATTTATTGGGTAGCATCAAATGAAACCTAATGGCTATGTGGAACAACCTTTGGCCATGACTACCAGCTAGATGGTTTTTGGGTCATTACACTTGTGCTCTCCCTGGGTACACGGGAGAAGCCATACCACAGTGACAATGCCTGCCAATCTCTCTCTCCTCAAGGCCATAAAGAGGTATTCCCTTCTGCTATGATCATTTACCAGTTACATTTGCTTGTGCCTCAATAGTCCAATAAAGACAATGTGATGGAAATTGCACTATTTCTATAAAAGGAATTATGATATAATAGAGTCATGAAATTTTTATACTTACTTTTAAGTATAATTTATCATAGAAAACAGAATAAAACACAACCAGAATTTCAATATATCCTGTTATCACTAATAAAATGTATTCATATCAGTGCCTAATTCGTGGACACTGGCAAATTTTCAGTTCATTTGGATCTGAATAGCAAAATTTGTTCCTTGTTGAGTCCATGCATGGAGATTAGGTGGGTCTTAACAACTTGAAAAGGGGTTAAATCTAAGACATTTAATAAAATTTTCACTTTTGTGATTAAAATTAAAGGTGTGGTATAAAAAGTCATCTGGGTTGAAGTGTTATGTTGCTTTATTCTGCAAGTCTGGGAGAATAAAAATTAAGAATGAAACATAAACACTATGTAAATGTAAAAAGCCCAGCATACCAAATCTTCATCCAAAGTAACTTGAAAGTGACTGAATACTGTTTTGTATTTACAACATGGGGAAAAGAAACCTTGTTTGTAACCTGGATATATGCCACAAAATTCCTGAACATTTCAGCCAACCTATAATATCCTTATTCAAGAAATGGCCATAAATGTGGTTATAACTGAATTAAATATTAAAAAATAATGAATATTTGAAATAATTTTCCTTAAAATGAAAGGACTTTATTGTTTCCCAGGAATGTGCTTTTCCAAAATGTATACATAATAAGTGCCATTAAAAAAAAAACAGATTGAAAAGGACACTAGAGAACTTAGAAAATTATGAAAATAGTTAAGAAATTTATTGTCCAGACTTGCCCTTCACTACCTTCATGAATGCTCTTGCCACTTCCTTGTTGCGGAGGCTATAGTTGAGGGGATTCAGCATGGGAGTAAGGATGGTATAAAAGACAGACACCATTTTGTCCTGTGTGGGGGAATGATCTGAAGTGGGTCTCATGTACATGAATAAAGCCGCTCCATAGTACATTCCCACCACCATGAGGTGAGAGGAACAGGTGGCAAAAGCTTTTCGGCGACCCTCTCCAGACCCCATGTGAATGACAGCCAGAATAACACGAGTGTAGGAAGCAATGATGATTGCTACAGGGAAAACAATAATTATTATACAGCAGTAGAAAATAACTTCTTCAAATGTTGATGTGTCATTGCATGAGATGATTAGCAGGGAAGGAAAATCACAGAAGAAGTGGGCTATTTCCCGGGACCCACAATAGGAGAAGGAAAATGTAGCTACAGCATCAATTACACCATCAGTAGAGCCCAGGATCCAGGAAGATGCAGTCATAAGCCCACAAATTTTGGGACTCATAAGACTGAGATATCTTAGAGGGTGGCAAATGGCAATATAGCGGTCATAAGCCATGACTGCCAACAGGAAACATTCACAGCCAAGTAGTGATGTATAGAAGAAAATTTGTGTGGCACAACCTGCCACAGAAATGGACTTGCTGCCAGACAAGTAGTTGAAGGCCATCTTGGGTACAGTCGAGCAGATGAGCATGAGGTCCATGAGGGACAGTTGGCTAAGCAGGAAGTACATGGGAGTGTGGAGCTGGGTGTCCAGGTAGATGAGGAGAATCATAGAAGTGTTTCCCATGACAGCCACTATGAAGATGCCCAAGACCAAAGAGAAGAGGAAAATGTGAGTAGGACTGTGATTGAAGATTCCCAGAAGGATGAAATCAGAGATGAAAGTCTGATTAGCCCATGCCATGATGAATGTGTTCTTTATCTAATACGGGAAAAGTGATATTACCACATTAATTTGATAAATGTGTATTTGGTGCCTTACAAAGCATGTGATTGTGGTAAATTCTATAGGTCAGCGATTAAGCTGACATCACTGGTATTAGGAATCTCAAAGAACAAGAAGTATAATTACAGAACAAAATATGTTCTCTTGGTACTGTATAGTTTATACAAGTGTGGAACTTTTCCTAAATTCAGCTTCTAAACATCCTTCACAAATTAAGATAATAATATACATTTTCAAAATTGATAGTGTGTTTTCAAAAAGGAAAATTCCCCAAAGCATTTAGACGGTGCCTTGAAACGTCAGATATCCTTTACATATTATTTGATAGAGAAACTAAGCTTAATTCAGCATGTGGCAAACAAAGTAAGAGAGAGAAAGAGCACAATCTGAACCTTTGCTTTTATGGTAGTGGGTGATTTTTTCTGTCAGTGTTAACAAAATCTTTTTATTTGTCAATTATTTTATAGTTTAGAGTGTTTGATCTATAATTTTCATAAATATTTTTGTGCAGTAAATTCATGCTCTGAAAAAATACTTTAATTATATAAATATAAATTATTTGTCCCATTTTTGTATAGCCCAGTGTAATAGATGACTTGTGTTTCTCCTAAAGTGATATGTTGAGCCTTAACCCCCAACATCTCAGAATGTAAACTTATTTGAAAACAATTAGCTAAGGGCACTTGGGTGGCACAGTAAGTTAAGCATCCAACTCTTGGTTTCAGTTCAGGTTATGATCTCAGGGTTGTGAGATCCAGCCCCAAGCACAGAGTCAGCTTGAGTTTTTCTCTGGCTCGTCCTCTGCTCTTGTCTTCCACATGCTCTCTCTTTCAAATAAATAAATAAATCTTAAAAAATATTAACAAAGATGAGATCATACTACAGTAGGCCAAACACCAATCATATAGGACTGGCATCTGTATAAGACTTCCATGTGATGAAATAGACACAAGGAAAATGGATGTCAATAGAGGCAGAGACTGCAGTGATATATTTACATACCAAGGAATTTCAAGGATTGTTCGTCATCACCAGAAGCTAGGAAAGAGGCATGGAAAATATTCTCTTTCTTAAAACCCTCAGAAGTAACCAACACTGTCTATATCTTGAGTTTAGAATTCTACTAGTCTCCATTACATATAATTGTGTCATTTTAAGCCAACTGGTGTGTGAAGACCTCTGATATCTCCTACAAAAATTACTACATACAAAAACAGAAATTTAGAGAGTCTTAAGGGCCACAAATTCAAGCAATGTTATGAATATCTGTCTATGCATTGTGCCTTTGGAATAAAGAAGCAATCAAAAAAGAAAAATATATATATCATTTGCCCTTACATATTGTAATCATATGGTGACCAAAAATATTAAAATACTATGAAGCTGTGGAAAAATAATTGAAAAGAAGATGTTAACATTACATTGGAGTGTTCAATTTTAAATAATCAAGGTGGACCTCAGACATCTGATGGCATCCAACTGAAGACTCAGGAAAAGTAAAAGAAAGAGAGAGAGAGAGAGAGAGAGAAAGAGAGAGAGACCACCCTATAATAAGGAACAACCCTGTATATATTCCACAAAGTGGAACTTATATACAAAAAATGTGAAATATATAGAAGGTATTAGGGAAACAGAGATAGCAAAGTTAGAGTTGTGTTTCATGTTCATTCTAGCAGTTAAGATTCAATTTATAAGTTAAGTATACATGTATGAGAAAAAGTTAATCTATGAAGGAAGGTTTTTCCAGGTAATTAAAACAATGTTATAAACAGAAAGTCAAGACTAGTACCTAGAACAATTAGACAGGTAGGCACTTTGGCTCATTTGTGCATCATATTTTTGTGAAGAGGCCCAAAACAAAACTAAACAAAGATGCTGATCCTAAAGTTAGTTAAAGAAAATTAAGCTGTAGAAGGAGACAGAACTTTGAATTCTGGCTCGTGAGTTTGAATCAATTTTTAAGTGGGGAAGTAGTAAAATACAATTTCTTTACATTTTTATTATGCATACAAATTGCAAGTGCTGCTTTAAGAAAGAAAAACTGTTATTTTAAAAATTGATAAGTTGGGGGAGTGAAGATGGTGGGGAAGTAGGAGGAGGCGCTGTTTCAATCTGTACCCTAAAGTGAGATGATTATTCACCAAAGAACTCCGATCACCCATGAAATCAGCCTGAGATCAGAATTATACACGTCTGGATCTCTACAGGAGCAGAAGACACCAGTGGCAGGTAAAGCAGAGTGGGAACATCAGACTGATATCGGAAGATAAACAAAAAGGGGGAGGGAGCCACCAGAGACAACCGATTGGAAAGTAAGAGCCCAATATGAGAGTGCCTTGTGTCTGAGGACCAGCATTAGCTTGGAGTCTGGTTGAAAGCACTCAAAAAAAAAAAAAAAAGAGCAAAGGATCATGGGGGAATATTGTGGGAATCAGGGTGGTTAGGGTCAGGGGCTTAAATCCCTGGACCCAGGACAGCCTCCTCTGGTGCTGAGCCAGAGAAGTGCGACGGAGGAACCGGGTCTTGGTCCATGAGCCGCCAGCAAACCTGAGCCACCAGCGCACCCAAGAACACATGGGGTCCGACTTCCGTGAGAGGCTGGGAGTCTGGCCAGACAGCATTCCGAAAATGCACATGTCCCACAACCTCCCCTGGGAGAGGTGCGCACAGGTGCCAGCCTGGAGCTCTGGCATCCTGAAAAACCAGGCATTCTGGGCCTGGGCCAGTGGGAAATTCTCAGTGTGCGATCACTGTTTGGAACCTGTCTGGTGGTCTGGAGATGACCAGACGGCCACCACTGCTGTGGTATTGGGTACAAGGAGGAAATCCTGCATCCCCAGGGACCCTGACTCGGAACCTACTCTTGCAGGATCTCTGCAGAGCATTCTGAGGCTTCTCTCTGAGAGGGAGGTCTGGGTGCAGTTTGCTCTCCTCTAAACCTCCAAAAACCATTAAAAGCTGTCAAGGCGAGAGAAAACAGATGAACAAACATAAAAACCTCCAGAGAACAAAAGCCTAAAAAAAAAAAATTCCACAGAACCCACCCCCTTGAGGGGAGCAGGAGAACCTAATTCAGGGAACATCATTGTCTGAAAACCCAGGAGGCAGGGCCCTCCCCCAGAAAACCAACCAGGAAGGAAGCTAAAGACCACCTTGCTTAAAAACGATTGGATCAACAAGGAGATCAAAGATGAACTTCAACAATTCATGGAAACCAATGACAATGAAGACACTTCAGTCCAAAACCTATGGCATACATCAAAGGCGATTCTAAGGGGGAAATAAATAACCATCGAAAATTCCCTCAAAAAAATTGAAAAATCCAGGGGAGGAGTCAAGATGGCGGAGAAGTAGCAGCCTGAGACTACATCAGGTAGCAGGAGATCAGCTCGATAGCTTATCTAAACATTGCAAACACCTACAAATCCAACGGGAGAGCGAAGAGAAGAAGAACAGCAACTCTAGAAACAGAAAATCAACCACTTTCTGAAAGAACCTGTTTTTATCCCCTTTCTCCCCCCCACAATTTGGGGTCTCTTCTGATTTGGTTACAGCGCATTTTTCCGGGGTCTTTGCCACCCTTTTAGTAGTTTATTTGCTCCTTCATATCCTCTTATCTGGACAAAAGGACAAGGCGGAAAAAATCACCACAAACAAAAGAACAAGAGACAGTACCGAAGGCTAGGGACCTAATCAACACAGACAAGGGTAATATGTCAGATCAAGAGTTCAGAATGACGATTCTGAACATTCTAGCCGGGCTCGAAAAAGGCATGGAAGATATTAGAGAAACCCTCTCTGGAGATATTAAAGCCCTTTCTGGAGAAATTAAAGAACTAAAATCTAACCAAGTTGAAATCAAAAAAGCTATTAATGAGGTGCAATCAAAAATGGAGGCTCTCACTGCTAGGATAAATGAGGCAGAAGAAAGAATTAGTGATATAGAAGACCAAATGACAGAGAATAAAGAAGCCGAGCAAAAGAGGGACAAACAGCTACTGGACCATGAGGGGAGAATTCGAGAGATAAGTGACACCATAAGATGAAACAACATTAGAATAATTGGGATTCCAGAAGAAGAAGAAACAGAGAGGGGAGCAGAAGGTCTATTGGAGAGAATCATTGGAGAGAATTTCCCTAATATGGCAAAGGGAACAAGCATCAAAATCCAGGAGATGCAGAGAACCCCCCTCAAAGTCAACAAGAATAGGTCCACACCCCGTCATCTAATAGTAAAATTGACAAGTCTTAGTGACAAAGAGAAAATCTTGAAAGCAGCCCGAGAAAAGAAGTCTGTAACATACAATGGTAAAAATATTAGATTGGCAGCAGACTTATCCACAGAGACCTGGCAGGCCAGAAAGAGCTGGCATGATATATTCAGAGCACTCAACGAGAAAAACATGCAGCCAAGAATACTCTATCCAGCTAGGCTATCATTGAAAATAGAAGGAGAGATCAAAAGCTTCCAGGAAAAACAAAAACTGAAAGAATTTGCAAACACCAAACCAGCTCTACAGGAAATATTGAAAGGGGTCCTCTAAGCCAAGAGAGAGCCTAAAAGTAGTAGATCAGAAAGGTACAGAGACAATATACAGTAACAGTCACCTTACAGGCTAATAATGGCACTAAATTCATATCTCTCAATAGTTACCCTGAATGTTAATGGGCTAAATGCCCCAATCAAAAGACACAGGATATCAGAATGGATAAAAAAACAAAACCCCTGAGTCCATAGTCTCTTATGGTTCGCCTCCCCTCCCCAATGTCCATAGCCCGCTCCCCCTCTCCCAATCCCACCTCCCCCCAGCAACCCCCAGTTTGTTTTGTGAGATTAAGAGTCATTTATGGTTTGTCTCCCTCCCAATCCCATCTTGTTTCATTTATTCTTCTCCTATCCCCCTCCCCCCCCATGTTGCTTCTCCATGTCCTCATATCAGGGAGATCATATGATAGTTGTCTTTCTCCGATTGACTTATTTCACTAAGCATGATACGCTCTAGTTCCATCCACGTCGTCGCAAATGGCAAGATTTCATTTCTTTTGATGGCTGCATAATATTCCATTGTGTATATATACCAGGGGTGGGAGGTTGGGGGAACAGGTGGTGGGTGATGGGGAGGGCACGTTTTGCATGGAGCACTGGGTGTTGTGCAAAAAGAATGAATACTGTTACGCTGAAAAAATTAATAAAAGGGGGAAAAAAAAAAAAACCTCAAAAAAAAAAAAAGTATGTTAGTCTTGAAAAAAAAAAAAAAAAAAAAAAAAAAAAACAAAACCCATCAGTATGTTGCCTACAAGAAACTCATTTTAGACGTGAAGACACCTCCAGATTTAAAGTGAGGGGGTGGAAAACAATTTACCATGCTAATGGGCATCAGAAGAAAGCTGGGGTGGCAATCCTTATATCAGATCAATTAGATTTTAAGCCAAAGACTATAATAAGAGATGAGGAAGGACACTATATCCTACTCAAAGGGTCTGTCCAACAAGAAGATCTAACCATTTTAAATATCTATGGCCCTAACGTGGGAGCAGCCAACTATATCAACCAATTAATAACAAAATCAAAGAAACACATCAATAATAATACAATAATAGTAGGGGACTTGAACACTCCCCTCACTGAAATGGACAGATCATCCAAGCAAAAGATCAACAAGGAAATAAAGGCCTTAAATGACACACTGGACCAGATGGACATCACAGATATATTCAGAACATTTCATCCCAAAGCAACAGAATACACATTCTTCTCTAGTGCACATGGAACCTTCTCCAGAATAGATCACATCCTGGGTCACAAATCAGGTCTCAACCGGTATCAAAAGATTAGGATTATTCCCTGCATATTTTCAGACCACAATGCTCTGAAGCTAGAACTCAATCACAAGAGGAAAGCTGGAAAGAACCCAAATACATGGAGACTAGACAGCATCCTTCTAAACAATGAATGGGTCAACCAGGAAATTAAAGAAGAACTGAAAAAAATCATGGAAACAAATGATAATGAAAACACAACAGTTCAAAATCTGTGGGACACACTGTTGACAATTTGATTTTATCCAACTGAGACTGATTATGGTCTTCTGACCTCCAGATTTTATTTAAAGCTACTCTTCTTTTAGTAATATGTTAGATCAACAATAGAAAATTAATACATTCTTCTCCTCTAATCTCTTCTAAAATTATCATATCCACAACTAATCTGATATAATCTTTTAAGAACTTTGAATTTCTTTCTTACATCATTCCATTGAGTTTTATTTAAATATATATATATATATATTTTTCATTTTCCCTTGTATCTCATTGCTTAGCCCACCATTAAATTAAATTTCCTAATTACAAAAACAATTAAACTGTCATTTGTAACATTTGTAACTATTCTTTGTAAGTATAACAAGCAGAAAAAAGTAAAAAGTCCTGGGCTTATCAGAGAGCAGCCTATGGACCAGTGGCTTTTGTTGTGCCTTGGCACCACTCAGTCTATTTTTAAAAAGGAAATGGAGATAAGATGGTCTTCCATTCACACAAGAAATATTATAAATAAAGGCTTGCTATAAGACTTTTTTATTGTAAATGCATAACAATATGGAACATTAAAACTCTCTCTCTCTCTCCCTCTCTTTTACTTTTTATCACAACATTCAGACAACAAATTTAATCTTCGCTTTCTTTAGTCTATTCTTCATATTATGGCCAGAACTTGTATTTGATTTTTTGTCATTCCTATCCTTAAATTCTTCAAGTAGTCTACTTTGCTTAAGCATTAAGCCTGGATGGGCATACATAAATTTTTAGGATGTGGCCCTTCCTTCACATTTAGACTATCTCTAGTCCCCTCCCTCCACTCTTGCCAATACTATATGTTTAGCCTTATTGACTTTCTTGAGCTTCCTAGAATGTCCTGACTTACCTTACCCTTTTGTCTTATACTTTTCTATGGCTAAGGTCTTACTCATTAAAATTCACATTAGTCATCATTTATTCAGAGAACATTTTTGGTTATCCCTTCTAGAACTGTTAGCAAGCCTGGACCTTATATTCATCTCTACCATTGTCCATTATCTTCACAATATTCCTGAACTTCCTGTCATGTTGAAGGAAACAGTAAATACTTTAGGTTGGAAATTATGTGTTTTGTTTTCAGATTTTCCCTATACAAGTGTCTACCCCTCAATATTTTTGAGGAAATATTGAATGAATATGAATATGTTTAGTTGGACCTAACCTAAATATTTGACAAATTTCACTAAAATGTGTTAAGCTGGGGCGCCTGGGTGGCTCAGTGGGTTAAGCCTCTGCCTTTGGCTCAGGTCATGATCTCAGGGTACTGGGATCGAGCCCCACATCGGGCTCTCTGCTCAGTGGAGAATCTGCTCCCCCCACCTCTGCCTACCTCTCTGCCTACTTGTGATCTCTCTGTCAAATAAATAAATAAAATCTTAAAAAAAATGTGTTAACCTAATAAATATACACATCTTCAGCAGGTTTATTGATGAGAAGAATCAAGATTATAGCTGCTTATATTTTAAAATTATACAGCTTCCCTAGAGGAAATAGGGATTCTTCCCTAGGAAGATAGAGATTATTTTATAATTTCACATTTTTAAAAAATCTTAAATAATTTTTAATATTTCCTATAATTACATAATACAATTAAATTAAAATATAGACATTTTAATAGATTATTCACTTTTCTTTTTTTTATTATGTTTTATTTTTTCAGTGTTCTAAGATTCATTGTTTGTGCAACACACCCAGTGCTCCATGCAATACATGATCTCCTTAATACCCACCACCAGGCTCACCCAACCCCCCAACCCCTCTCCCCTCCCAAGCCTTCAGTTTGTTTCTCCGAGTCCACAGACTCTCATGGCTCATCTCCCCCTCCAATTTCCCCCAATTCAGTTTCCCTTTTCTTCTCCTAATGTCCTCCATGTTATTCCTTATGTTCCACAAGTAAGTGAAACCATATAATTGACATTCTCTGCTTGACTTATTTCACAAGCATAATCTCCTCCAGTCCTGTCCATGTTGATACAAAAGTTGGGAATTCATCCTTTCTGATGGAGGCATAATATTCCATTGTATATATGGACAATATCTTCTTCTTCTTTTTTTAATTCTTTATAATTTCACATTTTTGTTTCCAGTTAAAGCAAATGTATTTTTTAACTGACAAATAATTGATTTCTCCCTGAATCAGTATTTAATTAATTTATTTGTATATTGATAAAGGTACATGCAAATTATATATCTGTAGTTACACTGGACTTAATATAGGCTACTGGGAAATTTTTAAAAATTAGACTATGGACTCTGAAAAACAACCTGAGGGTTTTGAAGGGGTAGGGGTGGGAGGTTGGGGAACCAGGTGGAGGGTAATGGAGAGGGCACGTATTGCATGGAGCACTGGGTGTGGTGCAAAAACAATGAGTACTGTTACGCTGAAAATAAATAAATACATTAAAAAAAAAATCTGTGGGACACAGCAAAGGCAGTCCTGAGAGGAAAATATATAGCGGTACAAGCCTTTCTCAAGAAACAAGAAAGGTCTCAAGTACACAACCTAACCCTACGTGTAAAGGAGCTGGAGAAAGAACAAGAAGGAAACCCTAAACCCAGCAGGAGAAGAGAAATCATAAAGATCAGAGCAGAAATCAATGAAATAGAAACCAAAAAAACAACAGAAAAAATCAATGAAACTAGGAGCTGGTTCTTTGAAGGAATCAATAAGATTGATAAACCCCTGGCCAGACTCATCAAAAAGAAAAGAGAAAGGACCCAAATCAATAAAATCATGAATGAAAGAGGAGAGATCACAACTAACACCAAAGAAATACAGACAATTATAAGAACATACTATGAGCAACTCTACGCCAACAAATTGGACAATCTGGAAGAAATGGATGCATTCCTAGAGACATATAAACTACCACAACTGAACCAGGAAGAAATAGAAAACCTGAACAGGCCCATAACCAGTAAGGAGATTGAAACATTCATCAAAAATCTCCAAACAGACAAAAGCCCAGGGCCAGACGGCTTCCCAGGGGAATTCTACCAAACATTTAAAGAAGAACTCATTCCTATTCTCCTGAAACTGTTCCAAAAAATAGAAACGGAAGGAAAACTTTCAAACACATTTTATGAGGCCAGCATCACCTTGATCCCAAAACCAGACAAGGATCCCACCAAAAAAGAGAACTATAGACCAATATCCTTGATGAACACAGATGCAAAAATTCTCGCCAAAATACTAGCCAATAGGATTCGACAGTACATTAAAAGGATTATTCACCACGATCAAGTGGGATTTATTCCAGGGCTGCAGGGTTGGTTCAACATCCGCAAATCAATCAATGTGATAGAACACATTAATAAAAGAAAGAACAAGAACCATATGATACTCTCCATAGATGCTGAAAAAGCATTTGACAAAGTACAGCATCCCTTCCTGATCAAAACTCTTCAAAGTGTAGGGATAGAGGGCACATACCTCAATATTATCAAAGCCATCTATGAAAAACCCACCGCAAATATCATTCTCAATGGAGAAAAACTGAAAGCTTTTCCATTAAGGTCAGGAACACTGCAGGGATGTCCATTATCACCACTGCTATTCAACATAGTACTAGAAGTCCTAGCCTCAGCAATCAGACAACAAAAAGAAATTAAAGGCCTCCAAATTGGTAAAGAAGAAGTCAAAATATCACTCTTCGCAGATGATATGATACTATATGTGGAAAACCCAAAAGACTCCACTCCAAAACTGCTAGAACTTGTCCAGGAATTCAGTAAAGTGTCAGGATATAAAATCAATGCACAGAAATCAGTTGCATTTCTGTACACCAACAACAAGACTGAAGAAAGAGAAATTAAGGAGTCCATCCCATTTACAATTGTACCCAAAACTATAAGATACCTAGGAATAAACCTAACCAAAGAGACTAAGAATCTATACACAGAAAATTATAAAGTACTCATGAAAGAAATTGAGGAAGACACAAAAAAATGGAAAAATGTTCCATGCTCCTGGATTGGAAGAATAAATATTGTGAAAATGTCTATGGTACCTAAAGCAATCTACACATTTAATGCAATCCCTATCAAAAGACCATCCATTTTTTTTCAAAGAAATGGAACAAATAATCCTAAAATTTATATGTAACCAGAAAAGACCTCGAATAGCCAAAGGAATATTGAAGAACAAAGCCAAAGTTGGTGGCATCACAATTCCGGACTTCAAGCTCTATTACAAAGCTGTCATCATCAAGACAGCATGGGACTGGCACAAAAACAGACACATAGATCAGTAGAACAGAATAGAGAGCCCAGAAATCGACCCTCAACTCTATGGTCAACTAATCTTCGACAAAGCAGGAAAGAATGTCCAATGGAAAAAAGACAGCCTCTTCAATAAATGGTGCTGGGACAATTGGACAGCCACATGCAGAAAAATCAAATTGGACCACTTCCTTACACCACACACGAAAAATAGACTCCAAATGGATGAAGGACCTCAATGTGAGAAAGGAATCCATCAAAATCCTTGAGGAGAACGCAGGCAGCAACCTCTTCGACCTCAGCCGTAGCAACATCTTCCTAGGAACAACGGCAAAGGCAAGGGAAGCAAGGGCAAAAATGAACTATTGGGATTTCATCAAGATCAAAAGCTTTTGCACAGCAAAGGAAACAGTTAACAAAACCAAAAGACAACTGACAGAATGGGAGAAGATATTTGCAAACGACATATCAGATAAAGGGTTAGTATCCAAAATCTATAAGGAACTTAGCAAACTCAACCCCCAAAGAACAAACAATCCAATCAAGAAATGGGCAGAGGACATGAACAGACATTTCTGCAAAGAAGACATCCAGATGGCCAACAGACACATGAAAAAGTGCTCCACATCACTCGGCATCAGGGAAATACAAATCAAAACCACAATGAGATACTACCTCACACCAGTCAGAATGGCTAAAATTAACAAGTCAGGAAATGACAGATGCTGGCGAGGATGCGGAGAAAGGGGAACCCTCCTCCACTGTTGATGGGAATGCAAGCTGGTGCAACCACTCTGGAAAACAGCATGGAGGGTCCTCAAAATGTTGAAAATACAACTACCTTATGACCCAGCAATTGCACTACTGGGTATTTACCCTAAAGATACAAACATAGTGATCCGAAGGGGCACGTGTACCCAAATGTTTATAGCTGCAATGTCTACAATATCCAAACTATGGAAAGAACCTAGATGTCCATCAACAGATGAATGGATAAAGAAGATGTGGTATATATACACAATGGAATACTATGCAGCCATCAAAAGAAATGAAATCATGCCATTTGCGATGATGTGGATGGAACTAGAGCGTATCATGCTTAGTGAAATAAGTCAATCGGAGAAAGACAACTATCATATGATCTCCCTGATATGAGGACATGGAGAAGCAACATGGGGGGGTAGGGGGATAGGAGAAGAATAAATGAAACAAGATGGGATTGGGAGGGAGACAAACCATAAATGACTCTTAATCTCACAAAACACACTGGGGGTTACTGGGGGGAGGTGTGATTGGGAGAGGGGGAGGGGGCTATGGACATTATGGAGGGGAGGCGAACCATAAGACACTATGGACTCTGAAAAACAACCTGAGGGTTTTGAAGGGTCAGGGGTGGGAGGTTGGGGGAACAGGTGGTGGGTAATGGGGAGGGCATGTTTTGCATGGAGCACTGGGTGTTGTGCAAAAAGAATGAATACTGTTACGCTGAAAAAATAAAATGGAATAAAAAATAAAAAATAATTAAAAAGCAAGTAACACCAAGACATTTTATAATTAAATGTGCAATATATAATGAGAAAGAAAAAAAATCTTAAAAATACTAAAATAAACGGGGCACCTGGGTGGCTCAGTGGACTAAGCTGCTGCCTTCGGCTCAGGTCATGATCTCAGGGTCCTGGGATCGAGCCCCGCATCGGGCTCTCTGCTCTGCAGGGAGCCTGCTTCCTCCTCTCTCTCTGCCTGCCTCTCTGCCTACTTGTGACCTCTCTCTCTGTCAAATAAATAAATAAAATCTTTAAAAAATACTAAAATAAAGGATATCTTAAAGTTCATGGAAAAAACCCATAAGACTAACTGGAGGTATTTCAACAGAATATTGGAAAGTCAGAAGTGGCAACAGGATACTTTCAGAATGATGAATGGCAAAAATCCACAGCCAAAGCCAAGAACACTCTATTGAGTAAGGATATCAATTAGAATAGAAGGTAAGATAAAGAATTTCCCAGATAAACAGAAACTAAAAGAGTTCATGACTACTAAAGGAAACTAAAAGAGTTCAAGCCAGCCCTGAAATAAATTTTAAGGGGGACTTCTTGGAGAAAAAATGACCAAGAGCAACAAAGATCAGAAAGGACCAGAGAGCATCAGCAGAAACACCAACTCTACAGATAACGAAATGTTACTAAGTTCATATCTTTCAATAATCACTCTGAATATAAATGGATATATAAATGGAAAAAATGAATATGAATGGATAAAATTCCCCCCCCCCCAAAAAAAAATAGGGTATCAGAGTGGAAAAAAAGAAAGATCTATCCATAGGCTGCATAAAACATTTTAGACCTAAATTCACTTGCAGATTGAAAGTGAGGGAATGGAGAACCATCTGTCATGCTCATGGATGTTAAAATAAAATTGGGGTAGATATACATATGTATATCAGACAAACTAGATTTTAAATCAAGCACTGTAACAAGAGATGAAGAAGGGCATTGCATCAGAATTAAGGGGTCTATCCATCAAGAAGATCTAACAATTGTAAATATTTATGCCCCCAACTTAGGAGAACTCAAATATATAAATCAATAACAAACATAATGTAACTCAGTGTTAACAATACCAAAATAGTAGGGGACTTTAATACCCACATACCATCAATGGTATATCTAGGAAGAATCAAAATAACCTTCCTCGTCCACACTGAGAATTTATAACCACTCTCCAATTTTTTCTTCCACCAGTGCTTCTGTGTATTTGTGTTTGTCCTGATAGTATAGAAATCTTATACGTAGGGTTCGTTTTTTTTTAATTTTTTTAAGCATAACAGAATTCATTGTTTTTGCACCACACCCAGTGCTCCATGCAATATGTGCCTTCTTTAATACCCACTAACTGGCTCCCCCAACCTCCCACACCCCACACTTTCCCAACCCTCAGATTGTTTTTCAGAGTCCATAGTCTCTCATGGTTCACTTCCCCTTCCAATTTCCCTAACTCCAATCTCCTCTTCATTTCCCTATGTTTTCTATGTTATTTGTTATACTCCACAAATAAGTGAAACCATATGATACTTGACTCTCTCTGCTTGACTTATTTCGCTCAGCATAATCTCTTTCAGTCCCGTCCATGTTGCTACAAAAGTTGGGTATTCATCCTTTCTGATGGAGGCATAATACTCCATAATGTATATGGACCACATCTTCTTTATCCTTTCATCCGCTGAAAGGCATCTTGGTTCTTTCCACAGTTTGGCGACAATGGCCATTGCTGCTATGAACCTTGGGGTACCGATGGCCCTTCTTTTCACTAAATCTATCTTTGGGGTAAATACTCAGTAGTGCAATTTCAGGGTCAGAGGGCATTTTTGAAAGAGCTGGAGCAAATAATCCGAAAATTTGTATGGAATCAGAATAGACCCCAAATTGCTAAGGAAATGTTGAAAAACAAAAATAAAACTGAGAGCATCACATTACCCGATTTCAAGTTTTACTACAAAGCTGTGATCACCAAGACAGCATGGTATTGCCATAAAAACAGACACATACACCAATGGAATAGAGTAGACAGCCCAGATATGGACCCTCAACTCTATGGTCAAATAATCTTTGACAAAGCAGGAGAAAATATATAGTGGAAAAAAAGACAGTCTCTTCAATACATAGTTCTGGGAAAATTGGACAGCTATATGTAGAAGAATGAAGCTCGAACATTCTCTTACACCCTACACAAAGATAAATTCTAAATGGATAAAAGACCTCAACATGAGACAGGAATCCGTCAGAATCCTAGAGAAGAACATAGGCAGTAACCTCTTCGATATCTGCCCCAGCAACTTCTTTCAAGATATGTCTCCAAAGGCCAAGGAAACAAAAGCAAAAATTAACTTTTGGGACTTTATCAAGATCAAAAGCTTCTGCACAGCAAAGGAAACAGTCAATAAAACCAAAAGGCAACACACGGAATGGGAGAAGATATTTGCAAATGAGAGTACAGACAAAAGGTTGATATCCAGGATCTATAAAGAACACCTCAAACTCAACACACACAAAACAGATAATCATATCAAAAAATGGGCAGAAGATATGAACAGACACTTCTCCAGTGAAGACTTATAAATGGCTATTAGACACATGAAAAAATGTTCATCATCACTAGCCATCAGGGAGATTCAAATTAAAACCACATTGAGATACCACCTGATACCATTTAGAATGGCCAAAATGAGCAAGACAGGAAACAACGTTTGTTGGAGATGTTGTGGAGAAAGTGGAACCCTCTTCCACTGTTGGTGGGAATGCAAGTTAGTGCAGCCACTTTAGAGAACAGTGCGGAGATTCCTCAAGAATTTAAAAATAGAGCTTCCCTATGACTTTGCAATTGCACTACTGGGTATTTAACCCAAACATACAGATGTAGTGAAAAGAAGGGCCATCTGTACCCCAAGGTTCATAGCAGCAATGGCCATGGTCGCCAAACTGTGGAAAGAACCAAGATGACCTTCAAGGGACGAATAGTTAAGGAAGATGTGGTCCATATACACTATGGAGTATTATGCCTCCACCAGAAGGATGAATACCCAAATTTTTTAGCAACATGGGCATGACTGGAAGAGATTATGCTGAGTGAAATAAGTGAAGCAGAGAGGCCAATTATCATATAGCTTCACTTATTTGTGGAGCATAACAAATAACATCGGGACATCGGGAGAAGGATAGGAGAAGGGAATTGAGGGAAATTTGAAAGGGAGGTGAACCATGAGAGACTATGGAAACTGAAAAACAACCTGAGTGTTTTGAAGGGGTGGGGGGTGGGAGGATGAGGGAACCAGTTGGTGGATATTGGGTAGGGCACATATTGCATGGAGCACTGTGTGTGGTGCAAAAGCAATGAATACTGTTACACTGAAGAGAAATTAAAAAAAAAAGAAAAAGAAATAAAATAAAATAAATTAAAAAAGGATACATGGAAGCAAATGAAAATGAAAGCACGACAGAATTTCAGATGTACAAAGGCAGCCCTAAGAAGGAAGTATATTGCAATAAGTCTTATCTCTTTCCACAGTTTGACAACTGTGGCCATTGCTGCTATGAACATTGGAGTACCGATGGAGGGAGCCAAGATACCCTTCAACAGCCAAATGGATAAAGACGATATGGTCCATATAGACAATGGAATATTATGCCTCCATCTGAAAAGATGAATATCCAACTTTTCTATTAGCATGGACTGGACTGGAGGGGATTATGCTGAGTGAAAGAAGTCAAGCAGAGAAAGACAGTTATCATATGGTTTCACTTACTTGTGGAGCATGAGGAATAACATGGAGGACATTAGGAGAAGGAAAGGAAAAGGGAATTGGGGGAAATCATAGGGGGAGATGAACCATGAGAGACTGTGGAATCTGAGTAACAAACTGAGGGTTTTGGAGGGGAGGGGATGAGGATTTAGATGAACCTGGTGTCGGGTATTAAAGATGGCATGTATTACATGGAGCAATGTGTGTGGTGCATAAACAATGAATCTTGGAATACTGAAAAAATAAAATAAATAAAATAAAATAAAAAGAAAGCTTATCTCAAGAGGCAAGGAAAGTCTCAAATATATAAACTAAACTTACACCTGAAAGGTCTAGAAAAGGAACATCACATAAAGCCTAAAGTCACAGGAGAATGGAAATAATAAAGGTTAGAAAAGAAATGAATGATATAGAAATGAAACAATAGAACAAATTAATAAAACTAAGAGGTGATTCTTCCATGGAATTAATAAAATTGATAACCCCCTATTCAGATGTATCAAAAAGAAAGGAGAAAGGACCTGGATATGAAAAACAAAAAGAAACAAAACAAAACAAATCAAAACAAACAAAAAACAACTAATGAATTAAAGAGGAAACATCACAACCAACACCTCAGAAATAAAATAATTATAACAATACTATGAAAAATTATATGCCAACCAACAGCGCAGTGTCAAAGAAATGGAAAAATTCCTAGAAACCTACAAAGTAACAAAACCAAAACAGGAAGAAATAGAAAATTTGAACACACCCATAAAGAGCAAAGAACTTGAGTCAGTGATCAATCTCTCAACAAACAAAATTTCTGGGTCAGATGGCTTCCCAGGGGAATTCTACCAAACATTTAAAGAAGAATTAATACCCACTCTTCTTAAAGTCTTCCAAAGAATGGCAATGGAAGAAAAATGCTAATGAGAATGTCCACTCACCACTTTTATTCAACATAGTTCTGGAAGTCCTGGCCACATCAGTAAAAGAAGCAAAAGATAGAAAAAGCATCCAAATTCATAAACAAGAAGTAAAACAGTCACATGTTTTACACATTATATTAACTTTAGAAAACCCTAAATCATCCATCAAACATTACCAAGCTTGATAAATGAATTTGATATAGTCAGATGATACAAATTAATATATAGAAATCTATTGCATTTCTATACACTAATAATGAAGTAGCAAAAAAGAGTTAAGAAAATCACTTTTACAGTTGTACCAAAAAATAATAATAATAAATTACATAAGAATAAACTTAACAAAAAAGTAAAAGATCTGCACTCCAAAAACTATAAAATATTGATGAAATAAATTGAAGAAGACATAAAAAAATGGAAAGATATTTTATGCTTATAGATTGGAAGAACTAACATTGTTAAGATGCCTTTACTTTCCAAGCAGTCTACATATTTAATAAAATCCCTGTCAAAATTCCAATATTTTCCACATAACTAGAACAAATAGTCTTAGAATTTTATTGGAACTACAAAATACCCTGAAGAGCCAAGGTGATCTTGAAGAAGAAGAACAAATCTGAAGGTGTTACAACCTTAGATTTCAAGATAGACTACAAAGTTGTAATAAAACAGTATGGTACAAAGTAAAAAAGAAACACATAGATCAATGGAACAGAATTCATGATCCAGAATTAAATCCAAACTTTTATGGTCAATTAATCTATGACAAAAGAACCAAAAGTTTACAGTGGAAGAAAAGACAATCTCTTCAACAAATAATGATGGGAAAACTGAATAACTACATGCAAAAGAATGAAACTAGGCCACTTACTTAAGCCACACATAAAAAGAAACTTAAATTGGATTAAAGACCCAAGTGCAATATATGAAACAAATTCCTAGAAGAAAACATATCTAAAATATATAGAGAACTTATACAAGGCAACATCAAACACACAAATAATCTGATTTAAAATTTGACAGAGAACATACAGATGTTTTATAAACACATGGAAACATACTTCACATCACTTAGAATCAGGGAAATGTAAGTTAAGACCATAGTGAGATATCACTTTACACTTGTCACTATGGCTAAATAAAAAACACAAAGGAAATAACAACTCTTGGTGAATATGTGATGAAAAAGAAACACTTGTGCACTGCTGGTGGGAATGCAAATTTGTGCAGCGATTGTGGACACACGTTATTCACAGCCTGGATAACCTCAAAAAATTAAAAATACAGTCACTATATGATCTAGTAGTTACACTACAGGGTATTAACCAAAAGAAAATGAAAACAGTATTTCAAAAATATATATCCACCCCGTTCGCTGAAGCATTATTTAGAACATCCAAATAAGGAACAATCCAAGTGTCCATCCATAGATAAATGGAAAAGAAGATGTGGTACGTATATAGTATAGAATATTATTCAGCCATAAATGAATGTAAACTTGCATTTACAATATATATGGATCTAGAGAGGATAATGCTAATTTAAATGTCCAAAAAAGACAAATACTATATGATTTCACTTATGTGGTATTCAGAAACAAACAAATATTCAAAGGAAAGAAGAGTCATGAACAACAATTAAAAAAAAATCTTAAATACAGAAAACAAACTGGTGGTTGCTGGGGGAATACAGGTGGAAGACCAGGTTAAAAAAAATAAAGAGGATTAAGAGTACGTTTATTCAATAAACACTGAGAAATATATAGATTTGTTGAATTATTATATTGTACACCATTATATATAACATAACACTGATAAATTCACTTCCATAATTTTTTTAAATTAAAATGGATTAAAAAATATAATTAAAATGGGCTGAGAAGACAAAAGCAGGACCTCTTATGCCCTACAATTTGTTTTCAATTGCAGACCCAACTTGCAAGTAAATACTACTTTAGTACTCTAGCATAAGGTGGAAAACTTTTCTTATCCCCTTGCAACAGCCCAGCCCATGAAAAACATTTACAACTCAGTCAATTAAAACCCACTATACTTCACATTTCTAGTTTATTCCAATAGGCTTTTTTTATGTATATATTCATTTTTTAAAATTTCATTTCAGTGTACCAGAATTCATTGTTTATGTACCACACCCAGTGTTCCATGAAATACATGCCCTCCATAATACCCACCACCAGACTTTTTGAAAAGATTTTATTTATTTATTTGAGAGAGAGAAAAAAAAAGCAGGGGTAATTGCAGGCAGAAAGAGAAGGTGAAGAAGTTTCCCTATGGAGCACAGTGTCCAATGCAGGGCTGATCTCAGGACCCTGAGATCATGACCTGAGAAAAAGGTAGATGCTTAACTGACTGAGCCACCCAGGCACCATGGCTTTTTGTTTATAAAAGCTTCTGCCAACTCTTCCTTTTCCTATAAAAGTTAGCTTTTCTCTCTTGTTCTCTACTCATGTCATGGTTTTTCCCTTGGCTCACACATCCCAAATAGCAATTCTCTGTTATTCACAAATAAACCTGTTTTTTTCCTGGTAAAGGAATTGGAAGTTTTAAAACTTACACACCTAACAACAACTACACTGGATTTTTTTTTTCCTTCTTGGGATTCCCTTTTCCCAGCTATCTTCATGCTAAATTCTTTATCTCTTTAAGAATTTGCTCACATTATCCTTCCCAAATGATTTGTGATATTAATGATACTGTAAAAAGTAACAAGCACTACCTCATCCTAATCAATTCCTATCTTTACTCTACTCTCTTTTCCTCTTTTTCCTTAAAATTTGACTGTGTTTACAGGATTATCTGGTCAACTTTGCTCTGCTAGTCAATTCTAATGTTTGCCTTTCTGGAACAGAGTCCTTTGTCTCTTTTGCACACTAATGTATCTCAATAACCTCCAGAAATTACTGTGCACAGTAGAAATTCAGTAAATATTTATCATATAAATTGATGCCTCATAAAATGGCCACATATGTATAGATCCATTTCTTTTTTTTTAAGATTTTATTTATTTATGACAGACAGACAGAGAGAAAGAGAGAGAGAGAGAGAGAGAGAGAGAGGAGGGGGAGCAAAGCATGGGGGAGATGGAGAGGAAGAAGCAGATTCCCTGCTGAAGAGGGAACCTGATATGGGGCTCAATATGAGGCTCGATCCCATGATGCTGGGATCATGACGTGAGTTGAAGGCAGACACCTAAACACTGAGTCAGTCAGGCCCCCCTGGACCTATATCTGAATTGTTTCTTCTTTCTCTGTGATCTATTTGTCTCACAACATGTCCATTTCACACTGTTTTGCTCATATAGTTTTAAAATAAATCTGGATTTCTGGTATCACAATGTCTGGTAAGACAGAGTTCTTATTTAACATTGTCTTGGCTGTTGTTGATCCTTTAATTTTTAAAAGAATAGCTTTTCAACTTAAAAATATATTTAATATTTATTGAGACTGAAATTAATCTATACTTTTATTTCTGTCTTTATTTCTTCCTCTACTTCTATGTATCTAACTCTATCAATCTCTATATCTATATCTAATCAATGTCTCAATTAACCAATTTTATTTTTAATTCAATTCATATTATGTTTAAGTATGTCAAGGTAAATTAACAATGTTTTTGTATTCTAGTCCTCAATATATTGTGTATGCTTCCATAAACAGTAAGAATAGTACACAACTGCTTACACTAAGCACTGTCATATACAACACCACAAATATCAGGACTTCATATTAAAAGTAGCTTTTCTCTACTTTCAATGTCTTTGTTTGCTGTTGAGAAGCCAGCTGTTAATTTAGCTGTCATTACTTCAAGTAACCTCTTTTTCTGTAGCTCATTTTGTAATTTTTTGTTTATCTTTACTCTTCTGCAATTTCATTGTGAGATCTACTTCTGGGTTTTTTGTTTTGTTTTGTTTTGTTTTGTTTTGTTTGTTTGTTTTGTTTTGTTTTCTGCCAAGGAGTTAGTAGGTCTTTCATACTGCAGTCTTTAACTAGTTCTGGAAAATTATCTGTAGTTATCACTTACAGACCACTATAAGGAAGCCTGGAAATGTGTTCAAGTGTCATTTGTTTAACATATGACATGCTTCCTTTGCAAATTTTCAAAAGGAAGGCATTTTTACCAAAAACTAACTCCATTTGTATTTTGCATATATGATAACTGGAATAATGACTCATAGACTCTTCTAGCACTGATATTCCAAGTACTTTAAAATTCATTTGAAATCTCATGGGAACCCAAACAGACTAAATAATTTTGAAAATTAAAATCAAAGTTGAAGAACATACACTTTTCATTTTAACTCAAAGTGAATCAAAGGTCTAAATGTAAGAGCTGAAATGTTAAAACTCATAAAAAACTGGAGGAAATCTTTAATATATTGGTTTTAGCAATGTTTTCTTTTTCCTTCCCATTTAAAATTTTTATTAACATATAATGAATTATTAGCCCCAGGAATACATGTCTGTGAATTGCAAGGTTTATACTTCATAGCACTTACCATAGCATATACCTTCCCCAATGTCCATAACCCAACCACCCTCTCCCTACGCCCCTCCACCCGTCCACCCTCAGTTTGTTTTGTGACATTAAGAGTCTTTTATGGTTTGCTCCCACCGGATCCCCTGTTGTTTCATTTATTCCTTTCCTACCCCCTAAACCCCCCAGGTTACCTCTCCACTTCCTCATATCAGGGAGATCATATAATAATTGTCTTTCTCTGATTGACTTATTTTGCTAAGCATAATACCCTCTAGTTCCATCCACATTCTAGCAAAGGGCCAGATTTCATTTTTGATGGCTACATAGTATTCCATTATATATATATATATATATATATATATATATATATATATATACTGCATCGTCTTTATCCATTCATCTGTTATGGACAAGTAAGTTCTTTCCATAGTTTGGCTATTGTGGACCCTGATGCTATAAACATTCAGGTACGCGTGCCCCTTCAGATCACTATGTTTGTATCTTTAGGGTAAATACCCAGTAATGGGAGTGCTGGGCTATAGGGTAGCTCTATTATCAACTTTTTGAGGAACCTTCATGCTGTTTTCTAGAGTGGTTGCACCAGCTTGCATTCCCACCAACAGTGTAGGAGGGTTCCCCTTTCTCCCCAGCCTTGCCAGCATCTGTCATTCCCTGACTTGTTAATTATAGCCATTCTGACTGGTGTGAGGTGGTATCTCATTGTGGTTTTGATTTGTATTTCCCTGATGCTGAGTGATGTGGAGCACTTTTTCATGGGTCTGTTGGCCATCTGGATGTCTTCTTTGCAGAAGCGTCTGTTCATATCCTCTGCCCATTTCTTGATTGGATTATTTGTTCTTTGGGTGTTGAGTTTGATACGTCCTTTACAGATTCTGGATGCTAGCCCTTTATCTGATATGTTATGTGCAAATATTTTCTCCCATTCTGTCAGTTGTCTTTTGGTTTTGTTAACTGTTTCCTTTGCTGTGCAAAAGCTTTTGATCTTGATGAAGTCCCAATAGCTCATTTTGCCCTTGCTTCCTTGCCTTTGGCAATGTTCCTAGGAAGAAATTCTGCGACTGAGGTCCAAGAGGTTGCTATTTGTGTTCTCAAGGATTTTGATAGATTCCTTTCTCACATTGAGGTCCTTCATCCATTTTGAGTCTGTCCTCGTGTGTATTGCAAGGAAATGGTCCAGTTTCATTTTTCTGCATGTGGCTGTCCAATATTCCCAACTACATTTATTGAAAAGACTGTCTTTTTTCCATTGAACATTCTCTCCTGCTTTGTTGAAGATTTGTTGACCAAAGAGTTGAGGGTCTCTTTCCAGGATTTCTATTGTGTTCCATTGAGCTATGTATCTGTTTTTGTGCCAGTACCATACTGTCTTGATGATGACAGCTTTGTAATAGAGCTTGAAGACCGGAATTGTGATGCCACCAACTTTGACTTTCTTTTTCAATATTCCTTTGGCTATTCGAGGTCTTTTCTTCATTCCATTTATATGAAAAAAATGGATGAGATTTTGATAGGGATTGCATTGAATGTGTAGATTGCTTTAGGTAGCATAGACATTTTCACAATATTTATTCTTCGAATCCAGGAGCATGGAACATTTTTCCATTTCCTTGTGTCTTCCTCAATTTCTTTCATGAATATTTTATAGTTACCTGCATACAGATTCTTTGCCTCTTTGGTTAGGTTTATTCCTAGATATTTTATGGTTTTGGGTGCAATTATAAATGGGATTGACTCCTTAATTTCTCTTTCTTCTGTCTTGTTGTTGGTGTATAAAAATGCAACTGATTTCTGTGCATTGATTTTATATCCTGATACTTTACTGAATTCCTGTACAAGTTCTAGCAGATTTGCAGTGGAGTCTTTTGGGTTTTCCACATAAAGTATCATATCATCTGCAAAGAGTGGATTGTTTGACTTCTTTGCCTATTCGGATGCCTTCAATTTCTTTTTGTTGTTTGATTGCTGGAGGACTTCTAGTACTATGTTGAATAGTAGTGGTGATACTGTACATTCCTTCTGTGTTCCTGACCTTATTGGAGAAGCTCTCAGTTTTTCTCCATTAAGAATGATATTTGCTATGGGATTTTCATAAATGGTTTTGATGATATTGAGGTATGTACACTCTATCCCTACAATCTGAAGAGTTTTGGTCAAGAAAGGAGGCTGTACTTTGTCAAATGCTTTTTCATATTAAGAATATCATGTGGTTCTTGTTCTTTCTTTTATTAATGTATTGTATCAAATTGATTGATTTGCAGATGTTGAACCAACCTTGCAGCTCTGGAATAAATACCACATGGTCGTGGTGAATCATCCTTTTAATGTACTGTTGAATCCCAATGGCTAGTATTTTGGTGAAAATTTTCGCATCTGTGTTCATCAAGGTTATTGGTCTATAATTCTCTTTTTTGATGGGATCCTTGTATGGTTTTGGGGTCAAGGTAATGCTGGCCTCATAAAATGAGTTTGGAAGATTTCCTTCCATTTCTATTCCTTGGAACAGTTTAAGGAGAATAGGGATTAATTCTTCTTTAAATGTTTGGTAGAGGGGCACCTGGGTGGCTCAGTGGGTTAAAGCCTCTGCTTTCTGCTCGGGTCATTATCCCAGGGTCCTGGATTGAGCCCTACATTAAGCTCTCTGCTCAGCAGGGCACCTGCTTCCTCCTCCTCTCTCTCTTCTCTCTGCCTGCCTCTCTGCCTACTTGTGATCTCTGTCAAATAAATAGATAAAATCCTAAAAAAATAAATAAATAGTTGGTAGAATTCCCATGTGAAGCCCTCTGGACTTGGGCTTTTATTTATTGGGAGATTTTTTTTTTTTTATTGGGAGATTTTTTGATGATTGCTTCAAACTCCTTACTGGTTATAGGTCTGTTCAGGTTTTCTATTTCTTCCTGGTTCAAATTTGGAAATTTATATGTCCCTAATAATGCATCCATTTCTTCCAGATTGTCAAATTTCTTGGTGTATAGCTGCTCATAATATGTTCTTACAATTGTTTGTATTTCTTTGGTTTTGGTTGTGGTCTCTCTTCTTTCATTCCTGATTTTATTTATTTGGGTCATTTTTCTTTTCTTTTTGAGAATGCTGGCGAAGGGTTTATAAATCTTATTCATTCTTTCAAAGAACCAGCTCCTAGTTTCATTGATTTGTTGTACTGATTTATTTATTTATTTATTTATTTATTTATTTATTTAATTATTGTTTTCTATTTCATGGATTTCTGCTCTGATCTTTACTATTTCTCTTCTCCTGCTGGGTTTAGGCTTTCTTTGTTGTTCTTTCTCCATCTCCTTTCGGTATAGAGTTAGGTTGTGTATTTGAGACCTTTCTTGGTTCTTGAGAAAGGCTTGTATTGCTACATATTTTCCTCTCAGGACTGCTTTTGCTGTGTCCCACAGATTTTGAACCGTTGTGCTTTGATTATCAATTGTTTCAATGAATTTTTTCAATTCTCCTTTAATTTCCTGGTTGATCCATTCATTCTTTAGAAGAATGCTCTTTATTTATTCTTCTCCTATCCCCCTAACCCCCCATATTGCTTCTCCATGTCCTCATATCAGGGAGATCATATGATATTTGTCTTTCTCCGATTGACTTATTTCACTAAGCATGATACGCTCTAGTTCCATCCACGTCGTCGCAAATAGCAAGATTTCATTTCTTTTGATGGCTGCATAGTATTCCATTGTGTATATATACCACATCTTCTTTATCCATTCATCTGTTGATGGAAACAAGATGGGATTGGGAGGGAGACAAACCATAAATGACTCTTAATCTCACAAAACAAACTGGGGGTTGCTGGCGGGAGGTGGGGTTGCGAGAGGGGGAGGGGGTTATGGACATTGGGGAAGGTATGTGCTATCGTGAGTGCTGTGAAGTCTATAAACATGGCAATTCACAGACCTGTACCCATGGGGATAAAAATACATTATATGTTTATTTAAAAAAAATTGGAAGGGGAGGCGAACCATAAGAGACTATGGACTCTGAAAAACAACGTAAGGGTTTTGAAGAGTCAGTGGTGGGGGGTTGGGGGAACAGGTGGTGGGTAATAGGGAGGGCACATTTTGCATGGAGCACTGGGTGTTGTGCAAAAACAATGAATACTGTTATGTTGAAAAAATAAATAAATTTAAAAAAAAGATTCTCTTTAGCCGTCTATTTGGATTCTTTCCAAATGTCCTCTTATGATTGAGTTCTAGCTTCAGTGCATTGTGGTCTGAAAATACACAGGGAACAATCCCAATCTTTTGGTGCCTGTTTAGACCTGGTTTGTGACCAGGATGTGATCTATTCTGGAGAATGTTCCATGTGCACTAGAGAAGAATGTATATTATGTTGTTTTGGGATGGAATGTTCTGAATATATCTGTGATGTCCATCAGTGTGTCATTTAAGGCCTTTATTACCTTGTCGATCTTTTGCTTGAATGATCTGTCCATTTCAGTGAGGGGAGTGTTAATGTCCCCTACTATTATTGCATTATTGTTGATGTGTTTCTCTGATTTTGTTATTAATTGGTTTATATAGTTTCATGCTCCCATGTTAGGGGCATAGATATTTAAAATTGTTAGATTTTCTTGTTTGACAGACTCTTTGAGTATGATATAATGTCCTTCCTTATCTCTTATTATAGTTTTGATTTAAAATCTAATTGATCTAAGAATTGACACTCTAGCTTCTTATTGATATCCATAAGCATGGTAAATTGTTTTCTACCCCCTCATTTTAAATCTGGAGGAGTCCTTGGGTCTAAAATGAGTTTCTTGTAGGCAGCATAATAATGGGTTTTGATTTTTTTATTCATTCTGATACCCTGTGTCTTTTGATTGGGTCATTTAGCTCATTTACATTCAGGGTAACTATTGAGAGATATGAATTTAGTGCCTTTTTATTGCCTGTAAGGTGACTGTTACTGTATATTATCTCTTTTCCTTTCTGGTCTACTACTTTTAGGGTGTCTCTTTGCTTAGAGGACCCCTTTCAATATTTCCTGTAGAGCTGGTTTGGTGTTTGCAAATTCTTTCAGTTTTTGTTTTACCTGGAAGCTTTTAAATCTTTCCTATTTTCAACAATAGCCTAGCTGGATAAAGTATTCTTGGTTGCAAGTTTTTCTTGTTTAGTGCTCTGAATATATCATGCCAGTTCTTTCTGGCCTGCCAGGTCTCTGTAGATAAGTCTGATGCCAATATAATATTTTTACTATTGTATGTTACACACTTCTTGTCCTCGGCTGTTTTCATGATTTTCTCTTTGTCACTAAGACTTGTAAGTTTTACTATTAGATGATGTAAGTTTTACTATTAGATGATGGGTGTGGACCTCTTCTTTTTGATTTTGAGGGGGATTCTCTGTGCCTCCTGGATTTTGATGCTTCTTCCCTTTGTGATATTCACTACAATAATTTGCTCCAATTACCTTCTGCTCCCCTCTCTCTTCTTCTTCTGGAATCCCAATTATTCGATTTTTTTTTGTTTCTTTGTTTGTTTTATGGTATCATTTATCTCTCGATTTCTCCGCTCATGGTCCAGTAGTTGTTTGTCTCTCTTTTGTTCAGCTTCTTTATTTTCTGTCATTTGGTCTTCTATATCACTAATTCTCTCTGCTGACTCATTTATCCTAGCAGTAAGAGCCTCCATTTTTTATTACACCTCATTAATATATATATTTTTTTAATTTCAAATTGGTTAGATTTCAGTTCTTTTATTTTTCCAGAAAGAGCTTTTATTTCTCCAGACAGCATTTCTCCAATATCTTCCATGTCTTTTTCAAGCCCAGATAGCACCTTGAGAATTGTCATTTTGAACCCTCGATCTGACATATTATCAATGTCTGTATTAATTAGGTCCCTAGCCTTCGTTACTGCAACTTGTTCTTTTTTTTTCTTTTTTGTGTTGAGATTTTCCCCCTTGTCATTTTATCCAGATAAGAGTATATGAAGGAGAGAATAAAATACTAAAAGGGTGGCAAAGACCTAAGAGAAATGTCAGTTAACCAAATCGTAAAAGACCCCAAATCGTGGGGGGGAGAAAGGAGGTAAAATTGTCAAAAAAAATAATAATTTTTTTAAAAGATTTTATTTATTTGACAGAGAGAGATCACAAGCAGGCAGAGAGGTAGGCAGAGAGAGAGGGAAGCAGGCTCCTGCTGAGCAGAGAGCCCAATACGGGACTCGATCCCAGGACCCTGAGATCATGACTTGAGCCAAAGGCAGTGGCTTAACCCACTGAGCCACCAAGGTGCCCCTAATAAATTTTTTTAAAAAAGAAAAATAAAATATAGATATCATACTGGTGAATAGAACAGAGCCAACCACTTAATTTTTTTTCTTACTTTTTTATTGAGCATTTTTATTGTTTGTTTATTTACAGCATAACAGTGTTCGTTGTTTTGGCATGACACCAAGTGCTCCATGCAGTACGTGCCCTCCCTATTACCCACCACCTGGTTCCTCAAACTCCCACCCCCTCCCCCCCTTCAAAACCCTCTGGTTGTTTTTCAGAGTCCATAGTCTCTCATGGTTCATCTCCCCTTCCAGTTTCCCTCAACTCCCTCTACTCTCCATCTCCCCATGTCCTCCATGTTATTTGTTATGCTCCACAAATAAGTGAGACCATATGATACTTGATTCTCTCTGCTTGACTTATTTCGCTCAGCATCATCTCTTCCAGTCCCGTCCATGTTGCTACAAAAGTTGGGTATTCATCCTTTCTGATGGAGCCATAATACTCCATTGTGTATATGTACCACATCTTCCTTATCCATTCATCCGTTGAAGGGCAACTTGTTTTTTTCCACAGTTTGGCGACCGTAGCCATTGCTGCAATAAACATTGGGGTACAGATGGCCCTTCTTTTCACTACATCTGTATCTTTGGGGTAAATACACAGCAGTGCAATTGCAGGGTCATAGGGAAGCTCTATTCTTAATTTCTTCAGAAATCTCCACACTGTTCTCCAAAGTGGCTGCACTAACTTGCATTCCCACCAACATTGGAAGAGGGTTCCCCTTTCTCCACATCCTCTCCAACACACGTTGTTTCCTGTCTTGCTAATTTTGGCCATTCTAACTGGTGTCAGGTGGTATCTCAATGTGGTTTTAATTTGAATCTCCCTGATGGCTAGTGATGATGAACATTTTTTCATGTGTCTGATAGCCATTTGTATGTCTTCGTTGGAGAAGTGTCTGTTCATATCTTCTGCCCATTTTTTGATATGATTATCTGTTTTGTGTGTGTTGAGTTTGAGAAGTTCTTTATAGATCCTGGATATCAACCTTTTGTCTCTACTGTCATTTGCAAATATCTTCTCCCATTCCGTGGGTTGCCTTTTTGTTTTGTTGACTGTTTCCTTTGCTGTGCAGAAGCTTTTGATCTTGGTGAATTCCCAAAAGTTCATTTTTGCTTTTGTTTCCTTGGTCTTTGGAGACATATCTTGAAAGAAGTTGCTGTGGCTGATATCGAAGAGGTTACTGTCTATGTTCTCCTCTAGGATTCTGATAGATTCCTGTCTCACATTGAGGTCTTTTATCCATTTCGAGTTTATCTTTGTGTACGGTGTAAGAGAATGGTCGAGTTTCATTCTTCTACATATGGCTGTCCAGTTTTCCCAGCTCCATTTATTGAAGAGACTGTCTTTTTTCCATTGAATATTTTTTCCTGTTTTGTCGAAGATTATTTCACCATAGAGTTAAGGGTCCATATCTGGGCTCTCCAATCTGTTCCAGTGGTCTATGTGTCTGTTTTTATGCCAGTACCACGCTGTCTTGGTGATCACAGCTTTGTAGTAAAGCTTGAAATCGGGTAACGTGATGTCGCCAGTTTTGTTTTTGTTTTTCAACATTTCCTTAGCAATTCGGGGTCTCTTCTGATCAGGAACACGACAAGGATGCCCACTCTCACCACTCTTGTTCAACATAGTATTAGAAGTCCTAGCAACGGCAATCAGGCAACAAAGAGAAATAAAAGGTATCCAAATTGGCAAGGAAGAAGTCAAACTCTCTCTCTTCGCAGATTACATGATTCTTTATATGGAAAACCCCAACGATTCCACCCCCAAACTACTAGAACTCATACAGCAATTCAGTAACGTGGCAGGATACAAAGTCAATGGACAGAAATCAGTGGCTTTCTTATACACTAACAATGAAAATACAGAAAAGGAAATTAGAGAATCGATTCCATTTACTATAGCACCAAGAACCATAAGATACCTGGGAATAAACCTAACCAAAGTGGTTAAAGACCTGTACATGAGGAACTACAGAACACTCATGAAAGAAATTGAAGAAGACACAAAAAGATGGAAGACTGTTGCATGCTCTTGGATTGGAAGATTAAACATTGTTAAAATGTCTATACTGCCTAAGCAATCTATACTTTTAATACCATTCCGATCAAAATTCCACCGATGTTTTTCAAAGAGCTGGAGGAAATAATCCTATAATTTGTATGGACTCAACCACTTAATTTTGAGAGCACTTTGGTCTCTTAAAAGAAACTACCTCCCAAAATTTTAAGGAATGGAAATCTTTATGTATATATATACACACACATACAAGAATAATGTTAAACACCATGAAGGGAAGGAATATTATTGTAAAGATGAAAATTTTAAAAAGAATCTAAAAAAGGAGTTGATAAGATAAATTGTTTGGGAAAAGAAAGAAAAAGAAAGTGGATAGAATTTGCTTAAGCTGGAGACTAGAACAAAGTCCTGTATTAGATTTAGGGTATATTTTGATCTATTTGAAGAAGTTGTATCCCAATTTTTTTTAGAAGAGAAAAACCTTATGTGTATATAAAAAGTAAAGTTAGATACAATGAAGGATAAAATATGACTATAACAATGAAGGTTCAAAAAATTTTATGAAAGGTATTCTTAAGATAAACTAGTTAAAATGTTAAAAAGAGGAAAGAACAAACGTTAAGAAGTAGAATAAGAAAAAAATTTTAATTAATTAACTTTGCAAGACTAAAGAATCATGGAATCATGGAAAGAATCATGGAGAGCCATGAATTCCCATGCTTTGCTTTCTCCTCCTCTGGAATTCCGCTGTTCTCCTTGATAAGTGAGCTTGACCTTCGCTGGATTTCTTACTGATCTTCTTGGGGAGGGGCCTGTTGTAGTGATTCTCAAGTGTCTTTGCTAGAGGAAGAATTACACTGCCCTTGCCAGAGGCCTGGCTAAGTAATCTGCTCAGGTTCACTTTCAGGAGCTTTTGTTCCCTTATCACATTCTGTAGTGTTCTGGAGGATGGGAATGAAAATGGCAGCCTCCCAGTCTCCAGCCCGGAGGAATGGAGAACTCAGACCCCACTCCTCAGTGTACCCTGGGAGAAAAACATTCAATCACTCCCATCTCCCTGGCCTCTGGCTGCACACCTAGCTCACCCAGCCTGTGACCAAGCATCTCTCTCTCAGGCATACAGTCCCTCCTGCAGTCTGCAAACCCAGCAGATCACTGCTGCTCTTCCACGGAGGTCTCCCTGTATCTGCCACTTGTGGGGTCCCTGCTCAAAGAGCAGTGGTCTGACTGTGCCACAGATCACATTTTAAGGTAACCCCGTGCTTAGAGCTCACTCCTTTGCTCCATCTCCATAGCTAGCTTCCCTGCTCTAATACCTGCAAGCTCTTTGATACTCAGACACCCCAATCCTTCAGTGACCCTGTGGAACCTGAGACCACAGAGGAGCATACTTTTAAAAGTTCAGATTTTGTGCTCCATTGCTCCACTGCTTTCACAGAGCTGGCTCTTCCCCTTGCAGTCTATCTTCCCATTGCTTTGGATTCACATCTCCGCAGGTCTTATCTTTCAGAAAGTGGTAAATTTTCTGTTTCTAGAATTGCTGCTCTTTTTCTCTTTGATCTCCTATTGGATTTGTAGGTGTTAAGTATGGTTTGACAAACTATCTAGCTGATCTCCTGCTATCTGATATCATGTCAGCCTGCTACTCCTCCGCCATCTTGGCTCCTCCTCTGGTAATGTTTTCTTGACTATGACACCAACCTCACAAGAAACAAAAGAAAAAAAATAGGTAAGTTGGGCTAAATAAATTTTAAAATTTTGTGTTTGTTTAAGGACACTCACAAAATGGGAGAAAATATAAGCAAATCATATATCTGATAAAGGATTAAAATCTAAAATATATAAGGAACACCTAAAACCCCACAACAACTACAAAATAAGTAAATATAATAACCCAATTAAAACAAAAGGCTTAAACATTCCTCCAAAGAATATATGCAAATGGCCAATAAACATACAAAAAGAGGCTTAACATTACTAGCCTTAGTAAAATGCACATTGTTACCACAATTAGATATTGGTTTGTACTCATTTGGAATAAAAAAATCATAGAGAATAAATGTTGGCAAAAATGTGGAAAAATTGGAAAGCTTGTGCTTTGCTAGTGGGAATATAAAATGCTGTAGCCACTTTTTTTTTGTAGTTTCAGAGGTTGAATTTAGTGATTCATCTGTTGACTGTAACACCCAGTGTTCATTACATTAAGTATCCTCTTTAATGTCCATCACCCAATTTTCCTTACTCACACCCACCTCCCCTCCAGCAATCCTGAATGTTTCCTAGAGTTCAGCATCTCTTATGGTTTGTCTCCCTCTCAATTTTCATCTTATTTTATTTTCCCTTCCTTTCCCTTCTGTTCATTTGTTCTGTTTCTTAAATTCATGTATGAGTGAAATTATATGGCATTTGTTTTTCCTTGACTGACTTATTTCACATAGCATAATACCTTCTAGTTCCACCCATATTGTGGCAAATGACAGGATTTAATTTTTTTGATTGCTGAGTAATATTCCATTGTATATATCTATCACTACTTCTTTAATCCATTCATTCTTGATGGAAATCTGCACTCTTTCCACATTTTGGCTATCGTAGACATTGCTGCTATGAACATTGGGATGAATGTGCCCTTTTGAATCACTATGTCTGTATGCTTTGGGTAAATACATAGGGCAATTTCTGGGTTGTAGCATTATTCTATTTTTAACTTTTTAAGGAACCTCCATAATCTTTTCCAGAGTGGCTGTACCAGCTTGCATTCCCACCAGAAGTGTAAGAGGGTTCCCCTTTCTCTGCATCCTCTCCAACATCTGTTGTTCTCTGAGTTGTTGATTTCATCCATTTTGACTGGTGTGAGGTGGTATATCATTGTGGTTTTGATTTATAGAGCTCCAGCTACTTTTGAGAATATCTTGCCTCTTCTTCGAAAAGTTAAACATAGAATTAATCGGTGATCCAGCAATTCCATTTCTAGGTATACATTTTAAAAAATGAAAGGAAGGACTCAGATACTCTTAACCAATGTTCAGAGCAGCATTATTAACAGTAACTAAAGGTGGAAATAACCCAAATGTCCATCAGCAGATGAATAGATTCTTTTTAATGTAACCTATAAAACAATGTGGCATTATTCAGCTTTAAATGAATCCATTTCTGATATAAGGCACAACATGGATGAAAATCGAAAACATTATGCTAAGCAATGGAAGCATAAAAAATATGCCATGATTCAATTCTTATGAGTACCTAGAATAGGCATATTTACAGGCACAGAAATTAGACTGGACATTAACAGAGTCTTGGAGCAAGGGAATGATGAATTACTGCTTAATGGATATAGAAATTTTATTTGCAGGGCACCTGGGTGGCTCAGTCGGTTAAAGCCTCCGCCTTTGGCTCAGGTCATGATCCCAGGGCCCTGGGGTCGAGCCCCGCATTAGGCTCTCTGCCCGGCGGGGAGCCTGCTTCCTCCTCTCTCTCTGCCTACTTGTGATCTCTGTATGTCAAATAAATAAATAAAATCTTTTAAAAAAAGAAATTTTATTTTGGTTGGTAAAAAAGTTCTTAACATTGATGGTTGTGATGATTACACAACACAATTATCATAATGAAAATGTTTTAAATTATTTAATAACATAAAAAGCATTTAAGCACAAACTCATGGATTATTAATCAAAAGTAATTATTATGAGTTACTAAGTATCCATATAAAATATTTTGATATTAGAAAAATAATAATAATATATATTTATAACATGTCATAATTGGAAAAGACATTTTAGTGAAAATAACAAATAAGTTTTATAATTCATTTAGAGAAGTGATTGGATATCATATATTGATATGAATTCATTGGGTGACAATAAAAATACTGATATAACTTTATATATATATACACATATGACTATATATACACATATATACACAACAATATATCAGCAATACATTTTTGAGGAAAAAAGTATCTCTATTTATCTATCTGACACAAAATACTGATATGTAAGTACATAAGATAAAACTCATAATGTTATCAGTTCTGAAAGTATTTAAGACAGGTCACTGTACAAGAGGAATTAAAATACCCTAAAATTTTACAGTGTGCACATGAAACACATCTTACATACCACATACCACTGAAATTTCTAAAGACCAAACCTGTTTCTTCTCTTATCATTGCTGCAGCAACAGTTTTCTTCTTAGTCATCTACCTTCAAGCAAGTGCACTAGATGGGGCCTCATCTTTACCAGATGTCCTTTCCTGCTCTTTATCAAGAAGGAGCTACTAGGGTAGATTTTCTCAGTTTGGGTGGGCATAGCCTGAAGGGAAACATCATACGGAACCTAATGGATGCTATTCCCTTTCTTCCTTTTGAAGCAAAGTACTAAAATACATCTGACGTGATTTCTCCAGGGTCCTTGTAAGGAACTTCCATACAGCCCTGGTGGCTGAAATCACAACATATTATCTTGCCAAAGACACTTTTTTTCCTGTTTTAACCTACACTCCTTCCTGGTCTTCTGTTTGGTTTCCTGGATCACATTTCCAGGAAAATAATTGCAATTCAGTATTTATTTTCTAAGATAACATTTTTCTGGGAAGCTCAGGCTAAACCATGTCATGTACAAATTAATTTAATAAAAGTTATTAATCTTGAACCTTAATATTTAAAAGGAGGAGACACTGAGAGAAACTTTTCTAAAGTATCAAAATTATATATATTATATATATTTTTAAATCCTCACATGGACATACTAGAAGAATTATATTATTTTTTCTATTTTTTTCTATAGAAAATGATTTTGTCTTATAAAGTTCAATTACAGAATATGAAGCTCAAATTTTTGGAAAAAACAGTGATAGTGGTGTGTTAAGAAGTTAAATGATAACAAGATTAAGTTAGTGTTTTTCTGGATTACTTTTGGATATTTATCTGCATTTTAAATGTGGAATCAGAAGGGATTGCTTTTCTTATCTGAAGAAAATGTTTATATGTATCTAGTTATGTAACAGTGATTTTGTAAACTTTTTCTTAAGAAAAATTCCTCAAGTTACATAAACCTTAGGATCAGAAAAATTGAAAGTCAACCCTCATTTATGCACACATCAGGGAGAAGGAAATATGAGTCGTATGAAAAGAGACAAGAAGGAGATAGCAGCACCACAAAGCCCTATGACCCAGGATTGTTTTTCCCCTTAGAGTGAGCACTTGTCAAAATATTTGGAAATAGATGAAAAATTCATTTATTGTTCTTCAGATAACTCAAATATTTCACTTTTTAATTCATTTTCATTGTTTCAATGTATTTTTATTTTTTCATTTTTTATTATGTTCCGTTAGCCAACAAATAGTACATCATTAGTTTTGATATAGTGTTCAATGATTCATCAGTTGCATATAAAACCCAGTGTTCTCACAATATATATTTCACACTTTCAAATGATGAACGTTTTGTTACAAATCCTTTCAACTCATTAGAACTTTAAAAAAATGCAAAATCATTACACATTAAGTGGATACTTTAGTAAAAGTGTGCACAAAAATGTATACTAAAATACTTCCCTAGGAGGGTTTTTTTCTAAACCCTTGAAGAGAGAGAAACATAAGGACTGGAAATGATAAAAGGGAAAGAAACTTCCAAAATAATTCCATGAAAAAAGTGAGATAATGGTCATAATAATTAATTTTAGTGTAGTGTCTCACAACCTGATTTATATGGGGACAGTTTAATTATTGTAATTCTTTGTAAATTGAAAGATTAAATTTTCAAGAATTTTTAAAAAGATGAATGAGATTATCACATCTATATTAGCTGTATAATTGTAGGCTAGGGACAACGTGCCACAGGGACTGTTACTCTAATATCAATTATTCTTCCAAATCAAAGCATTGGTCTACACTGATGGTTCAAGCTCGCTTATTTAAGCTCCATGATCTCTTTGTTTTTAGGAGCCTACATAATGCAGCTAGTGCCAATTCTTCTTGCCCATATTTATTAATCATTTAAGGACTCAGGCTTATCCATCTCTAGATCCTCAATCTATTTGCGTATTCTTTCCTGTTTTAAAGCCTCTCACACTGGTTAGAGAATGACCCTTATCTTTATGTCAACAAAATGTAATTCCATGCTCAAGCCACGGAACTATTTCATTCTTTGAATCTATAACCACTCTCTGACTTCACTTCATTGTTTCTGCTATTTTTCTGTCCTATTTGCTTTCCTTTCCTTTCCAAATTCTCAGTTTGAAAGATTTGATTCATACCTCTTAGTTACCCACATTAACAGAAAATAAAATGATGAGGAATTCCATTTGTGTTTTTCAGTTCTGTAAGATTTTTCTCTAGACAGTAGATATTTGACCTTCAATGTAAACCATCTTATTTAGGGGAAGCTACTGTGTCAGGTAAGTAACTTTGAGGAATTTCTTGTCAATCAATTGTGAGATGTTTGAAATATTTGATTCTGACTTAGATTTTGAGCACTAGTTCAAACCAGATGTATATTAAGGAATATTAATCCTCAGCATTCTAATTATGGATATTATGGATCAGTGTTATTTACATAACTTTTATAACCTCTGATTTCATTTATTTTCTTAATTGATATGAAAAATTCAATTTTCTATTGTATGTATCAGAATGTTGGTGATTTTTCTGACCAGAAAATTTCTTTATGGATTTATTTCAATGTAAATATTCAACAAAGATTTTGCTATTAAAAAGGTATATTCATTTATATGATTTTAAAGTGTATTTAGGGGCAGGAATTTATCCAATTTGTTTATAGTATTTCTTCTCCTCAGGTAATTAATCTATTTCTTTAAAGATGATTTAGCGGAGGGAGGAGTTAAGATGGCGGAGAAGTAGCAGGCTGAGATGACATCAGGTAACAGGAGATCAGCTCGATAGCTTATCTAAACATTGCAAACACCTACAAATCCAACGGGAGAGCGAAGAGAAGAACAGCAAATCTAGAAACAGAAAATCAACCACTTTCTGAAAGGTAGGACTGGCGGAGAAGTGAATCTAAAACGATGGGAAGATAGACCGCGGGGGGAGGGGTCGGCTCCCGGCAAGCGGCGGAGCAACGGAGCACAAAATCAGGACTTTTAAAAGTCTGTTCCACTGAGGAACATTGCTCCAGAGGCTAAACCGGGGTGAAGTCCACGCGGGGCCAGCGTGGCCCCAGACCCCGCAGGGTCACAGAAGGATTGGGGGTGTCGGTGTCGGAGAGGTCGCAGGTATTAGAACGGAGAAGCCGGCTGCAGAGACAGAGCCGAGGACTGAACACTCAGCTCGGGGTTACCTTGAACTGGTCGCGGGCTGGGTGAGCTCGGAGCGCGGCTAGAGGCTGGGGATACGGGAGTGATTAGGTGCTGTCCTCTGGGGGCGCACTGAGGAGTGGGGCCCCAGGCTCTCGGCTCCTCCGGGCCGGAGACTGGGAGGCCGCCGTTTTCATTCCCGTCCTCCAGAACTCTACGGAAAGCGTTCAGGGAACAGAAGCTCCCAAAAGCGAACCCGAGCCGATTACTTAGTCCGGCCGCCAGTAAGGGCGGTGCAATCCCACATCGGGCAAAGACACTTGAGAGTCACTACAACAGGCCCCTCCCCCAGAAGATCAACAAAATATCCAGCCAGGACGAAATTCATCTATCAAGGAGAAAGCAGATTCAATTCCTAAGACAGCAGAGTAATTCCAGAGGAGGAGAAAGCAAAGCACGGAACTCATGGCATTCTCCCCATGATTCTTTAGTCTTGCGACAACTTCAATTTTTTTTTCTTTTTTCAATTTTTTTTCTTTTTTCAATTTTTTTGCTTTTTTCTTTTTTCTTCTTCTGCTAAAATTTTTAAAACTTTTACCCTTTTCTTTTTTAACGTTTTTTGACTAGTTCATCTAAATATATATATTTTTTCTTTCTTTTTTATATTTTTTTATTTGTTTTATTTTTTAATTTTTTTTCTTTTTTCTTTTTTTTTTTTTCAGAACCAGTTTTTATCCCCTTTCTCACCCCCACAATTTGGGGTCTCTTCTGATTTGGTTACAGCGCATTTTTTCGGGGACTTTGCCACCCTTTTAGTAGTTTATTTGCTCCTTCATACCCTCTTATCTGGACAAAATGACAAGGCGGAAAAAATCACCACAAACAAAAGAACAAGAGACAGTACTGAAGGCTAGGGACCTAATCAACACAGACATTGGTAATATGTCAGATCAAGAGTTCAGAATGACGATTCTGAACATTCTAGCCGGGCTCGAAAAAGGCATGGAAGATATTAGAGAAACCCTCTCTGGAGATATTAAAGCCCTTTCTGGAGAAATTAAAGAACTAAAATCTAACCAATTTGAAATCAAAAAAGCTATTAATGAGGTGCAATCAAAAATGGAGGCTCTCACTGCTAGGATAAATGAGGCAGAAGAAAGAATTAGTGATATAGAAGACCAAATGACAGAGAATAAGGAAGCCGAGCAAAAGAGGGACAAACAGCTACTGGACCATGAGGGGAGAATTCGAGAGATAAGTGACACCATAAGACGAAACAACATTAGAATAATTGGGATTCCAGAAGAAGAAGAAACAGAGAGGGGAGCAGAAGGTCTATTGGAGAGAATCATTGGAGAGAATTTCCCTAATATGGCAAAGGGAACAAGCATCAAAATCCAGGAGATGCAGAGAACCCCCCTCAAAGTCAACAAGAATAGGTCCACACCCCGTCACCTAATAGTAAAATTGACAAGTCTTAGTGACAAAGAGAAAAATCCTGAAAGCAGCCCGAGAAAAGAAGTCTGTAACATACAATGGTAAAAATATTAGATTGGCGGCAGACTTATCCACAGAGACCTGGCAGGCCAGAAAGAGCTGGCATGATATATTCAGAGCACTCAACGAGAAAAACATGCAGCCAAGAATACTCTATCCAGCTAGGCTATCATTGAAAATAGAAGGAGAGATCAAAAGCTTCCAGGACAAACAAAAACTGAAAGAATTTGCAAACACCAAACCAGCTCTCCAGGAAATATTGAAAGGGGTCCTCTAAGCCAAGAGAGAGCCTAAAAGTAGTAGATCAGAAAGGTACAGAGACAATATACAGTAACAGTCACCTTACAGGCTAATAATGGCACTAAATTCATATCTCTCAATAGTTACCCTGAATGTTAATGGGCTAAATGCCCCAATCAAAAGACACAGGATATCAGAATGGATAAAAAAACAAAACCCATCAGTATGTTGCCTACAAGAAACTCATTTTAGACGTGAAGACACCTCCAGATTTAAAGTGAGGGGGTGGAAAACAATTTACCATGCTAATGGGCATCAGAAGAAAGCTGGGGTGGCAATCCTTATATCAGATCAATTAGATTTTAAGCCAAAGACTATAATAAGAGATGAGGAAGGACACTATATCCTACTCAAAGGGTCTGTCCAACAAGAAGATCTAACAATTTTAAATATCTATGGCCCTAACGTGGGAGCAGCCAACTATATCAACCAATTAATAACAAAATCAAAGAAACACATCAATAATAATACAATAATAGTAGGGGACTTTAACACTCCCCTCACTGAAATGGACAGATCATCCAAGCAAAAGATCAACAAGGAAATAAAGGCCTTCAATGACACACTGGACCAGATGGACATCACAGATATATTCAGAACATATCATCCCAAAGCAACAGAATACACATTCTTCTCTAGTGCACATGGAACCTTCTCCAGAATAGATCACATCCTGGGTCACAAATCAGGTCTCAACCGGTATCAAAAGATTAGGATCATTCCCTGCATATTTTCAGACCACAATGCTCTGAAGCTAGAACTCAATCACAAGAGGAAAGCTGGAAAGAACCCAAATACATGGAGACTAAACAGCATCCTTCTAAAGAATGAATGGGTTAACCAGGAAATTAAAGAAGAATTGAAAAAATTCATGGAAACAAATGATAATGAAAACACAACAGTTCAAAATCTGTGGGACACAGCAAAGGCAGTCCTGAGAGGAAAATATATAGCGGTACAAGCCTTTCTCAAGAAACAAGAAAGGTCCCAAGTACACAACCTAACCCTACGTGTAAAGGAGCTGGAGAAAGAACAAGAAAGAAACCCTAAACCCAGCAGGAGAAGAGAAATCATAAAGATCAGAGCAGAAATCAATGAAATAGAAACCAAAAAAACAATAGAAAAAATCAATGAAACTAGGAGCTGGTTCTTTGAAAGAATCAATAAGATTGATAAACCCCTGGCCAGACTCATCAAAAAGAAAAGAGAAAGGACCCAAATCAATAAAATCATGAATGAAAGAGGAGAGATCACAACTAACACCAAAGAAATACAGACAATTATAAGAACATACTATGAGCAACTCTACGCCAACAAATTGGACAATCTGGAAGAAATGGATGCATTCCTAGAGACATATAAACTACCACAACTGAACCAGGAAGAAATAGAAAACCTGAACAGGCCCATAACCAGTAAGGAGATTGAAACAGTCATCAAAAATCTCCAAACAAACAAAAGCCCAGGGCCAGACGGCTTCCCAGGGGAATTCTACCAAACATTTAAAGAAGAACTCATTCCTATTCTCCTGAAACTGTTCCAAAAAATAGAAATGGAAGGAAAACTTCCAAACTCATTTTATGAGGCCAGCATCACCTTGATCCCAAAACCAGACAAGGATCCCACCAAAAAAGAGAACTACAGACCAATATCCTTGATGAACACAGATGCAAAAATTCTCGCCAAAATACTAGCCAATAGGATTCAACAGTACATTAAAAGGATTATTCACCACGATCAAGTGGGATTTATTCCAGGGCTGCAGAGTTGGTTCAACATCCGCAAATCAATCAATGTGATAGAACACATTAATAAAAGAAAGAACAAGAACCATATGATACTCTCCATAGATGCTGAAAAAGCATTTGACAAAGTACAGCATCCCTTCCTGATCAAAACTCTTCAAAGTGTGGGGATAGAGGGCACATACCTCAATATTATCAAAGCCATCTATGAAAAACCCACCGCAAATATCATTCTCAATGGAGAAAAACTGAAAGCTTTTCCGTTAAGGTCAGGAACACGGCAGGGATGTCCATTATCACCACTGCTATTCAACATAGTACTAGAAGTCCTAGCCTCAGCAATCAGACAACAAAAAGAAATTAAAGGCATCCAAATTGGTAAAGAAGAAGTCAAACTATCACTCTTTGCCGATGATATGATACTATATGTGGAAAACCCAAAAGACTCCACTCCAAAACTGCTAGAACTTGTCCAGGAATTCAGTAAAGTGTCAGGATATAAAATCAATGCACAGAAATCAGTTGCATTTCTGTACACCAACAACAAGACTGAAGAAAGAGAAATTAAGGAGTCAATCCCATTTAAAATTGTACCCAAAACTATAAGATACCTAGGAATAAACCTAACCAAAGAGACTAAGAATCTATACACAGAAAATTATAAAGTACTCATGAAAGAAATTGAGGAAGACACCAAAAAATGGAAAAATATTCCATGCTCCTGGATTGGAAGAATAAATATTGTGAAAATGTCTATGCTACCTAAAGCAATCTACACATTTAATGCAATCCCTATCAAAAGACCATCCATTTTTTTCAAAGAAATGGAAAAAATAATCCTAAAATTTATATGGAACCAGAAAAGACCTCGAATAGCCAAAGGAATATTGAAGAACAAAGCCAAAGTTGGTGGCATCACAATTCCGGACTTCAAGGTCTATTACAAAGCTGTCATCATCAAGACAGCATGGTACTGGCACAAAAACAGACACATCGATCAGTGGAACAGAATAGAGAGCCCAGAAATCGACCCTCAACTCTATGGTCAACTCATCTTCGACAAAGCAGGAAAGAATGTCCAATGGAAAAAAGAAAGCCTCTTCAATAAATGGTGCTGGGAAAACTGGACAGCCACATGCAGAAAAATGAAATTGGACCACTTCCTTACACCACACACGAAAATAGACTCCAAATGGATGAAGGACCTCAATGTGAGAAAGGAATCCATCAAAATCCTTGAGGAGAATGCAGGCAGCAACCTCTTTGACCTCAGCCGTAGCAACATCTTCCTAGGAACAATGGCAAAGGCAAGGGAAGCAAGGGCAAAAATGAACTATTGGGATTTCATCAAGATCAAAAGCTTTTGCACAGCAAAGGAAACAGTTAACAGAACCAAAAGACAACTGACAGAATGGGAGAAGATATTTGCAAACGACATATCAGTTAAAGGGCTAGTATTCAAAATCTATAAGGAACTTAGCAAACTCAACCCCCAAAGAACAAACAATCCAATCAAGAAATGGGCAGAGGATATGAACAGACATTTCTGCAAAGAAGACATCCAGGTGGCCAACAGACACATGAAAAAGTGCTCCACGTCCCTCGGCATCAGGGAAATACAAATCAAAACCACAATGAGATATCACCTCACACCAGTCAGAATGGCTAAAATTAACAAGTCAGGAAATGACAGATGCTGGAGAGGATGTGGAGAAAGGGGAACCCTCCTCCACTGTTGGTGGGAATGCAAGCTGGTGCAACCACTCTGGAAAACAGCATGGAGGTTCCTCAAAATGTTGAAAATAGAACTACCCTATGACCCAGCAATTGCACTACTGGTTATTTACCCTAAAGATGCATACATAGTGATCCAAAGGGGCACGTGTACCCGAATGTTTATAGCAGCAATGTCTACAATAGCCAGACTATGGAAAGAACCTAGATGTCCATCAACAGATGAATGGATAAAGAAGATGTGGTATATATACACAATGGAATACTATGCAGCCATCAAAAGAAATGAAATCTTGCCATTTGCAACGACGTGGATGGAACTAGAGCTTATCATGCTTAGTGAAATAAGTCAATCGGAGAAAGACAACTATCATATGATCTCCCTGATATGAGGACATGGAGAAGCAACATGGGGGGTTGGGGGATAGGAGAAGAATAAATGAAACAAGACGGGATTGGGAGGTAATCTCACAAAACAAACTGGGGGTTGCTGGGGGGAGTTGGGATTGGGAGAGGGGGAGCGGGCTATGGACATTGGGGAGGGGAGGCGAACCATAAGAGACTATGGACTCTGAAAAACAACCTGAGGGTTTTGAAGGGTCAGGGGTGGGAGGTTGGGGCATCCTGAGGGTTTTGAAGGGTCAAGGGTGGGAGGTTGGGGGAACAGGTGATGGGTAATGGGGAGGGCACGTTTTGCATGGAGCACTGGGTGTTGTGCAAAAAGAATGAATACTGTTACGCTGAAAAAATAAATAAAATGGAAAAAAAAGATGATTTTGCTAGGGAGACCCTACATATCCTGCTCAGAGAAACTGTTCCACCACATTCTTACTTTAGCCTTTGGTCTGTTTTGAGAATGAAGATTTGGACCTCTGATTTTGTCAATATATTTTTTACCCATCTGAATAAAGATTTTCCAACTGTTCTAATTACTTTTTTTAGTTTTTATTTAAATACCAGTTACTTAATATTAGTGTAATATTAGTTTCAGATGTACAATTTAGTGATTCAAGACTTATATATAGTCTCCAATATTCATCATAACAAGTGTACCCCTTAATCTCCATCACTTATTTAGAAAAAGCTTTTATTCCAATATTAGAAGTGAGGCTTTATAAGAAAAGACTGCTGGGGATGAAACATAATGGAATTGATTAAACATAGGATTAAATGATATATATATATATATATATATATGTATGTGACATATATATATGTCATACATATGGAATATGCATATATATGTATGTGTGTATGTGTGTGTGTATATATATATATATACATATATATATATATATATATGTAGTAAGGGTCATATATATGTCATACATATGGAATATGCATATATATGTATGTGTGTGTATATATATATATATATATATATATATATATGTAGTAAGGGTCATCTTTTCTCCCTGTTTATCCAGGTCACTTCCCATTTATGCCAGTTATCCTATGTCCTGTCTATCTTATCCTTTTAGCACTCTCAAACAACTGAATTAGGTGGTGAGTAAGCATTGTGCCACACTTTGATACAGAGCAGCATGTCACAGCAGAGCAACAAAATAAAAAAATAATGAGAAAAAGGAAAAAAGAATCTAGCTACCCTTTATTGGATCTGCTATTCTTGTGTAGAATAGATATGGAAAGCATAGTGTAAGATTCAATAATGTGATTGTCATTGCTATTACAGTTTTGCTCAGGACTAACATAAGACCCTGTTTTTCAGTATCCAGTTTTCATACAAACATTTCCATATGCAATGTGTGAAATTATATTTCACTAATGTTGATGTGTTCTGTCTGTATCAACAGAAAGAAGTAGTGGACCTCAGTGAGGTCATCCCTATCTTTTATTCACCTTTGAATTTATTTGAATAAATAGAAAACATAGTCCAAAAGTTTTCAACAAAAGGCAAAATATATTTATATCTATTAAATTATGACATATTTCAAAATTATGATAGCTGGATTAAAATAGTTATACATTAATCACAAACATGTATGAGCAATAATTTCCAAACCAATCTCAGAGTTCAAAGTTACAAAATAAATGTTTTAACTGCATAATAGTTTAAACATGTTGACCTAAAAATAAAATAAAGTAATAATTGCTGGTAATACTTTAGGCAAATCATTGCTGTTATTATATATGAAACAGTGTCCTTATCCTATAAAGAAAAATGTTACTTTGTGAAAAATCCCCAAAATAGAAAAGGGCAAGAGCCATGAAAATGAAATTCCAAAATTATATTCATTTTTTTCGTATTTCTTACTATTCAAAGAAAGTCCCATTAAAACAAATGTTAGAGAACTATGTCTCAAGGGTGTTCTATTGTTGTTCTTTTAGCACCACTGGTAACCAACTTTGTGTATCAATGTGATGATGGACTTCAAAAGCCTTATAAGCCATATTCCATGGTGTCTTCCATAAAATTAACCATAATATTATACACTGTAAGCAAACTTGATGTAATGTGGATGTCAACCAATTAATGAAAAAGTAAGTGCATGTTACACCATTCAATCATGATGATATTCTGTGTAAATACTGCACATTTACATAGAAAATTTACACTTTTATGTGTAAATATATAAGTAAGTATATAAGATGAAAGTATAAGTGTAAGTATATAAGATGAAAAATGCATAAATATATACATAGTTATTATCTAGGGACATGGAGTATCTCAGCTAACTCCTTTCCATTTTCTTATTTTCTCAGTATTCTTTAATGTTGTTTTATTGCTTTATAATTTTTAAAATTCAGGTCATGAGTCAACACTGACAGGGTGAGAGTAAGATGCTTTTAAGATCTAAACAGTCACAGAGTTCCTGAAATCACCCTTTCCCTTTGTGTGTAATTCTGGGATTTCTCTAGGGTCTTGTTAGTGGGTTTCAGCACCAGGAATACTCATGGTCAGGGCGGGGGATACCTGTGCCCTAAAAGGGAGATTTTGGGGCCCATTGATATCTCTTGGGCTTTAATATTCCCCTTGGACCAATACTAGTCACTGTTTTTGGTCTCTATTAGCCATCTAACAACCTCTGAATTTATAGTACAATAATGAGCAGAGCCCTCTAAGGAGCTTGCTCTTATTGAACTTCTGATGGGTAGGGCTGACTGGGCATTTCCTTCTCTCTCCATCTTCTGGATTGCCTTCAAATATTTGTTTTTAATTCCCCCCAAGTGTTTTAATACAGTGGGAACAAAAATAAAGACAGAAACAGAACAAGGACTCACATTAGGAAACAGTTGGTGAAAGCCTTGATGTAAAGCTAGAAATATCTCAAGTATAAGAAAGCAAAAATCTGTAAGGATATAATGTTGGCCTCATTAAGAAAAGTTTAGTCAAGATGGGGTGCCTGGGTGGCTCAGTCATTAGGTGTCTGTCTTTGGCTCAGGTCATGATCCCAGGGTCCCTGGGGACCCTGTTCAGTCAGGGAGCCCCTGTTTGTGCTTTGATGTGTACATCAAAAATGTAAAAAGAAACAAGTGAAATTAAATTTTAGTCTATGCTATTTAACTGAATATATCCAAAGTATTGTCATTTCAGTACATAACCAGTAAAAATTATTAGTGAGATACACTGCACCTCATTTTTTTAAAATATGAGCCTGAAATTCTTAATGTAATTTGTGCTCTTAGAACATCTCCATTCAGAACACCTATGTTTCAGGTCCTGAAAAGTCTCATGCAGCTTGTGACTACTATACTGGACAGGGAAGATCTGTAGGCCACAAACAGAAATTGTCCAAACAGCCTACCTGTTCATAACTGTAGTAAACTATTATTTAACTGAAATAGCTATACACACAAATTAAACTTCAGGCTTGAACAGAAAAGTCCCTCTTTGAGAAACAATGATCTCTAGTATTATTGAAAACAGTTACAGGATTTTTTCCTTCCTTTTTCTATTAAAAAGTTTATTCAGTAATTATTGCTACCATCTCACTAATCTTGTTAATGAGTTGTGGGATATTAATCAGTAGTTTTCTGCTAAAAGAAGGACAATGAATATCACTTGACCCTAAACATTTTCATCTTGATTATCTTTTTTCTAATAATTCTTAGATTGATTCTCAGAGCATTTTTTAAAAATTCAACATAGAATTATTATTTGTAAATATCCAAACCCTACTACATATCAGCTAAGCACCCTACATTAACAATGTATAAATGTGTCAAGAGTAGTATAGTGTTTATGGCAACATCATTTACAATAGCCAAATTATGGAAACAGTCCAAGTATCTATCCATAAATGAAGGAACACACAATGGAATAGTATTCAGCCATTAAAAAAGAATGAAATCTTGTCAATTGCAATGACATGGATGGGGCTACAGAGTATAATAACTCATTCAGAGAAAGACTAATACAGTATCATTTCACTCATATGTGGAATTTAAAGAAAAAAATGAGCAAAGATAAAAAGAAAGCAATGGAAAAAAGAAAGGAGAAGGGGAGACAAACCTAGAAACAGATTATTAATTATAGAGAACAAACTGATAGTTACCAAAGGGGAGGTTGGTGAGGGATGGGTTAAATAGAGGAGATGGATTAAGGAGTGCACTTGTGACAAGTACCAGGTGATAGATGGAATTGTTGAATTAATACATTGTACACCTGAAAGTAATATAACACTGTATGTTCATTATGTTGGAATTAGAATTTTTAAAAAGAGCCGTATAAATAAAATTGGTAACTCTTTCAAAGGCAAAATGTCATCTTTTTATCAATGGTTTTCAAAACTAATTAGATCCTAATGTAGGGAGAGAAATATAAAGTGGGAACTTTGTTTCTTCTTTACCCCTTGCTCTATCCCTATTAAATCAGACAAGCTTTAATTTTTCTCTTTTATGTGTATTTTCCACACTGTAAGATTGTTTTAGCAAAAATAAATAAAGACAAAAGCACTTTTTCTTAAATAAACAAAAGAAAAATGAATGAATAATTAAATATTCTTGAGCAAATGACATAATTTTTTTTCACCATTACCTCTGATTTTAAGAGTAATAGCAAAACAAGTATGTCATCCTTCAGTGAGTGATTGTATGGTGTGGCATACAAAATTCTTCTAAGGATGTTCTTCCAGTAATTTGATATTTTTGAGATTCATGAATGAGGTGGGTCTTCCTTAGGACCCAAATGTAAAGACTAATTTCTCAAAGCAACCTATAGCCCCAGGAAACACTGAATAAAGAGGGAAATTACATGGTGAGATGTGACTGATTTGTCTTGATTTTGTCCATGGCTGCATGAGAATGTTTTAAACAAACCAACTATTTATCTTCTGTGCCCAACTTCCCCTCTCATACCCATGTCTTTAGTGTAACCTACAGAGCTATGGAGTGGGGCAATTATTCCATGTATGCTGACTTTGTTCTCCGGGGCTTATTCAGCAACACCCGCTTTCCCTGGCTTCTCTTTGCCCTCATCCTTTTGGTCTTTGTCATCTCCATAGCCAGCAACACCATCATGATCATTCTCATCCACATGGACTCTCGCCTTCACATCCCCATGTACTACTTGCTCAGCCAGCTCTCCCTCATGGATATCTTGTACATTTCTACCATTGTGCCAAAGATGCTGGTTGACCAGATGATGGGCCAGAGGGCCATATCCTTTGCAGGATGCACTGCCCAGAACTTCCTTTACTTGACCTTGGCAGGGGCTGAGTTTTTCCTCCTAGGACTAATGTCCTATGACCGTTATGTAGCCATCTGCAGCCCCTTGCACTATCCTGTCCTCATGAGCCGAAAGGTCTGCTTGTTGATTGTGGTGGCAGCCTGGCTGGGAGGGTCCATAGATGGCTTCCTGCTCACTCCAGTGACAATGCAGTTCCCTTTCTGTGCCTCTCGAGAAATCAACCACGTCTTCTGTGAGGTCCCTGCCCTTCTGAAGCTCTCCTGTACTGACACATCAACCTGTGAGACAGCCATGCATGTCTGCTGCATCATGATGCTCCTCATCCCTTTCTCTGTCATCTCAGCCTCTTATACAAGGATTCTCATTACTGTTTATAGGATGAGTGAAGCAGAGGGAAGGCGAAAGGCAGTGACCACTTGCTCTTCACACATGGTGGTGGTCAGCCTCTTCTATTGTGCCGCCATATACACCTATGTGCTGCCTCATTCATACCATACCCCTGAGAAGGACAAAGGTGTGTCTGCCTTCTATACCATCCTCACTCCCTTGCTCAACCCACTCATCTATAGCCTCAGGAACATAGATGTTACCGGAGCTCTGAAGAAATCTCTGGGCAGGTGTTTGTCCTCAGTAAGTGTATCCACCTTTTAAAGAAATTGCATTTGCTTCTTGAGATTTGAAGGAAAGAATACAAAACTTTATCATTACCTTTGGATTTGCTTATTGGAAACATAACAAGTCATTCACATGCCAGGAAGCAAAGGTGGGGTATTCTTGGGATTTGGAAAGCAGACTGTGGGATTTTGAGAACTTGCTCATTTTTGAGAAGTATAAGGGTTCTGAACAGTGAATGGGTTGAGGTGGAGTGGGAATAAAGTTGGGTTTTCACTAGTAACCTATCTGATTTCCACAAAGCATGCATGCCTTTGGAAACATGTTTTCTTGCAAAGGTCAGTTGTGGCAAAGTAAATGCTTATCTTCAGCTATTCCTCTGACTTTTCAGCTATTCTTCTTTTTCCACCACAGTTCCTCTTTGAGACATGTAACAAATAGACCACTTCAAAGAAATCAACTGTCCAATTATTGTCTTGATTGTACTTCAAATGTTATTTTAATCTCTACCAATGATGTTTTTACTGTTACATATTTAATTCAATCAAGCCCAAATTGGCATTATTATCTGTTGAAAAAATGGTTTGACTCTATGTAATTAATTTTCTCAACTGAATCTCATCAAAATGGTTCAAAAGCATAATGACACAAATCAAATTTGGGAGGAGGCCACCAACTTTATTTTTATCCCCTTAAAGTTTTATTAAAATCAACCCAGAATGATGAATTAGATGTTAAAAAATTGTGGTTTTGAGGTATTGGTAAGCATGGATTGCTCCTACATTTTCTATCCCTTCTTACCTCAAACTCTTAATGATATCATTTAAAAGGAACAACTAGGGCAATTTGAAATAACATCTCTCTCACTGTAAGAGAGAGAAATATTAGGCCTAATATTTTATTTTTAACAATTCTTATGCAAAAGAATGGGATTCTTTTAACAGCTAAAGGTTGATTTATTCTTTTGGAAATTAACATACTTATTCAACTTACATTGTTACTCAATTTTTGTATTCTCATATATTATTTTAATTTAGCCTGATTTGTTTAATTATTTTAGTAATTGTATATTAGCCAGTATTCTTCTGAGGTAGCAAAAATTATTTGAATCTCCACTTTCCCTTTATTTTCCTTACTTGACAAAACTCATTCTATTTCAGGTTCTCTGCCTTTCCAACTTCCTGCTTTCATATCTTAAGGTTTACTAATCTTATATTTCATTATCTGTGAAGAAAATATTTGCAACACAAAGAACAAGTTGTGATTATATAAAATCTCATTTTAAAAATTTGTATTAGGATGGTTTAAACGTGCATAGGCAAGTCCACTGGGAGTTGACATGTTTCCAAAAATCCGATGGTTTTCTACTCTGAAAAAGAAACTTTATAGAACTTTCATAGACACATTTTTCTATCTTGTGTCTATGAAAGTTCTATAATGTTTCTTTTTGGGTGGTGGTATTATTTCTTTTTTTTCACTTTTGTTGACTAGTTCTTTTATTTATTTATTTTTTACTGTGTTGTTCGTCACCATATAATTCATAATTAGCTTTTGATATAGTGTTCCAAGATTCATTGTTTACATATAACACCCAGTGCTCCATGCTATAAGTGCCCTCCTTAACACCCACCACCAGATATTGATTCTTATCCCGAAATGTGGGTATCTGTCCTAAAGTTTCATTAAGAACACTCAAATTGGAAACAGACATTGTAGTTAACCTTTTAGGTTTTGCCACTATATTTTGATATCCCAGGATTCCTCAACCCAGTCCTTCACTCTCTTTGAACTTTATTTTCTAACACCTGTGTCATGGAGAGAATGACTTAGAATAGGAATAGTCAGTTTGGGCCATTTTCTGATTTGGAAATATTATTTATTTATTTATTTTTTTAATTTTTTTAAAGATTTTATTTATTTATTTGACAGAGAGAGATCACAAGTAGAGAGGCAGGCAGAGAGAGAGAGAGGGAAGCAGGCTCGCTGCTGAGCAGAGAGCCCGATGCGGGACTTGATCCCAGGACCCTGAGATCATGACCCGAGCCGAAGGCAGCGGCTCAACCCACTGAGCCACCCAGGCGCCCCTATTTATTTATTTTTTTAATTTATTATTTATATTTGGAAATTTATAAGTGGATCCCTGTGGGAAAAAATAGATTAGGAAAATTATATTCTCATTACAGACGAACTTTGCCATTGTAACACTTGTAAAATTCTAATTATAGATATGTTTACTATGTAAAAATAAACAAATTAATTTCTTGAACCCCTATTTCTGAATTATTAAATTAGGATATTCTAACCTATTTCTTACCTCAACAACACTTCTATGAGAATATGAGATTACTGGTGCAAAGCAATTTATCTTTGGAAGGTGCTATATACCACGAAGTATTATTATAATTACTCATTATTATTGAGCAAGAATAGTGAAGCCTGCTTCCCTCATCCTCTTCTATTCCAGTTTTGTCTCTTAACATTGCAATTAAAATCCTTTCTTGCAGAGATGAGATTACAGAGATGATCAATGCCTTCTAATTCCAACGTAAGGCCTTTAATAAAACATACAGAAAATGTTTTAAGGACTGCTGTTAAACTGACTGCCCATTACACATACTTCTGATAGAATAAGTCATTGTCTCTAGGATATCTTGAAGGGCTGAGTGTCATAAGCTCCCTTCACATTGATTTTCACCTAACCTCAGAAACTGAAGAACATAGGCAAAAACTCAACATGAAGACAGTTTCTTGTTGGGAAGAAGCTACACAGCCAACCTGACTCCAAACTTTCTCAACCCAGTGAATCAAAAATGGCTGCATGCTTCAAGGAGTATCTCTCCTGTATGTTCACTTTTTTTTTTTTTCAGTTTGGTTTTGGACATATAGTTGACATGCAAATAATATAAATTGAAGGAATGAAATAAATGTCAAATGTTCTACAATACAGTTCCTTTCAGCATCAGTCAGCTTTCTCCTTTCTAGACTAATATGAGCAAATTCAAGGCATAGTTGTCATTAGAGGGCTCTGCCATGCTCCAATTTAAGCCTTTTCCCCTCCCTCTTTCTTATATCGTTTTCTCTTCCCTGATTCATATACCTCTCTCTTCCATCCCTGACTAATATGCCCTACCTCCTTTTTTTTCTTTTTTTAGTTATAATTTAATTTCCACTTAAATTATTTAAATTCTGTGTAGTCAACATTCAGTGTAATATTAGTTTCAGATGTACATTTAAGTGATTTAACATTTATATACAACACTCTAATGCTCATCAGAAGTGCACTCCTTAATTCCCATCACCTATTTAACCCAGCACCCCACTTCCCTCCCCTCTAGTAACTATCTGCTCTCTATAATTAAGAGTCTGTTTTTTGGATTGCCTCTCTCTATTTTTCCCCTATGATTCTCTGATTTCCTTTTTCTTAATTCCACATGTGAGTGAAATCATACGGTATTTGTTTTTCTGTTATTTTGCTTAACATGCTACTCTCTAGCTCTAACCATGTCATTGCAAATGACATGATTTTATTCTTTTTATGGATAAGTAATATTCCATATACACACCACATCTTTATCCATTCATCAGACAACAGGCATTTGGGCTCTTTCCATAATTTAGCTGTTGTAGATAATGCTGCTATAAACATCTCAGTGGATGTATCCCTTCTAATTAGTAGTTTTGTTTTCTTTGGGTAACTACCTAGTAGAGCAATTGCTAATTGTATGGTGGGTCTGTTTCTAACTATTTGAGGAACCTCCATACGGTTTTCTAGAAATAACTCTGAGGCATTTCTTTTTATGTGCAGTCAGCCAACATATAGTACATCATTAGTTTTGATGTAGTGTTCAGTGGTTCATTAGTTGCATATAATATCCAGTGCCCATCACAAGCCCTACCTTCTAGCCTTTTTTCACTTTTCTTTTTCTCACTCTTGCTCTTGCCCTTTGTCCATTACTACTTTTTCTACTGTTTTGACTATACTCCAGCACCCACTGCTAAGATGATACTGCACTTCCATAATGGTGGGTGGGGTTTCAATTAGCTTAGATTAGCAGGATAACCAGGGAGAAAGAAATTTTTTGGTCTTTCAAAGTGGGCTTCTAAAGTGTATTGACAATGATTTCAAGGTGAAAGTGATGTAGCTAATGTAGAGAAATTTGTAATGGAAACGTATTTATTATACAGAGACTTGGCTAGATGCACTTACTTGTAGCCAGAGGTTTATATAAAAGAAAACATATGCAAATCTATATCTATTCTTTTTACAGTACACTCAGTAGTCTTCTTTGGTTATGATGTAGCAATAGATGAAAATCCCCCAACATTCCAGAATCTACTGTTCTATAGCAAGAGACAACTATAGAGATTTTTTCCCTACTCTGGGAGGAAACCTGATTCTCAACCTGTGACTGTGCATTTTCTCTGTCTTGGGTGTCAGATCCTTCATGAGTGCTCTGGTTAGGCTCTTCCACTTGCTTTTGGTTTATCTTTTGCTGTTTACATCAACATATTTTCCCTAAGAATGCAGACCTCAATTTTAGTGATTCCCAGTCTTGTTTTAAAGATATTCCAGAGTACCTTCAATAATCTCAGGAGAAATGCTCTGAATAAGATTGTCTTCACTTAGTTATTTTTATGAAATAAATATATCAAGTTGACTTTGGCAATAGTTATAGGATTATTGTAGATGAAGTAAAAATCATGAAACAATAAGGAATAAAACAAAATAAGAAAATATTGTTGAAATATTGTATCATGGAACACTGGAACTTGAAGTAACATTGCTGATGGTTGTGCCAAAACATTTTTTAGCTGAAAAAAAAAAAGAGTTCTGAGAATGCAATTCCATGCCAAACTGCACACAGGAAATGGTGGACCTTCAGCTGCAGACTCCCAAGTCCAGGAATCCTTAGCATTTCTTCTGATCCCCTTAATTTAATCATTTCTCAGATGATATGGTTGAATTTTATAATTTCTTAGTCATTGCTAAGATCCAATATTCTACTAGCTGTGAAATTTTCCTTTCCAGTTCTCTGAATGTCTTAGTACTTGATTCTTCCTTGTCTGAATCTCCATTTAGGAAAACACTGATATGTGTCTTTATCTTTCAGGGACTAGGACAGAGCAAAAATCTTCAGAAATTTAGAAAAGACATTCTAAAAATATATATTAATGTAGATCTTATCATAATAAACAGAGTTTTATTCTAGAATTCACTGTAAATGCCAGGTAGCACTTTGTAATGGTGTGAATGAACAAAATTGTTTGAACTCAAAACAAACACTGGGAATGTAAACATCCAGACTTTGGGAATTGCTGTTTTGGGATATAGAACAATGTTTATCTCTAACTTTATGCAAGACATATTACTGGAAAGGCCTGAAAGTGTGGAAGAGGAGGAGAAAGAGAGCTAAAAGAATGAGGCAGAAAGATGAAAAACAATACTGAGAAGTCACAAAATATCTACCATATATAAATAATTTGGACTTGTATTTTTACATGATAACTAAGTTCAAAAGTTCAACACGAGGTGAAAAGTTGTGATGTCCACAGTCTGTGTTACTTTCCTTAGCAAATTAGGTAATAATAATAAAAGCCAGACTTAGATGTTATATCAGCACTTTTCAATTATTCTCATCACTTACATATAAAAAAATGAAAGTTGGAGTGCTTGGGTGACTCAGTCAGTTGTGTCCAGCTCTTGATTTTGGCTCAGGTAATGATCTTGGGGTATTGAGATTGAGCCCCTCATTGGGCTCCACAGTTCATGTGGAGTTTGCTTGATATTATCTTTCTTCTTCTGCCCCTTTCCCTAGCTTTCATTTCTTTTCTGTCTCTCTCAAATAAATAAATCTTTTTAAATAAATAAATAAATAAATGTTAGTTGTATGGCAAACTGAGGTAAACTGAGGTGGCAGTTAGCAACTAGATTAACTCTCTGCTGGCTGTAGTCAACTTGGGCACAGCAGATCAATCCAGGACTGAGAGGTTCAAAATGTAGTTGAAACCCATTGGAGACTCTGAAGTAAATCACATCAGAGTGAAGGTAGGATTCTATTCAAATCAATTGGACATCTAATTAGGGAAATTTTATATTTATTGGAGAACTATAAAATATTCTTCAGTAATTAGTTTTTAAACAGTATCCTAAATGGCTGGAAATATATATGTGTTTTCATTTATAATGCAGAGGGTCTAGGTCTAATAAATTTGTGACAATTAGAAGTCATATAAGGAATGTTCTGATCACCACATGTAGTGCATAAGAAACATTCTATCATGATATTTAGTATCATTATTATTGCTCTTATTTTAATGGTAGTACTTAAGTTGTTCACATCCCCAAACAAGACCACTTCCTATTTCCTCTCTAGAGAAATAAAATGCATTTCATTTTTAGAAAGTTCAATTTATCTTATGCTTAAAGCGATTTATGCAAAATAACTTTTAGAAAATGTATGGCTTCTGTTTTACTTTATCTCTTGTTTATTTTTCTTTACTTCCCCCTTTTACTTCCCTCTCTTCTTCTTCTCTTCTACTTTAATAATTTTTTCTCTTCTACTTTATTTTATTTTTATCATGTCTCTTTTATTTCACACTGAATTTGAATTATTTTCCCCTAATCACTAGATAAATAATTATGAAAACCACTTATTATCTCTGTCAAACGCATATTTGTAATCAATTATATTCAAACAAAATAGGCAAGTGACACAGAAGAGAAATTTTTAGTTTTGTACAGCTTCTTTTCTTTTATTTTATTTTTATTTATTTATTTTTTTAAAGATTTTATTTATGTATTTGACAGACAGAAATCACAAGTAGGCAGAGAGGCAGGCAGAGAGAGAGAGAGGGGGAAGCAGGCTCCCCGCTGAGCAGAGAGCCCGATGCGGGACTCGATCCCAGGACCCTGAGATCATGACCTGAGCCGAAGGCAGCGGCTTAACCCACTGAGCCACCCAGGGGCCCCTGTACAGCTTCTTTTAGATATATATTTTTTTTTATTTTCAGCGTAACAGTACTCATTGATTTTGCACCACACCCAGTGTTCCATGCAATACGTGCCCTCCCTATTACCCACCACCTTGGAGTAATAGGGTTCCCAACCTCCCACCCCCGGCCACTTCAAAACCCTCAGGTTGTTTTTTCAGAGTCCATAGTCTCTCATGGTTCACCTCCCCTTCCAATTCCCCTCAATTCCCTTCTCCTCTCCATCTCCCCATGTCCTCCATGTTCCTTGTTATGCTCCACAAATAAGTTAAACCATATGATACTTGACTCTCTCTGCTTGACTTATTTCGCTCAACATAATCTCTTCCAGTCCCTTCAATGTTGCTACAAAAGTTTGGTATTCATCCTTTCTGATGGAGGCATAATATAATATAATCCATCATGTATATGGACCACATCTTCCTTATCCATTCATCCGTTGAAAGGCATATTGGTTCTTTCCACAGTTTGGCGACTGTGGCCATTGTTGCTATAAACATTGGGGCACAGATGGCCCTTCTTTTCACTACATCTGTATCTTTGGGGTAAATATCCAGTAGTGCAATTGCAGGGTCATAGGGAAGCTCTATTCTTAATTTCTTCAGGAATCTCCACACTGTTCTCAAAAGTCGCTACACCAACTTGCATTCCCACCAACAGTGGAAGAGGGTTCCCCTTTCTCCACATCCTCTCCAACACACGTTGTTTCCTGTCTTGCTAATTTTGGCCATTCTAACTGGTGTCAGGTGGTATCTCAATGTTGTTTTAATTTGAATCTCCCTGATGACTAGTGATGATGAGCATTTTTTCATGTGTCTGATAGCCATTTGTATGTCTTCATTGGAGAAGTGTCTGTTTTTATTTTCTGCCCAGTTTTTGATATGATTATCTGTCATGATTAATTGTGCATTTTCACCACGTTTCACATTAGTTTTTATATACTCAGTATATTTAGTATTTTATATATTTCATTCATTGACAAAGTAAACAAGTCCTAAACCTCTTAATGTGCTACACATTTAGCAGGCTCTGTTCCCTATACACATTCTCTCTCTCTCTCTCTCTCTCTCTCTCTCTCACACACACACACACACACACACACGCATGCAACCTGTCTATTTTTTTAATGCAATGAGTATGGTTATTTTTGAAATATGAAATTTGGTTTAAAATTATATCTTTCCTTCAACTTTCATAATCTATTATTCTAGGATATACACTAAGAAAGGATCTAAATGTGGGGTGCCTGTGTGGCTCAGTCAGTTAGGTGTCTGCCTTCAACTCAGGTCATGATCCCAGGGTCCTAGGATCAAGCCTGCTTCAGACTTTCTGTTCAGTGGGGAGTCTGCTTCACCCTCTCACTCTCCATCTGTGCTCACTTTCTCTTTCACTCTCTCTCAAATAAATGAGTAATATCTTTTTAAATAATGCTAGAAAATTTTTCATTCCTTAATCAAGGAGATTTGAGGCAATAAGAGTGATTTACTATACGGTGGCTAATTGAAAGTATTAGTAATAATAATAAAAAGAGTGATTTACCCCTGTCAATACCCTGTAGAGTCCAATCTGAGTGTTCATATTAAATAAATTATGTGGCCCACATTTTGATTCAAATGTAATTTGTTATTTTCTAAGACAATTTTCATTGCAAAACCTTATAAACACAATTTCAGTTGTAATATCTTAAATTCTGCCTCTTTGTATTGAGTGAGACCTGTGCATGTCACAAGAAAATATTCTGCATATTAAAGAAGGCAAAATAAGCTGACTTTCATCAAATTTGCTGAGTTACAGTTGATATCCAGTATTATTTATTTTTTTAATTATGTTATGTTAGTCACCATACAATACATCATTAGTTTTTGATGTAGTGTTCCAAGATTCATTGTTTACATATAACACCCAGTGTTCCAGTCACTGTGTGCCCTCCTTAATACCCACTACCAAGCTCGCCCTTCTCCCCAACCCCTGCCCTCTAAAACCTTCAAGTTGTTTCTCAGAGTCCACAGTCTCTCATGCTTCATCTCCCGCTCCGATTCCCCCCTTCACTTTTCCTTCCCTTCTCGGAGTGTCCTCCATGTCATTTCCTATGTTCCACAAGTAAGTGAAACCAAATGATAATTGACTTATTTCATTCAGCATAATCTCTTTCAGCCCCATCCATGTGGATGCAAAAGTTGGGTATTCATCCTATCTGATGGCTGAATGATATTCCATTGTATATATGGACCACATCTTCTTTATCCATTTGCCTGTTGAAGGGCATCTTGGCTCTTTCCACAGTTTGGCTATTGTGGACACTGCTGCTATGAACTTTGAGGTACATATGGCCCTTCTTTTCACTACATCTCTATCTTTGGGGTAAATACAAGGTATTGTTTATTAACTATCCAGACACTTGTTTTTAATCCTGCTTAGCTGATAAGGTGTAAGAAATGTAGGTTGACACAAAATTGATTTTATTTTACCCCCCTGGTCTTACTTATTTGTTTAGAATATTACTGATAATATAAATCCATTTGTGATGAACATTTAGAAAGAAAAATAAGTCTCTCTAGTACCCTGATTCATTTTGTTTCCACATAAAAGGATAATTATTCCTTTTCAATGCTTTACAGACTACAAATTTCATTATTATGGAACCAAAAATCCGGGTATATTTATAGTATTGATGGCCAATACATTTTGTGGAAATACACTTCAGTAAGTCTGTCACTGAAATACAAGAGGAAAAACACAATATGATGATAACAATAATAGACTCATTCCCCAATATCCATGAACATATCAAAAAATACTCATATAACTTCCTCAAAGATAAAAAGCATGAAAATTAGTTCAAGGGAGTTTTAATAGTATTATTTCTTTTTCCCTTTAAATTCAGAAATCATTTTCCCATCCAGAATTGCCTTTACTTATAAACATGAAGGATCTGTAACACAGTACAAAAATAAATGTTAAGGAATGAAAAAGTAAATTAGCAATGGATTCCTAGGATAATATAACATTTTAATAGATTCAGGATTCCACCCTATCAGAAAAAAACTATGTTAGTGTTTTGGCTGACCAATAATTTAAAAAAGGCTTAGGTCACAATAGAATAATATGAGCTCCTATGTAGTCCAAAATTTTCATACTATTCCACAATAGTAACCAAAAGGACTGCCATGATGATGAACTCAAACTCCTCCTTGTGGAATAGAGTTCATGACTATACTCATTAGAGATTTCTCATCTCAAGTTATCCCATGAGAAAAAGGGATCCAACTGCTTTAAGTTACCTATGCCTAAAAAGGCGAACTTCTTTGGCAGCACATCTCACCATAGCCCAACTGACCCTGATCCTCAGTTTAAGTTAGTAGCACTGCCCTGTTAATCCCTAATGTCCCAACCATTCAAAAAGCTGTTTAGTAATATCAGACGCCCCAGGGAACCTGGGTGGCTCAGTGGGTGCATTCAACTCTTAATTTCAGCTCAGAGCATGATCTCAGGGTTGTGAAATCAAGACCCACATTGAGTTCTGTGCTGGATGTGGAACCTGCTTGGGATTTTCTCTCTCCCTCTGCCTGTCCTTCCCTCTCCCTATCTCTCTCAAAAGTAATGATGATGATGATGATGATGATGATGATGATGATGATTTATCATTAAAAATAATAATAAACAGCAGCACCCAATACTAAATTCTCTAGATTTATTGGGTCCATCTTTATTTTCTATCAATTTATGAAATCACAAATGTATGTCTATGTATGATCTTAATAAGGTAACAAACTTCACTGCAGAGAAAAACTTAAATTCAATCAACCCTTGAATTTCTGTTGCAAAGTAATATGGAGGGGAAGGCGCAGTTAGCAACCTCAGAAAATATTTAATCTAAATTAATAAGCTTATAAAGAATATAAAGAAGATAGTTCAGAATAAAATAAAGCAAATTTTGAAAGTGGTTTTGTATAAACTATTATATTTATATTTCATGCCCAGCCCACAGAGATATAGACCTATGATTACCTTTCACAGATAATGAAAGTGTTATAGTGTGTCTGTCTAATATCACATAGACCATAATTATACCAATATTGAAACTACAATTCAAAATTATTCTGAATTCTATATTCTTTCCATTATCCCATGCTGCTTCTGACATATTATCCATAGTTGGCTTTGCCAAAATATCAATTATTAATTAACCTAGCAACATTTTGCCTTTGGAGCCCCAGGAACTACCATGTGGTATGAGCATGAAGGCCATTCTCCAGAACGCCACCAACTTTATCTTCTTGGGCCTCATCACACATCCTGCATTCCAAGGCTTATCTTTGCAGTGGTCTTCTCCATTTTTTTGGTGGCTGCAACAGCCAAAGTGATCATGATTCTGCTCATCCATGTGGACTCTCACCTCCATACACCCATGTACTTTTTACTCAGCCAGCTTTCATGGACACAGTTTACATTTGCTTAACTCTTCCCAAATGCTGCAAGATCTTCTATCCAAGGGAAAGATCATCTCCTTTTTGGGATGAATACTTCAGATCTTCCTCTAAGACTAACCCTAATTGAAGGTGAATTTTTCTTGCTAGGCCTCATGGCCTCTGACCAGTATATGACTGTGTGCAAACCCCTGGGATATCCTCCCCTCATGAACTGCAGGATTTGTTTGTTCATGGTGATGGGCTCCTGGGTTGGTGGCTCCTTAGATGGATTCATGATGACCCCCTTCACCATGAATTTCCCCTACTGATTAATTTCCCAAGAAATTAATCACTTTCTGTGAGATTCCAGCAGTATTAAAAATGTCATGTGTTGATACATCACTCTATGAGACTCTGATGTATGCTGCTGTGTGCTAATGCTGCTCATCCCTATATCCATCATCTCTGTTTCCTATAAATGCATCCTGCTTACGATACATTGGATGAACTCTGCTGAAGGCTGGCATAAAGACTTTGCTAACTCTTCCTCCCATATTTTGGTGCTGATCATTTCCTATGGTGCAGCCTTCTACACAAATGTGCTGACCCATTCTTACCACACAACAGAGAAAGACAAGTTTGTATCCACCTTCTATACAATCCTCACCCCAATGCTCAAACCACTCATATAGTTTGAGGAATAAAGATGTGGTCACAGCTCTAAGAAAATGCTGGGAAGATGCTCCTCCTCTCAAAGAATGAGAGTGCTGGATTTGTCCAGGAAAGACTAGAGGGGGCAAGATACAAACATCATTTGTGTTATAGTCACTGGCACACATTTATTCCATAAAATATGCTTTTGATTCTGGAAAAATATTCACTGTGATTTTAGTAATCTTGAATTATCAATAGGTAAAATCATCTCTTTGCAAGAATCACTTAGGAACAATAAGTGAAGACTACAAGCATCATAACTGTCCAAGTCTCTAGTCTAGATTCATTGTAAAAATTTTCCAGACAACATTCTCTTCAAGTAACACCATAAATAATCCCAAATGGGACAAATGCCCCTTTTAAGAGTACTGAATAATTATTTTTATGTTACACACGCTCATGTGTCTTTTGCATCTATATTATTGATTAATTTTTGAACAGAAATGGCATGGAGCAGACACCATATCCTTGAGGATTTAATTTCAAACATTCATATAAATTAAATATTTTCTTTTTTTTTCTTTTTTATTTTTTTTTGTTTATTTACAGCATAACAGTGTTCATTGTTTTGTCATCACACCCAGTGCTCCATGCAGTATGTGCCCTCCCTATTACCCACCACCTGGTTCCTCAACCTCCCACCCACCCCTGCCCCTTCAAAACCCTCTGGTTGTTTTTCAGAGTCCACAGTCTCTCATGGTTCATCTCCCCTTCCAGTTTCCCTCAACTCCCTCTCCTCTCCATCTCCCCATGTCCTCCGTGTTATTTGTTATGCTCCACAAATAAGTGAGACCATATGATACTTGACTTTCTCTGCTTGACTTATTTCGCTCAGCATCATCTCTTCCAGTCCCGTCCATGTTGCTACAAAAGTGGGGTATTCATCCTTTCTGATGGAGGCATAATACTCCATTGTGTATATGGACCACATCTTCCTTATCCATTCATCCATTGAAGGGCATCTTGGTTCCTTCCACAGTTTGGCGACCGTAGCCATTGTTGCAATAAACATTGGGGTACAGATGGCCCTTCTTTTCACTACATCTGTATCTTTGGGGTAAATACCCAGCAGTGCAATTGCAGGATCATAGGGAAGCTATATTCTTGATTTCTTCAGGAATCTCCACACTGTTCTCCAAAGTGGCTGCACTAAATTGTATTCCCACCAAGAGTGGAAGATGGTTCCCCTTTCTCCACATCCTCTCCAACACACGTTGTTTCCTGTCTTGCTCATTTTGGCCATTCTAACTGGTGTCAGGTGGTATCTCAATGTGGTTTTAATTTGAATCTCCCTGATGGCTAATGATGATGAACATTTTTTCATATGTCTGATAGCCATTTGTATGTCTTCGTTAGAGAAGTGTCTGTTCATATCTTCTGCCCATTTTTGATATGATTATCTGTTTTGTCTGTGTTGAGTTTGAGGAGTTCTTTATAGATCCTGGATATCAACCTTTTTTCTGTACTGTCATTTGCAAATATCTTCTCCCATTCTGTGAGTTGCCTTTTTGTTTTGTTGACTTTTTCTTTGCTGTGCAGAAGCTTTTGATCTTGATGAAGTCCTAAAAGTTCATTTTAGCTTTTGTTTCCTTGGCCTTTGGTGACATATCTTGATAGAAGTTGCTGTGGCTGATATCGAAGAGGTTACTGCCTATGTTCTCCTCTAGGATTCTGATAGATTCCTGTCTCACGTTGAGGTCTTTTATCCATTTCGAGTTTATCTTTGTGTACGGTGTAAGAGAATGGTCGAGTTTCATTCTTCTACATATCGCTGTCCAGTTTTCCCAGCACCATTTATTGAAGAGACTGTCTTTTTTCCATTGAATATTTTTTCCTGTTTTGTCGATGATTATTTCACCATAGAGTTGAGGGTCCATATCTGGGCTCTCCACTCTGTTCCACTGCTCTACGTGTCTGTTTTTATGCTAGTACCACGCTGTCTTGGTGATCACAACTTTGTAGGAAAGCTAAAAATTGTATAACATGATGCCACCAGTTTTCTTTTTGTTTTTCAAGATTTCCTTAGCAATTTGGGGTCTCTTCTGATTCCATACAAATTTTAGGATTATTTGCTACAGCTCTTTGAAAAACACCGGTGGAATTTTATTCGTAATGGTGTTAAAAGTATAGATTGTCTAGGCAGTATAGACATTTTAACAATGTTTATTCTTCCAATCCAAGACCATGGGACAGTCATCCATCTTTTTGTGTCTTCTTCAATTTCTTTCATGAGTGTTCTGTAGTTCCTCGAGTATAGGTCCTTTACCTCTTTGTTTAGGTTTATTCCCAGGTGTCTTATGGTTCTTGGTGCTATAGTAAATGGAATCGATTCTCTAATTTCCCTTTCTGTATTTTCATTGTTAGTGTATAAGAAAGCCACTGATTTCTGTACATTGACTTTGTATCCTGCCACATTTCTGAATTGCTGTATGAGTTCTAGTAGGTTGGGGGTGGAGTCTTTGGGGTTTTCAATATAAAGAATCATGTCATCCGCAAAGAGAGAGAGTTTGACTTCTTCCTTGCCAATTTGGATACCTTTTATTTCTCTTTGTTGTCTGATTGCCTTTGCTAGAATTCTAATACTATGTTGAACAAGGGTGGTGAGAGTGGTCATCTTGTCGTGTTCCTGATCTCAACGGGAAGTCTGCTAGCTTTTTCCCATTGAGGATGATATTTGCTGTGGGTCTTTCATAGACAGATTTTATGAAGTTCAGGAATGTTCCCTCTATCCCTATACTTTGAAGCGTTTTCATCAGGAACGGATGCTCGATTTTGTCAAATGCTTTTTCTGCATCAATTGAGAGGACCATGTGGTTCTTCTCTCTTCTCTTATTGGTTTGTTCTATCACACTGATTGATTTGCGAAAGTTGAACCAACCTTACAACCCAGGGATGAATCCCACCTAGTCATGGTGGATAATCTTTTTAATGTGCTGCTGTATCCTGTTTGCTAGGATCTTGTTGAGAATCTTTGCATCCATATTCATCAGTGATATTGGTCTGAAATTCTCCTTTTTGGTAGGGTCTTTGCCTGGTTTGGGGATCAGGGTAATGCTGGCTTCATAAAAAGAGTCTGGAAGTTTGCCTCCTGCTTCAATTTTTTGGAATAGCTTCAGGAGAATTGGGGTTATTTCTTCTTTGAAAGTTTGGTAGAATTCCCCAGGGAATCCGTCAGGTCCTGGGCTCTTGTTTTTTGGGAGGTTTTTGATCACTGCTTCAATCTCGTTACTAGATATCGGTCTATTCAGGTTGTCAATTTCTTCCTGGTTCAATTTTGGGAGTTTGTAGTTTTCCAGGAATGCATCCATTTCATCTAGGTTGCTTAGTTTATTGGCATATAACTGTTGGTAATAATTTCTGATGATTGTTTCTATTTCCTTGGTGTTAGTTGTGATCTCTCCCTTTTCATTCATAATTTTATTAATTTGGGCTTTCTCTCTTTTCTTTTGGATTAGTGTAGCCAATGGTTTATCGATCTTATTGATTCTTTCAAAAAACCAGCTTCTAGCTTCATTGATATGTTCTACTGTATCTCTGGTTTCTACCTCATTGATCTCTGCTCTAATCTTGATTATTTCCCTTCTTGCATGTGGAGTTGGTTTGATTTGTTGTTGATTCTCCAGTTCTTTAAGGTGTAGAGACAGCTGGTGTATTCTGGATTTTTCAATTTTTTTGAGGGAGGCATGGATGGCTATGTATTTATCCCTCAGAACCGCCTTTGCTGTATCCCATAGGTTTGGACCGAAGTATCTTCATTCTCATTGGTTTCCATGAATTGTTTAAGTTCATCTTAGATCTCCTGGCTGATCCAAGCATTCTTAAACAAGGTGGTCTTTAGCTTCCAGGTGTTTGTGTTCCCTCCGAACTTTTCCTTGTGATTGAGTTCCAGTTTCAAAGCATTGTGATCTGAGAATATGCAGGGAACAATGTCAGTCTTTTGGTATCGGTTGTGTCCTGCTTTCTGACCCAGTGTGTGGTCTATTCTGGAGAAGGTTCTATGTGCACTTCAGAAGAATGAGTATTCTGTGGTTTTAGGGTGGAATGTTCTGTATATGTCTATGAGTTCCATCTGTTCCAATGTTTCATTCAATGCTCTTATTTCTTTATTAATTTTCTGCTTCGGTGATCTGTCTATTTCTGAGAGAGGCGTATTAAGATCTCCTACTATTATTGTATTCATATCAATATGATTCTTTATCTTGATTAATAGTTTTCTTATATAATTGGATGCTCCATATTGGGGGCATAGATACTCCCAATTGTTAGATCATTTTGGCGGATAGTCCATTAAGAATTATGTACAATACAGAATTGTCCTTCTGTATCTCTGACTACAGTCTTTCGTTTAAAATCTAATTTATCTGATATGAGAATCACTACTCTGGCCTTCTTTTGAGGCCCATTGGCATGAAAGGTGTTTCTCCATCCCTTCACTTTCAGTCTGGGTGTATCCTTAGGTTCCAAATGGGTCTCTTGTAGACAACATATGGATGGGTCCTGTCATTTTATCCAATCTGCAACCCTGTGTCGTTTTATGGGCTCATTGAGGCCATTCACATTGAGAGTGATTATTGAGAGATAGGTTTTTATTGACATCGTGTTGCCTTTGAAGTCTTTCTGTCTGTAGATTGTTTCTATATTTCTGTTCAATGATATTTTTAGGATTTTTTCTCTCTTATAGGACCCCCCTTAATATTTCCTGCAGTGTCGGCTTGGTGGTTGCATAGTCTTTTAAGCCTTGCCGGTCTTGGAAACTCTTTATCTCTCCATCCATTTTAAATGTCAGTCTTGCCGGATAGAGTATTCTTGGTTGCATATTTTTCTCATTTAGTACTCTGAATATATTTTGCCAGCCCTTTCTGGCTTGCCAGGTCTCTGTGGAAAGGTCTGACGTTATTCTAATGGGCTTTCCTCTGTATGTAAGGAGCTTCTTTGTCCTAGCTGCTTTTAAGAGTGTCTGTCGTGAAACATGATTCCTCATTTTAACTATAAGGTGTCGTGAGGACTTTCGAGAATCTAAAATCCTGGGAGGAAATATCTCTGCCTCTAGTACATGAATGTTGTTTCCATTCGTGAGATTGGGAAAATTTTCATAGACAACTTGTTCCACTATATCTTCTAGACTTCTTTTTTTTCCTCCTCTTCAGGGATTCCAATAATTCTGACGTTGGAACATTTCATGGCATCATTTATTTCCTTGATTCTGTTTTTGTGGCTTCTGAGCTGTTTGTTCCAGGCTTCCTCATGATCCTTTCTCTCTATCTGTTTGTCCTCCAGATCACTAATTCTTTTTTTTTTTCATTTGTTTATTTACAGCATAACAGTGTTCATTTTTTTTGCATAACACCCAGTGCCAGATCACTAATTCTATCTTCTGTCTCAGTTACCCTAGCTTTTAGAGAATTTAGATTAGATTGGAACTCATTGAGAGAATTTTGAACATTATCCCTTGTGGCTTTCATTTCTGCCCTAACATTGTGAACATCATCCCTGGTGGCTTTCAGTTCTGTGCTAATCAATTCTGTTTGGTCATACATGGCTTTCTCCAACCTAGCTACTGCCTGGATATTTGTTAGTCTGAATTCCTTTTCTGACATATTGTCTATGTCGATAACCATTAGCTGTGTTGCAGAAGGTTCATCCTCTGTATTTTTCTTCTGTTGGGCATTCCTCCTCCTAGTCATTTTGGTAAGAGACGACTGAGCCGATGCAGTTGGACTTACCAATTGTGGTGCAGTCTAGGTGCACCCTGGAATGCTTCTGTGCAATCAGGGTTCCCCACCCAAATGAGAGAAAAAAGAAAAGAAAAATAAATGGAGAAGATGAAAGAAAAAAAAACCGGAAAAGGAAAAAGGAAAAAAAAAAAGAGAGAGAGAGAGAGAGATAGTAAAAAAAGGGAAGATAAAAGAGAAGGCTCAGCCCAAATGGGCCACGAGGCACGATTTGTGAAGTATACAAACAAAAACAGACAAACAAAAAGACTGATAAAAGTATATGACAGGAGAAAAATATATATATATATATAAGCAAAAAAAAAAAAAAAAAAAAAGGAAGAACCTCATCAGAAAGAACCCCAAATATAAGATTTATATATTATCAGGACAAACACAAATTCACAGAAACACAGACAGAAGGAAAAATTGGGGGAGTGGTTATAGATTCTCAGTGTGGGTGAGGAAGTTTATTTTGATTCCTCCTGAAGGTATCTTGATGTTTTTATTAAGGGACTCAACTTTCCTAAGTTACAGGGGGATTAGAAACTGGTTTGCCTATAGGGGTAGCATTGATTGGGGAAAGGGGGTTACCTTGAAGTTTAACTCTATATGTATCGTAGAAAATAAAAATTAAAAAAAGAATTAACTAGACTAAACTAAGTTAAAATTTAAAAAGAATTTAAAAAATAGAAAAGCAAAAGAAAAACATGGGTGTATGTATCAAAAAGTTCAGGTTAGAAGGTTATTAAAGAATTTGATGTACTGGATATCTCAGTGTGATGGTAAATAGGTTAAAAAATTATCTGTATGTATAAAAAAAAAAGAACCAGAATATTGGTAAAGAGTTAAAAATAAAAGTTGTATTTATGAAGTAGTGGCGGTTGTTCTCTTGTAGTCTTTTTTTTTTTCTTCCTTCCTGGTTGGTTTTCTGGGGGAGGGGCCTGCCACGTGGGTTTTCAGACAATGATGTTCCCTGAGTTAGGTCCTCCCACACCCCTCAAGGGGGTGGGCTCTGAGGAAACTGTTTTTTTCAGGCTTTTGTTCTCTGGGGTTTTTATGTTCTTTCATCTGTTTTCTCTCGCCTTGACAGCTTTTGATGGTTTTTGGAGGTTTAGAGGAGAGCAAACTACACCCCGACCTCCCTCTCAGAGAGAAGCCTCAGAATGTTCTGCAAGAGCTGCTGGCAGAGTCGTTTCTGAGTCACTGTCCCTGGGGATGCAGGCGCTCCTCCTTGTACCCAAAACCAGGGCAGCGTTGGCTGTCTAGGCAGATCCATACCGCCAGAGAGGTTCTGAGCAGAGATCGCACACTGAGATTTTCCCACTGTCCTGGGATGGGAATGTCTGGTTTTTCCGGATGCCAGAGCTCTAGGCTAGCGCCTATGAGCACCTCTCCCAAGGGAGGGTGTGGGACGCGCGCGTTTCAGGATTGCCTTCTGGCCAGGTTCCCAGCCTCTCACGGGGGCCAGACCTCACTCGTTCTCAGGCGCACTGGCGGGTCACGTGCACTGGCGGCTCAGGGATGGAGACCTGATTTCTCTGTCACACTCTCTGGCTCAGCACCAGGGGAGGCTGTCCTGGGTCCAGAGACTTAGGTCCCTGACCCTAACAGCCCAGGTTCCAACTATTTCCCCCCGCGATCCTTTGCTCTTTGTTTTTTGAGTGCTTTCAACCAGACTCCAAGTTAACGCTGGTCCCCAGACGCAGAGCACTCTCGTGTTGGGGTAATACTTTCCAATCGGTCACCTCTGGTGGCTCCCTCCACCTTTTGTTTATCTTCAGATATCAGTCTGACACTCCCAGTCTGCTTTACCCGCCACTAGCTTCTTCTGCTCCTGTAGAGATCCAGACATGTGTAACTCTGATCTCGGGCTGATTTCATGGGTGGTCGGAGTTCTTTGGTAGGTAATCAGCTCACTTTAGGGTACAGGTCGAAACGGTGCCTCCTCCTACTTCCCTGCCATCTTTCTCCCCAACCCCTAAATTAAATATTTTTGAATGATAATGTAGAAGCTTTATTTAGGAAAATTTTATGAAAATAATTTAATTGTATTTGGTGTCTGTATTCTTAGTCATATTTTATGAATGTTTGTATTCTCTAACTACTGCAATTAAATTAAGGGTAGTAATCATGCCTTTTTTTTGAATTCTTTTTTTTTTTTTACTCTAAGTCTTTCATTTTATTTATTTTTTCAGTGTAACAGTATTCATTCTTTTTGCACAACACCCAGTGCTCCATGCAAACCGTGCCGTCCCCATTACCCACCACCTGTTCCCCCAACCTCCCACCCCTGACCCTTCAAAACCCTCAGGTTGCCCCAACCTCCCACCCCTGACCCTTCAAAACCCTCAGGTTGTTTTTCAGAGTCCATAGTCTCTTATGGGTCGCCTCCCCTCCCCAATGTCCATAGCCCGCTCCCCCTCTCCCAATCCCACCTCCACCCAGCAACCCCCAGTTTGTTTTGTGAGATTAAGAGTCATTTATGGTTTGTCTCCCTCCCAATCCCATCTTGTTTCATTTACTCTTCTCCTATCCCCCTACCCCCCCATGTTGCTTCTCCATGTCCTCATATCAGGGAGATCATATGATAGTTGTCTTTCTCCGATTGACTTATTTCACTAAGCATGATACGCTCTAGTTCCATCCACGTCGTCGCAAATGGCATGATTTCATTTCTTTTGATGGCTGCATAGTATTCCATTGTGTATATATACCACATCTTCTTGATCCATTCATCTGTTGATGGACATCTAGGTTCTTTCCATAGTCTGGCTATTGTAGACATTGCTGCTATAAACATTCGGGTACACGTGCCCCTTCGGATCACTATGTTTGTATCTTTAGGGTAAATACCCAGTAGTGCAATTTCTGGGTCATAGGGTAGTTCTATTTTCAACCTTTTGAGGAAACTCCATGCTGTTTTCCAGAGTGGTTGCACCAGCTTGCATTCCCACCAACAGTGGAGGAGGGTTCCCCTTTCTCCACATCCTCGCCAGCATCTGTCATTTCCTGACTTGTTAATTTTAGCCATTCTGACTGGTGTGAGGTGATATCTCATTGTGGTTTTGATTTGTATTTCCCTGATGCCGAGTGACGTGGAGCACTTTTTCATGTCTGTTGGCCATCTGGATGTCTTCTTTGCAAAAATGTCTGTTCATGTCCTCTGCCCATTTCTTGATTGGATTGTTTGTTCTTTGGGTGTTGAGTTTGCTAAGTTCCTTATAGAGTTTGGATACTAGCCCTTTATCTGATATGTCGTTTGCAAATATCTTCTCCCATTCTGTCAGTTGTCTTTTGGTTTGGTTAACTGTTTCCTTTGCTGTGCAAAAGCTTTTGATCTTGATGAAATCCCAATAGATCATTTTTGCCCTTGCTTCCCTTGCCTTTGCTGTTGTTCCTAGGAAGATGTTGCTACGGCTGAAGTCGAAGAGGTTGCTGCCTGCATTCTCCTCAAGGATTTTGATGGATTCCTTTCTCACATTGAGGTCCTTCATAAATTTGGAGTCTAATTTCGGTTGTGGTGTAAGGAAGTGGTCCAATTTCATTTTTCTGCATGTGGCTGTCCAATTTTCCCAGCACCATTTGTTGAAGAGGCTGTCTTTTTTCCATTGGACATTCTTTCCTGCTTTGTCGAAGATGAGTTGACCATAGAGTTGAGGGTCGATTTCTGGGCTCTCTATTCTGTTCCACTGATCTATGTGTCTGTTTTTGTGCCAGTCCCTTGCTGTCTTGATGATGACAGCTTTGTAATAGAGCTTGAAGTCCGGAATTGTGATGCCACCAACTTTGGCTTTGTTCTTCAATATTCCTTTGGCTATTCGAGGTCTTTTCTGGTTCCATATAAATTTTAGGATTATTTGTTCCATTTCTTTCAAAAAAATGGATGGACTTTTGATAGGGATTGCATTAAATGTGTAGATTGCTTTAGGTAGCATAGACATTTTCACAATATTTATTCTTCCAATCCAGGAGCATGGGACATTTTTCCATTTCTTTGTGTCTTCCTCAATTTCGTTCATGAGTACTTTATAATTTTCTGTGTATAGATTCTTAGTCTCTTTGGTTAGGTTTATTCCTAGGTATCTTATAGTTTTGGGTACAATTGTAAATGGGATTGACGCCTTAATTTCTCTTTCTTCAGTCTTGTTGTTGGTGTACAGAAATGCAACTGATTTCTGTGCATTGATTTTATATCCTGACACTTTACTGAATTACTGTACAAGTTCTAGCAGTTTTGGAGTGGAGTCTTTTGGGTTCTCCACATATAGTATCATATCATCTGCGAAGAGTGATAGTTTGACTTCTTCTTTACCAATTTGGAGGCCTTTAATTTCTTTTTGTTGTCTGATTGCTGAGGCTAGGACTTCTAGTACTATGTTGAATAGCAGTGGTGATAATGGACATCCCTGCCGTGTTCCTGACCTTAACGGAAAAGCTTTCAGTTTTCTCCATTGAGAATGATATTTGCGGTGGGTTTTTCATAGATGGCTTTGATAATATTGAGGTATGTGCCCTCTATCCCCACACTTTGAAGAGTTTTGATCAGGAAGGGATGCTGTACTTTGTCAAATGCTTTTTCAGCATCTATGGAGAGTATCATATGGTTCTTGTTCTTTCTTTTATTAATGTGTTCTATCACATTGATTGATTTGCGGATGTTGAACCAACCCTGCAGCCCTGGAATAAATCCCACTTGATCGTGGTGAATAATCCTTTTAATGTACTGTCGAATCCTATTGGCTAGTATTTTGGCGAGAATTGTTGCATCTGTGTTCATCAAGGATATTGGTCTGTAGTTCTCTTTTTTGGTGGGATCCTTGTCTGGTTTTGGGATCAAGGTGATGCTGGCCTCATAAAATGAGTTTGGAAGTTTTCCTTCCGTTTCTATTTTTTGGAACAGTTTCAAGAGAATAGGAATTAGTTCTTCTTGAAATGTTTGGTAGAATTCCCCTGGGAAGCCGTCTGGCCCTGGGCTTTTGTTTGTTTGGAGATTTTTGATGACTGTTTCAATCTCCTTACTGGTTATGGGCCTGTTCAGGTTTTCTATTTCTTCCTGGTTCAGTTGTGGTAGTTTATATGTCTCTAGGAATGCATCCATTTCTTCCAGATTGTCCAATTTGTTGGCGTAGAGTTGCTCATAGTATGTTCTTATAATTGTCTGTATTTCTTTGGTGTTAGTTGTGATCTCTCCTCTTTCATTCATGATTTTATTGATTTGGGTCCTTTCTCTTTTCTTTTTGATGAGTCTGGCCAGGGGTTTATCAATCTTATTGATTCTTTCAAAGAACCAGCTCCTAGTTTCATTGATTTTTTCTATTGTTTTTTTGGTTTCTATTTCATTGATTTCTGCTCTGATCTTTATGATTTCTCTTCTCCTGCTGGGTTTAGGGTTTCTTTCTTGTTCTTTCTCCAGCTCCTTTACGTGTAGGGTTAGGTTGTGTACTTGAGACCTTTCTTGTTTCTTGAGAAAGGCTTGTACTACTATATATTTTCCTCTCAGGACTGCCTTTGCTGTGTCCCACAGATTTTGAACTGTTGTGTTTTCATTATCATTTGTTTCCATGAATTTTTTCAATTCTTCTTTAATTTCCTGGTTAACCCATTCATTCTTTAGAAGGATGCTGTTTAGTCTCCATGTATTTGGGTTCTTTCCAGCTTTCCTCTTGTGATTGAGTTCTAGCTTCAGAGCATTGTGGTCTGAAAATATGCAGGGAATGATCCTAATCTTTTGATACCGGTTGAGTCCTGATTTGTGACCCAGGATGTGCTCTATTCTGGAGAAGGTTCCATGTGCACTAGAGAAGAATGTGTATTCTGTTGCTTTGGGATGAAATGTTCTGAATATATCTGTGATGTCCATCTGGTCCAGTGTGTCATTTAAGGCCTTTATTTCCTTGTTGATCTTTTGCTTGGATGATCTGTCCATTTCAGTGAGGGGAGTATTCAAGTCCCCTACTATTTTTGTATTATTATTGATGTGTTTCTTTGATTTTGTTATTAATTGGTTGATATAGTTGGCTGCTCCCACGTTAGGGGCATAGATATTTAAAATCGTTAGATCTTCTTGTTGGACAGACCCTTTGAGTAGGATATAGTGTCCTTCCTCATCTCTTATTATACTCTTTGGCTTAAAATCTAATTGATCTGATATAAGGATTGCCACCCCAGCTTTCTTCTGATGCCCATTAGCATGGTAAATTGTTTTCCACCCCCTCACTTTAAATCTGGAGGTGTCTTCACGTCTAAAATGAGTTTCTTGTAGGCAACATACTGATGGGTTTTGTTTTTTTATCCATTCTGATACCCTGTGTCTTTTGATTGGGGCACTTAGCCCATTAACATTCAGGGTAACTATTGAGAGATATGAATTTAGTGCCATTATTAGCCTGTAAGGTGACTGTTACTGTATATTGTCTCTGTACCTTTCTGATCTACTACTTTTAGGCTCTCTCTTGGCTTAGAGGACCCCTTTCAATATTTCCTGGAGAGCTGGTTTGGTGTTTGCAAATTCTTTCAGTTTTTGTTTGTCCTGGAAGCTTTTGATCTCTCCTTCTATTTTCAATGATAGCCTAGCTGGATAGAGTATTCTTGGCTGCATGTTTTTCTCGTTGAGTGCTCTGAATATATCATGCCAGCTCTTTCTGGCCTGCCAGGTCTCTGTGGATAAGTCTGCCGCCAATCTCATATTTTTACCATTGTATGTTACAGACTTCTTTTCTCGGGCTGCTTTCAGGATTTTCTCTTTGTCACTAAGACTTGTCAATTTTACTATTAGGTGACGGGGTGTGGACCTATTCTTGTTGACTTTGAGGGGGGTTCTCTGCATCTCCTGGATTTTGATGCTTGTTCCCTTTGCCATATTAGGGAAATTCTCTCCAATGATTCTCTCCAATAGACCTTCTGCTCCCCTCTCTGTTTCTTCTTCTTCTGGAATCCCAATTATTCTAATGTTGTTTCGTCTTATGGTGTCACTTATCTCTCGAATTCTCCCCTCATGGTTCAGTAGCTGTTTGTCGCTCTTTTGCTCGGCTTCCTTATTCTCTATCATTTGGTCTTCTATATCACTAATTCTTTCTTCTGCCTCATTGATCCAAGCAGTGAGAGCCTCCATTTTTGATTTCACCTCATTAATAGCTTTTTTGATTTCAACTTGGTTAGATTTTAGTTCTTTAATTTCTCCAGAAAGGGCTTTAATATCTCCAGAGAGGGTTTCTCTAATATCTTCCATGCCTTTTTCGAGCCCGGCTAGAATGTTCAGAATCGTCATTCTGAACTCTTGATCGGACATATTACCCATGTCTGTGTTGATTAGGTCCCTAGCCTTCGGTACTGTCTCTTGTTCTTTTGTTTGTGGTGATTTTTTCCGCCTTGTAATTTTGTCCAGATAAGAGGATATGAAGGAGCAAATAAACTACTAAAAGGGTGGCAAAGACCCCGGAAAAATGCGCTGTAACCAAATCAGAAGAGACCCCAAATTGTGGGGGGGGAGAAAGGGGATAAAAACAGCTTCTGAAAAAAAAAAGAAAAAAAAAAAGAAAGAAATTTTTAAAAAATAAAACAAATAAAAAATATAAAAAAGAAAGAAAAAATATATATATTTAGATAAACTAGTCAAAAAATGTTAAAAAAGAAAAGGGTAAAAGTTTAAAAAAAAATTAGCAGAAGAAGAAAAAAGAAAAAAGAAAAAAAAATTGAAAAAAGAAAAAAAAAATGAAGTAGTCACAAGACTAAAGAATCATGGGGAGAAAGCCATGAGTTCCGTGCTTTGCTTTCTCCTCCTCTGGAATTGCTCTGCTGTCTTAGGAATTGAATCTGCTTTCTCCTTGATAGATGAACTTCGTCCTGGCTGGATATTTTGTTGATCTTCTGGGGGAGGGGCCTGTTGTAGTGACTCTCAAGTGTCTTTGCCCGAGGCGGGATTGCACAGCCCTTACTGGCGGCCGGACTAAGTAATCGGCTCGGGTTCGCTTTTGGGAGCTTTTGTTCCCTGAACACTTTCTGTAGAGTTCCGGAGGACGGGGATGAAAATGGTGGCCTCCCAGTCTCCAGCCCGGAGGAGCCGAGAGCCTGGGGCCCCACTCCTCAGTGCGCCCCCAGAGGACAGCTCCCAATCACTCCCGTATCCCCAGCCTCTAGCCGCGCTCCGAGCTCACCCTGCCCACTACCAGTTCAAGGTAACCCCGAGCTGAGAGTTTAGTCCTTGGCTCTGTCTCTCCAGCCGGCTTCTCCATTCTAATACCTGCGAGCTCTCCGACACTCTGACACCCCCGATTCTTCTGTGACCCTGCGGGGCCTGGGGCCACGCTGGCCCCGCGTGGGCTTCACCCCGGTTTAGCCTCTGGAGCAATGTCCCCCAGTGGAACAGACTTTTAAAAGTCCTGATTTTGTGCTCCGTTGCTCCGCCCCTTGCCGGGTCCGGCCCCTCCCCCCGCGGTCTATCTTCCCGTCGTTTTATATTCACTTCTCCGCCAGTCCTACCTTTCAGAAAGTGGTTGATTTTCTGTTTCTAGAGTTGCTGTTCTTCTTCTCTTCGCTCTCCCGTTGGATTTGTAGGTGTTTGCAATGTTTAGATAAGCTATCGAGCTGATCTCCTGCTACCTGATGTAGTCTCAGGCTGCTACTTCTCCGCCATCTTGACTCCCTCTAATCATGCCTTTTTCACATAGAGTCTCATATGTTCCTGGAAATCAATAGACATTTACTAGTTGAATAAAATCTGACTTCTGTCATTCAGATAGAAACACGGCTATAATCTTCAAAAACTTGCATTCATGCCCTGCCAGTGTGTCCTGTAATGTGGATGACAAAGATTTCTTCAAAGAGTAAAACCACAAGCAGAACAGAATTCATTCACTCCCCAAGAGAGGAGAATGAATATCATATGTGATATATGTGACATATGTATCACATATTTATCATATATGGATATATGTGTGGGGGTGTATGTGTGTGTGTGTGTGTGTGTGTGTGTATGTGTGTGTGTGTGTGTGTGTGTGTGTGTGTATATGATATCATTCAAGAGGAATGTCATCCAGGAGTTTTTGTCAGGCTGGGCTTTTTAAAGGTTTCTGAAGGATTTGAGAGGCTTTCTGTTGTGTTCATGGGGGGTAGGGGTGGGGAGAAGTTTGACTTTCAGCCAGGTAGAGCAGGAGGAGCCAAGTTTTCTAAGGGCTCTGTCTGGGGCTTGTCCAGGATGTGGGATGTGGTCCAGCTATAGAATATGTCTGGTGGTCTATTTTCTGAGAATGTGGGGCCCTATGACCTAGAAAAACAAACAAAAAAAATTAGAATCAATTACTTGCAAGTGTGAGTTTTGTCTGCACGCTTGGTCAGGAAAGGGACTTTGAATAGAATCCTTTTATTCCCCCCTCTCTATTTGAAATTATTCCTGACTGGGAAAATGGAAGAAAGTCATTATTCTGTAAATACTTCTGCTGGATAGGGTCATAGAGCTCTCCCTACCTAGTTGGAATAGAGACAGGAGCATGACATTATGGTAGCAGACTGCTTTGTTCTGAAAGCCAGGGCTTCTCAGGCATATGAAAGATTGCTGATTAAGTTGAGATTTGGAGAAGGACAATCTATAACCTTTGTTGTTTAGGAAGGCTAGGAGTGTGATGAAGCCAGAAATAGAATTGGGAAAAGAGAGGCTACAGAGGCATCTATGTATTAGAAAAGGGTACTGTTTGGGAGGGAGAGATTAGAGAGATCTTGGGTCAAAGCTTGTCCAAAGAAATGGGGCTATCTCTAAAACCCTATGGGCAAACACTCCAAGTTAACTGTTGAGAGCATCAGGTGTCAGGGTCAGCCCGTGAAGGTGGAAAGGTCTTGGGATTCTGGGGGATATGGTAATAGTGAAAAATATATCTTTAAGATTTAAGACAGTGAAGTACATGGTGTAGAGTCGAATGGTGGAGAAGGGTTTATGAACTGGGAATAATGAGGTGGGTGGGGAAATATGCCTCATTGATAATTATGAGATCCTAAACTAGTCTAAAAACCATCCAGGTTTTTGAATGGAAGGAGTAGAGTATTGTAAGGAGAATTAGTAGGTTTTAATTTTAATGTAAGGGATTTGGAAATAAGAGGTTATAAACTTCACAAGGACTCAGCTTTAAGAGGATATTATGGTTTTGAAAGGAAACAAGTTGAATCCTTAAGACATATAGTAATGGGAGTAAGTTGTGCAGTCTTAACTGATTCTGAGATATCTCACATGGGTGTTGGAACCAAAGTCATACCTGGAGAGAGTGAAGAGGAAACAAGGTTTGTTGGTTCAGTAAGGAGTCCCAAGAATTGGGATTGGGGATGGACATGGTGCAGATGAAAGTGAGTACCTAGTCTTGATGGGGATATCCCTAGTCATCCCAGGAAGGGGATAAGACAGCATGGCCAAACAAGAAAGGAATGGCTAAAGATTTGATATCCCAGGGCACATGAGAAGAGCGGGGTAACTGGAGGTTGAGAAAGAACACTGTAAATCCTGACACATGTGGAGGAGGAAAAAGAATGTCTGGAAACTTCTGGGAAAGTGCTGTAGATTTTTCCAGTGCTAATGGAGAGTTACCCTGTTTTCAGCCATGGAGATGGAGATGACATGTATGGGAGACTTTGCCAATCCTGGGATGTGTGAGTACCTGTCTTAGAGAAGTCCCAAGAGATCTGCCACCAGGGATATGGCTGATTCCCCTTGTTTGGGCACCAAAGACAGATTTTGGGTCGTTCTCCCCCTATTTTGGTCACTCTTTCAGTGGCCAATCTGCTTACAGGAGGGGAAGGGGGTTTCAAGCGATGGTTTTTATTGGGATATTGTTTAGACCAGTGACCCGGTTTACTGTAGGTGTGATAAGCTCTCAGAGGGGGCTTGTGGAATGTTCGGGTTGAGCTAATAGGGTAGTCAGGATCAGATAAGTCTGAGATCATTTTTTGATACTTTTGTCTCTTTTTCCTTTGATATCCTCCTCTCATCTGTGAAAAACCTTGAAGGCTGGGTCTAGTAGTTCAGATTAAGGAGTTTGAGGGCCTTTATATAGTTTCTGAAGTTGTGTGTTGTTTCTTTTTTTTCTCTAATGTCTGGAGCTTATTGGCAGATGAAATGCTTAGCCAGGATAGATTTTCCTTTGTAAGAGTTAGAATGAAGAATGGTGAATTTTTATACAGCCTAAGTCAGGTAAGTGAGAATAAGGGCATGGTTTTCATCTCATTTCTGGATGATCTTTCTTAACCTTTCATATCTGACCTGTTTAGAAGCTGTTCCTTTCATACCTTCTATAAGGTGAGCGACCATGTGGTCATCTTTGACATTGTTCCAGAGGAAAGCTGATAATTCTAACTGGGCTCAGCTAAGGGAGCCATTGATTTGCTGGGAGCCTATTGTGCAGGTTGTCTGCAGTTCATATCATCAGCATAGTCAATAGCCTTGGACAAAATTCTGGTCTTTTCCTCTGGGGTGGTACAGGTGGAGAGAATAACATAGAGGTCTCTCCAGGATAAATCATAAGAAATGCTGAGATACTCAAATTTCTTAGTGAACCTAGAGGGATTGGTTGAGGGAAAGGGCCAAGTTTAGATTCTATATGATAAAGATCTGTCATGGAGAAGTGAACATGTACTTGAAAAAATGCCTCTGCTCCAAGCACCTCTTAAAGATGGAATTGGGTGGCAGGAGCATTGGGAAATTGGTAAAAGTGGCCAGATGAAGCATGGATGGGAGAAATATCAGGATGTTGAGGCAAGGGCTGGAGGGTAATGGGGGGTTCTTACATGTCTTGAGGGGAAAGAGGGGAAGTGGGAGGATGCAGAGTTGCCAAGGGTGGATTGACTATAGGCAAGTGGAAAGGCAGAGGTTGTTCAGCAGGGTTGAAGTCTGAGTCAGAAGAATTGGAGAGACAGAGGTGTCTTTTGTGGGGGGCAATAAAAAGAGCATATGGCAAGCAACATAAAGGTCAGGATGGTGATCAAATTCAAAGAAAGCTTTGACATAGGAACCTCACATCATTTACTAAGGCAACGAAAATATAAACTCAGTTGGAGGAGAGTATTTTGATTAAGAGAGCCATTCCATAGCCAGATCTCCTAGCCATCTAATTTATATTGGGGTCATGCTCTATTACAGTAGAAAATAAACATTTGAGCCAAGTATCTTGTTCCAGTTGGAGGTTTTTGATATTTTTAGGGAAACAACCCCAGAGGGGAGTCCTTAGGAAGGCTAAAGAAGGTATTCCCCATATGGAAATTTAGTAATAGGAGAAAGAAGATTTTGAAGGCTGGAAAAAAGGGGAAAACCATGAAGGGTAACATCTTGACCCAGCATCCCAAGATGAAGATGAAACCCTGACCAGTATGAAGCACAAGAGAAAAGGGTATCACTCAAACTCAAGGGTTCCTGTGAGGGAAAGGGATTGATGGTCACTAAGACTGTGGAAAGAACCAGAAGAGGTGTCCTTCCAATGGTCGATACATTGATTGTTGACTGAGCCGAGTACTGGGGCTTGGGGAATCAAGAACCTACCATAGGGAATCAGCCAACACCTAGTGATAATTCCTAATGCTCAAAATCTCACAGATCCCACTTAAAAATGAAAATTTTGACTCACCCAATATTAGTTGACAAGGAGATATTGTTGAGATGATAAGCAGTGTCCAGTCCTCACGTATAGGGCCACCAAAATGTTAAGGTGGCCTGGTAATGTGGGTGACAAAGAATTGCACAAAGAGTAGAGCCATAAGGGAAACAGAGTTTATTCACTTTCCCGGGGGCAGGAGAGGGACCAGACATCAGGTGAGATGTTGGCCCCAAGTTTCTGTCAAGCTGAGCCTTTTAAGGGTTTTGAAGATGTGGGAGTATTGCCCCTATGTTCAAAGTTGAGTGGTTAGGGGGTTGACTCTTGGCCAGGTAGAACAGGAGGTGGCAGTTTTTCTGAGAGGCTCTGCCCAGGGCTCATCTAGGATGTGGGTTGTGGTCCAGATAGAGAAGATTATGTTTTGTAGTTGTGGTCTATTTTCTTAGAATGTCGAGCACCACTACCTAGAAAAAAACAGAGAGGGACAATTACAAGCACCTGTGAGTTTTGTCTGTAAGCTTGGTTAGGGAGGGGTCTTTGAATGGAGAATTTTTTATGCCCTAATAATATGGTATAGATAAACATAGAATGAATAAATTGAGAAATTTCACTAGCTAAGTTACTTCTCTTGGTAAATTCTTCCATTCTCAACTTCTTGATGTGCTATACTGGTAGACAAATATCTCTGATTCTAATTAACTTTAGGCTAACTATGGTGTTTGGCTAGAAGCCAAGTTTTGATAGACTATTAACTAAACAAAAGCTACTCTGATAGAACTGTCTTCATCCATTTATCTATTTTTAACTTTCTACTGAATGAATGATTCTAAAACATGACAAAAAAGAAGCTGTGATTCATCTGTTGTTTATTTTATCTATTAATAAAAACCTTAGAAAATGTTGGACCCATGTTTTAGAGGTTTTATAGTTGACAAACACTATTAAATGATTCTTAAACTCGTGTTAAACTAATGTCAACATAGAGGTGAAAATGTTTTCTCCATTGATGTTGATGCAAGTAAAACATGCTCATCAATAGCTTTTTAAGGTTGGTTTTACCTTGGAATGTTCCTAATAACTTGATCATATCCAGAAATTAAACAAACAAACAAACAAACAAACAAAAAAATGGAGGAATTGTTTCGATAGATAAATCTCCAAGTGAAGAAATTGACTAGGATTCATTGAAGAAATATACTAATGCTGTTTCAGTTCAGTTTCATTCCCTTTTAATTACCTCGAGTCTATAAATTGATACTTCCTTTTTTCCCTTCTTCTTGCCTTTGTTAGTATCTCTCCTGGTCTTTCCGTTCTCACAATCTTTCATTTCACAGTTCCCATTTCCCCTGTACTTTGGATATTTGTGTGTCTTATTTCCTCAGAATCCTTCCAGGACCTGGGTGAATCATTTGCACATTTAAGAAAGGCATTTAACACAGACTTTGACAAATATTTCAAAAGTATTGAAAAAATCTGGTAAGGGATGTGCATTTATATGAGTTCCTAGAAATGCCATAGGAGTTAATGACTGGGGTAGGAAAGAAGAGGACCCCTTGGTGTTGTTAAAAGTCTATTTCCTACCTCAGTGGAGATTGCATTGAAGTGTTCATTTTGTGATAATTTATCAGTTTCACTGCATCTGACATATGCACTTCTCTCTTGTATGCTGTATTTAATGTTTTAAACATTCTAGACATCACATAAGATATATTGGCGGTATCCCTTCTCCTAACTCATAAAACTGGTCCTATTTTATAATAAATGACCAGGGATTTTCCTCCAATAATTGTACCAACTTATCCTATAAGATAACTTGTGATCATCAGTGTTTTCTTTTTCTTCAACTTCTCAGAAAGAGGAATGAAAGTTATAAATTTAAATTATTCATAACTATCAATTGTATTCTCACAAGATGTCAGGTACTATTCTAAATTGTGAGTGAAGATGAAGAGAAAAGCAACTGTCCCCATTTTCCAAAGCATATTCACTGAATTATCTGATTTTGATCAGAAAATTCCTTTTTTTAAAGATTTTATTTATTTATTTGATACAAAAATAGAAATTACAAGTAGGCAGGGAAGCAGGCAGAGAGAGATAGTGAAGCAGATTCCCTGCTGAGCAGAGAGCCCAATGTGGGGCTTGACTCAGGATCCTGAGATCATGACCTGGGCCAAAGGCAGAGGCTTAACACACTGAGCCACCCAGGTTCCCAATCATTTCAAAATTCTAAGAAGTATTTGGAGAAGGAATTAACCTCATGGTAGATGAAGAAACTGATGTTGAGAGCACATCATCACCTCTCTCAATAGGTGAGAAATGGGAGTTCCAGAACCACGTCTTCTGATTTTTGGTCTTGCGTTTTTATGCCAAATCTTGCTGTTAATTGATAGACAAAAAAGAAGCAACAATAAATAAAATCTTTTAAAAAATAGAAAGAAAGAAGCTCATGGCACAATATACAGCTCCCAGCATGTTAATCCTGAGTAACCCAGGGAAAAATTCCTTCTGGAGTAACATGCTGAAAGAAATCTGTTAATTTTTTGTTGTATTCCAGCTGGGCTGGTCTAACAAGAACCTGATGGTCCTTGTTGAAATTTGGTAAGACCCTTGTGGAGTCTTTCTACAAGTGAAGGATATGGACATGTCATTAACTGACCCTTGCTTTGCATATTTAATTTATATAGTAAATATTGAAAAAACATAATTATAGAATATAAAAAATGTAGTGGTAATTAATATAAAGTCTACTTCTTACATACTTTATTAAATGCTATACTGAATAAATATCCAGGAAAGTTTTGGGCATTTAAGAGTGATCAGAAAAGGGAAATATTTAGAGAATTATTTAGTTTAGAGAAGAGAATTCCATTGTCTAGAAAGTGACAGTACAAACTTGGAAAGTTAGATTATTTTGGATAAAGTGAAATCCTGGTAAATGAAGTCTGATAACAATGTGCATACAAAGTGTTTGATAAATGAAATCCTAACTATAAAATGTTGGGGTCGATTCCACGTTAAAACCTGTTAAACCCATAGGGCCTCCCTGTGCCTACTTAGCCATAGTGACTCCGTGTTGCCTAGGTAGACATTTTGTTGTTTAATAAATGCCTCAACAGTTATTGATATCAGTTCCAAGTAACTGTTGCTAAAACACACACCTAAAACAAGGCCATTTTGTTAATATTGGTTCCAGGTAACTATTACTAAAACACACATCTAAAACAAGGCCAGACAGGTGGAAACATCCAATCAGCCAAAGCCACATATGTAAATGTCTGCCGTTGTGCCCTTTAAAACTAACCTGTAAGATCAAGGGGGGATTGCTCTCTTCGGAGGTGGCCCTAGCTGGTCAGTCTGACTTCTAATGCTTGGCATAAAATAAAGCTTTACATAACTTTCACTTTGTCTCAGCCTCGTTCCTCTGGCCAGTCAGTCTAACTTCTAATGCTTGGCATAGAATAAGGCTCTGCATAACTTTCACTTTGTCTCAGTCTCGTTCCATTGATAACGGACCCAACATACAGAAGTGATATATATGGATATATATGAGCTAGGATGGTTGTAATAATGGTTACTTTTATAGTATTGAAGTGTTATTTAATAGAACAACAGGTGAATTCTGAAGTTTATAATTAGCTAAAACCAGAGGCATTTTTCATTGTTTTTCAGTTGGAAGTGTGATGGTGGTACATCTTATTAAACCAATATGCTTACCATGTCCTTGTCAATCGGTTGCCAAACATCCCACTGAGTGTTTCCTTCAAAAGTTCCAGAAAATATTTAAAATTTCTGTTTTTGTTATAATACTTTAGTTTGCAGTATTAGATAAGAATATAAAAAGTTTCTTCACAACAAAGGAAACAGTCAATAATTCAACTTTCTTGACAATTTCCTAATTACCTAGTTGGGTTTGTTTAATGTCCATGAGGTTTTCAAAATATTAGTATTGCTATGCTCATTCCCTTCCTAAGAAAGATCTACTCAATTAGCTGATGGTTTTGAAACCTAGAACGTCTACAAATAACAAGACTATGGTCACTCAACGTGCAGAAGTAATAAATGAGACTTACTTATCTGAACCTCCAGAGGGCTTCATAATATTCCCAGATGAGGAAACTGTCTAAGAACTATTTTCTTTTCTTTTTTTTTAGATTTTATTTATTTATTTGACAGAGAGAGATCACAAGTAGACGGAGAGACAGGCAGAGAGAGAGAGAGAGAGGGAAGCAGGCTCTCTGCTGAGCAGAGAGCCCAATGAGGGACTCAATCCCAGGATCCTGAGATCATGACCTGAGCCGAAGGCAGCGGCCTAACCCACTGAGCCACACAGGCGCCCTAAGAACTATTTTCTAACTACCTCTTTTTTACACAACTCTGTCCGAACCCTAATAAGGGTGACTACTTAAAATAATAGAGAGAGTAAAATTCTCTGCTGACATGTGACATGACTTTCTGGGATGTGTCCACCCAGAGATCTAGGACTAAATAAATTTGTAGTTGATCAGCAATGCTTTTAGAAAACAATCTTGATCAAAATATGGAAATGTGAAAGGTAAAATGAAATGCAGTCACCCATGTCAAACTTTTAAATGGAGACAGGAGGCCATTAAAGAAGTAGTCTTTGGGTACATCCTCACGGGATGAACCTATAGACTTTGACCTGGGATAAACTGCAAATATTCTAAGAATGCTGCCTAAACATCTACAATTTGCTGCAGATAGAGACTTTGCTTAGTGATAGTCTTAGCAACCAATTACCTTCAGCCAAGATTACTTTTGTGCTATCAACATTAATCATGATTCTTTTTATGTTGTTCTTTAATTACTTTAATTTTTTTAAATTTTTTAAAATTTCTTTTCAGTGTTCCAGAATTCATTGTTTATGCACCACACCTAGTGCTCCATGCAATACATGCCCTCCTTAATACCCACCACCAGGCTCACCCAACCTCCCACTGCACTCCCCTCCAAATCCCTCGGTTTGTTTCTCAGAGTCCACAGTCTCTCGGGATTTTTCTCCCCTTCCAATACCCCACAATGTACTTCTCTCCATCTCCGCATGTCCTCCACGTTATTCCTTATGTTCCACAAATAAACGAAACCATATGATAATTGATGCTCTCTGCTTGACTTACTTCACTCAGCAGAATCTCTTCCAGTCCCATTCATGGTGATACAAAATTTGGGTATTCACACTTTCTGAGGGAGGCATTATACTCCATAGTATATATGGACCATATCTTCTTTTTTTTTTATTTTATTCATTTGTCAGAGAGAAGGAGAGAGAGAGAGAGCACACAGGCAGGCAGAGGTGGAGAGAGAAGCAGGCTCCCTGCCGAGCAAGGAGACCATGCGGGACTCGATCCCAGGATCCTGGGATCATGACCCGAGCCGAAGGCAGCGGCTTAACCCACTGAGCCACCCAGGCGTCCCTGGACCATATCTTCTTTATCTATTCATCTGTTAAAGGGCATCTTGGTCCTTTCCACAGTTTGATGACTATGACCATTGCTGCTATGAACATTGAGGTACAGATGGCCGTTCTCTTCACTACATCTGTATCTTTAGGGTAAATACCCAATAGTTCAAATGCAAGGTCATAGGGAAGCTCTATTTTTAATTTCTTAAGGAATCTCCACACTGTTTTCCAAAGTGGCTGCAACACCTTGAATTCCAACCAACAGTGTAAGAGGGTTCCCCTTTCCCCACATCCTCTCCAACACATGTTGTTTATTTTCTTGTTAATTTTAGTCATTCTAACTGGTGTAAGGTGGTATCTCAATTTGGTTTTGATATAAATATCCCTGATTGCTAATAATGATGAGCATTCACAAATCAATCAGTGTGATAGAACAAATCAATAAGAGAAGAGAGAAGAACCACATGGTCCTCTCAATTGATGCAGAAAAAAGCATTTGACAAGATACAGCATCCATTCCAGATTAATATCATTCAAAGTATTGGGATAGAGGGAACATTCCTCAACTTCATAAAAGCTATCTATGAAAAACCCACAGCAAATAACATTCTCAATGGGGAAAAGCTGACAGTCTTCCCTTTGGGATCAGCAAGAAGTCAAGGATGCCCACTCTCACCACTCTTGTTCAACATAGTAATAGAAGTCCTAGTAAAAGTAATTAGACAACAAAAATAAATAAAAGATACTCAAATAGGCAATGAAGAAGACAAACTCTCTCTCTTTGGAGACAACATGATACTTTATATGGAAAACCCAAAAGACTCCACCCCAAACTACTAGAAGTCATACAGCAATTCAGTAATGTGGTAGGATACACAATCAATGTACAGAAATCAGTTGCTTTCTTATACACTAACAATGAAAATAGAGAAATGGAGGATGCATGTGTGCATCCATGCATCTCTCCCTCTAACTTGGGTTTGACCTACAGGCTCCTGGAGAAGATGGCTCTTCCAGAAATGTCTGACTGGTTCCAGCAGGTGCAATGCTTTAGTACAACTGTGGTCAGGCCATTTTCCAAGCTCATACAGTCACGAGTTCAGGTATATGGCATAGAACATTGTTATGCCACTGCTCTTTATTCTGCTGCATCTAAACATGTCATGGCCAGCATGGCAAATCGACCAGGAATGTGAGGGGAAGAGGATGGTGAAAGGAAGAAGTTCAAAGACAAAGAAATGGGGGCAGGAGGAGCACTGAGGAGGATGTCCAACAATATCGAGTTTATTCAAGGCAGCAAGGCATCATATAGCCAACAGTAACTATTTTTAACTGATTACAAAGGAATTTTCTACATGCACAAAAAACCCTCCAGACTTCCCCATTATCTACTTCTCAAGGTCTAAATGCAGACTCTCCAAGGCCAGTGGTCTCTGTCTTCAGATAATTCCTTAACCAGCTGCACTTACTCAAAAATGACTCAAAACATACAAGAAGTAACAACAAACCTGAGCTGTGCTGGAACACAGCTTGCTGGAACAGCAAGGAGAAGTTATGAATTTATGACCCTAACCAAATTGCTCTCATCTAACTAGTAAACGTGTGGGAAGTCACGTGGGCAAGTGCACAACACATAGCACAGACCCTTTCTCAGTGCTACTCAACTTTCCGTCCTAAACCTTTTGTTAGGCTATTTGGACTTTAAAGGAGACACAAGTCTGGGCCTGGTTTGGTCCACGTCTCAATTCTTAGCGTGGTCTCCCACATCTCCCCCTTCCTTTTCAAATAAGTCAAGCAAATGTATTTGTGCTTGTGCACGTAGTTGTTGCTGTCCTGCATGAACCTGTACAATGCACCATATTAACACAAGAGTAAGTAACATAAGGAGAAGTCCAGTAAACAGCCAGAATGAATGTTTTAACAAGTTACCAGGGTTAAACACATGGAGGTTATCTAGGATGTGTGCAATTACTTCAACAGGGTTAACTACATCCAGTTGAGACTGACTGAAGATTGATATATCTTTTTGCAGATCCACTAAGTCAAGGCTAACATTCGTATGATAAACAATTAGTTAACACACAGTTGTTACAATGGATGTTATACAGCAGGTGTCCCCCTGGAAAGGAGGTGAGAACTATTGTTCCCAAGCCCACTACCAGTAAAAAAAAAAGGTCTAGAACATAGGCCTGTAAGGTTAGGTTGAAGTCTTTTTTGCAGTATAACCGCTCTTAGCTATTTGCACCCCAATTGGTCCCAGGGCAATAACCAGCTTCCAAAGTTCTGCATGAAACATCCCTTCGGCTATAGAGAAGATCCTGCCAGGGATAGTCACATTACGGATCGGCAGGCCAGGAGGGTAAGCAACATATAGCAGAGGTCCTTCTCTATTCATTCTTCACCAATCGTTGATGGAGAAATCAAGGATGCCATGAGGAGAGATGATCAAAGGCTTTTCTTGGAGACATTCTGTCCAAATGGGGCCTGGATTAGAATGGAAGTGTGGGTTAGAATAGTTTAATTTTGGGGACAATTAGGGTAACCAGGAGGACTCATATCTCTCTGGGAAGTGTTAGGAGTTTTGTCACCTATAAACTCATAGACTGTCCATCTTTCCAGCCCTTCTCAGAATTAGACCAAATGATTCCACCTCTTGTGTATCCTGAAATATAGGTAACTATATGAGGTCTCAATTGGACCACTATACACCCATTAATAAAATCATGGCCAGAGGATGGTAACTGGAAACTTATAGGTACTTGAGCTGCTAGACTAGTCCAATTTATATAATGCTCCACGCATTCCATGCCATCAGAGTTGCTTCCCCCGAAATAATCTGTAACATTAGTGTGTACTCAGGGAGTGGGATAATCCCAAGTAACAGGCCTTATATTAGGTGGGTCAGGCAGATATGCCCAATAGGCTGTGGCCTCAATATGGGGGAGGCCAACCATAATTCATAATGTTAATAATATAGTGATCAACGCTTCATTGTGTTGGATCTGATTCACTATCTTTAGGGCCTGATTCATGAGATCTCTTATTAAGCTCTGACTGTAAGGGGGGAGGTGTCTTTTTCTTCTCTGTCTGTTCTGGCTGTTCAGCTGCTGTGTGACCTATATCAAAAAATTTAAAACATAAAGAGTTAAAGTTAAATGCATATAGACCTGTACCCCTGGGGATAAAAATACATTATATGTTTATTAAAAAAAAATTGGAAGGGGAGGCGAACCATAAGAGACTATGGACACTGAAAAACAACTTGAGGGTTTTGAAGGGGCGGGGGTGGGAGGTTGGGGGAACCAGGTGGTGGGTAATAGGGAGGGCACGTTTTGCATGGAGCACTGGGTGTTGTGCAAAAACAATGAATACTGTTACACTGAAAAAATAAATTTATAAAAAAATTAAATGCATATGAGGTGAATATTTCATAGTTCCCTATAGTATCTCCCCTTCTTTTAATTTTTTGAGATAGGATTTTAGGACTCAATTAGCTCTTTTTGCAATACCTTGTCCTTGAGAATTAGAAGGAATACTCATCGAATGCTTAACTTGAAAGTTTTGGCAAAATTTTTGAAAAGCCTTGGTAAAATAACCCATGTTTCCAATAGTGTCATGTTACAAGGAGAACAGATTCTTATTGAAGTTATGAAAATGATGGATTGCCATGGAAGAAAGAATACTTACTGAAACCTTTTGATTTTCAGAGGGTTCAGATAGAGAGAAAAGTTGAATCCTTTGATTTGTTTGCAAATAAAAATTTTACATTTCTGTAAGTCACAGACTTCTTAAGAAAAAAACTTTACTTAGTCTGGATGAGAAAATATTAGAGAACAAGTAATGTCTAAAATAAGACAAAATATTAAGAGACACAACACTGGGGGGCGGAGTCAAGATGGCGGGAAGCAGGAAGAGGCGCCATTTCAACCTGTACCCTAAAGTGAGCTGATTACATACCAAAAAACTACGATCACCCATGAAATCAGCCTGAGACAGAATTATACACATCTGGCTCTCTACAGGAGCAGAAGACGCCAGTGGCAGGTAAAGCAGTGTGGGAACGTCTGACTAATATCAGAAGATAAGCAAAAGGGGGAGGGAGACACCAGTGGTGACAGATTGGAAAGTAATACCCCAATACGAGAGTGCCCTGCATCTGGGAACAAGCATTAACTTGGAGTCTGGTTGAAAGCACTAAAAAAAGGGGGGAGGCAAAGGATTGCGGGGGGAAATTGTGGGAATCGGGGAGATTAGGCATGGGGCCTACGTGTCCAGACCCAGGATAGCCTCCCCTGGCGCTGAGCCAGAGAGAGTGCAGCGGAGAAACCAGGCCTTGGTCCCTGAGCTACCAGCGCACCTGAGCCACAAGCGCACCCAAGAACGCATGGGGTCCGGCTCCTGAGAGGGGCTGGGAGTCTGGCCAGATGGCATTCCTGAAACACAAGTGTCCCACAACCTTCCCTGGAAGAGGTGCTCACAGGTGCTAGCTTAGAGCTCTGGCATCTGGAAAAACCAGGCATTCCAAGACTGGGACAGTGGGAAAATCTCAGTGTGTGATCCCTGCTTGGAACCTCTCTGGCAGTCTGGAGCTGCCCAGACAGCCGCCACTGCACTGGTATTAGGTACAACGTGGAGATCCTGCATCATACCCAGGGACCGTGACTCAGAACCTACCCTGCCAGCAGCTCTGCAGAGCATTCTGAGGCTTCATTCTGAGAGGGAGGTCGGGGTGCAGTTTGCTCTCCTCTAAACCTCCAAAAACCATCAAAAGCTGTCAAGGAGAGAGAAAACAGATGAAAGAACATAAAAACCTCCAGAGAACAAAAGCCTGAAAAAAACGGTTTCCTCAGAGCCCACCCCCTTGAGGGGGACCAGAGGACCTAACTCAGGGAACATAATTGTCTGAAAACCCAAGTGGCAGGCCCCTCCCCAAGAAAAACAACCAGGAAGGAAGAAAATAAAAAAAGAAGAAGAAGAAGATGACAAGAGAAAAAGCACCAGTACTTCATAAATACAACTCTTTTACCTCTATTCTGGTTCTTTTTTTTTATATGTATAGATAATTTTTAACGTATTTACCATCACAGTGAGATATCCATTACAACAAATTCCTTAATAACCCTCTAACCTGAACTTCTTGATACATACACCCGTGTTTTCCTTTTGCTTTTCTATTTTTTTAATTTTAATTTAGTTTAGTCTAGTTTATTCTTTTTTTTTTAATTTTTATTTTCTAATATACATATAGAGTTAAATTTCAAGGTAATCCGCTTTCCCCAATCAATGGTACCCTTATACTCAAACCAATTTTTAATAGCCCTTTATCTTAGGAAAGTTGAGTCCCTGAACAAAAACATCAAGATACATCCAGGAAGAATCAAAATAAACTTCCTCGCCCAGACTGAGAATATATGACCTCTCTCCCAATTTTTCCTTCTGCCAGTGTTTCTGTGTATTTGTGTTTGTCCTGATAATATATAAATCTTATGCTTGGGGTTCTTTCTGATGACGTTCTTACTTTTTTTGCATATATATATATATAGTTTTTTCTCTCTTCTCATACACTTTTATCAGTCTCTTTGTTGTCTGTTTTTGTTTGTATACTTCATAAACCTTACCATGGGGCCCATTTGCGCTGAGCCTTCTCTTTTATCTTCCCATTTTTCCCTGTATCTCTCTCTCTCTTCTCTTTTTTTTTCTTTTTTTTCCTTCTATATTTCCTTTTCTTTCTTTTTTCTCTCATTTGGGTGTGGAATCCTGATTGCACAGAAGCGTTCCAGGGTGCACCTTGACAGCATCACAATCAGTACATGCAGCTGCAACTGTTCAGTCATCTCTTACCAAAATGACTAGGAGGAGGAATCCCCAACAGAAGAAAAATACAGAGTATGGACCTTCAGCAATAGAGCTAATGGCTATCGACATAGAAAATATGTCAGAAAAGGAATTAAGGCTAACAAATATCCAGGCAATATCTAGGTTGGAGAAAGCCATGGATGACCAAACAGAATTGATTAGGGCAGAACTGAGAGCCACCAGGGATGATGTTCACAATGTTAGGGCAGAATTGAAAGCCAACAGAGATGATGTTCACAATGATCTCAATGAATTCCCATCTAATCTAAACTCTCTAAAAGCTAGGGTAACTGAGACAGAACATGGAATTAGTGACCTGGTGGACAAAAAGACAGAGGGAAAGGATCAGGAGGAAGCCTGGAACAAACAGCTCAGAAGCCACGAAAACAGAATCAGGGAAATAAATGATGCCATAAAACGTTCCAACATCAGAAATATTGGAATTCCTGAAGGGGAGGAAAAAGAAAGGAGTCTAGAAGATATAGTGAAAGAAGATGTCTATGAAACATTTCCCAATCTCATGAATGGAAACAATGTACATGTACTAGAGGCAAAGAGGTTTCCCCCCACAATTTTAGATTCTCAAAAGTCCCCAAGACAACTGATAGTTAAAATGAAGAATTATAGGGGCGCCTGGGTGGCTCAGTGGGTTAAGCCGCTGCCTTCGGCTCAGGTCATGATCTCAGGGTCCTGGGGTCGAGTCCCGCATTGGGCTTTCTGCTCAGCGGGGAGCCTGCTTCCCTCTCTCTCTCTCTCTCTCTCTGCCTGCCTCTCTGCCTTGTTGTGATTTCTCTCTGTCAAATAAATAAATAAAATCTTTAAAAAATAAATAAATAAAAATAAAATGAATTATAATTCTAGACAGACGCTCTTAATTTCAGCTAAGACAATGAAGCTCCTTACATACAGAGGAAAGCCCATTAGAATAACGTCAGACCTGTCCACAGAGACCTGGCAAGCCAGGAAGGGCTGAAAAAATATATTCAGAGTACTAAATGAGAAGAACATGCAGCCAAGAATACTTTATCCAGCAAGAATGACATTCAAAATGGTTGGAGAGATAAAGAGTTTCCAAGAGCAGCAATGCTTAAAAGACTGCGACTACCTAGCTGACACTGCAAGAAATATTAAGGGGGGTCCTAAAAAGAGAAAAAAATCCAAAGAATATCATTGAACAGAAATAGAGAGAAAATCTACAGATAGAAAGACCTCAAAGGTAAAATGATGTCAATCAAAACATATCTATCAATAATCACTCTCAATGTGAATGGCTTAAATGTGCCCATAAAACGAAACAAGGTTGCAGACTGGCTAAAACGACAGGACCCATCCATATGCTGTCTAAAAGAGACCCATGTTGAACCTAAGGATACACCCAGACTGAAAGTGAAAGGATGGAGAAGCATCTTTCATGCCAATGGCCCTCAAAAGAAGGCTGCGGTAACCATTCTCATATCAGATAAATTAGATTTTAAACTAAAGACTGAACTAAGAGATACAGAAGGACACTACATCATTCTTAAAGGAATTATCCACCAAGATTATCTAACATTGCAAATATCTACACCCTCAATATGGGAGCAGACAATTACATAAGAAAACTATTAATCAAGATAAAGAGTCATATTGATATGAACACATTAATAGTAGGAGATCTTAATATGCCTCTCTCAGTAATAGAAAGATCATCAAAGCAGAAAATCAATACAGAAAAAAGAGCATTGAAAGAAACATTGGATGAGATGGACCTCATAGACATATACAGAACATTCCACCCTAAAACAACAGAATACTCATTCTTCTCAAGTGAACATGGAACCTTCTCCAGAATAGACCACATACAGGGTCACAAAGCAGGACTCAACTGATACCAAAAGACTGACATTATTCCCTGCATATTCTCAGATCACAATGCTTTGAAACTGGAGCTAAATCACAAGGAAAAGTCCAGAAGGAACTCAAACACCTGGAAGCTAAAGAAAACCTTGCTTAAGAATGCTTGGATCAACCAGGAGATCAAAGATGAACTTAATCAATTCATGGAAACCAATGAGAATGAAAACACTTCTGTGCAAAACCTATGGGAAAGAGCAAAGGCGGTTCTAAGTGGGGGGGGGAATATAAAGCCATTCAAGCCTCCCTCAAAAAAATAGAAAAATGCGGAATACACCAGCTGTCTCTATGCCTTAAAGAACTGGAGAATCAGCAACAAATCAAAGAAACTCCACACGCAAGAAGGGAAATAATCAAATTAGAGCAGAGATCAATGAGGTAGAAAACAGAGATATAGTAGAACGTATCAATGAAACTAGAAGCTGGTTTTTTGAAAGAATCAATAAGATCGATAAACCATTGGCCACACTAATCCAAAGGAAAAGAGAGAAAGCCCAAATTAATAAAATTATGAATGAAAAGGGAGAGATCACAACTAACACCAAGGAAATAGAAACAAGCATCAGAAATTATTACCAACGTTATATGCCAATAAGCTAAGCAACCTAGATGAAATGGATGCATTCCTGGAAAAAGATAGACTCCCAAAATTGAACCAGGAAGACATTGACAACCTGAATAGACTGATATCTAGTAATGAGATTGAAGCTGTGATCAAAAACCTCCCAAAAAACAAGAGCCTAGGACCTTATGGATTCCCTGGGGAATTCTACTAAACTTTCAAAGAAGAAATAACACCTATTCTCCTGAAGCTCTTTCCAAAAATTGAAGCAGAAGGCATACTTCCAGACTCTTTTTATGAAGCCAGCATTACCCTGATCCCCAAGCCAGGCCAAGACCCTACCGAAAAGGAGAATTTCAGACCAAACCCACTGATGAATATGGATGCTAAGATTCTCAGCAAGATCCTCGCAAACAGGATCCAGCAGCACATTAAAAAGATTATCCACCATGACCAGGTGGGATTCATCCCTGGGTTACAAGGATGGTTCAACATTTGCAAATCAATCAATATCATAGAACAAATCAATAAGAGAAAAGAACCACATGGTCCTCTCAATTGATGCAGAAAAAGCATTTGACAAAATCCAGCATCTGTTCCTGATTAAAACACTTCAAACTATAGGGAGAGAGGGAACATTACTGAACTTCAGAAAATCTATCTGTGAAAGACCCACAGCAAATATCATCATCAATGTTAAGAAGCTTGCAGCCTTCCCTTTGAGATCAGGAACACGATAAGGATGCCGACACTCGCCACTCCTGTTCAAGATAGTAATAGAAGTCTTAGCAAGAGCAATCAGACAACAAAGAGAAATAAAGGTAAACAAATTGGCAATGAAAATGTCAAACTCTTTCTATTCACAGATGATATGATTCTTTATATGGAAAACCCCAAAGACTCCACCCCCAAACTACTAGAACTCATACAGCAATTCAGTAATGTGGCCGGATACAAAGTCAATGTACAGAAATCAGTGGTTTTCTTATACTCTAACAATAAAAATACAGAAAGGGAAATTAGAGAATCGATTCCATTTACTATAGCACCAAGAACCATAAGATACCTGGGAATAAACCTAACCAAAGTGGTAAAGGATCTGTACTCGAGGAACTACAGAACAGTCATGAAAGAAATTGAAGGAGACACAAAAACATTGAAGACCTTTCCATGTTCTTGGAACAGAAGAACAAACATTGTTAAAATGTCTATACTGCCTAGTGCAATCTATACTTTAAATGCCATTCCAATGAAAATTCCACCAGTATTTTTCAAAGACCTGGAGCAAATAATCCTAAAATTCTTATGGAATCAGAAGAGACCCTGAATTGCTAAGGAAATGTTGAAAAATTAAAACAAATCTGGCGGTATCACGTTACCTGATTTCAAGCATTACTACAAAGCTGGGATCTCCACTACAGCATGTTACTGGCATAAGAAGAGACACATAGACCAATGGAACAGAGTGGAGAGCCCATATATGGAACCTCAAATCTATGGTCACGTAATATTTGACAAAACAGGAAATAATATACAATGGAAAAAAGACAGTCTCTTCAATAAATGGTGCTGGGAAAACTGGACAGCGATATGTAGAAGAATGAAACTTGACCATTCTCTTACACAGTACACAAAGATAGACTCAAAATGGATAAACGACCTCAACGTGAGACAGGAATCCATCAGAATCCTAGAGGAGAACATAGGCAGTAATCTCTTCGATATCAGCCACAGCAACTTCTCCAAGATATGTCTCCAAAGGCCAAGGAAACAAAAGTGAAAATGAAATATTGGAACTTCATCAAGATCAAAAGCTTCTGCACAGCAAAGGAAACAGTCAACAAAACAAAAAGGCAGCCCACGGAATGGGAGAAATATTTGCAAATGACAATACAGACAAAAGTTTGATATCCAGGATCTATAAAGAACTTCTCAAACTCAACACACATAATACAGATAATCACATAAAAAAATGGGCAGAAGATATGAACAGACACTTTTCCAATGATGACATACAAATGGCTATCAGACACATGGAAAAAATGCTCATCATCACTAGCCATCAGGGAGTTTCAAATTAAAACCACCTTGAGATATCACCTTACACCATTTAGAATGGCCAAAATTAGGAAGACAGGAAACAATATGTGTTGGAAAGGATGTGGACAAAGGGGAACCCTCTTCCACTTTTGGTGGTAATGAAAGTTGGTACAGCCACTTTGGAGAACAGTGTGGAGATTCCTCAAGAAATTATAAATAGAGCTTCCCAGAGGGGAGTCAGGATGGCGGAGAAGGAGCAGGCTGAGACTACATCAGTAGAAGGAGATCAGCTTGATAGCTTATCTAAACATTGCAAACACCTATAAATCCAACAGGAGATGGAAGAGAAGAAGAACAGCAATTCTAGAAACAGAAAATCAACCACTTTCTGAAAGGTAGGACTGACGGAGAAGTGAATCTAAACCAAAGGGAAGATAGACTGCGGGGGGAGGGGCCCGCTCCCGGCAAGCGGCGGAGCAACGGAGCACAAAATCAGGACTTTAAAAGTCTGTTCCACTGAGGGACATTGCTCCAGAGGCTAAACCAGGATGAAGCCCACGCGGGGTCAGCATGGCCCCAGTTCCCGCAGGGTCACAGAAGGATCAGGGGTGTCGTAGTGTCACAGAGCTCACAGGTATTAAACAGAGAAGCTGGCTACAGAGACAGAGCCAAGGACTGAACTCTCAGCTCCGGGTTACCTTGAACTGGTCACGGGCTGTGTGAGCTCGGAGCATGGCTAGAGGCTGGGGATACAGGAGTGGTTGGCTGCTGTCCTCCGGGGGCGCACTGAGGAGTGGGGCCCCAGGCTCTCGGCTCCTCTGGGCCGGAGACTAGGAGGCCGCCATTTTCATTCCTGTCCTCTGGAACTCAACAGAAAGCGTTCAGGGAACAGAAGCTCCCAAAAGCGAACCCGAGATGATTACTTAGTCCGGCCCCCGTAAGGGCAGTGCAGTTCTGCCTCAGGCATAGGCACTTGAGAGTCACTACAACAGTACCCTCCCCCAGAAGATCAACAAAATATCCAGCCAGGATGAAGTTCATCCATCAAGGAAAGTAGGTTCAATTCCTAAGACAGCAGCGGAATTCCAGAGGAGGAGAAAGCAAAGCACGGAACTCATGGCTTTCTCCCCATGATTCTTTAGTCTTGTGGTTAATTTAATTTTTTTTTCTTTTTTCATTTTTTTCTTTCATTTTTCTTCTTCTGCTAAATTTTTTGAAAACTTTTACCCTTTTCTTTTTTAATGATTTTGACTAGTATATTTAAATATAAATATTTTTTCTTTCTTTTTTATATTTTTTCTTTATTTGTTTTATTTTTTTATTTTTTTTCTGAACCTCTTTTTATCCGCTTTCTCCCCCCCACAATTTGGGATCTCTTCTGATTTGGTTACACCGCATTTTTCTGGGGTCTTTGCCACCCTTTTAGTATTTTATTTGACCCTTCATATACTCTTATCTGGAAAAAATGACAAGGCGGAAAAAATCAACAAAAACAAAAGAACAGGGGAGATGAACCATGAGAGACTATGGACTCTGAAAAACAACCAGAGGGTTATGAAGGGGCGGCGGGGGGGGGGTGGGAGGTTTTGGAACCAGGTGGTGGGTAATAGGGAGGGTACGTACTGCATGGAGCACTGGGTGTGATGCCAAAACAATGAACACTGTTATGCTGTAAATAAACAAATAAAAAAAAAAAAAAGAACAAGAGGCAGTACCGAAGGCTAGGGAACTAATCTACACAGACATTGGTAATATGTCAGATCAAGAGTTCAGAATGACGATTCTGAACATTCTAGCCGGGCTCGAAAAAGTCATGGAAGATATTAGAGAAACCCTCTCTGGAGATATAAAAGCCCTTTCTGGAGAAATTGAAGAACTAAAATCTAACTAAGAAGAAATTAAAAAAAAAGCTATTAATGAGGTGTAATCAAAAAGGAGGCTCTCACTGCTAGGATAAATGAGGCAGAAGAATGAATTAGTGATATAGAAGACCAAATGACAGAGAATAAAGAAGCTGAACAAAAGAGGGACAAACAGATACTGGACCACGAGGGGAGATTTTGAGAGATAAGTGACACCATTGGACGAAACAACATTAGAATAACTGGGATTCCAGAAGAAGAAGAAGAAAGAGAGAGGGGAGCAGAAGGTCTATTGGAGAGAATTTCCCTAATATGGCAAAGGGAACAAGCATCAAAATCCAGGAGATGCAGAGAACCCCCCTCAAAGTCAACAAGAATAGGTCCACACCCCGTCACCTAATAGTAAAATTGACAAGTCTTAGTGACAAAGAGAAAATCTTGAAAGCAGCCCGGGAAAAGAAGTCTATAACATACAATGGTAAAAATATTAGATTGGCAGCAGACTTATCCACAGAGACCTGGCAGGCCAGAAAGAGCTGGCATGATATATTCAGAGCACTCAACGATAAAAAACATGCAGCCAAGAATACTCTATCCAGCTAGGCTTTCATTAAAAATAGAAGTAGAGATAAAAAGCTTCCAGGACACACAAAAGCTGAAAGAATTTGCAAACACCAAACCAGCTCTACAGGAAATATTGAAAGGGTTCCTCTAAGCAAAGAGAGGGACTAAAAGTAGTAGATCAGAAAGGTACAGAGACAATATACAGTAACAGTTACCTTACAGGCTAATAATGGCAACAAATTCATATCTATCAATAGTTACTCTGAATGTTAATGGGCTAAATGCCCCAATAAGAAGACACAGGGTATCAGAATGGATAAAAAAACAAAACCCATCAGTATGTTGCCTACAAGAAACTCATTTTAGACACGAAGACACCTTCAGATTTAAAGTGAGGGGGTGGAAAACAATTTACCATGCTAAAGGGCATCAGAAGAAAGCTGGGGTGGCAATCCTTATATCAGATCAATTATATTTTAAGCCAAAGACTATAATAAGAGAAGAGGAAGGACAATATATCCTACTCAAAGGGTCTGTCCAACAAAAAGTTCTAACAATTTTAAATATCTATGCCCCTAACATGGGAGGAGGCAACTATATCAACCAATTAATAACAAAATCAAAGAAACACATCAATAATAATACAATAATAGTAGGGGACTTTAACACTTCCCTCACTGAAATGGACAGATCATCCAAGCAAAAGATCCACAAGGAAATAAAGGCCTTAAATGACACACTGGACCAGATGGACATCACAGATATATTCAGAACATTTCATCCCAAAGCAACAGAATACACATTCTTCTCTAGTGCACATGGAACCTTCTCCAGAATAGATCACATCCTGGGTCACAAATCAGGTCTCAGCCGGTAACAAAAGATTAGGATCATTCCCTGCATATTTTCAGACCACAATGCTCTGAAGCTAGAACTCAATCACAAGAGGAAAGCTGGAAAGAACCCAAATACATGGAGACTAAACAGCATCCTTCTAAAGAATGAATGGGTCAACAAGGAAATTAAAGAAGAATTGAAAAAATTCATGGAAACAAATGATAATGAAAACACAATGGTTCAAAATCTGTGGGACACTGCAAAGGCAGTCCTGAGAGGAAAATATATAGCGGTACAAGCCTTTCTCAAGAAACAAGAAAGGTCTCAAGTACACGACCTAACCCTACACGTAAAGGAGCTGGAAAAAGAACAAGAAAGAAACCCTAAACCCAGCAGGAGAAGAGAAATCATAAAGATCAGAGCAGAAATCAATGAAATAGAACCCCCCCCCAAAAAACAATAGAAATAATCAATGAAACGAGGAGCTCGTTCTTTGAAAGAATCAATAAGATTGATAAACCCCTGGCAAGACTCATCAAAAAGAAAAGAGAAAGGACCAAATAAATAAAATCATGAATGAAAGAAGAGTGATCACAAATAACATCAAAGAAATACAGACAATTATAAAGACATGATATGAGCAAATCTACGCAAAAAAAAAAAATTGACAATCTGGAAGAAATGGATGCAGTCCTAGAGACATATAAACTACCACAACTAAACCAGGAAGAAATAGAAAACCTGAACAAGCCCATAACCAGTAAGGAGATTGAAAGAGTCATCAAAAATCCCCAAACAGACAAAAGGCCAGGGCCAGACGGCTTCCCAGGGGAATTCTACCAGATATTTAAAGAAGAACTAAGTCCTATTCTCCTTAAACTATTCCAAAAAATAGAAATGGAAGGAAAACTTCCAAACTCATTTAATGAGGTCAGCATCACCTTGATCCCAAAACCAGACAAGGATCCCACCAAAAAAAGAGAACTACAGACCAATATCCTTGATGAACACAGACGCAAAAATTCTCACCAAAATACTATCCAATTGGATTCAATAGTACATTAAAAGGATTATTCACCACGATCAAGTGGGATTTATGTCAGGGCTGCAGTGTTGGTACAACATCCGCAAATCAATCAATGTGATAGAACACATTAATAAAAGAAAGAACAAGAACCATATGATACTCTCAATAGATGCTGAAAAAGCATTTGAGAAAGTAGAGCATCCCTTCCTGATCAAAACTCTTCAAAGTGTGGGGATAGAGGGCACATACCTCAATATTATCAAAGCCATCTATGAAAAACACACCGCAAATATCATTCTCAATGGAGAAAAACTGAAAACTTTTCCGCTAAGGTCAGGAACATGGCAAGAATATCTATTACCACCACTCTTATTCAACATAGTACTAGAAGTCCTAGCCTCAGCAATCAGACAACAAAAGGAAATTAAAGGCATCCAAATCAGCAAAGAAGAAGTCAAACTATCACTCTTCGCAGATGATATGATACTAAATGAGGAACACCCAAAAGACTCCACTCCAAAACTGCTAGAACTTGTACAGGAATTCAGTAAAGTGTCAGGATATAAAATCAATGCACAGAAATCAGTTGCATTTCTCTACACCAACAACAAGACAGAAGAAAGAGAAATTAAGGCATCAATCCCATTTACAATTGCACCCAAAACTATAAGATACCTAGGAATACACCTAACAAAGGAGGCTAAGAATCTATACCCAGAAAACTATAAAGTACTCATGAAAGAAATTGAGGAAGACACAAAGAAATGGAAAAATGTTCCATGCTCCTGGATTGGAAGAATAAATATTGTGAAAATGTCTATGCTACCTAAAGCAATCTACACATTTAATGCAATCAATATCAAAATAACATCCATTTTTTTTCAAAGAAATGGAACAAATAATCCTAAAATTTATATGGAACCAGAGAAGACCTTGAATAGCCAAAGGAATAGTGAAAAAGAAAGCCAAAGTTGGTGGCATCACAAATCCGGACTTCAAGCTCTATTACAAAGCTGTCTTCATCAAGACTGAATGGTACTGGCACCAAAACAGACCCATAGATCAGTGGAACAGAATAGAGAGCCCAGAAATAGACCTTCAGCTCTATGGTCAACTAATCTTCGACAAAGCAGGAAAGAATGCCCAATGGAAAAAAGACAGCCTCTTCAATAAATGGTGCTGGGAAAATTGGACAGCCACATGCAGAAAAATGATATTGGATCACCAAGCATGAAAAAAAGACCCCAAATGGATGAAGGACCTCAATGTGAGAAAGGAATCCATCAAAATCCTTGAGGAGAACGCAGGCAGAAACCCCTTTGACCTCAGCCGCAGCAATATCTTCTTAGGAACATCGGAAAAGGGAAGGGAAGCAAGGGCAAAAGTGAACTATTGGGATTTCATCAAGATCAAAATATTTTGCACAGCAAAGGAAACAGTTAACAAAACCAAAAGACAACTGACAGAATGGGAGAAGATATTTGCAAACGACAAATCAGATAAAGGGCTAGTATGCAAAATCTATAAGGAACTTAGCAAACTCAACACCCAAAGAACAAATAATCCAATCAAGTAATGGGCAGAGGACATGAACAGACATTTCTGTAAAGAAGACATCCAGATGGCCAACAGACACATGAAAAAGTGCTCCACGTCACTCGGCATCAGGGAAATACAAATCAAAACCAGGGAAATACAAATCAAAACCACAATGAGATATCACCTCACACCAGTCAGAATGGCTAAAATTAACAAGTCAGGAAATGACAGATGATGGCGTGGATGCGGAGAAAGGGGAACCCTCCTCCACTGTTGGTGGGAATGCAAGCTGGTGCAACCACTCTGGAAAACAGCATGGAGGTGCCTCAAAATGTTGAAAATAGAACTACCCTATGACCCAGCAATTGCACTACTGGGTATTTACCCTAAAGATACAAACATAGTGATCTGAAAGGGCACGTGTACCCGAATGTTTATAGCAGCAATGTCTAGAATAGCGAAACTATTGAAAGAACATAGATGTGCATCAACAGATGAATGGATAAAGAAGATGTGGTATATATACACAATGGAATACTATGCATCCATCAAAAGAAATGAAATCTTGCCATTTGCGATGACGTGGATGGAACTAGAGGGTATCATGCTTAGTGAAATAATTCAATTGGAGAAAGACAACTATCATATGATCTCCCTGATATGAGGACATGGAGATGCAACATCGGGGGTTAGGGGGATAGGAGAAGAATAAATGAAACAAGATGGGATTGGGAGGGAGACAAACCATAAATGACTCTTCATATCACAAAACAAACTGGGGGTTGCTGGGGGCAGGTGGGGTTGGGAGAGGGGGAGGGGGTTATGGGCATTGGGGAGGGTATGTGCTATCATGAGTGCTGTGAAGTGTGTTAACCTGGTGATTCACAGACCTGTACCCCTGGGGATAAAAATACATTATATGTGTATAAAAAAAAATTGTAAGGGGAGGAGAACCATAAGAGACTATGGACTCTGAAAAACAACCTGAGGGTTTTGAAGGGTCGGGGGTGGGAGGTTGGGGGAACAGGTGGTGGGTAATAGGGAGGAAACGTATTGCATGGAGCACTGGGTGTTGTGCAAAAACAATGAATACTATTATGCTGAAAATAAATAAATAAATTTAAATACTGAAAAAAAAAAGAACTATAAAAATAGAGCTTCCCTATGACCCTGCAATTTCACTACTGGGTACTCCTACCCTCTGACCCAGCAATTGCACTACTCGTTATTTACCCTACAGATACAAACACAGTGATCTGAAGGGGCACATGTACCCGAATGTTTATGGAAGCAATGTCTACAATAGCCAAACTATGGAAAGAACCTATACAGATGTAGTGAACTAAGGACCATCTGTACCCCAATATTTATAGCAGCAATTGCCGCCACTGCCAAACTGTGGAAAGAACCAAGATGCCCTTCAATGGACGAATGGATAAGGAAGATGTGGTCCATAATCACTGTGGAGTATTTTGCCTCCATCAGAAAGGATGAATACCCAGCTTCTGTAGCAACATGGACAGGACTGGAAGAGATTATGCTGAGTGAAATAAGTCAAGCAGAGAGAGTCAATTACCATATGGTTTCACTCATTTATGGAGCATAACAAAGAACATGGAGGACATGGGGAGATGGAGAGGAGAAGGGAGTTGAGGTAAATTGGAAGGGGAAATGAACCATGAGAGAGTATGGACTCTGAAAAACAACCTGAGGGTTTTGAAGGGGCAGGGGATGGGAGGTTGTGGAACCAGGTGGTGGGTAATAGATAGGGCACGTATTGCATGGAGCACTGGGTTTGGTGCAAAAACAATGAATACTGTTATGCTGAAAATAAGTAAGTAAATAAATAAATCAAGAGACATAAAACTATACTCTTTTAGTTCATTGAGTCGCATGTTACTAAATCTGGTTTAGTCCGAATGCATTTTTAGTTAGTTCTGGAAATTCTTGCCCATTTCAGTTTTAGGATTTTTAAGTATATCAAATATCTGTATTTGTCCTGAAAGTTTCCCATATGAATCTTCTGTAAGGCAGAATTCATCTCACAAAATTAAAACAATTACAAAGGACAAAAACTCATAATAGATATGGTTAAAGTAACAGGTGATGACCCTATCAAAACATTAAAACTTTAGGAAATGTATAGTACCCTTAGAGTACTTACAGCATTTTCCCAGATGCAACCCAATGTCTGTTATTGTTTTAGCAGTACTTATTAAGTAACTTCGTACACCAAGGAAAAGTCTTATGAGTTAAAGAGATCTCATTTACATTTTAAATCTTGTTCAAATTTGCTAAAATCTTAGCAAGTTTTAAAATACATGCCTAATTATAATTAGGGATGTTAAACACCTGATAAAACAAAACATAGAAACCATGTTTTCGGGGGAGGAGTCAAGATGGCGGAGAAGTAGCAGCCAGAGACTACATCAGGTAGCAGGAGATCAGCTTGATAGCTTATCTAAACATTGCAAACACCTACAAATCCAACGGGAGAGCGAAGAGAAGAAGAACAGCAACTCTAGAAACAGAAAATCAACCACTTTCTGAAAGGTAGGACTGGCGGAGAAGTGAATCTAAAACGACGGGAAGATAGACCGCGGGGGGAGGGGCCGTCTCCCGGCAAGCGGCGGAGCAACGGAGCACAAAATCAGGACTTTTAAAAGTCTGTTCCACTGAGGGACATTGCTCCAGGGGCTAAACCGGGGTGAAGCCCACGCGGGGCCAGAGTGGCCCCAGTTCCCGCAGGGTCACAGAAGGATCAGGGGTGTCGGAGTGTCGGAGAGCTCGCAGGTATTAGAACGGAGAAGCCGGCTGGAGAGACAGAGCCGAGGACTGAACTCTCAGCTCGGGGTTAACTTGAACTGGTCGCGGGCTGGGTGAGCTCGGAGCACGGCTAGAGGCTGGGGATATGGGAGTGATTGGGTGCTGTCTTCTGGGGGCACACTGAGGAGTGGGGCCCCAGGCTCTCGGCTCCTCCGGGCTGGAGAATGGGAGGCCGCCATTTTCATTCCCGTCCTCCGGAACTCTACGGAAAGCGTTCAGGGAACAGAAGCTCCCAAAAGCGAACGCGAGCCGATTACTTAGTCCGGCCGCCGGTAAGGGCGGTGCAATCCTGCCTCGGGCAAAGACACTTGAGAGTCACTACAACAGGCCCCTCCCCCAGAAGATCAACAAAATATCCAGCCAGGACGATGTTCATCTATCAAGGAGAAAGCAGATTCAATTCCTAAGACAGCAGAGAAATTCCAGAGGAGGAGAAAGCAAAGCACGGAACTTATGGCTTTCTCCCCATGATTCTTTAGTCTTGCGGCTACTTCAATTTTTTTTTCTTTTTTCAATTTTTTTTTCTTTTTTCTTTTTTCTTCTTCTGCTAAATTTTTTTTAAACTTTTACCCTTTTCTTTTTTAACATTTTTTGACTAGTTCATCAAAATATATATTTTTTTCTTTCTTTTTTATATTTTTTATTTGTTTTATTTTTTAAATTTTTTTCTTTCTTTTTTTTTTCTTTTGTTTTCAGAAGCTGTTTTTATCCCCTTTCTCCCCCCCACAATTTGGGGTCTCTTCTGATTTGGTTACAGCGCATTTTTCCGGGGTCTTTGCCACCCTTTTAGTAGTTTATTTGCTCCTTCATATTCTCTTATCTGGACAAAATGACAAGGTGGAAAAAATCACCACAAACAAAAGAACAAGAGACAGTACCGAAGGCTAGGGACCTAATCAACACAGACATGGGTAATATGTCTGATCAAGAGTTCAGAATGACGATTCTGAACATTCTAGCCGGGCTCGAAAAAGGCATGGAAGATATTAGAGAAACCCTCTCTGGAGATATTAAAGCCCTTTCTGGAGAAATTAAAGAACTAAAATCTAACCAAGTTGAAATCAAAAAAGCTATTAATGAGGTGCAATCAAAAATGGAGGCTCTCACTGCTAGGATAAATGAGGCAGAAGAAAGAATTAGTGATATAGAAGACCAAATGACAGAGAATAAGGAAGCCGAGCAAAAGAGGGACAAACAGCTACTGGACCATGAGGGGAGAATTTGAGAGATAAGTGACACCATAAGACGAAACAACATTAGAATAATTGGGATTCCAGAAGAAGAAGAAACAGAGAGGGGAGCAGAAGGTCTATTGGAGAGAATCATTGGAGTGAATTTCCCTAATATGGCAAAGGGAACAAGCATCAAAATCCAGGAGATGCAGAGAACCCCCCGCAAAGTCAACAAGAATAGGTCCACACCCCGTCACCTAATAGTAAAATTGACAAGACTTAGTGACAAAGAGAAAATCCTGAAAGCAGCCCGAGAAAAGAAGTCTGTAACATACAATGGTAAAAATATTAGATTGGCGGCAGACTTATCCACAGAGACCTGGCAGGCCAGAAAGAGCTGGCATGATATATTCAGAGCACTCAACGAGAAAAACATGCAGCCAAGAATACTCTATCCAGCTAGGCTATCATTGAAAATAGAAGGAGAGATCAAAAGCCTCCAGGACACACAAAAACTGAAAGAATTTGCAAACACCAAACCAGCTCTCCAGGAAATATTGAAAGGGGTCCTCTAAGCCAAGAGAGAGCCTAAAAGTAGTAGATCAGAAAGGTACAGAGACAATATACAGTAACAGTCACCTTACAGGCTAATAATGGCACTAAATTCATATCTCTCAATAGTTACCCTGAATGTTAATGGGCTAAATGCCCCAATCAAAAGACACAGGGTATCAGAATGGATAAAAAAAACAAAACCCATCAGTATGTTGCCTACAAGAAACTCATTTTAGACGCGAAGACACCTCCAGATTTAAAGTGAGGGGGTGGAAAACAATTTACCATGCTAATGGGCATCAGAAGAAAGCTGGGGTGGCAATCCTTATATCAGATCAATTAGATTTTAAGCCAAAGACTATAATAAGAGATGAGGAAGGACACTATATCCTACTCAAAGGGTCTGTCCAACAAGAAGATCTAACAATTTTAAATATCTATGGCCCTAACGTGGGAGCAGCCAACTATATCAACCAATTAATAACAAAATCAAAGAAACACATCAATAATAATACAATAATAGTAGGGGACTTTAACACTCCCCTCACTGAAATGGACAGATCATCCAAGCAAAAGATCAACAAGGAAATAAAGGCCTTAAATGACACACTGGACCAGATGGACATCACAGATATATTCAGAACATTTCATCCCAAAGCAACAGAATACACATTCTTCTCTAGTGCACATGGAACCTTCTCCAGAATAGATCACATCCTGGGTCATATATCAGGTCTCAACCGGTATCAAAAGATTAGGATCATTCCCTGCATATTTTCAGACCACAATGCTCTGAAGCTAGAACTCAATCACAAGAGGAAAGCTGGAAAGAACCCAAATACATGGTGACTAAACAGCATCCTTCTAAAGAATGAATGGGTTAACCAGGAAATTAAAGAAGAATTGAAAAAATTCATGGAAACAAATGATAATGAAAACACAACAGTTCAAAATCTGTGGGACACAGCAAAGGCAGTCCTGAGAGGAAAATATATAGCAGTACAAGCCTTTCTCAAGAAACAAGAAAGGTCTCAAGTACACAACCTAACCCTACACATAAAGGAGCTGGAGAAAGAACAAGAAAGAAACCCTAAACCCAGCAGGAGAAGAGAAATCATAAAGATCAGAGCAGAAATCAATGAAATAGAAACCAAAAAAACAATAGAAAAAATCAATGAAACTAGGAGCTGGTTCTTTGAAAGAATCAATAAGATTGATAAACTCCTGGCCAGACTCATCAAAAAGAAAAGAGAAAGGACCCAAATCAATAAAATCATGAATGAAAGAGGAGAGATCACAAATAACACCAAAGAAATACAGACAATTATAAGAACATACTATGAGCAACTCTACGCCAACAAATTGGACAATCTGGAAGAAATGGATGCATTCCTAGAGACATATAAACTACCACAACTGAACCAGGAAGAAATAGAAAACCTGAACAGGCCCATAACCAGTAAGGAGATTGAAACAGTCATCAAAAATCTCCAAACAAACAAAAGCCCAGGGCCAGACGGCTTCCCAGGGGAATTCTACCAAACATTTCAAGAAGAACTAATTCCTATTCTCTTGAAACTGTTCCAAAAAATAGAAACGGAAGGAAAACTTCCAAACTCATTTTATGAGGCCAGCATCACCTTGATCCCAAAACCAGACAAGGATCCCACCAGAAAAGAGAACTACAGACCAATATCCTTGATGAACACAGATGCAACAATTCTCGCCAAAATACTAGCCAATAGGATTCGACAGTACATTAAAAGGATTATTCACCACGATCAAGTGGGATTTATTCCAGGGCTGCAGGGTTGGTTCAACATCCGCAAATCAATAAATGTGATAGAACACATTAATAAAAGAAAGAACAAGAACCTTATGATACTCTCAATAGATGCTGAAAAAGCATTTGACAATGTACAGCATCCCTTCCTCATCAAAACTCTTCAAAGTGTGGGGATAGAGGGCACATACCTCAATATTATCAAAGCCATCTATGAAAAACCCACCGCAAATATCATTCTCAATGGAGAAAAACTGAAAGCTTTTCCGTTAAGGTCAGGAACACGGCAGGGATGTCCATTATCACCACTGCTATTCAACATAGTACTAGAAGTCCTAGCCTCAGCAATCAGACAAGAAAAAGAAATTAAAGGCATCCAAATTGGTAAAGAAGAAGTCAAACTATCACTCTTCGCAGATGATATGATACTATATGTGGAAAACCCAAAAGACTCCACTCCAAAACTGCTAGAACTTATACAGGAATTCAGCAAAGTGTCAGGATATAAAATCAATGCACAGAAATCAGTTGCATTTCTGTACACCAACAACAAGACTGAAGAAAGAGAAATTAAGGAGTCAATCCCAATTACAATTGTACCCAAAACTATAAGATACCTAGGAATAAACCTAACCAAAGAGACTAAGAATCTATACAGAGAAAATTATAAAGTACTCATGAAAGAAATTGAGGAAGACACAAAAAAAATGGAAAAATGTTCCATGCTCCTGGATTGGAAGAATAAATATTGTGAAAATGTCTATGCTACCTAAAGCAATCTACACATTTAATGCAATCCCTATCAAAAGACCATCCATTTTTTTCAAAGAAATGGAACAAATAATCCTAAAATTTATATGGAACCAGAAAAGACCTCGAATAGCCAAAGGAATATTGAAGAACAAAGCCAAAGTTGGTGGCATCACAATTGCGGCCTTCAAGCTCTATTACAAAGCTGTCATCATCAAGACAGCATGGTACTGGCACAAAAACAGACACATAGATCAGTGGAACAGAATAGAGAGCCCAGAAATCGACCCTCAACCCTATGGTCAACTCATCTTCGATAAAGCAGGAAAGAATGTCCAGTGGAAAAATGACAGCCTCTTCAATAAATGGTGCTGGGAAAATTGGACAGCCACATGCAGAAAAATGAAATTGGACCACTTCCTTACACCACACACGAAAATAGACTCCAAATGGATGAAGGACCTCAATGTGAGAAAGGAATCCATCAAAATCCTTGAGGAGAATGCAGGCAGCAACCTCTTCGACCTCAGCCGTAGCAACATCTTCCTAGGAACAACGGCAAAGGCAAGGGAAGCAAGGGCAAAAATGAACTATTGGGATTTCATCAAGATCAAAAGCTTTTGCACAGCAAAGGAAACAGTTAACCAAACCAAAAGACAACTGACAGAATGGGAGAAGATATTTGCAAACGACATATCAGATAAAGGGCTAGTATCCAAAATCTATAAGGAACTTAGCAAACTCAACCCCCAAAGAACAAACAATCCAATCAAGAAATGGGCAGAGGACATGAACAGACATTTCTGCAAAGAAGACATCCAGATGGCCAACAGACACATGAAAAAGTGCTCCACGTCACTCGGCATCAGGGAAATACAAATCAAAACCACAATGAGATATCACCTCACACCAGTCAGAATGGCTAAAATTCACAAGTCAGGAAATGACAGATGCTGGCGAGGATGTGGAGAAAGGGGAACCCTCCTCCACTGTTGGTGGGAATGCAAGCTGGTGCAACCACTCTGGAAAACAGCATGGAGGTGCCTCAAAATGTTGAAAATAGAACTACCCTATGACCCAGCAATTGCACTACTGGGTATTTACCCTAAAGATACAAACATAGTGATCCGAAGGGGCACGTGTACCCGAATGTTTATAGCAGCAATGTCTACAATAGCCAGACTATGGAAAGAACCTAGATGTCCATCAACAGATGAATGGATCAAGAAGATGTGGTATATATACACAATGGAATACTATGCAGCCATCAAAAGAAATGAAATCATGCCATTTGCGACGACATGGATGGAACTAGAGCGTATCATGCTTAGTGAAATAAGTCAATCGGAGAAAGACAACTATCATATGATCTCCCTGATATGAGGACATGGAGAAGCAACATGGGGGGTTAGGGGGATAGGAGAAGAGTAAATGAAACAAGATGGGATTGGGAGGGAGACAAACCATAAATGACTCTTAATCTCACAAAACAAACTGGGGGTTGCTGGGTGGAGGTGGCGTTGGGAGAGGGGGAGCGGGCTATGGACATTGGGGAGGGGAGGCGACCCATAAGAGACTATGGACTCTGAAAAACAACCTGAGGGTTTTGAAGGGTCAGGGGTGGGAGGTTGGGGCAACCTGAGGGTTTTGAAGGGTCAGGGGTGGGAGGTTGGGGGAACAGGTGGTGGGTAATGGGGAGGGCACGTCTTGCATGGAGCACTGGGTGTTGTGCAAAAAGAATGAATACTGTTACACTGAAAAAATAAATAAAATGAAGAAAAAAAAAGTATAAGTCTCAAAAAATAAAGAAAAAAAAAAGAAACCATGTTTTCTGGAAAGGCAAAGAGAAAACCATAACAGATCAATTAACCTAAGAAAACTTTCCCCTTTTAAACAGAGAGGAAACCAGCTTTTTTATATCAGTGTGTTTTTATTTTTAAGCATGCAGTCTTACGATAGTGAGTTTACTAGGTTTCCGTCCCATCGTGAACGATGTCACAGACAAAGGGAGGGGGATCTTTCAGATGCTGTTCTGCTTGCGTCCCTCAAGGGAACTTAGGAGTGTCTTAGCTAAAGTCTGTCCATATAAGCCCCGGACCAGACTACTCCGTGGAGTAGATGACCGTTATGCCATATGAAGCCCTGCAAGACTCAGGGTGCAGCCCATTTAGACTCCATAGCTGAAATGGTGGAGCCATACACAAACATTCACACAGTCAGACACTCTTTAGATTCAAACAGGTTGGACACCTCCCCCTGGGTATCCCTGGCTAATGGGAGGTGATTAGTCTTCCCTTCCATTCTATATGAGTAAGAGTGAGTTTCTATGGTCACAGGCAATGGGGGATGATAACACAGTGTTTTTGCAGTCCCTCAACGTTGGGGCACTTTCCCAATCTCTCAAGGCCAAATGGCCCTTTTCCTTGGAAGTATAATTTATGTGGAGGTATGCCAGGAGAGTGCTAAATCACCCTGGTGGCTGTTTTTCTTTCTTATTCCATCCTGACCATACCTAAAATTCCTTTTCTGAAGATTTCCCTTTATAAACATTTTACAACTTTCCTTTGTATTCAGGTTTTGTCCCTAGTAATTATTTATTTATTTTTTTTTCAAACAACCATTTCATTTAGGACAAAATTACCTTCTTTATTTAATAAACTGCATCTCCATTTCTTAAATATTTCTTACCTATCATTTACTTTCCTCTATACAGAATTGTTTTCTTTATTTCCATCAGTCTATGTTACACAAAGCAGAATTCTGTACTCTTAGAAACACCTTAATCTCTAGTGAAGACTAAGTATTAACCAATTGTGAGCTGTTACAACAGAATTCTTTAGATGGCAAATTATGGATCAGTTAAGCACAAAACATGTTTACCAACAGATTTAAATACTCTTCATTTCTTTGCTATAAGAAGTTAAAAGCACAAACCTATGTTAAGTAATCAATGCTTTAGTATTTTATTCTATCTGAAAAAGAACTAGATGTCTAACAAATTTAATTTTATTTGTCATTCAACCAAAACATTAAAGTTTCAGGTTACCAAAGACTTTGAAAGCTATCTCAGCAATTACCCATTAAAATTTTGAGACAGGGGCACTGGGTGGCTCAGTGGGTTAAAGTCTCTGCCTTCAGCTCAGGTCATGATCTCAGGGTCCTGGGATTGAGTCCCACATCTGGCTCTCTGCTCAGCGGGGATCCTGCTTCTCCCTCTCTCTCTGCCTGCCTATCTGGCTACTAGTGATCTCTATCTGTCAAAAAAATAAATAAAATCTTAAAAAAACAACTTTGAGACAGACAATTAACCATCAGTTTAGTAATTTCTTTGCTAGCAAATTTTAACAAATAACATGAGCTTATTTGACCTTCAGTAAACTTTGAAGTTCTACATTTACTGCTGATAACTTAAAAGACATGTCTATCTTAATTAAACCACCAAACTTCACTTAGGTTTAAGTAGTCCAAGTCAGGCCAGAGAAAGCAGGGAACTTCCCCAAAACAAGAAGAGTTTCGGCAGCTGCTTGGGAATTTTCCCTAAGGTCTCTGTCCTGAGTTAGACTAACCCGAGTTGGCTCCAGTTACAGCCATTGGCTCCCCTATATCCTCCGTTTCCTTTGGCAAATCGTCAATCTCATCTAGAGGTTTCCAGGAAGCTAGAGAAACCAGCTCAAAAGAGTGTTGTGGATCTAATGCCTAATGAATATTATCCCAGACCTGCATAGTATCAGGGGGAACAACAGTGTGGCTGCGTATTTTGATCTGGTTCTCTATTTCTTGCCACACTCTTTGCCATGCATCCAAACTCACGGTTCCTTCTTTGGCAAACCATGGGCATAATTCTGAAACCGTACAAAAAAATTGCTGCAAAGCCTTCTTAGAGACCTTGGACCCTTTCTTCTTTAAAAGGGCCTGTAATGCAGTGAAAAAAATATCCTGTTCTAAAGACTGAGAATTCCCCATGTTATTTTACTCCTGCTGTCACCCATCAACCCGGGCTCCTCTTACCTGACTGTCAGTAACTACTTACCTGTATGTGCACTCCCTTGAAATGTGCTCAGGTCCCTGTTCAGGCACCACTTGTGATGGCCAGTGCAGCAAATCGACCAGGAACGTGAGGGTAAGATGATGGTGAAAAGAAGACGTTCAGAGACAAAGAGATGGGGGCAGTAGGAGCACTGAGGAGGATGTCCAACAGTGCCGAGTTTATTCAAGGCAGCAAGGCATTATATAGCCAACAGTAACTATTTTTAATTGATTACAAAAGAATTTGCTACATGCACAAAAAAACCTCCAGACTTCCCCATTATCTACTTCTCAAGGTCTAAATGCAGACTCTCCAAGGCCAGTGGTCTCTGTCTTCAGATAATTCCTTAACCAGCTGCACTGACTCCAAAGTGACTCAAAACATACAAGAAGTAACAACAAACCTGAGAGTGATGCATGAACTGTGCTGGAACAGCAAGGACCAGTTATGAATTTATGACCCTAACCAAATTGCTCTCATCTAACTAGTAAACGTGTGGGAAGTCACGTGGGCAAGTGCACAACACATAGCACAGACCCTTTCTCAGTGCTACTCAACTTTTCTGTCCTAAGCCTTTTGTTAGGCTATTCTGACTTTAAAGGAGACACAAGTCAGGGTCTGGTTTGGTCCTCATCTCAAGACTTATCACGGCCTCCCACATAAACAGAATAAACTGGAACAAGTAGAGAAAGAATTGTTGAGAGTAGCACAAATCTTGAAGGAACCCCAAATGGCTGCTTCCATTATGAATCCCTATAAAAAGTGTTCTGTGAAAGTGAAATGCCTAAATGACATGAGCACAAAAGAGAGGTTGTCTCCTCTCACATCCAACTCAATCAATGTGCTCAAAGAGAATGGTCACTTGGACAATACCATTGGAGTCATTAATGCTTTTTTGACCATGATAAGCATCCACGTTGGAGAAGTACTGTGCACAGTGACCACTGCATCTCCTTTTGATGAAGCCACTCTTACTGAATAAAAAATGATCCTGAATAGCTTCCTAAATAAAGGTCAGGTCTTCAAATTGGAAGTTAAGACTCATCCATCAATCATGCATGGAATGATTGTCTGTATTGGAGAGAAATACGCGGATACGCCTGTTAAAACCAAGATTCGGATGCTGAGCAGGGCCATGCTGGAAGTTTTCTGAAAGTGTTGATTCTCTGTCAGTGAAAATTCCTAAACTTGGAGCAACAATAAAATGCTTCCTGAACAACAACAACAACAAAAATACAGAAAGGGAAATTAGGGAATTGATTCCATTTACTGTAGCACAAAGAACCGTAAGATTCCTGGGAAGAAACCTAACCGAAGAGGTAAAGGATCTGTACTCGAGGAACTACAGAACAGTCATGAAAGAAATTGAAGGAGACACAAAAAGATGGAAGACCATTCCAGGCTCATGGATCGGAAGAATAAACATTGTTAAAATGTCTATACTGCCTAGAGTAAACTCTACTTTCAATGCCATTCTGATGAAAATTCCACTGGCATTTTTCAAAGAGTTGGAATAAACAATGATAAAATTTGTATGGAACCAGAAGAGACCCCAAATTGCTAAGGAAATGCTGAAAACGAAAAAAAAAAAAAAAAAAAAACCTGCAGACACCACAGTTGCCTGATTTTAAGCTTTACTAGAAGGCTGTGGTCACCAAAACAGCAAGGTACTGGCACAAAAAACAGAAACATAGAAACATATGTTCCACATAGACCAGTGGAATAGAGTGGCGAAGCCAGGTATGGACCCTCAACTCTATGGTCAAATAATCTTTGACAAAGCAAGAAAAAATATACAGTGGAAAAAAGACAGTCTCTTCAATAAATGGTGTGGGGACAATTCGACAACAATGTGTAAAGGAATGAAACTCCACCATTTTCTTACATCAAACACAAAGATAAACTCAAAATGCATAAAAGACCTCAATGTTGAGGGAGGAATCCATCAGAATCCTGGAGGAGAACATAGGCAATAACCTCTTCGATATCAGCCACAGCAACTTCTTTCAAGATATGTCTCCAAAGGCAAAGGAAACAAAAGCAAAAATGAACTTTTGGGGCTTCATCAAGATCAAAATCTTCTGCACAGCAAAGGAAACAGTCAACAAAACAAAGAGGCAACCCACAGAATGGGAGATGATATTCGCAAATGACAGTACAAAGACCTGATATCCAGGGTCTATAAAGAACTCCTCAGGCTCAACACACACAAAACAGATAATCACATCAAAAAATGGGCAGAAGACATGAAGAGACACTTTTCCAAATAAGACATACAAATGGCTAACAGACACATGAAAAAATGATAACTTAAAAACAATGCACACAAGCATTCCCTTTTGTCTTTTAAAACCCTTAACTTTTAATCCATAAGGGGACACAAATTGGGTTGCTACCAAATCTATGCTTTCATAATTGCAATTCTGAGAACCCAAATACATATTTTCCTTTACATTGTTTATAATGAAGTATGGTTGCAGTCTGTGAGGTTTGCTCCTTGAGGTAAAAGGAACCCCTATATTTGTCATCAGGTTATGTAACGTTCTTTTGAGAATCCATAGCTATGTAAGTGGTATGACTACCAATGATCTACATTTAGATCCTTTCCATTCTCCTGAACTTTACCCACATACGAACTTATCCTGTCAACATTTTAAGGAAGTTATAGCTCCACTGACTTTGTCAAACTAAAATTCAATGTTTATATTATTAAGATAGTGTACATGTTGACAACTGAGTCATTAGCACTGTGGTTGCATTTCTTTAAAGACATAACTATTTTCATTTTCTTCCTTGTTAATTACACCTCATCTTGGTTAGTTGATTTTAATTTGCTTCTCTTCAATGTGTATATACATCCTCTTGATAAATATTCTGTAGAAATTGTGAACACTTCAGAATTCTCCCAATTTCTTCTTTCTATGCAACCACCTTTGTCTTCCTGGTCTCGCTCAGAGTGCGTGTGTGAGGCTTACCTGCACAGAGCTCTCCTAAAGTCTCATCAGTATCAAGACCCATCCCTGGTCTCCTTCTTTTTAACCCATGCTGTCCTCCTTCTTGATTTGCTCCCTTATTCTAGAGGAGCGTTTTTTTCCTAATCTTTTCTTCTGGAATTCCTATTATGTGCCTTTTTGTTTTTTTTAAATTGAACTTCAAATTTATTTCCTATTTCCACCCTCTTTTCATGTTTGCCTTTTAGTTCTACATTGTCTCTACTGTCACAATTTAAATATTATTTTATTATTATATTCATTTATTTCTCTAATGCTGTTTTTCTAACATCATGTTGTAGCTAATGCCCATTCTTATCTTTCTGGACAGATTAATCACAGTTCCTTTTTTACTTATTTTGAGTTAATATATATTCACTTCTTTTTTATCCATTCATCAGTCAATGGACATTTGGGCTCCCTCCATATTTTGGATATTGTTTTAGAAACACAAAGTTCAGGAACACTCCCACACCCCTGGGACAACCTCTGAGGGAATCACTGTAGGCACACACTGTGAGAAGCTGAGGATTTTGGCAGTGCTAACAGAAATAGAGACTCTTTGTCCTGGGGCATTTAGTGGAGAGAGGAAACTGTAATATCCCTGTTCTGGGCCAGAAATTTAGGTGTGGCCATTTTTTTTTTTTTCTCAGACCCTCAGAAGAGGCTCGGAAAGCCATCAGGGAAACAAAGCACAGAAGACAAGTTTATGCTGAGCCTATCCCCCTGATTGTGGGCAGGGCAACTCTGCTCAAGCAGGGCTACATGAGAAAAAAGAATGTCAGGCTGTTCCTCCAGAAGACAGGCTGAAAGAACAAGAGAACAGCAACCCTATGGACCCCATAAGTCTAAAATATCAATGCCAGGGGAAAATAGTGTATTGAGATCCAGGCATTGTCTAATCGCTTATTATTATCATTATTTTTAGATAAAACTCTCTCTTGGGTGCCTGGGTGGCTCAGTGGTTGGGCCTCTGCCTTCGGCTCGGGTCGTGATCTCAGGGTCCTGGGATCAAGTCCCGCATTGGGCTCTCTGCTCAGCAGGAAACCTGTTTCTCCCCTCTCTCTGCCTGCCTCTCTACCTACTTGTGATCCCTTTCTTTCTGTCAAATAAATAAAGAAAATCTTTAAAAAACACTCTTTTTTCTTTCTTTTATTCTTGTCCTTTTTTTCTTTTTACTTTTTCTCATTTCAACTAGATGTTTATTACATCAACTTATAATTTATACTTGCTTTGTAACTTGTATTTTTTCACATCTTTATATTTATAGATATATGTTTTGTTGTACTCCTTTTTTCAGTGTTCAATTTTACATATATACACAAGTCATACTTTCCTTGTAATTTTGGGAAGTAGTGTATTCTAACACACAAACCAAAATACACCCAAAAACAAGTGAAACACCCTGCTTTGTCCACACTAAGGTATTTTAGCCCCCTTCTCATCACTCCCTTTTTCACAATTTTTTACTTTTATAAATTTTATTCTCATGTTTCATTTTGGCTTGGTTTTTCTGGTAGTGTCTTCTGATTGCTCAGGATTTTGCTAGGGTGTATTTTCCTTGGTTAATGAGTGGCTGATATTTTGGACTTTGCTCATCCACTCAACCATTGCTCAACAAAATGACTAGGAGAAGGAACCCTCAACAAAGAAAAGAAGCAGGGGCACCTAAGTGGCTCCGTCATTAAGCATCTGCCTTCAGCCAAGGCTATAATCTAAAGGTCCTGGGATTAAGTCCAGAATCAGGCTCTCTGCTCCACAGAAAGCTTGTTTCTCCCTCTCCCACTCCCCTTGCTTGTGTTTCCTCTTTTGCTGTGTCTCCCTCTGTCAAAGAAAAAAAAATAAAATCTTTAAAAAAAGAAAAGAAACAGAGACAATGTCATCTGCCACAGAAATAATGGATATGGATACAAGCAAAATGGCAGGGACAGACTTCAGAATAGCATTCATAAAGTAAGTAGATAGGCTTCAAAAAAGACTTAATGACAATATAGAATCATGAAGAGTAGAAATAAGATTTAATCAGGCCAAACTAAAAAAAATTATGAATGATATTCAGTCTAAATTGGATATTCAAAAAGCCAAGGTAACTGAGGCAGAAGAGAGAATTAGTGATCTAGAAGACAAGGTGATGGAAAAAAAGGAAGATGAGGGAAACAGAGATAAGCCAGTAGCAGCACACGAGAAAGGGTTGCAGAGATAAATGATGTCATGAAACATTCCAATATCAGAATTATTGGGATCCCCAAGGGGGTGGAGAGAGAGAGGGCCAGAGGGTATATTTGAACAAATCATAGCAGGAACTTCCTTCCCTGGGGAAGGAAAGAAATATTCGAGTCCAAGAGACAGAAAGGACCCCTCCCAAAATCAATAAAAATAGATCAGCATCCCTATATATAATAGTGAAGCTTGCAAATTTTACAGCCAAGGTAACAATCTTAAGAATATCCAGAGTTAGGTTGGAGACAAGATGCCGGGAAAGTAGAAGGAGGTACTGTATCAACCTGTACCCTAAAGTGAGCTGATTACCTATCAAAGAACTCCGATCACCCATGAAATCAGCCTGAGATCAGAATTATACACGTCTGGATCTCTGAGGGGGCAGAAGACACCAGTGGTCAGGGAAAGCAGAGTGGGAACATCAGACTGATATCAGAAGATAAAGAAAAGGGGGAGGGAGACACCAGAGGCAACCAATTGGAAAGTAATATGAGAGTGCCCTGCATCTGGTGACCGCTTTAACTTGGAGTCTGTTGAAAGCACTCAAAAAGAGCAAAGGATCACGGGGGAAATTGTGGGAATTGGGGCAATTAGGGACAGGGGCTTAAGTCCCTGGACCCAGGACAGCCTCCCCTGGCACTGAGCCAGAGAGAGTGTGGTGGAGAAACCAGGTCTTGGACCCTGAGCTGCCAGCATGCCCGAGAACGCATGGGGTCTGGCTCCTGTGAGGGGCTGGGAGCCTCGCCAGATGGCAGAATGCCGCACCACACTATCAGAGCCTGAGACGTGTGCACCGCACACCCTCCCTTGAGAGAGATGCCCAAAGGCCCAGTCCAGCGCTGTTAGCCACACCACACTATCAGATCCTGAGATGAGCATGCCCCACACCCTCCCCACACCCTCCTGAGAGTTGTGCATCAACACGATGCTCTCAGACCCAGAAGGGCCAGGCACTCCCAGCCCTGGCCAGCGGGAATATCTCAGTGTGTGATCACTGCTTGGAACCTCTCTGGTGCTCTGGAGCTGCCCAGACAGCCGCCTCTGCAATGGTTTTGAGTACAAGCAGGAGATCCTGCATTCCCAGGGACTGTGACCCAGAACCTGTTCTGCCAGCAGCTCTGCAGCACCCACAGGGGAGCAGATGGAGGCTTCTCTCTGAGAGGGAGGTCGGGGTGAGTTTGTTTTCCTCTAAACCTCCAAAAGCCATCAAAAGCTGTCAACGCAAGAGAAAAAACAAAAACAAAAACAAAAACAAAAATGAACAAACAAACATAAAAACCTCCAGAGAACAAAAGCCTGAAAAACCGGTTTCCTCAGAGCCCACCCTCGTGAGGGGGGTGGAAGGACTTAATGCAGGGAACATCATTGACTGAAAGTCCACGTGGCAGGCCCCTCCCCCAGAAAAAAAAAAAAAGACAACAAGAGAACAATCACCACTACTTCATAGATACAACTTTTATTTTTACTCGTTCCCACGATTCTGGTTCATTTTTTAAATATAGATAATATTTTTTATTTATTTATTTTTTGGTTTTTTATTTATTTATTTATTTTTATTTTTTTCCATTTTATTTATATTTTTCAGCGTAACAGTATTCATTGATTTGCACAACACCCAGTGTTCCATGCAAAACGTGCCCTCCCTATTACCCACCACCTGTTCCCCCAACCTCCCACCCATGACCCTTCAAAACCCTCAGGTTGTTTTTCAGAGTCCATAGTCTCTTATGGTTCGCCTCCCCTCCCCAATGTCCATAGCCCCCTCCCCCTCTCCCAATCCCACCTCCCCCCAGCAACCCAAAATTTGTTCTGTGGAATTAAGAGTCATTTATGGTTTGTCTCCCTCCCAATCCCATCTTGTTTCATTTATTCTTCTCCTATCCCCCTAACCCCCCATGTTGCTTCTCCATGTCCTCATATCAGGGAGATCATATGATAGTTGTCTTTCTCCGATTGACTTATTTCACTAAGCATGATACGCTCTAGTTCCTTCCACGTCGTCACAAATAGCAAGATTTAATTTCTTTTGATGGCTGCATAGTATTCCATTGTGTCTATATGCCACATCTTCTTTATCCACTCATCTGTTGATGGACATCTAGGCTCTTTCCATAGTTTGGTTATTGTAGACATTGCTGCTATAAACATTCACATGCACGTGCCCCTTCAGATTACCACGTTTGTGTCTTTAGGGTAAATAATAAGTAGTGCAATTGCTTGGTCATAGGGTAGTTCTATTTTCAACATTTTGAGGAACCTCCATGCTGTTTGACAGAGTGGTTGCACCAGCTGGCATTCCCACTAACAGTGTGGGAGGGTTCCCCTTTCTCCGCATCCTCGCCCGCATCTGTCATTTCCTGACTTGTTAATTTTAGCCATTCTGACTGGTGTGAGGTGATATCTCATTGTGGTTTCGATTTGTATTTCCCTGATGCTGAGTGACGTGGAGCACTTTTTCATGTGTCTGTTGGCCATCTGGATGTCTTCTTTGCAGAAATGTCTGTTCATGTCCTCTGCCCATTTCTTGATTGGATTGTTTGTTCTTTGGGGGTTGAGTTTGCGAGGTTCCTTATAGATTTTGGATACTAGCCCTTTATCTGATATGTCGTTTGCAAATATCTTCTCCCATTCTGTCAGTTGTCTTTTGGTTTTGTTAACTGTTTCCTTTGCTGTGCAAAACTTTTGATCTTGATGAAATCCCAATAGTTCCTTTTGCCCTTGCTTCCCTTGCCTTTGCCGTTGTTCCTAGGAAGATGTTGCTATGGCTGAGGTCGAAGAGGATGCTGCCTGCATTCTCCTCAAGGATTTTGATGGATTCCTTTCTCACATTGAGGTCCTTCATCCATTTGGAGTCTATTTTCGTGTGTGGTGTAAGGAAGTGGTCCAATTTCATTTTTCTGCATGTGGCTGTCCAATTTTCCCAGCACCATTTATTGAAGAGGCTGTCTTTTTTCCATTGGACATTTTTTCCTGCTTTATCAAAAATGAGTTGACCATAGAGTTGAGGGTCGATTTCTGGGCTCTCTATTCTGTTCCACTGATCTATGGGTCTGTTTTTGTGCCAGTACCATGTTGTCTTGATGACGACAGCTTTGTAATAGAGCTTGAAGTCCGGAATTGTGATGCCACCAACTTTGGCTTTCTTTTTCACTATTCCTTTGGCTATTCGAGGTCTTTTCTGATTCCATATAAATTTGAGGATTATTTGTTCCATTTCTTTGAAAAAAAATGGATAATATTTTGATAGGGATTGCATTAAATGTGTAGATTGCTTTAGGTAGCATGGATATTTTCACAATATTTATTCTTCCAATCCAGGAGCATGGAACATTTTTCCATTTTTTTGTGTCTTCCTCAATTTCTTTCATGAGTACTTTATAATTTTCTGTGTATAGATTCTTAGCCTCTTTGTTTAGGTTTATTCCTAGGTATCTTATTGTTTTGGGTGCAATTATAAATGGGATTGACTCCTTAATTTCTCTTTCTTCTGTCTTGTTGTTGGTGTACAGAAATGCAACTGATTTCTGTGCATTGGTTTTATATCCTGACACTTTACTGAATTCCTGGACAAGTTCTAGCAGTTTTGGAGAGGAGTCTTTTGGTTTTTCCACATATAGTATCATATCATCTGCGAAGAGTGATAGTTTGACTTCTTCTTTACCAATTTGGATGCCTTTAATTTCTTTTTGTTGTCTGATTACTGAGGCTAGGACTTCCAGTACTATGTTGAATAGCAGTGGTGATAATGGACATCCCTGCCGTGTTCCTGACCTTAACGGAAAAGCTTTCAGTTTTTCTCCATTGAGAATGATATTTGCGGTGGGTTTTTCATAGATGGCTTTGATAATATTGAGGTATGTGCCCTCTATCCCCACACTTTGAAGAGTTTTGATCAGGAAATGATGCTGTATTTTGTCAAATGCTTTTTCAGCATCTCTTGAGAGTATCATATGGTTCTTGTTCTTTCTTTTATTAATGTGTACTATACCATTGATTGATTTGTGGCTGTTGAACCAACCCTACAGCCCTGGAATAAATCCCACTTGATCGTGGTAATCCCACATAATCCTTTTAATGTACTGTTGAATCCTATTGGCTAGTATTTTGGCGAGAATTTTTGCATCTGTATTCATCAAGGATATTGGTCTGTAGTTCTCTTTTTTGGTGGGATCCTTGTCTGGTTTTGGGATCAAGGTGATGCTGGCCTCATAAAATGAGTTCGGAAGTTTTCCTTCCATTTCTTTTTTTTTTTTTTTTGGAACAGTTTCAGGAGAATAGGAATTAGATCTTCTTTAAATGTTTGGTAGAATTCCCCTGGGAAACCGTCTGGCCCTGGGCTTTTGTTTGTTTGGAGATTTTTGATGACTGTTTCAATCTCCTTCCTGGTTATGGGCCTATTCAGGTTTTCTATTTCTTCCTGGTTCAGTTGTGGTAGTTTATGTGTCTCTAGGAATGCATCCATTTCTTCCAGATTGTCAAACTTTTTGGCGTAGAGTTGCTCATAGTGTGTTCTTCTAATTGTCTGTATTTCTTTGGTGTTAGTTGTGATCTCTCCTCTTTCATTCATGATTTTATTGATTTGGGTCCTTTCTCTTTTCTTTTTGATGAGTCTGGCCAGGGGTTTATCAATCTTATTAATTCTTTCAAAAAACCAGCTCCTCGTTTCATTGATTATTTCTATTGTTTTTTTGGGGGGGGGTTGTATTTCATTGATTTCTGCTCTGATCTTTATGATTTCTCTTCTCCTGCTGGGTTTAGGGTTTCTTTCTTGTTCTTTCTCCAGCTCCTTTACGTGTAGGGTTAGGTTGTGTACTTAGACCTTTCTTGTTTCTTGAGAAAGGCTTGTACCACTATATATTTTCCTCTCAGGACTGCCTTTGCTGTGTCCCACAGGTTTTTAAACCATTAAGTTTTCATTACCATTTGTTTCCATGAATTTTTTAAATTCTTCTTTAATTTCCTGGTTGACCCATTTATTCTTTAGAAGGATGCTGTTTAGTCTCAATGTATTTGGGTTCTTTCCAGCTTTCCTCTTGTGATTGAGTTCTAGCTTCAGAGCATTATGGTCTAAAATATGCAGGGAATGACCCTAATCTTTTGATACCGGCTGAGACCTGATTTGTAACCCAGGATGTGATCTATTCTGGAGAAGGTTCCATATGCACTAGAGAAGAATGTGTATTCTGTTGCTTTGGGATGAAATGTTCTGAATATATCTGTGATGTCTATCTGGTCCAGTGTGTCATTTAAGGGCTTTATTTCCCTTGTTGATCTTTTGCTTGGATGATCATTTTATTGAGGGGAGTGTTAAATTCCCCTATTATTATTGTTTTATTATTGATGTGTTTCTTTGATTTTGTTATTAATTGGTTGATATAGTTGGCTGCTCCCACGTTAGGGGCATAGATATTTAAAATGGTTAGATCTTCTTGTTGGACAGACCCTTTGAGTCGGATATAGTGTCCTTCCTCATCTCTTATTATAGTCTTTGGCTTAAAATCTAATTGATCTGATATAAGGATTGCCACCCCAGCTTTCTTCTGATGCCCATTAGCATGGTAAATTGTTTTCCACCCCCTCACTTTAAATCTGGAGGTGTCTTCGCGTCTAAAATGAGTTTCTTGTAGGCAACATACTGAGGGGTTTTGTTTTTTTATCCATTCTGATACCCTGTGTCTTTTGATTGGGGCATTTAGCCCATTAACATTCAGGGTAACTATTGAGAGATATGAATTTAGTGCCATTATTAGCCTGTAAGGTGACTGTTACTGTATATTGTCTCTGTACCTTTCTGATCTACTACTTTTAGGCTCTCTCTTTGCTTAGAGGACCCCTTTCAATATTTTCTGTAGAGCTGGTTTGGTGTTTGCAAATTCTTTCAGTTTTTGTTTGTCCTGGAAGCTTTTGATCTCTCCTTCTATTTTCAATGATAGCCTAGCTGGATAGAGTATTCTTGGCTGCATGTTTTTCTCGTTGAGTGCTCTGAATATATCATGCCAGCTCTTTCTGGCCTGCCAGGTCTCTGTGGATAAGTCTCCCGCCAATCTAATATTTTTACCATTGTAGGTTATAGACTTCTTTTCCCGGGCTGCTTTCAAGATTTTCTCTTTGTCACTAAGACTTGTCAATTGTACTATTAGGTGACGGGGTGTGGACCTATTCTTGTTGACTTTGAGGGGGGTTCTCTGCATCTCCTGGATTTTGATTCTTGTTCCCTTTGCCATATTAGGGAAATTTTCTCCAATGATTCTCTCCAATAGACCGTCTGCTCCCCTCTCTGTTTCTTCTTCTTCTGGAATCCCAATTATTCTAACGTTGTTTCATCTTATGGTGTCACTTATCTCTCGAATTCTCCCCTCATGGTCCTGTAGCTGTTTGTCCCTCTTTTGTTCGGCTTCTTTATTCTCTGTCATTTGGTCTTCTATATCACTAATTCTTTATTCTGCCTCATTGATCCTAGCAGTGTGAGCCTCCATTTTTGATTGCACCTCATTAATAGCTTTTTTGATTTCAACTTGGTTAGATTTTAGTTCTTTAATTTCTCCAGAAAGGGCTTTAATATCTCCAGAGAGGGTATATCTAATATCTCCCATGCCTCTTTTGAGCCCGGCTAGAATGTTCAGAATCGTCATTCTGAACTCTTGATCTGACATATTACCAATGTCTGTGTTGACTAGGTCCCTAGCTTTCGGTACTGCCTCTTGTTCTTTTGTTTGTGGTGATTTTTTCCGCCTTGTAATTTTGTCCAGATAAGAGGATATGAAGGAGCAAATAAAATACTAAAAGGGTGGCAAAGACCCCAGAAAAATGCGCTGTAACCGAATGAGAAGAGACCCCAAATTGTGGGGGGGAGAAAGGGGATAAAAAGAGGTTCAGAAAAAAAAGAAAAAAATTTAAAAAATAAAACAAATAAAGAAAAAATATAAAAAAGAAAGAAAATATATATATATTTAGATAAACTAGTCAAACAACGTTTAAAAAGAAAAGGGTAAAAGTTTTAAAAAATTTAGCAGAAGAAGAAAAAAGAAAAAAAATTGAAACAAGAAAAAAAAATTGAAGTAGCTGCAAGACTAAAGAATCATGGGGAGAAAGCCATGAGTTCTGTGCTTTGCTTTCTCCTCCTCTGGAATTGCGCTGCTGTCTTAGGAATTGAATCTACTTTCCTTGATAGATGAACCTTTTCCTAGCTGGATATTTTGTTGATCTTTTGGGGGAGGGGCCTGTTGTAGTGACTCTCAAGTGTCTTTGCCCGATGTGGGATTGCACCGCCCTTACTGGCGGCCGGACTAAGTAATCGGCTCGGGTTCGCTTTTGGGAGCTTCTGTTCCCTGAACGCTTTCCGTAGAGTTCCAGAGGACAGGAATGAAAATGTTGGCCTCCTAGTCTCCGGCCCAGAGGAGCCGAGAGCCCGGGGCCCCACTCCTCTGTGCACCCCCAGAGGACAGCACCCAATCACTCCCGTATCCCCAACCTCTAGCCACGCTCCGAGCTCACCCAGCCCGCGACCAGTTCAAGGTAACCCCGAGCTGAGATTTCAGTCGTCAGCTCTGTCTCTGCAGCCAGCTTCTCCATTCTAATACCTGCGAACTCTGCGAAACTCCGACACCCCCGATCCTTCTGTGACCCTGCGGGACCTGGGGCCACGCTGACCCCACGTGGGCTTCACCCTGGTTTAGCCTCTGGAGCAATGTCCCTCAGTGGAACAGACTTTTAAAAGTCCTGATTTTGTGCTCCGTTCCTCTGCAGCTTTCCGGGAACCGGCCCCTCCCCCCGTGATCTATCTTCCCGTCGTTTTAGATTCACTTCTCCGCCAGTCCTACCTTTCAGAAAGTGGTTGATTTTCTGTTTCTAGAGTTGCTATTCTTCTTCTCTTCAATCTCCCGTTGGATTTGTAGGTGTTTGCAATGTTTAGATAAGCTATTGAGGTGATCTCCTGCTACCTGTTATAGTCTCAGCCTGCTACTTCTCTGCCATCTTGACTCCTCAATATAGATAATTTTTAACCTATATACCAACACAGTGAGATGTCCAGTACATCAAATTCCATAATAACCTTCTAACCTAAACTTTTTGATACATACAACAGTGTTTTTCTATTGCTTTTCTATTTTTTAATTTTTTTAGATTTTAGTTTAGTTTAATCTAGTTTATTCTTTTTTATTTTTATTTTCTAATATTCATATAGAGTTATCTTCAAGGTAACCCCCTTTCAGCAATCAATGCTACCCCTATAGGTAAACCAATTTTTAATCCCCCTTTATCTTATCAAAGTTGAGTCCTTTAACAAAGATATCAAGATACATCCAGGAATAATCAAAATAACGTTCCTCGCCCACACTGAGAATTTATAACCACTCTCCCATCGTTTTCTTCTGCCAGTGTTTCTGTGTATTTGTTTGTCCTGGTAGTATATAAATCTTATACGTGTTTTTTTTTTTTGGTTTTTTTTTTTTTTTTTGACAAGGTTCTTCCTTTTTTGCTTTTATATGTATATATATATATTTTTCTCTTGTCATATACTTTTATCAGTCTTTTTGTGTGTCTGTTTTTGTTTGTATACCTCATAAATCTTAACTTGGAGGCCATTTGGGCTGAGCCTTCTCTTTTATCTTCCCTTTTCTCTTCTCTCTCTCTCTCTCTCTTTTCTTTTTTTTGTCTCTATTTCTTTTTTTTTTTTCTTTTTTCTCTCATTTGGGTGGGGAATCCTGATTGCTCAGAAGTGTTCCAGGGTGCACCTTGTCTGCACCACAGTCGATACATCCAGCTACATCCGTTCAGTCATCTCTTACCAAAATGACTAGGAGGAGGAATGCCCAACAGACTAAAACTACAGAGGATGGGCCTTCTACAACAGAGCTAATGGCTATCGACATAGACAATATGTCTTCATTGGAGAAGTGTCTTTTCATATCTTTTGTCCATTTTTTGATATGATTATCTGTTTTGTGTGTGTTGAGTTTGAGGAGTTCTTTATAGATCCTGGATATCAACATATTTTCTGTACTGTCATGTGCAAATATCTTCTCCTCCCATGGGTTGCCTCTTTATTTTGTTGACAGTTTCCTTTGCTGTGCAGAAGCTTTTGATCTTGATGCCGTCCCAAAAGTTCATTTTCACTTTTGTTTCCTTTGCCTTTGGAGACATATCTTGAAAGAAGTTGCTGTGGCTGATGTTGAAGAATTTATGGCCTGTGTTCTCCTCTAGGATTCTGATGGATTCCTGCATCACACTGAGGTCTTTTATCCATTTCGAGTTTATTTTTGTGTATGGTGTAAGAGAATGGTCGAGTTTCATTCTTCAGCACATAGCTGTCCAATTTTCCCAGCACCATTTATTGAAGAGATTATCCCCCCCATTGGATATTTTTTCCTGCCTTTTCAAAGATTATTTGACCATAAATTTGAGGGTCCATATATGGGCTCTCTACTCTGTTCCACTGGTCTATGTGTCTGTTTTAATGCCAGTACCATGCTCTTTTGGTGATCACAGCTTTATAGTAAAGCTTGAAATCAAGCAATGCCATGCCCCCAGTCTTGTTTTTATTTTTCAAAATTTCCTTAGAAATTCGGTCTCTCTTCTGGTTCCATACAAATTTTAGGAATGTTTGCTCCAGCTCTTTGAAAAATGCCAGTGGAATTTTGATCAGAATGGCATTGAAAATATAAATTGCACTAGGCAGTGTAAACATTTTAAGAATGTTTTATTTTCTTATGCAAGAATTTCCCGCCAGCACACTCAGCCCCAACCATATCTTTTAGACCTCTTTGAAAGGCCTCTCTACCCATGTGTACACAGACTGGAAAGGTAGAGGGATGAGCACACACATCAAAGAATTTCTCTCCCAGTCTTTGGAGAGTGTCAAGATCTATGTCCTCTCTCACTGCCAAAGGTGAGTCTGAGGAGTATGTTCTTTGCACATTTTCCCAGAAATGACCCATAGAATTAAGTTGTCCACTTTGGTAGATTACTTTGTCCACTTTGGTAGATAGAGAATCCTTATGCCCTTATTGTCAGTTAAACAACTTAAGTCAAATCCCCATCTTAGGTTCTTAGGTTCATCTTAGGTTCTGCTTCTGTGGAATCCCATCTAAGAAAAACTTGACCCTCCTCACTTTTTAGTAATATTTTGAAAATTTTATTTATTTTTTGAAATTTATTTTCAGTGTTCCAGAATTCATTAGGTTTTTGTTTGCTTGCTTGCTTGTTTTTTGAGATAATAGTTGCTCTAAAAAAAATATTTTCAGTGTACTAGAATTCATTTTTTATGCACCACACCCAGTCCTCCATTCAATATGTGCCCTCCAAAATACCCAACACCTTGGGGCGCCTGGATGGCTCAGTGGGTTAAAGTCTCTGCCTTCGGCTCAGGTCATGATCCCAGGGTTCTGGGATCGAGCCCCGCATCAGGCTCTCCGCTCTGCGGACAGCCTGCTTCCTCCTCTCTCTATCTGCCTGCCTCTCTGCCTACTTGTGATCTCTGTCTGTCAAATAAATAAGTAAATAAAATCTTTAAAAATATATCCAAAATACCCAACACGAGGCTCACCCAACTTCCACCCCTTTCCCCTCCAAAACCTTCAGTTATTTCCTCATAGTCCATAGTCTCTCATGGTTCATCTCCCCTGCCAATTTCTCAACTCCCTGCTCCTCTTCATCTCCCCCTGTAATGTTAATTATTTCTTAGAGACACTTCATTCTATGAAATGTCTCATAATCTGGGATGCCTTAGTGGCTCAACTGGTTGAGCAGTTGGCTCTTGATTTAGGCTCAAGTCATGATCCTCAGGGTCCTGGGATCTTGCATGCTAAATGAGCATGCTCCATGCTCAGTGGGCAGTCTTCTCTCCCTCTCCATCTTCCTCTGCCCTTCCCACATTCATGTGCTTTTCCTCTTTCTCTTCATCACTCTCTCTCTTTCAAATAAGCAATTTTAACAAAATAAAATAAAATAAAATTTTTTATTGAAGTATGTTTTACACAAGAAAATAATACTTTATAATAATTTTTCATAAAGCAAATCCAGGGTCCAGCTCATGTGTCAACTGGTGGTCACATATTCTCTATCTCTTTCTTTAATTTCACTTATTTAACTAGAATGAACTCTTCTAACATGACTTGTTGATAAATACACTCAGATGCCTTTTCAGCACCTCAAAGTCAATACAAGACAGAATGTCCTTTACATTAACAAACCATCACTTGATGATGCCATTTCATTTTCATGATTTTCACAGATTATGTCTAGGGTCCCATGCCATTAAACTTGGTAAATGCAATAATAGTTTCTTAGCTTGTCGGTGACACCAGTTTTACCTAGTTTCAAATCTTCTTGCAATCTGCTGCCAGCCTTATAACTGGAGTGACATAGGCTATTTTACTTACAATATAGTACCTGGCAAATACAGATAAATGAAAATATTAATGAAATGAATTAATACACAACTACAGCTATGACAAAGCAAAAAGAATATCCATGGAAAAAAAAAGACAGGCACTTCAACAAATGTTGTTGGGAGAGATGAACTGTGACATAGAGGAGAGTGAAACTGGATCAATCTCTTACACCATACAAAAAAAAATTCAAAATGGATTAAATAACTAAATGTGAGAAAAGAAACCATCAAAATCTTAGAGAAGATAACAGGCAGCAACTGTTTTGATGTCAGCCACAGCAACTTCTTACTAAACATATCTCCAGAGACAAGGGAAATAAAAGTGAAAATGAACTATTGGGACTTCATCAAGATAAAAATAACAAGAAAAACCCTTCTGTAGAGTGAAAGAAACAATCAACAAAGCTGAAAGGGAGACTATGGAATGAGAGAATATATTTGCAAATGATATATCTGATTAGGCTTAGTACCCAAAATCTATGAAGAACTTACCAAACTCAACACCCTCCCCCAAAGAAATCCAGTTAAGAAATGGGCCGAAGACACAGACATTTTTCCAAAGAAGACATCCAGATGGCCAACAGACATATGAAAAGATGTTCATCATCAGGGAAATGCAAACAAAAACCACAATGAGATACCATCTTACAAGAATCAGGACGGCTAAAATTAACAACACAGGAAACAACAGATGTTGGAGAGGTTGTGGAGAAAGGGGAACTCTCTTATACTGTTGATGGAAATACAAAATAGTGCAGCCACTCTGGAAAACAGTATGGAAGTTCCTCAAGAAGTTAAAAAGAGATCTACCCTATGACCCAGCAATCACAATGCTACGTATTAACACAAAGTTTACACAAATATTTATTCAAAGTGGCACATGCACCCCAATTTTTATAGCAGCGTTATCTACAATAAGCCAGTTATGGAAAAAGCCCAAACGCCCATCATCCATCTACTGATTAATGGATAAAGAAGTGACATGTGTGTGTGTGTGTGTGTGTGTGTGTGTGTCTGTGTGTCTGTGTGTAGTGTAATATTAGTCTTTAAGAAGAATGAAATATTTCCACTTACAAAGGCATGGTGGGAGCCAGAGTGTATTATGCTAAGTGAAATAAGTCAGTCTAAGATATACATATGCCATATGATTTCACTCATATGTGATATGTAAGAAACAAAACAGATGAATATGGGGGAAGGGAAAAAGAAAGAAAGGTGAGCAAACCATAAAAGACTTAGCTATAGGAAACAAACTGAGGGTTGATGGAGGGGAGTTGGGGGAGGGCTAAATGGGTAATAGGTTTTAAGGAGGGTACTTGTGATGAGAATTGAGCATTATATGTAAGTGACTGATCACTAGATTCTACTTCTGAAACCAAATTACACTATATGTAAACTAACTAGAATTTAAACAATTTTTTTAAATGAAAGAAGCAAACTCATTTATGCAGCTGTGTACCATGTATGTCATCTTAAATTCAATAAACACTCATCTTTTCCAGTGTAAGCACACATAAATTTAAACATATCAAATTAGTAAAAAGAACAATTTTTTTAAGTTTGCATACTATTTTTTATTTGTTTATTTACAGCATAACAGTGTTCATTGTTTTGGCATCACACCCAGTGCTCCATGCAGTACGTGCCCTCCCTATTACCCACCACCTGGTTCCTCAACCTCCCACCCCCCCCACCCCTTCAAAACCCTCTGATTGTTTTTCAGGGTCCATAGTCTCTCATGGTTCATCTCCCCTTCCAGTTTCCCTCAACTCCCTCTCCTCTCCATCTCCCCATGTCCTCCATGTTATTTGTTATGCTCCACAAATAAGTGAAACCATATGATACTTGACTCTCTCTGCTTGACTTATTTCGCTCAGCATCATCACTTCCAGTCCCGTCCATATTGCTACAAAAGTTGGGTATCCATCCTTTCTGATGGAGGCATAATATTCCATTGTGTATATGTACCACATCTTCCTTATTCATTCATCCGTTGAATGGCATCTTGGTTCTTTCCACAGTTTGGCGACTGTAGCCATTGCTGCAATAAACATTGGGGTACAGATGGCCCTTCTTTTCACTACATCTGTAACTTTGGGGTAAATACCCAACAGTGCAATTGCAGGGTCATAGGGAAGCTCTATTCTTAATTTCTTCAGGAATCTCCACACTGTTCTCCAAAGTGGCTGCACTAACTTGCATTCCCACCAACAGTGTAAGAGGGTTCCCCTTTCTCCACATCCTCTCCAACACACGTTGTTTCCTGTATGAACAGACACTTCTCCAACGAAGTCATACATATGGCTATCAGACACATGAAAAAATGTTCATCATCACTAGCCATCAGGGAGATTCAAATTAAAACCACATTGAGATACCACCTGACACCAGTTAGAATGGCCAAAATTAGCAAAAAAGAACAATTTTTAAGAATATATTTTATTTCCATATATCTAAAATACTTCATTTTATGTAATTACTACAAAAATACTGTAAAATTTTATGGTATTTTTACATATGAAATTTATAACATACTGTTGTTCATTTTACACTTACGGTACACTTCATTTCTGATTACTTCAAGTGATCAATAGTTTCTTGTGCTTTGTATGCAGTATTATGCATCATAACTGGTAAATGTCCATTGTTCAAACATACTTCAATTTAGTATACATATGTATACTAAATTTTCATTATTGGGAGAAAAGTACATACCATATGACACATCATCGATAGAGGACACATGAAAAAACTGCATATGGATTCATATAGACTTTGCCTTTCCCCATCATTATCTTACTGGGTATCCTTTTACACTATAATGAATCCTACTTGTAAGTAAAGCTCTATGATGAAAACTGTGAGTCATTCTTGAGAATCTCTGAAAAAGTGGATTGTTTCAAGGACACAGAAAACAAAAATTATTGATAGTAATTCCACAAAGAAAAAAGTATTGATAGTAATTCCACAAAGAAAAAAGCTATGGATTTTATTTATTTGGGTTCTTTCTCTTTTCTTTTGGATAAGTCTGGCCAGGGGTTTATCAATCTTAATAATTCTTTCAATGTACCAGACCGTAGTTTCATTGATGTGTTCTATTGTTTTTTTGGTTTCTCTTTCATTGATTTCTGCTCTGATCTTTATGATTTCTCTTCTCCTGCTGGGTTTAGGATTTCTTTCTTGTTCTTTCTCCAGCTACTTTAGGTGTAGGGTTAGGTTGTGTACTTGAGATATTTTTGTTTCTTGAGAAGAAACCTCTATATGTTTTCCTCTCAGCACCACCTTTGCTGTGTCCCACAGATTTTGAACCGTTCTGTTTCATTATCATTTGTTTCCATGAATTTTTTCCTTTTTTCTTTATTTTCCTTGGTTACCCATTCATTCTTTAGAAGGATGCTATTTAGTCTCCATATATTTGGGTTCTTTCAAGCTTTCCTCTTCTGATTGAGTTCTAGCTTCAGAGCACTATGGTGTGAAAATATTCAGGGAATGATCCTAATCTTTTGATACCCGTTGAGACCTGATTTAGGACCCAGGATGTGATCTATTCTGGGGAAGGTTCCATGTGCACTAGAGAAGAATGTGTATTCTGTTGCTTTGGGATGAAATGTTCTGAATATATATGTGATGTCCATCTGGTACTGTGTGTCACTGAAGGCCTTTATTTCCTTGTTGATCTTTTGCTTGGATGATCTGTCCATTTCAGTGATGGGAGTGTTAAAGTCCCCTACTATTATTGTATTATTATTGATGTGTTTCTTTGATTTTGTTATTAATTGGTTGGTATAGTTGGCTGCTCCTATGTTAGGGCCATAGATATTTAAAATTCTTAGATCTTCTTGTTGGACAGGCCCTTTGAGTAGGATATAGTGTCCTTCCTCATCTCTTATTATAGTCTTAGGCTTAAAATCTAATTGATCTGATATAAGAATTGCAACCCCATCTTTCTTCTGATGCCCATTAGCATGGTAAATTGTTTTCCACCCCCTCAGTTTAAATCTGGAGGTGTCTTCACGTCTAAAATGACCTTCTTGTTGGCAACATATAGATGGGTTCTGTTTTATTATCCATTCTGATACCCTGTGTCTTTTGCTTGGGACATATTTAGCCCATTAACTTTCAGGGTAACTATTGAGAGATATGAATTTAGTGCCATTATTAGCCTGTAAGGTGACTGTTAGTATCTATTGTCTCTCTACCTTTCTGATCTACTACTTTTAGGCTCTCTCTTGGCTTAGAGGACCCCTTTCAATATTTCCTGGAGAGCTGGTTTGGTGTTTGCAAATTCTTTCAGTTTTTGTTTCTCTTGGAAGCTTTTGATCTCTCCTTCTATTTTCAATGATAGCACAGCTGGATATAGTATTCTTGGCTGCATGTTTTTCTTGTTTAGTGGTCTGAATATATCATGCCAGCTCTTTCTGGTCTGCCAGGTCTCTGTGGATAAGTCTGCTTCCAATCTAATATTTTTACCATTGTATGTTACAGACTTCTTTTCCCAGGCTGCTTTCAGGATTTTCTCTTTGTCACTAAGACTTGTAAATTTTACTATTAGGTGACAGGGTGTGGACCTATTCTTATTGATTTTGAGGGGTGTTCTCTGCACCTCTTGGATTTTGATGCTTGTTCCCTTTGCCATATTAGGGAAATTCTCTCCAATAGACCTTCTGCTCCCCTCTCTGTTTCTTCTTCTTCTGGAATCCCAATTATTCTAATGTTGTTTCGTCTTATGGTGTCACTTATCTCTCGAATTCTCCCCTCATGGTCCAGTAGCTGTTTGTCCCTCTTTTGTTCGGCTTCTTTATTCTCTGTCATTTGGGCTTCTATATTACTAATTCTTTATTCTGCCTCATTTATCCTAGCAGTGAGAGCCTCCATTTTTGACTGCACCTCATTAATAGCTTTTTTGATTTCAACTTGGTTAGATTTTAGTTCTTTAATTTCTCCATAAAGGGCTTTTATCTCTCCAGAGAGGGTTTCTCTAATATATTCCATGCCTTTTTCGAGCCTATTTAGAACCTTCAGAATTGTCATTCTGAACTCTAGTTCTCACATATTACCAATGTCTGTATTGATTAGGTCCCTAGCTTTCGGTACTGCCTCTTGTTCTTTTTTTTTTTTTTTTTTGTGGTGAATTGTTCTGCCTTGTCCTTTTGTCCAGATAAGAGTATATGAAGGAGCAAGTAAAATACTAAAAGTGTGGCAAAGACCCCAGAAATGCTCTTTACCCATATCAGAAGAGACCCCAAATCATGGGGGGGGGGGAGAGGGGATAAAAATAGCTTCAGAAAAAAAATTAAAAAAAGAAAACAAGTAAAGAAAAATATAAAAAAGAAAGAAAGAAAATATATATATATATATATATATATATATATATATATATATATTAGATAAACTAGTTAAAAAACTTTAAAAAAGGAAAAGGGTAAAAGTTTAAAAATATTTAGCAGAAGAAGATAAAAGAAAGAAAAAAAATTGAAAAAAATAAAATAACTGCAAGACTAAAGAATCATGGGGAGAAAGCCATGAGTTTCATGCTTTGCTTTCTCCTCCTCTGGAATTCTGCTGCTGTCCTATGTATTGAACCCGCTTTCCTTGGTAGAAGGACTTCGTCCTGGCTGGATTTATTGTTGATCTTCTGGGGGAGGGGCCTGTTGTGGTGACTCTCCAGTGTCTTTGCTCGAGGTGGAATTGCACCCCCCTTACTGGGGGGTTGGACTAAGTAATCTGCTTTGGTTCACTTTCAGAGCTTTTGTTCCCTGAACACTCTTGTAGAGTTCTGGAGGATGGGAATGAAAATGGTGGCCTCCCAGTCTCCAGCCCAGAGGAATAGAACAGCGCACAATCACTCCTGTATCCCTGGCCTCCAGCCACGCTCGGAGCTCAGCCAGCCTGCGACTGGTTCAAGGTAACCCTGAGCTGAGAGCTCACTCCTTGGCTCTGTCTCTGTAGCTGGCTTCCCCATTCTAATATCTGCAAGCCCTGTGACACTCCGACATCCCTGAACCTTCTGTGACCCTGCAGGTCCTGGGGCCATGCTGACCCCACGTGGGCTTCACCCCGGTTTAGCCTCTGGAACAATGTCCCTCAGTGGAACAGACTTTTAAAAGTCCAGATTTTGTGCTCCGTTGTTCTGCCACTTGCCGGGAGCCAACCCCTCCCCCCATGTTCTATCTTCCCGTCATTTTGGATTCACGTCTCTGCCAGTCCTACCTTTCAGAATGTGGTTGATTTTCTGTTTGTAGAATTGTTGTTCTTCTTCTCTTCAATTTCCCGTTGGATTTGTATGTGTTTGCAATGTTTAAATAAGCTATCTAGCTGATCTCCTGCTACCTGATGTAGTCTCAGCCTGCTACTTCTCTGCCATCTTGACTCCTCCCCTGAGAAGTTTCTTTATAGATCTTGAAAATCAGCCCTTGGTCTGTAGTGTCATTGCAAATATTTTCTCCCATTCCATGGGTTGCCTCTTAGTTGTGCTGACTGTTTCCTTTACCATGCAGAAGCTTTTTATCTTGATGAAGTTCCATAAGTTCATTCTCACTTTTGTTTTCCTGCTTTTGGAGATGCGTCTTGAAAGAAGTTCCTGAGGCTAATGTTGAAGAGATTACTGTCTATGTTCTCTTCTAAGATTTTGATGGATTCCTGTCTCACATGGAAGTCTTTCATCCATTTCGAGTTTATGTTTTTGTATGGTGTAAGAAAATTGTTGATTTCTTTCTCCTGTATATACCTGTCCAATTTTCACAGCACTATTTATTGAAGACTATCTTTTTTCCATTTTCTATTTTTTCTGCTTTGTTAAAGATTATTTGATCATAAAATTTAGGGTCCATATCTGAACTCTCAATTCTGTTCCATTGGTGTATGTTTTTGTGCCAGTACCATGCTGTCTTGGTAATCAGAGCTTTTTAATATAGCTTGAAATCAGGCAACATGATGCCTCCACTTTTGTTTTTCTTTTTCAACATATCCTTGGCTATTCAGGGTCTTTTTTGGTTCCATAAAAATTTTAGGATTGTTTGTTTGAGTACTTTGAAAAATCCCACTGCTATTTTGATTGGGATGGCATTGAAAGTATAGATTGCTCTGAGCAGCATAGACATTTTAACGTGTTTCTTCTTCAGATCCATGAGCATGGAATATTTTTCCACCTGTTTGTGTCTTCTTCACTTTCTTTCCTGAGTGTTCTGTGGTTCCTACAGTATAGGTCCTTTATCTCTTTGACTAGATTCATTCCAAGTAATCCTATGGGTTTTGGTGCTATTGTAAGTGAATTTGATTCTCTAATTTCCCTTTCTACAGCTTCATTGTTAGTGTATAAGTAAGCAACTAATTTATATGCATTGATTGTGCATCCCGCCACATCAGTGAATTGCTGTATGAGATCTAGTAATTTGGAGATGGAGTCTTGTCAGTTTTCCACTTAGTATCATGTCGTTTGCAAAGAGTGTTTGATTTCTTTTTGTCAATTTGAATACATTTTATTTATTTTTGTTCTCTGTTGTTGCTAGGACTTCCAGTTTATGTAAACAATAGTGATGAGAGTAGGCAGCCTTGTCGTGTTCCTGATCTCAATGGGAAGGCTCTCAGCATTTCCCCATTAAGAATATTTATTGCAGTTTTTTCATAGAAGGATATTATGAAGTTGAAGAATGTTCCCTTTATCCCTATACTATGAAGAGTTTTAATCAGAAAAAGATGCTGTATTATATCAAATGCCTTTTTACATCAATAGTGAGGACCACAAATAGTGGGAGGTTTTTGATCACTGCTTCAATCTCATTACTGGTTATTGGTCTATTCAGGTTGTCAATGTCTTCCTGTTTCAGTCATGGAAATTTATAGGTTCCCAGGAGTGCATCAATTTATTCTAGGTTGCTTAACTTATTGGAATACAACTGTTGATAATAATTTCTGATGATTGTTCTTATTCCCCTGGTGTTAATCATGATCTCTACCCTTTCATTCATAATTTTATTAATATTGGTCCCTTCCCTTTTCTTTTGAAAAGGCCTGGCCAGTGGTTTATCAATCATTTCTTTTTAAAACTTTTTAAAAATTTATTTGACATACAGAAGTCACAAATAGGCAGAGAGTCAGGCGGGGGGGTGGGGAAGCAGGCTCACTACTGAACAGATAGCCAGATGTGGGGCTCTATCCCAGGACCCTGGGATCATGACCTGAACTGAAGGCAGAGGCTTTAACCCACCGAGCCACCCAGTCACCCCTAGTGGTTTATCAATCTTAATAATTATTTCAAAGAACCAGCTTGTAGTTTTGTTGATATGTTCTACTGTGTCTCTGGTTTCTACTTCATTGAATCAGCTCTAATCTTAATTATTTCCCCTCTCGTGCATGGGGTAGACTTAATTTGTTGTTGATTCTCCAGTTCTTTAAGGTGTAAAGAAAATTTGTTTATTCAGGATTTTTTTTTCCAGTGAGGCTTAGATGGCTATGTATCTCTCCCTTAGAACCGATTCTGCTGTATCCCATAGGTTTTGGACCAATGTGTCTTAATTCTTACTGGTTTCCATGAATTGTTTAATTTTTTCTCTGATTTAATGGTTGAACCAAAGATTCTTCAGCAAGATGGTCTTTAGCTTACACGTGTTTGAATTTCTTCCTAACTTTTTCTTGTGGTTGAGTTCCAGTTTCAAAGCATTATGGTCTGAGAATATACAGGAAATAATCTCAGTCTGTTGGTAGCAGTTGAGACTTGATTTGTGACCCAATATGTGATCTATTCTGGTGAAATTTCCATGTTCATTTGATAAGAATGAGTATTCTGTTGTTATACGGTGGAATGTTCTCTATAGATCTATGAGGTACATAGGGTCCAATGTGTCATTCAAAGCTCCTGTTTCTTTGTTGATTTTCTGCTTAGATGAAATGTCTATTGCTGAGAGTGGAATGTAAGGCTTTCCTATAATTAATGTATTATTATCAATTTGTCTCTTCATTTTGGTTAACAATTAAGTTATGTAGTTTGCTGCTCCCATGTTAGGGACATAGACACTTACAGTTGTTAGATCTTCTTGTTGGATAGACATTTTAAGAATGATACCATTTCTTTATGAAAAAAATGCTCATCATCATTAGCCACCAGGGAAATTCAAATCAAAATCACATTGAGATACCACATTTCACCAGTTAGAATGGAAAAATTATTAGGACAGGAAACAACAAGTGCTTGAAAGGATGTGAAGAAAGGGGGACCCTTTTACACTGTTGGGAATGCAAGTTGCAAATGGTTATGGGAATGCAAATGGATAAAGGAGATGGTCCATATATACAATAGAATATTATGCCTCCTTTAGAAATAATGAATACCCAACTTTTATATCAACATGGACGGGGCTAGAGGAGATTATGCTGCTTGAAGTCAATCAAGCACAGAAAGTCAATTATCATATGGATTCACTTACTTGTGGAGCATAAGGAATAAAGTGGAAGACATTAGGAGAAGGGAGGGAAAAGTGAATTGGGGAAAATTGGAGCAGAAGATAAACCATGAGAGACTGTGGACTCTGAGAAACAACCAGGGTTTTGGAGGTGAGTGGAATGAGGATTAGGTGAGCCTGGTGGTGAGTATTAAGTAGGGCACATATTGCATGGAATACTGGGTGAGGTGCATAAACAATGAATCTTGGAACATTGAAAAATTTTTTAAAAATAAGAAAAGAATAATACATTGTCCATACGTATCTCTGACTGCAGTCTTTATCTTAAAGTCTAATTTTTCTGAGAAAAGATAGTGGAAAACTAGGAGGAAGTGCCATTCCAACCTGTACCCTAAAGTGAGCTGATTACCTACCAAAGAACTCCGATCACCCCTGAAATCAGCCTGAGATTAGAATTATACATTTCTGGATCTCTATGGGGGCAGAAGACACCAGTGGGCAGGTAAAGCTGAGTGGGAACATCAGACTGATATCGGAAGATAAACAAAGTGGGGAGGGAGCCACCAGAAGCAACCCATTGAGAAGTAATACCCCAATAGGAGAGTGCCCTACAACTGGGGACCAGCATTAACTTGGAGTCTGGTTGTAAGCACTCAAAAAGAGCAAAGGATCATGGGGGGGGATTGTGGGAATCAGGGAAGTTAGGGACAGGGGCTTAAGTCTCCAGACCAAGGACAGCCACCCCTGGTGCTGAGCCAGAGAAAGTGCAGCGAACAAACCTGGTCTTGGTCCCTGATCTGTGAGCATGCCTGAGAGCGCCTGGGTGGCAGCTCCAGTGAGGGCCTGGGAGTCGCGCCAGCCAGCAGATCCACAGCCTTTTTGCACTCTCCACATGTGTGCACATGCCATGCTATCAGATTCTGACTCACTCCCCACAACCTCCCCAGAAAGAGGTGCGTGCAGGTGCCAGCCCAGCGTTCTCACACCGAGAAAGTCTGAGCACTCCCAGCAAGGGCAAGCTGGAAAATATCAGTGTGTTATCTCTGTTTGGGCCATCTCTGGCAGTCTGCAGCTGCACAGACATCTGCCGCTGTCGCAGTTTTGGGTAAAAGCAGGAGTTCCTGTGTCCCCAGGGAACACAAATGGAAATGTGCTCTGGAGCACCCAGAGGGGAGCAGATTGTGGCTTCTCTTTGAGAGGGAGGTCGGGGTGCAGTTTACTTTCCTCTAAACCTCTAAAAACCATCAAAAGCTGTCAATGCAAGAGAAAACAAATGAAGGAACAAACAAACAAACAAATAAGCTCCAGAGAACGAAAGCCTGAAAAACCAGTTTCTCCAGAGCCCAGCCCCTTGAGAGGGTCAGGAGGACTTAACTCAGGAATCACTGCCTGAAAACCGACATGGCAGGCCCATCCCCTAAAAAAGCCAAACAGATTAAAAAATTAAAAAAGACAATAGGACAACCACCACTACTTCATAGATACAAATTTTATTTTTAATTTGTTCCACAATTTTGATTAATTTTTATAGATAATTTTTAACCTATTTACCATCACAGTGAGATGTCCACTACATAAAATTCCAGGATAACCTTTTAACATGAACTTCTTGATACATATACCCATGTTTTTCTTATGCTTTTCTATTTTTTAATTTTTAAAAAAAATTTAGTTTAGTTTAGATTATTCTTTTCTTATTTTTATTTTTTAATATTCATATAGAGCTAAATTTCAAGGTAATACCCTATCTGCAATCAATGCTACCCCTATATGGAAACCAAATTTTTTTTAAATTTTATTTATTTGACAGAGAGAAATCACAACTAGGCAGAGAGGCAAGCAGAGAGAGAGGAGGAAGCAGGCTCCCTGCAGAACAGAGAGCCCAATGTGGGGCTTGATCCCAGGACCCTGGGATCATGACCTGAGCCAAAGGCAGAGGCTTTAACCCACTGAGCCACCCAGGCGCTAGGGAAACCAATTTTTAATCCTGCTTTATTTAAGAAAGTTGAATCCTTTAAGAAAGATTTCAAGAAACATCCAGGAAGAATCAAAATAAACTCCCTCACCAAAACTGCGAATTTATAGCCACTCTCCCAACTTTTTCATCCATAAGTGTTTCTGTGAATTTGTGTTTGCCCTGGGAGTATATAAATCCTATACTTGGGGTGCTTTTTCATGAGGTTCTTTTTTGGTTTTGCTTATATATATATATATATATATATATATATATATATATATATATAATTTATATATAAATATAAATTATATATATATAAATTATATATTTATATAAAATATATATATATATATATTTTTCTTCTGTCATCTACTTTAATCAGTCTTTTTGTCTGTTTTTCTTGGTATACTTCATAAATCTTACCTTGGAGCCCATTTATGCTGGGCTTTCTCTTTTCTTTTCTCTTTCTTTTTTTCCTGTCTCTCTCTCTCTCTCTCTCTCTTTTTCTTTTTCTTTTTTCTCTTTCATTTTTCTTTCATTGGCTGGGGACTGTTGATTGCTCAGAAGTGTTCCAGGGTGCACTTTGAATGCACCACAGTTGATACACCCAGCTGCATCCGTTCAAACATTCCCACCAAAATGAATAGGAGGAGGAATGCCCAAAAGAAGAAAAATTCAGTGGATGGGCCTTCTGCAACAGAAATAATTGTTATCAAAATAGACAATATGTCGGAAAGGGAATCAAGCTAACAGTTATCCAGGTAATAGCTAGGTTGAAGAAAGCCATGGAGGACCAAACAGAATTGATTAGGGCAGAACTGAAAGCCACCAGGGATGATGTTCACAATGCTCACAGTGAGTTCCAATCTAATCTAAATTCTCTAAAAGCTAGGGTAACTGAGACAGAAGATAGAATTAGTGATCTGGAGGACAAACAGATAGAAAGGATCTGGAGGAAGCCTGGAACGAAGAGCTTAGAAGCCATGAAAACAGAATTAGGGAAATAAATGATTCCATGAAATGTTCCAATGTCCGACTTATTAGAATCCCTGAAGGGGTGGAGAAAGAAAGAAGTCTAGGAGATATAGAGGAACAAATTATCCATGAAGTATTTCCCAATCTCGTGAAAGGAAACAGTGTTCATGTACTAGAGGCAAAATGGTCTCCCCCCAAAATTTTAGATTCTTGAAAGTCCTCGAGGCACCTAATAGTAAGAATGAGGAATCATAATTGTAGACAGGCTCTCTTACAGGCAGATAGGACAAAGAAGCTCCTTATGTGCAAAGAAAAGTCCATCAGAATAACGTCAAACCAGTCCACAGAAACCTGGCAAGACAGAGAGGAGTGGCAAGACATATGCATGGCACAAAATGAGAAGAACATGCAGCCAGGAATACTTTATCCAGCAAGACTGAAATTCAAAATGGATGGAGAGATAAAGAGTTTCCAAGACTGAAAGGCTTAAAAGACTATGCAACCACCAAGCCTACACTGCAGGAAATTTTAAGAGGGGTTCTATAAAAGAGAAAAAATCCTAAAAATATCATTGAATAGAAATATAGAGACAATCTACAGAAAGAAAAACTTTAAAAGTAACACGATGTCAATCAAAACGTAAATATCAATAATCACTCTCAATGTGAATGGCCTAAGGACCCCCATAAAATGACACAGGGTTTCAGATTCGATAAAACGACAGGACCCATCCATATGTTGTCTACAAGAGACCCATGTTGAACCTAAAGATACACCCAGACTGAAAGTGAAGGGATGGAGAAGCATCTTTCATGCCAATGGGCCTCAAAAGAAGGCCGGGGTAGTGATCCTCATATCAGATAAATTAGATTTTAAACTAAAGACTGAACTAAGATATACAGAAGGACACTACATAATTCTTAAAGGGACTGTCCACCAAGATGATATAACAATTGTAAATATCTATGCCCCCAATATGGGAGCAGCCAATTACATAAGAAAACTATTTATCAAAATAAAGGAACATATTGATATGAATACATTAATCATAGGAGATTTTAACATGCTTCTCTCAGTAATAGACAAATCATCCAAGCAGAAAATAAATAAACAAGAGCATTGAATGAAACATTGGACCAGACGGACCTCATAGACATATACAGAACATTCCACCCTATAACAACAGAATACTCATTCTTCTCAAGTGCACATGGAACCTTCTCCAGAATAGACCACATACTGGGTCACAAAGCAGGATTCACCCAATACCAAAAGACTGACATTATTCCATGCATATTCTCAGATCACAATGCTTTGAAACTGGAGCTCCATCACAAGGAAAAGTTCAGAATTAACTAAAACACTTGGAAGCTAAAGACCACCTTGCTTAAGAATGCTTGGATCAACCAGGAGATCAAAGAAGATCTTAAAAAAAATTCATGGAAACCAATGAGAATGAAGACACTTCAGTCCAAAACCTATGAGATACAGTAATGGTATTCCTAAGGGGGAAATACATAGACATCCAATCCTACCTCAAAATAAATGGAAAAATCCAGAATACACCAGCTGCAAAAAGAATGAATACTGTTATGTTTAAAAGAAATTTAAAACAAAACAAAACAAAAACAATAGCCAGGTTTAGAGGGTTCCTTACATATGGAGGAAAGAACATCAGAATAACATCAGACCTGTACACAGACGCCTGGAAAGCCAGAAAGAACAGGAAAGACATATTCCGGGTACTAAATGAAAAGAACATGCATCTAAGAAAACTTTATCCAGCAGGGCTGACATTCAAAATGAATGAAGAGATAAAGAGCTTTCAAGGCAGGCAGAAACTGAAAGAATCCAAACCAGACTTTGGAGAAATATTGAGGGGGATTCTGTAGACCAAGAGAAACCCCAGTAGTTAAATAAACCATTAGAAAAAAAGAAAATCTGTAGAAGCAGGGAATTTACATACAAGGCAATGGCACTAAACTCATGTCTTTCAATAGTTACTCTTAAATTTAAATGGGCTGAATGCTCCCATCAGAAGAAACAGGATTGCAGATTTGATAAAAAAGCAGGACCCATCTATATGCTGTCTACAAGAGACTCATTTTGAACCTAAACACAACTCCAGATTGAAAGTGAGAGGATAGAGAAAGATTTACCATGTTAACAAACCTCCAAAGAAAGCTTTGGTAGAAATTCTTATATCTGAAAAAATTATATTTTAAGCCTAAAACCATAATAAGAGATGAAGAGGAACATTATATTATATTTAAAGTATCTATCCAACATAAAGACCTAACAATTGTAAATATCTATGACCGTAACATGGGATCAGTCAATTATATAAACCAATTAATAACAAAAATAAGAAGTCTTTTAACATTAATATATTAATAGTAGGAGACCTCAGCAATGCACTCACAGCAATGGACAGATCATCTAAGCAGAAGATCAACAAAGAAACCAGAGCTTTGAAGGATATATTGGACCAGTTGGACTTCACATATAGAACATTCCATTCTAAAACAACGAAATACAAATTCTTCTCAAGTACACATGGAACTTTTTCCAGAATAGACCAAGTACTGGGTCATAAATCATGTCTCAACCAATACCAAAAGATTGAGATTATTCCCTGCATGTTATCAGACCACAATGTGTTCAAACTGGAACTCAATCAAAGGAAAATCATTTGTAAGGAACTCAAACACGTGAAAGTTAAAGCACACCCTGCTAAGGAATTATTGGGTCAAATTAGAAATTAAACAAACAAACAAACAAACAAACAAAACCTTAAACAATTCATGGAAACCAATGAGAATGAAAACGTATCAGTCCAAAACCCATAGGATACTGCAAAGGCTGTCATAAAGGGGAAATACACAGCCATTCAAGCTGCTCTCAAAAAATTAGAAAAATTCCAAATGCACAAGATGACCTTAAAGTTAAGAAGCAGAGAAAGAATACCAAATAAGACCTTAACCAAGAAAAAAAGAAATAATAAAAATTAGAGTAGAAATCTACTCTAATAGAAATTAAATACACACCCCCCCAAAAAAGTAGAACTGATTTAAAAAAAAAAAAGCAGCAGGAAACTAGAAGCTGGCTTTTTGAACGAATTAATGAGATTAATAAGCCTATGGTCAGACTTATTCAAAAGAAATGAAAAAAAGGCACAAATTAATAAAATCATGTTTGAAAGGGGAGAGAGTACAACTAACACCAATGAAATAAAGACAATTTTAGGAACATATTATAAGCAACTATATGCCAAAAAATTAGGCAACCTGGAAGAAATGTATGCATTCTTGGAAACTTATAAACTACCAAGACTGAAATGGAAGAAGAAGAAAATCTGAACATTTTGATAACTAGTAAGGAAATAGAAGCAATAATCAAAATCATCCCAAAAAATGAGAGTAAATACCATGTTTATGGAGCACACAGCACTGCAAAACTCCAGCTATAGGGAAAAATAGTATACATAATTTGAGGTCATTTTCACCCTCATGATTCATTTACTTTTCAGTTTAAATTTTTCCTTTTCTCTTTTATTTTCCTTTTCAACCAATTTCTTATTTTTTTAAATTTTTTTTTCCATTTTATTTATTTTTTCAACGTAACAGTATTCATTCTTTTTGCACAACACCCAGTGCTCCATGCAAAACGTGCCCTCCCCATTACCCACCACCTGTTCCCCCAACCTCCCACCCTTGACCCTTCAAAACCCTCAGGTTGCCCCAACCTCCCACCCCTGACCCTTCAAAACCCTCAGGTTGTTTTTCAGAGTCCATAGTCTCTTATGGGTCGCCTCCCCTCCCCAATGTCCATAGCCCGCTCCCCCTCTCCCAACGCCACCTCCACCCAGCAACCCCCAGTTTGTTTTGTGAGATTAAGAGTCATTTATGGTTTGTCTCCCTCCCAATCCCATCTTGTTTCATTTACTCTTCTCCTATCCCCCTAACCCCCCATGTTGCTTCTCCATGTCCTCATATCAGGGAGATCATATGATAGTTGTCTTTCTCCGATTGACTTATTTCACTAAGCATGATACGCTCTAGTTCCATCCATGTCGTCGCAAATGGCATGATTTCATTTCTTTTGATGGCTGCATAGTATTCCATTGTGTATATATACCACATCTTCTTGATCCATTCATCTGTTGATGGACATCTAGGTTCTTTCCATAGTCTGGCTATTGTAGACATTGCTGCTATAAACATTCGGGTACACGTGCCCCTTCGGATCACTATGTTTGTATCTTTAGGGTAAATACCCAGTAGTGCAATTGCTGGGTCATAGGGTAGTTCTATTTTCAACATTTTGAGGCACCTCCATGCTGTTTTCCAGAGTGGTTGCACCAGCTTGCATTCCCACCAACAGTGGAGGAGGGTTCCCCTTTCTCCACATCCTCGCCAGCATCTGTCATTTCCTGACTTGTTAATTTTAGCCATTCTGACTCAACCAATTTCTTATTTTATCGACTCTTTAAAGTCTTTTTAAATTTTCAGTTTTACATTTACATTTTATAAATATATTTTTGAGTTCCTTTCACCATAACCAAGTTTATTTTTTATATATACATTTTTTTGTTTGTTTTCCTTACAGGGACTTAGTGTATTCTAAAACAGAGACAAAAGTACACTCTGGACGAGGTTAATCACTTGCTTTGTCCACCTGGGAAATAAAATTCTCCCCCCATCATTTTTTCCCTTTATATTTAGGTTTCTGACCTCTTTAGATTTTAGATTTTTCTACTGTGTATTTTGCTTGGGTTGTGGTTGATATTATTGATTTATTCTGTTATTCATCCATTCTTCTCTGGGAAAAATGACTGGAAGGAAGAATACACAGTGAAACAAAGAACCAGAGGGTAATATTCCCTGCCACAGATATAATTGATATGGATATAAGTATAGTATCAGAGCTGGATGTAGGATAATTATTATAAAGTTACTACTTGGGCATGAAGAAAAGCAAAAAAAAAAGACATTTGAGAATCTCTTAGTGCAGAAATAAATTCTAATCAGGTCAAAATTTAAAAATCTTTACCTAAGATGCATTCTAAATTGGATGTTCTAACAGCTAGGGTAAATAAGGCAGAAGAAAGAGTAATTGACAGAGAAGACAAGTTGATGGAAAGGAAGGAAGGTGAGGGAAAGAAAGAAAAATTACTAATGGACCATGAGGGGAGTCTTTGAGAAATCAGTTATACCATAAAATGAAACAATATCAGAATTATGGGGGTCCCCTGGGAAGAAGAAAGAGAGAGGGACAGAAAGTATATTTGAGCAAATCAGTTGAGATCTTCCCTAATCTGGGGAAGAAAACATGTATTCATATCGAGGAGGAAGAGAAAACCTCTCACAAAATCAATAAAAATAGATCGCCTGGGTGGCTCAGTGGATTGAGCCGCTGCCTTCGGCTCGGGTCGTGATCTCGGCGTCCTGGGATTGAGCCCCGCGTCGGGCTCTCTGCTCAGCAGGGAGCCTGTTTCCTCCTCTCTCTCTGCCTGCCTCTCTGCCTACTTGTGATCTCTCTCTCTGTCGAATGAATGAATAAAATCTTTAAAAAAAAAAAAAAAGATCAATACCCTGACATATAATAGCGAGGCTCGCAAAGTTCAGAGATAAAGAGAAAATCTTAAAAGCACCTCAACACAACAGGTTCTTAGTCTACAGGAGTAGAAACATTAGACTGGCAGAAGATGTATCCACAGAGAACTTGTGGGCCAGAAAGTCATGATATATTCACAGTATGTTCATATATACTAAATGAGAAATTAATGCAACCAAGAACACTTTACCCAGCAAGGCTATTATTCAGAATAGAAGGGGCAACAAAGAGCTTCCAGGACAAGGAGAAACAAAGAATATGTTACCATTAAATCAGCCCTGAAAGAAATATTAAATGGAATCCTGTGAGCGCAGAGAGGGCCCAAAATTTACATAGACCAGAAGGAAACAGAGACAATATACAGAAACAGTGACTTTACAGGTAATACAATGGCACTAAATTCACCTTTCAATCATTTCTCTGAATGTGAATCGGCTAACTGCTCCAATCAAAAGAGAGGGTATCAGATTGAATAAAAAAGCAAGACCCATCCACATGCTGTCTACAAGAAACTCATTTTAGAGCCAAAGACACCTTCATATTTAAAGAGAAGGGATAGAGAACAATGTATCGTGCTAGTGGACATCAAAAAAAAAAAAATCTGGGTTAGCAGTCCTCATATCACACACATTGGATTTTGTTTAGCAAGACTATATCATAATTTGAGGGTCTTTCCAACAAGAAGATCTAACAATTTTAAATGTTTATGCTTCTAACATGGGAGCAGAAAATTATATAAACCAATTAACAACAAAATTAAAGAAACGTATTGATAATAATACAATAAGAGTAGGGGACTTTAACATCCCACTCACAGCAATGGAAAGATCATCTAAGTAGATCAACAAGGAAAGAAGGACTTTACATGACACACTTGACCAAATGGACTTCACAGACATAAATAGAGCATTCCATCTCAAAGCCACAAAACGCACATTCTTTTTGAGTGTACGTGGAACCTTCTCCAGAATAGACATCACTTTCTCCAGAATAGGTCACAAGTCAGGTCTCAAAAGATATAAAAAGAGTAACATTATTCCCTGCATCCTCTCACACTACAATGCTTTGAAACTGGAAGACAATCAAAAGAGGAAATTTGGAAGAAACTCAAAGACTTGGAGGTTAAAGAGCATCCTACTAAGAATGAATGGGTCAACTAGAAAAGTAAAGAAGAATTTTTAAAAATTCATTTAAATAAAATGAAATAAAAACACAACTTTTCAAGACATTTGGGATATACAAAAGTGGTGCTAAGAAGGAAATAGATTGTAATACAAGTCCATCAAAAATTAGGAAAGTCTCTACACAAGCTAACCTCACATCTAAAGGACCTGGAAAAAGAAAAGCAAATAAAGCCTAAACCAGCAGGAGAAGAGAAATAATAAAGATTAGAGCAAAAATAAGAAAAATAGAAACCAGAAAAACAGTAGAACAGATCAGTGAATCTAAAACCTGGTTCTTTTAAAGAATTGATAAGGTCGATAAACCGCTAGCCAGACTTATCAAAAAGAAAAGAAAGGACCAAAATTAATATCATGAATGGAAGAGGAGAGATAATACAAAATGCCAAGAAAATATAAAACAGTCTTAAGAACATATTATGAGCAGTTGTATGCCTCCAAATTAGGCAATGTGGAAGAAATGGATGCATTCCTAGAAACTTACAAACTACTAAACCTGAAATAGGAAGAAATAGAAAACCTGAAAGACCCATATCCATGAAGAAAATTGAAGCAGTAATCAAAAATCTCATAACAAAGAAGCATCCAGGGCCGAATGGCTTCTCAGAAGAATTTTACCAAACTCTTAAAGAAAAACTCTTCTGAAGCTATATCAAAAAATAGAAATGGAAGGAAAACACACAAATTTGTTCTATGAGGCCAGCATTACCTTGAACACAAAACCAGACAATGACACCACCAAAAAGGAGAGTTACAGGGTGACATCCCTGATGAACATGGATGCTAAAATTCTCACCAAGAAAACTAGCCAATAATATCTAATAGCGCATTAAATAGATTATTCACCATGATCAAGTTGGATTTATTCCTGGTCTGCAATTGTGCTTCAACATTCATAAAACAGTTAATGTGATACACCACATTAATAAAAGAAAAGACAAAAAACATAATCCTCTCAGTGGATACAGAAATAACATTTGACAGCATAAAATATACCTTCTTAATTAAAACTTCCCACTGCATAGGGATAAAAGGAAAAAAAACTCAATATCATGAAAGCCATCTATGAGAAGCCCACAGCAAATATCATTCTCTATGGGGAGAAAACACAGCTTTTCCCATAATGTCAGGAACATGTTAGGGATGTCCACTAAAACCACTGCTATTCAACATAGTACTAGAAGTCTGACCCTCAGCAATCAGACAACAAAAAGAAATAAAAGACATCTGAATCAGCAAAGAAGTCAAACTTTCACTCTTTGCAGATGACATGATACTCAATGTGGAAAACCCAAAAGACTCCACTCCAAAATTGTGAGAACTCATACAGGAATTCAGCAACTTCGCAGGATGTAAAATAAATGCACAAAAAGCAGTTGTGTGTCTATATCCTAACAGTGAGACAGAAGAAATAAATAATGATTTGATATTGTCAAAATGTCTATGCTACCCAGATAAATCTACACATTCAATCCAATCCCTATCAAAATACCATCAACAGTTTTCACAGAGCTGGAACAAACAATCCTAAAATTTGTGTGGAACAAGAGAAAAAAATATCTTAAATAACCAGAAGAATGTTGAAAAGGAAGGCCAGTGCTGGTGGCATCACAATAACAGAGTTCAAACATTACAAAGCTCTGATCGTCAAAACAGCATGGGAATAGAACAAAAAGAAATAACTCAATGTATCAGAATAAAGAACCTAGAAATGGACCCTCAACTTTATGGTCAACTAATCTTCAATAAAGTAGGAAAAAATATTCAACGGAAAAAGCACTGTTCAACCAATGGAGTTGGAAAATTGAAGAGCCACAGGGAGAAGAATGAAACTGGACCATTTTGTTTATACCATGCACAATGATAAACTCAAAATGTATGAAAGTACTCAATGTGAGACAGGAATCCATCAATATCTTATAGGAGAACAAAGGCAGAAATCACTGTGAACTTGGCCACAGCAAATTCTTATTAGACAGGTCTCTAAAGGCAATGGAAATAAAAGCAAAAATTAACTACTGGGATTTCTTCAATATAAAAAGCTTCTGCACAACAAAGAAAACCACAAAATTAAAAGGTAACCCATGGAATGGGAGAAGTTATTTGCCAATAACATCACAGGTAAAAGGCTAATATCCGAGATATATAAAGAACATCTCAAACTCAACACCCAATAAACAAATAATCCAGTCAAGAAATGGGCAGAAGAAATGAACAGACACTTCTCCAAAGAAGACACATGGGGTGCCTTGGTAGCTCAGTTGTTGAGCGTGTGCTTTCAGCTCAGGTCATGATCCCAAGATCCTGGGATTGAGTCCCACACTGGGCTCTCTGCTTGGTGGATAGCTTGCTTCTCCCTCTCCAACTCCCTCTGCTTGTTTTCCCTCTCTCAATGTGTGTGTGTGAGTGTCTCTCTCTCTTTCAAATAAATAAATAAAATATTTAAAAAAAAACATAAAAATGACAAAAACACACATAAAAATGTTCTACATAACTTGCCATTAGGGAAATACAAATCAAAATAACAAGAGACCACCTCACACTAGTCAGAATGGATAAAATTAACAAGATAGGGGACAACAAATGCCAAGGATGCAGAGAAGGGGGAACCCTCTTAAACTGTTGATGGGAATGTAAGCTAGTACAGCTACTCTGGAAAATGGTACAGATGTTCCTCAAGAAGTTAAAAATAGAGCTACCTTGTGACCCAGCAATTGCACTACTAGATATTTACCTCAAAGATACAAATGCATTGATCCCAAGGGACATCTGGATCCCAGTGTTCATAGCAGTGATGTCCAGTATAGTCAACGTGTGGAAAGAGCCAAGATGTCCATTGACAGAAAACTGGATAAAGAAGATGTGATTTTATATATTAAATGTACATATGATATATAGAGAATGGAATATTACTCAGCCACCAGAATGAATAAATACCATTTACAACAACATGGATGATCTGGAAAGTGTTATGCTGAGTGACATAAGTTAAACAGGGAAAGACAACTATAATATGGATTCACTGGTATGTGGAATATGAGAAACAACACAGAATATTGTAGACGAAGAGAGGTAAAACTGAATGAGAAATCATCAGAGAGGGAGAAAAACTATGAGACCCTCTTAACTATTAGAAGCAAACAAAGGACTGCTGGAAGGAGGTGGGGAAGGGTATGGGTTAATTAGGTGATGGGAATTAAGTAAGGAACATGATGTGATGAGTACTGCGTGTTATACACAACTGATGAATTATTGAAAACACATTTGAAACTAATGAAGTACTATATGTTTACTAATAGAATTTAAATAAAGATTTTTAGAAAGAATGGTTAAGGAGGGCATGTGTTTTAATGATCACTGGGTGTTATACACAAACAATGAATCATGAAACAATATTAAAAACTAATGATTCATTGATTGATAAAGGAGAGGGAACCTGAGTGGGGACAGGGACAGAGGGAGAAGAGCTCCAAGTAGACCGCCCAATGAGTTTAGCTCCTGACCCCAGGATTTATCCCACCACCCATGAGACCTGAGGTGAAATCAAGAGTCAGATGCTTAACCAACTGAGCCAGGCAGGTGCCCCTCTACTTCATTATTTCTCAGCATTGCTTTGGCTATTTGGGGTATTTTCTGGTTCCACACAAATTTTATGATAATTTTTATGTACTTTTGTAAAACTTAGCATTGAAATTTTGATAAGAATGACATTGAATATTTTGGTAAGTTCGAATAGTAGGGACATTTTGACAATATTTGACAATATTAATTCTTCAAATTCACAAATACTGAATACCTTTCCATTTATTTGTGTCTTCTTCAATTTCTTCAATTAAAGTCTTATATTTTTCATTGTAGAGATCTTTGGTTAAATTTATTTTTAAATGATTTGTTGTTGATGATGCTGTTGAGAATAGAATTGTTTTCTTTTTCTTTTTCAGATAGTTTATTATTAGGTAGAAACCCTACTTATTTTAATATTAATTTTTTATCCTTCAACTTTACTGAGTTTATTGATTACATTGAGCAGTTTCTGTAGAGACTTACTGGTTTTCTATATATAAACTCATCCGCAAATAGAGACAATTTTACTTCCTTTTCAGTTGTGATATCTTTTATATGTTTTTATTAACTGATTGCACTAGGTAGTACTCCAGTACTATAATAAATAGTAATGAAAGCAAACCCTTTGTCTTCTTTTGCATTAAGGAAAAATTTTCCATCTTTCACCATTGGTTGTGATGTTAACTTTTGGTTTGACATATTTGGCCATTATTATGTTGAAATGCTTCTCCTAAACCTAATTTGTTGAGAGATTTTTATTATAAATAGATGATGAATTTCATCATATAATTTTTCTGAGTCTATTGAGATGGTCATATAATTATTTCATCTAAGTGTGATGTATCACATGTATTTATTTGTATATGCTGCACTATCCTCGCATAGTTGTTATAAATCCCCCCTTGATCATGGTAGATATATTTTTAAGTATTTTATTTACTTATTTGAAAGAGAGAGACACAGTGAAAGAGGGAGCACAAGCAGGGGTATTGCGAGAGGGAGAAGCAAGCTTCCCGCCAAACAGAGAGCCCAATGCAAGACTATCCCAGGACCCTAGGATCATGACCTGAGCCAAAGGCTGATGCCTTTAAGACTGAGCCACCCAGGCACCCCCATGCTAGATATTTTTTAATGGGTTTTTGAATTGTGATTGTTGTATGTTATTGATAGATTTTATATTATATATATATTTTTTTAATTTTTTTTCCCCTTTTTATTTATTTTTTTTTCAGTGTAACAGTATTCATTCTTTTTGCACAACACCCAGTGCTCCATGCAAAACGTGCCCTCCCCATCACCCACCACCTGTTCCCCCAACCTCCCACCCCTGACCCTTCAAAACCCTCAGGTTGTTTTTCAGAGTCCATAGTCTCTTATGGTTCGCCTCCCCTCCCCAATGTCCATAGCCCGCTCCCCCTCTCCCAATCCCACCTCCCCCCAGCAACCCCCAGTTTGTTTTGTGAGATTAAGAGTCATTTATGGTTTGTCTCCCTCCCAATCCCATCTTGTTTCATTTATTCTTCTCCTATCCCCCTACCCCCCCATGTTGCTTCTCCATGTCCTCATATCAGGGAGATCATATGATAGTTGTCTTTCTCCGATTGACTTATTTCACTAAGCATGATACGCTCTAGTTCCATCCACGTCGTCGCAAATGGCAAGATTTCATTTCTTTTGATGGCTGCATAGTATTCCATTGTGTATATATACCACATCTTCTTTATCCAGTCATCTGTTGATGGACATCTAGGTTCTTTCCATAGCTTGGCTATTGTAGACATTGCTGCTATAAACATTCGGGTACACGTGCCCCTTCGGATCACTATGTTTGTATCTTTAGGGTAAATACCCAGTAGTGCAATTGCTGGGTCATAGGGTAGTTCTATTTTCAACATTTTGAGGCACCTCCATGCTGTTTTCCAGAGTGGTTGGACCAGCTTGCATTCCCACCAACAGTGGAGGAGGGTTCCCCTTTCTCCACATCCTCTCCAGCATCTGTCATTTCCTGACTTGTTAATTTTAGCCATTCTGACTGGTGTGAGGTGATATCTCATTGTGGTTTTGATTTGTATTTCCCTGATGCCGAGTGACGTGGAGCACTTTTTCATGTGTCTGTTGGCCATCTGGATGTCTTCTTTGCAGAAATGTCTGTTCATGTCCTCTGCCCATTTCTTGATTGGATTGTTTGTTCTTTGGGTGTTGAGTTTGCTAAGTTCCTTATAGATTTTGGATACTAGCCCTTTATCTGATATGTCGTTTGCAAATATCTTCTCCCATTCTGTCAGCTGTCTTTTGGTTTTGTTAACTGTTTCCTTTGCTGTGCAAAAGCTTTTGATCTTGATGAAATCCCAATAGTTCATTTTCGCCCTTGCTTCCCTTGCCTTTGCCGTTGTTCCTAGGAAGATGTTGCTGCGGCTGAGGTCGAAGAGGTTGCTGCCTGCGTTCTCCTCAAGGATTTTGATGGATTCCTTTCTCACATTGAGGTCCTTCATCCATTTGGAGTCTATTTTCGTGTGTGGTGTAAGGAAGTGGTCCAATTTCATTTTTCTGCATGTGGCTGTCCAATTTTCCCAGCACCATTTATTGAAGAGGCTGTCTTTTTTCCATTGGACATTTTTTCCTGCTTTGTCAAAAATGAGTTGACCATAGAGTTGAGGGTCGATTTCTGGGCTCTCTATTCTGTTCCACTGGTCTATGTGTCTGTTTTTGTGCCAGTACCATGCTGTCTTGATGATGACAGCTTTGTAATAGAGTTTGAAGTCCGGAATTGTGATGCCACCAACTTTGACTTTGTTCTTCAATATTCCTTTGGCTATTCGAGGTCTTTTCTGGTTCCATATAAATTTTAGGATTATTTGTTCCATTTCTTTGAAAAAAATGGATGGTATTTTGATAGGGATTGCATTAAATGTGTAGATTGCTTTAGGTAGCATAGACATTTTCACAATATTTATTCTTCCAATCCAGGAGCATGGAACATTTTTCCATTTTTTGTGTCTTCCTCAATTTCTTTCATGAGTACTTTATAATTTTCTGTGTATAGATTCTTAGTCTCTTTGGTTAGGTTTATTCCTAGGTATCTTATAGTTTTGGGTACAATTGTGAATGGGATTGACTCCTTAATTTCTCTTTCTTCAGTCTTGTTGTTGGTGTACAGAAATGCAACTGATTTCTGTGCATTGATTTTATATCCTGACACTTTACTGAATTCCTGTACAAGTTCTAGCAGTTTTGGAGTGGAGTCTTTTGGGTTTTCCACATATAGTATCATATCATCTGCGAAGAGTGATAGTTTGACTTCTTCTTTACCAATTTGGATGCCTTTAATTTCTTTTTGTTGTCTGATTGCTGAGGCTAGGACTTCTAATACTATGTTGAATAGCAGTGGTGATAATGGACATCCCTGCCGTGTTCCTGACCTTAACGGAAAAGCTTTCAGATTTTCTCCATTGAGAATGATATTTGCGGTGGGTTTTTCATAGATGGCTTTGATAATATTGAGGTATGTGCCCTCTATCCCTACACTTTGAAGAGTTTTGATCAGGAAGGGATGCTGTACTTCGTCAAATGCTTTTTCAGCATCTATTGAGAGTATCATATGGTTCTTGTTCTTTCTTTTATTAATGTGTTCTATCACATTGATTGATTTGCGGATGTTGAACCAACCCTGCAGCCCTGGAATAAATCCCACTTGATCGTGGTGAATAATCCTTTTAATGTACTGTTGAATCCTATTGGCTACTATTTTGGCGAGAATTTTTGCGTCTGTGTTCATCAAGGATATTGGTCTGCAGTTCTCTTTTTTGGTGGGATCCTTGTCTGGTTTTGGGATCAAGGTGATGCTGGCCTCATAGAATGAGTTTGGAAGTTTTCCTTCCATTTCTATTTTTTGGAACAGTTTCAGGAGAATAGGAATGAGTTCTTCTTTAAATGTTTGGTAGAATTCCCCTGGGAAGCCGTCTGGCCCTGGGCTTTTGTTTGTTTGGAGATTTTTGATGACTGTTTCAATCTCCTTACTGGTTATGGGCCTGTTCAGGTTTTCTATTTCTTCCTGGTTCAGTTGTGGTAGTTTATATGTCTCTAGGAATGCATCCATTTCTTCCAGATTGGCCAATTTGTTGGCGTAGAGTTGCTCATAATATTATATATATATATCAGGGTTATCATCCTGTAGTTTTTTCTTTTAATGTTCTCTTCTGACTTTTGTATCAGGGTAATACTAGCCTTGTAAAATAATTTCGGAAGTGTTCCTTCTTCGATTTCGTGGAAAAGTTTGAGTAGGATTAGCATGAATCCTTCTTTAAAAGTTTAGTAAAACTCACCAATGAAACTACTGGTTCTGGAATTTTTTTTCATTGGGGATATTTTATCACAGGTTTAATCTTACTGATATTTTTAACATTCACAATTTCTATTTCTTTATAATTTCTTCTTGGTATTTTGTATGTTTCTAATACATTTTCAGTTCCCTCTAGCTTACTCTATTTGGTGGAGTATATCTGTTCATGGTAGAGTCTTATGATTTTTTCCTGCTGATTCATTTTATTTATATTATTATTTAAATTCAATTAGCCAACATACAGTACATTAGTTTTTATTTAAGATTTTATTTATTTACATCATTAGTTTTGGAAGTAATGTTTAATGTTTCATTACTTGTGTATAACATTCAGTGGTCATCACATCATGTGCCCTTCTTAATGCCCATAACCCAGTTACACCATCTCTGCACCAACCGCCCTTTCCACAACCCTCAGTTAGTTTCTGGAATCAGGAGTCTCTCATGGTCTCTCTCTCTTTCTTTTTCTCTCTCTCATTTCTTCCCATTCAGTTTTCCCTCCCTTTACCTGTGATCCTTATGATGTCTCACATTTCTGTGGAATACATTAAAATGTCTCTACGTCAGTTTATAATTGTGTTTATGTGGGTCTTTTCCCTTATTTCCTTAGTTAATCTAGTAACAGATTTATCAATTTTGGTAATCTAATCAAATAATCAACACAGTTTTGCTAATCTTTTCTATTTTTTTAATTTAATTTCTTTTCAGTGTAACAGATTCAATGTTTATGCAACAAACCCAGTGCTCCATGCAATACGTGCCCTCCATAATACCCACGACCTGGATCCCCCAACTTCCCACCCCTGGCCCCACCAAAACCCTCAAATTGTTTTTCAGAGTCCATAGTCTTTCATGGTTCATCTCCGTCCAATTTTGCTCAACTCCTTTCTCCTCTCTGTCTTCCCATGTCCTCCATGTTATTTGTTATGCTCCACAAATAAGCGAAACCATATGATAATTTACTATCTCTGCTTGACTTATTTCACTCAGCAGAATCTCTACAAGTCTCATCCATGTTGATACAAAAGTTGGGTATTCATCCTTTCTGATGGAGACATAATACTCCATCGTGTATATGGATCTCATCTTCCTTATCCATTCATCCGTTGAAGGTAATCTTGGTTCATTCCATAATTTGGCGAGAGTGGCCATTGCTGCTGTGAACATTGGGGTACAGATGGCCCATCTTTTCACTACATCTGTATCTTTGGGGTAAATACCCAGTAGTGCAATTGCAGGGTCATAGGGAAGCTCTACTTTTAAATTCTTAAGGAATCTCCACACTGTCCTCCAAAGTGGCTGCACCAACTTACATTCACACCAACAGTGTAAGAGGGGTTCCCCTTTCTCCACATCCTCTCCAACACACGTTGTTTCCTGTCTTGCTAATTTTGACCATTCTAACTGGTGTAAGGTAGTATCTCAAAATGGTTTTAATTTGAATCTCCCTTATGGCTAGTGATAATGAATATTTTTTCGTGTGTCTGATAGTCATTTGTATGTCTTCATTGGAGAACTGTCTGTTCATGTCTTCTGACCATTTCTTCACATGATTATCTGTTTTGTGTGTGATGAATTTGAGAAGTTCTTTATAGATCATGGATAACAACCTTTTGTCTGTACTGTCCTTTGCAAATGTCTTCTCCCATTCTGTGGGTTGCCTTTTTGTTTTGTTGTCTGTTTCCTTTGCTGTGCAGAAGCTTTTGATCTTGATGAAGTCCCAAAAGTTCATTTTCGCTTTTGATTCCTCGGCCTTTGGAGACAATCTTGAAAGAAGTTGCTGTGGCTAATATTGAAGAGTTTACTGCCTGTGTTCTCCTCTAGGATTCTGATGGATTCCCGTCTCACATTGAGGTCTTTTATCCACTTCGAGTTGATCTTTGTGTACAGTGTAAGAGAATGATCAAGTTTCATTCTTCTACATATAGCTGTCCAATTTTCCCAGCACCATTTATTGAAGAAACTGTTTTTTTTCCACTGAATATTTTCTTCTGCTTTGTCAAAGATTATTTGACCATAGAGTTGAGGATCCATATCTGAGATCTCTACTCTGTTCCACTAGTCTATGTGTCTGTTTTTATGCCAGTACCATGCTGTCATGATGATTACAGATTTGTTGTAAAACTTGAAACCAGCTAGTGTGATGCCACCAGTTTTGTTTTTCTTTTCCAACATTTCCTTGGCAATTCGGGATCTCTTTTGTTTCCATACAAATTTTAGGATTATTTGCTACAGCTCTTTGAGACTCTCTTGAATTTCAGAAAATATATCTATGAAAAATGCACAGCAAATATCATCCTCAATGGGGAAAAGTTCACAGCCTTCCCTTTGAGATCAGGAACACGACAAGGATGACCACTCTCACCATTCTTGTTCAACATAGTATTAGAAGTCCTAGCAAAAGCAATCAGTCAACAAAGCGAAATAAAAGGTATCCAGATTGGCAAAGAAGAAGTCAAACTCTCTCTCTCTTCGCAGATGACATGGTACTTTATATGGAAAACCCAAAAGACTCCACCCCCAAACTACTAGAACTCATACAGCAATTCAGTAATGTGGCAGGATACAAAGTCAATGTACAGAAATCAGTTTCTTTCTTATACACTAACAAGGAAAACACAGAAAGAGAAAGGGAAATTAGAGAATCAATTCCATTTACTCTAGCACCAAGAACCAAAAGATACCTGGGAATAAATCTAACCAAAGAGGTAAAGGATCTGTACTTGAGGAACTACAGAACACTCATGAAAGAAACCGAGGAAGACACAAAAAGATGGAAGACAATTCCATGCTCTTGGATAGGAAGAATAAACATTGTTTAAATGTCTAATCTGCCTAGAGCAATCTATACTTTTAATGCCATTCCTATAAAAATTCCACCGGTATTTTTCAAAGAGCTGGAGCAAATAGTCCTTTTCTATTTTTTTAAGATTTTATTTACTTATTCATGAGAGATAGAGAGATAGGCAGAGGGAGAAGCAGTCTCCCCAAAGAGCAGGGAGCCCAATGTGGGACTCCATCCTAGGATCCCATGATCATGACCTCAGCTGAAGGCAGATGCTGAACCATCTGAGCCTCCCAGATTCCCTATTCTATTGTTTTTCTGATTTCCACATTACTTCTGTCTCAATGTTTCTATCTTGGGCTCAACTTATATGGGCCTCATGGATCTGGGTGTCCATTTTTCTCCCTAGAGTTTGGAAATTTTCATCTCTTATTGCTTTAAATACACTTTCTATTCCATTCTATTATTCTTTACCTTCTGGAATTCCCATAATGTCGATGTTATTTCTTTTAACATTGTCTTATAAGTTCTGAAGGCTTTATCTTTTTTTTTTATTCTTGTCTTCTTTTTATTACTCTAACTGGATAACTTCAAATAATGCTGTGGTTTAGGACACTGATTCTTTTTTCTTATTGCTTAAGTCTGCTTTTTAAGCTCATTATTTTATTCTTAAGGATAGCCATTGTATTTTTCTGTTCTCTTTTCTTGGGTTATTTTATTCTTTTTTTATGAATTTCTTTTGTTTATGAACTGGTGTCTTGATTTTCTTTAGCTGTTTGTATGTTATTACAGTTTACTACACTTCTTGAAGAGGATTATATTTAATTTTTTGTCTGACCATTCTGTCTAAAGAAAAGAGTGTCTGACACTTTTTTCTTTATAATCCATTATTGGGATATGTTAGTTTTTTGTGTTGTTGTTGTTGTTGTTTATTTATTTATTTGTTGTTTTTGTTGTTGTTTTTGTTTGTTCCTTTTTTTTTTTTGGTGGTGTCATGATTACCTGATTTTTCATGATAGTTAATTTTTTATGACATTTGATTTCTGATGTTAGTATCTGCATGTGATTGAGTGTGCTCTTTTTCCAGACTTTGCAGATTCACTTTGGTAGTGACAGTTTTTCAACAGTCAGCTCAGTTTGGGTTTTTGGACAACTCTGCTAATAAAAATTCTTGGGTGTGTAGGACTTGTTATCAGGGTCTATTTTGGATAAAAGCTGCTTCCTGAACTTTGAGAACAGTGGTTGGGTGCTGCTGTTGAGAACAATTGGATGAGATTCCTGATATTATACCAATCTAGAGAAGCTGTAGAATGGGTTCAGTGGTGGTCTTAATTTCTGGTCGGTATTACCGGATTTGGGAACTCAGCATTATATTCAGCAATAGTCAGGGCTATGACTAGCTGACAGAACATCAAAATGGAACCCAGGTCCTACATGGCTCGTTTGTTTGGAGATTCAAGTAAATCAAGACCGTATGACAAACTTCCTGGCAGGTAGAACTTATGGTTTTGTCTTGAAGATGGCAAAAGCTGCATGTTGTGTTCTGAGTTCAACTAGCACTCTAATCAAGGCTGTTGGATGGGATAAGAAACTTTCCATGTACTTTCCTAAGTTCTCTGGTCAGGGGTACTGAAGGTTCTTTTCAGAAGTGGGCTGGCTTTAAATCAAGTTCCTAAATAGGTAGAACAGGAAAACTGCCTCCAAGTCTGCCAAGGCTCTTTGTTGTTTTGACTAAAGGTGATACATGCCTCCAAATACCCTGGCCAAGTGAGACTCTGTTTTCAGTATAAACATCTCTTCCTATTACACTCTCTGCTCAAAAATTTTGAGTTATACAGTTTTCCAGATATTCCAATATATCTTTCTGCTTCTTTGAAGACTGGCTCTACATTCATTGGTGGGTGAGACTAGATTTAGGTCCTCTACAAGAGCAGAATGGGAAGACCAGATGGCCCTTCTTTTTACTACATCTGTATCTTTGGGGAAAATACCCAGTAGGGCAATTGCAGGGTCATAGGGTAGCTCTAATTTTAATTTCTTCAGGAATCTCCACATCGTTCTCCAAAGTGGCTGCACCAACTTGCATTCCCACCAACAGTGTAAGAGGGTTCCCCTTTCTCCACATCCTCTCCAACAAACGTTGTTTCCTGTCTTGCTAATTTTGGCCATTCTAACTGGTGTAAGGTGGTGTCCCAACGTGGTTTTAATTTGAATATCCCTGATGACTAGTGATAATGAACATTTTTTCATGTGTCTGTTATCCATTTGCATGTCTTCTTTGGAGAAGTGTCTGTTCATGTTTTCTGCCCATTTTTTGACATGATTATCTTTTTTGTGTGTGTTGAGTTTTTGGAGTGCTTGGTAGACCCTGGATAACAAACTTTTGTCTGTACTGCCATTGCAAATATATTCTACCATTCCGTGGGTTGCCTCTTTGTTTTGTTGACAGTTGCCTTTGCTGTGCAGAAGCTTTTGATCTTGATGAAGTCCAAAAAGTTCATTTTTGCTTTTGTTTCCTTTGCCTTTGGACACATATCTTGAAAGAAGTTGCTGTGGCTAATATTGAAGAGTTTACTGCCTATGTTCTCCTCTAGGATTCTGATGGATTCCTGTCTCACGTTGAGGTCTACTATACTTTTTGAGTTTATCTTTGTGTACAGTGTAAGAGATTGTCAACTTTCATTCTTCTACATATAGCTGTCCAGTTTTCCCAGCACCATTTATTGAAGAGACTGTCTTTGTTGCACTGTATATTTTTTCCTGTTTTGTCGAAGATAATTTGACCATAGAATTGAGGGTCCATATCTGGGCTCTCTACTCTGTTCCACTGGTCTATGTCTGTTTTTATGCCAGTACCATGCTGTCTTGGTGATCACAGCTTTGTAGTAAAGCTTAAAATCAGGTAACGTGATGCCGCCAGTTTTGTTTTTGTTTTTCAACATTTCCTTAGCAATTCGGGGTCTCTTCTGATTTCATACCAATTTTAGGATTATTTGCTCCAGCTCTTTGAATAATACCAGTGGAATTTTGATGGAATGGCATTAAAATTCTAGATTGCTCTAGGCAGTATAGACTTTTTTTTTTTCCATTTTATTTATTTTTTCAGCGTAACAGTATTCATTCTTTTTGGACAACACCCAGTGCTCCATGCAAAACGTGCCCTCCCCATTACCCACCACCTGTTCCCCCAACCTCCCACCCCGACCCTTCAAAACCCTCAGGTTGCCCCAACCTCCCACCCCTGACCCTTCAAAACCCTCAGGTTGTTTTTCAGAGTCCATAGTCTCTTATGGTTCGCCTCCCCTCCCCAATGTCCATAGCCCGCTCCCCCTCTCCCAATCCCACCTCCCCCCAGCAACCCCCAGTTTGTTTTGTGAGATTAAGAGTCATTTATGGTTTGTCTCCCTCCCAATCCCATCTTGTTTCATTTATTCTTCTCCTATCCCCCTACCCCCCATGTTGCTTCTCCATGTCCTCATATCAGGGAGATCATATGATAGTTGTCTTTCTCCGATTGACTTATTTCACTAAGCATGATACGCTCTAGTTCCATCCACGTCGTCGCAAATGGCAAGATTTCATTTCTTTTGATGGCTGCATAGTATTCCATTGTGTATATATACCACATCTTCTTTATCCAGTCATCTGTTGATGGACATCTAGGTTCTTTCCATAGTTTGGCTATTGTAGACATTGCTGCTATAAACATTTGGGTACAGGTGCCCCTTCGGATCACTATGTTTGTATCTTTAGGGTAAATACCCAGTAGTGCAATTGCTGGGTCATAGGGTAGTTCTATTTTCAACATTTTGAGGAACCTCCATGCTGTTTTCCAGAGTGGTTGCACCAGCTGGCATTCCCACCAACAGTGGAGGAGGGTTCCCCTTTCTCCACATCCTCTCCAGCATCTGTCATTTCCTGACTTGTTCATTTTAGCCATTCTGACTGGTGTGAGGTGATATCTCATTGTGGTTTTGATTTGTATTTCCCTGATGCCGAGTGACGTGGAGCACTTTTTCATGTGTCTGTTGGCAATCTGGATGTCTTCTTTGCAGAAATGTCTGTTCATGTCCTCTGCCCATTTCTTGATTGGATTGTTTGTTCTTTGGGTGTTGAGTTTGCTAAGTTCCTTATAGATTTTGGATACTAGCCCTTTATCTGATATGTCGTTTGCAAATATCTTCTCCCATTCTGTCAGTTGTCTTTTGGTTTTGCTAACTGTTTCCTTTGCTGTGCAAAAGCTTTTGATCTTGATGAAATCCCAATAGTTCATTTTTGCCCTTGCTTCCCTTGCCTTTGCCGTTGTTCCTAGGAAGATGTTGCTACGGCTGAGGTCGAAGAGGTTGCTGCCTGCGTTCTCCTCAAGGATTTTGATGGATTCCTTTCTCACATTGAGGTCCTTCATCCATTTGGAGTCTATTTTCGTGTGTGGTGTAAGGAAGTGGTCCAATTTCATTTTTTTGCATGTGGCTGTCCAATTTTCCCAGCACCATTTATTGAAGAGGCTGTCTTTTTTCCATTGGACATTCTTTCCTGCTTTGTCGAAGATGAGTTGACCATAGAGTTGAGGGTCTATTTCTGGGCTCTCTATTCTGTTCCACTGATCTATGTGTCTGTTTTTGTGCCAGTACCATGCTGTCTTGATGATGACAGCTTTGTAATAGAGCTTGAAGTCCGGAATTGTGATGCCACCAACTTTGGTTTTCTTGTTCAATATTCCTTTGGCTATTCGAGGTCTTTTCTGGTTCCATATAAATTTGAGGATTATTTGTTCCATTTCTTTGAAAAAAAATGGACGGTATTTTGATAGGGATTGCATTAAATGTGTAGATTGCTTTAGGTAGCATAGACATTTTCACAATATTTATTCTTCCAATCCAGGAGCATGGAACATTTTCCATTTCTTTGTGTCTTCCTCAATTTCTTTCATGAGTACCTTAAAATTTTCTGTGTATAGATTCTTAGCCTCTTTGGTTAGGTTTATTCCTAGGTATCTTATAGTTTTGGGTGCAATTGTAAATGGGATTGACTCCTTAATTTCTCTTTCTTCAGTCTTGTTGTTGGTGTACAGAAATGCAACTGATTTCTGTGCATTGATTTTATATCCTGACACTTTACTGAATTCCTGTACAAGTTCTAGCAGTTTTGGAGTGGAGGCTTTTGGGTTTTCCACATATAGTATCATATCATCGGCAAAGAGTGATAGTTTGACTTCTTCTTTACCAATTTGGATGCCTTTAATTTCTTTTTGTTGTCTGATTGCTGAGGCTAGGACTTCCAGTACTATGTTGAATAGCAGTGGTGGTAATGGACATCCCTGCCGTGTTCCTGACCTTAACGGAAAAGCTTTCAGGTTTTCTCCATTGAGAATGATATTTGCAGTGAGTTTTTCATAGATGGCTTTGATAATATTGAGGTATGTGCCCTCTATCCCTACACTTTGAAGAGTTTTGATCAGGAAGGGATGCTGTACATTGTCAAATGCTTTTTCAGCATCTATTGAGAGTATCATATGGTTCTTGTTCTTTCTTTTATTAATGTGTTCTATCACATTGATTGATTTGCGGATGTTGAACCAACCCTGCAGCCCTGGAATAAATCCCACTTGATCGTGGTGAATAATCCTTTTAATGTACTGTTGAATCCTATTGGCTAGTATTTTGGCGAGAATTTTTGCGTCTGTGTTCATCAAGGATATTGGTCTGCAGTTCTCTTTTTTGGTGGGATCCTTGTCTGGTTTTGGGATCAAGGTGATGCTGGCCTCATAAAATGAGTTTGGAAGTTTTCCTTCCATTTCTATTTTTTGGAACAGTTTCAGGAGAATAGGAATTAGTTAGAATAGGAATTAGTTCTTCTTTAATGTTTGGTAGAATTCCCCTGGGAAGCCCTGGGAAGTCTGGCCCTGTTCTTTTGTTTGTTTGGAGATTTTTGTTGACTGTTTCAATCTCCTTACTGGTTATGGGCCTGTTCAGGTTTTCTATTTCTTCCTGGTTCAGTTGTGGTAGTTTATATGTCTCTCGGAATGCATCCATTTCTTCCAGATTGTCCAATTTGTTGGCGTAGAGTTGCTCATAGTATGTTCTTATAATTGTCTGTATTTCTTTGGTGTTAGTTGTGATCTCTCCTCTTTCATTCATGATTTTATTGATTTGGGTCCTTTCTCTTTTCTTTTTGATGAGTCTGGCCAGGGGTTTATCAATCTTATTGATTCTTTCAAAGAACCAGCTCCTAGTTTCATTGATTTTTTCTATTGTTTTTTTTGGTTTCTATTTCATTGGTTTCTGCTCTGATCTTTATGATTTCTCTTCTCCTGCTGGGTTTAGGGTTTCTTTCTTGTTCTTTCTTCAGCTCCTTTACGTGTAGGATTAGGTTGTGTACTTGAGACCTTTCTTGTTTCTTGAGAAAGGCTTGTACCGCTATATATTTTCCTCTCAGGACTGCCTTTGCTGTGTCCCACAGATTTTGAACTGCTGTGTTTTCATTATCATTTGTTTCCATGAATTTTTTCAATTCTTCTTTAATTTCCTGGTTGACCCATTCATTCTTTAGAAGGATGCTGTTTAGTCTCCATGTATTTGGGTTCTTTCCAGCTTTCCTCTTGTGATTGAGTTCTAGCTTCAGAGCATTGTGGTCTGAAAATATGCAGGGAATAATCCTAATCTTTTGATACCTGTTGAGACCTGATTTGTGACCCAGGATGTGATCTATTCTGGAGAAGGTTCCAAGTGCACTAGAGAAGAATGTGTATTCTGTTGCTTTGGGATGAAATGTTCTGAATATATCTGTGATGTCCATCTGGTCCAGTGTGTCATTTAAGGTCTTTATTTCCTTGTTGATCTTTTGCTTGGATGATCTGTCCATTTCAGTGAGGGGAGTGTTAAATCGCCTACTATTATTGTATTATTATTGATGTGTTTCTTTGATTTTGTTATTAATTGGTTGATATAGTTGGCTGCTCCCACGTTAGGGGCATAGATATTTAAAATGGTTAGATCTTCTTTTTGGACAGACCCTTTGAGTAGGATATAGTGTCCTTCCTCATCTCTTATTATAGTCTTTGGCTTAAAATCTAATTGATCTGATATAAGGATTGCCACCCCAGCTTTCTTCTGATGCCCATTAGCATGGTAAATTGTTTTCCACCCCCTCACTTTAAATCTGCAGGTGTCTTCGCGTCTAAAATGAGTTTCTTGTAGGCAACATACTGATGGGTTTTGTTTTTTTATCTATTCTGATACCCTGTGTCTTTTGATTGGGGCATTTAGCCCATTAACATTCAGGGTGACTATTGAGAGATATGAATTTAGTGCCATTATTAGCCTGTAAGGTGACTGTTACTGTATATTGTCTCTGTACCTTTGTGATCTACTACTTTTAGGCTCTCTCTTTGCTTAGAGGACCCCTTTCAATATTTCCTGTAGAGCTGGTTTGGTGTTTGCAAATTCTTTCAGTTTTTGTTTGTCCTGGAAGCTTTTTATCTCTCCTTCTATTTTCAATGATAGCCTAGCTGGATAGAGTATTCTTGGCTGCATGTTTTTCTCATTTAGTGCTCTGAATATATCATGCCAGCTCTTTCTGGCCTGCCAGGTCTCTGTGGATAAGTCTGCCACCAATCTAATATTTTTACCATTGTATGTTACAGACTTCTTTTCTCGGGCTGCTTTCAGGATTTTCTCTTTGTCACTAAGACTTGTCAATTTTACTATTAGGTGACGGGGTGTGGACCTATTCTTGTTGACTTTGCGGGGGGTTCTCTGCATCTCCTGGATTTTGGTGCTTGTTCCCTTTGCCATATTAGGGAAATTCACTCCAATGATTCTCTCCAATAGACCTTCTGCTCCCCTCTCTGTTTCTTCTTCTTCTGGAATCCCAATTATTCTAATGTTGTTTCTTCTTATGGTGTCACTTATCTCTCGAATTCTCCCCTCATGGTCCAGTAGCTGTTTGTCCCTCTTTCTTCTGCCTCATTTATCCTAGCAGTGAGAGCCTCCATTTTTGATTGCACCTCATTAATAGCTTTTTTGATTTCAACTTGGTTAGATTTTAGTTCTTTAATTTCTCCAGAAAGAGCTTTAATATCTCCAGAGAGGGTTTCTCTAATATCTTCCATGCCTTTTTCGAGCCCGGCTAGAATGTTCAGAATCGTCATTCTGAACTCTTGATCTGACATATTACCAATGTCTGTGTTGATTAGGTCCCTAGCCTTCGGTACTGTCTCTTGTTCTTTTGTTTGTGGTGATTTTTTCCGCCTTGTCATTTTGTCCAGATAAGAGGATATGAAGGAGCAAATAGACTACTAAAAGGGTGGCAAAGACCCCAGAAAAATGTGCTGTAACCAAATCAGAAGAGACCCCAAATTGTGGGGTGGAGAAAGGGGATAAAAACAGGTTCTGAAAAAAAAAGAAAAAAAAAAAAGAAAAAAATTTAAATAATAAAACAAATTAAAAAATATAAAAAAGAAAGAAAAATATATATATTTAGATGAACTAGTCAAAAAACTTTAAAAAAGAAAAGGGTAAAAGTTTTAAAAAATTTAGCAGAAGAAGAAAAAAGAAAAAAAGAAAAACAATTGAAAAAAGAAAAAAAAATCAATGTAGCTGCAAGACTAAAGAATCATGTGGAGAAAGCCATGAGTTCCGTGCTTTGCTTTCTCCTCCTCTGGAATTGCTCTGCAGGCTTAGAAATTGAACCTGCTTTCTCCTTGATAGATGAACTTCGTCCTGGCTGGATATTTTGTTGATCTTCTGGGGGAGGGGCCTGTTGTAGTGACTCTCAAGTGTCTTTGCCCGAGGCGGGATTGCACCGCCCTTACCGGCGGCCGGACTAAGTAATCGGCTCGGGTTCGCTTTTGGGAGCTTCTCTTCCCTGAATGCTTTCCGTAGAGTTCCAGAGGACGGGAATGAAAACGGCGGCCTCCCAGTCTCTGGCCTGGAAGAGCCGAGAGCCCGGGGCCCCACTCCTCAGTGCGCCCCCAGAGGACAGCACCCAATCACTCCCGTATCCCCAGCCTCTAGCCGCGCTCCGAGCTCACCCAGCCCGTGACCAGTTCAAGGTAACCCCGAGCTGAGAGTTCAGTCCTCGGCTCTGTCTCTGTAGCCGGCTTCTCCGTTCTAATACCTGCGAGCTCTCCGACACTCTGACACCCCCGATCCTTCTGTGACCCTGCGGGGCCTGGGGCCACGCTGACCCCGCGTGGGCTTCACCCTGGTTTAGCCTCTGGAGCAATGTCCCTCAGTGGAACAGACTTTTAAAAGTCCTGATTTTGTGCTCCATTGCTCCGCCGCTTGCCGGGAGCCGGCCCCTCCCCCCTTGGTCTATCTTCCCGTCATTTTAGATTCATTTCTCCGCCAGTCCTACCTTTCAGAAAGTGGTTGATTTTCTGTTTCTAGAGTTGCTGTTCTTCTTCTCTTCGCTCTCCCGTTGGATTTGTAGATGTTTGCAATGTTTAGATATGCTATCGAGCTAATCTCCTGCTACGTGATCTAGTCTCAGGCTGCTACTTTTCCGCCATCTTGACTCCTCCCCCGGCAGTATAGACATTTTAACAATGTTTATTCTTCCGATCCAAGAGCATGGAATGGTCTTCCATCTTTTTGTGTCTTCTTCAATTTCTTTCATGAGTGTTCTGTTGTTCCTCAAGTACAGATCCTTTACCTCTTTGGTTAGGTTTATTCCCAGGTATCTTATGGTTCCTGATGCTAGAGTAAATGGAATTGATTCTGCAATTTCCCTTCTGTGCTTTCATTGTTATTGTATAAGAAAGCAAATGATTTCTGTACATTGACTTTGTATCCTGCCACATTACTGAATTGTTGTATGAGTTCTAGTAGTTTGGGGGTGGAGTCTTCTGGGTCTTCCATATAAAGTACCATGCCATCTGCAGATAGAGAGAGAGTTTGACTTCTTCGTTGCCAATTTGGATACCTTTTATTTCTCTTTGTTGTCTGCTGTTGCTAGGACTTCTAATATTATGTTGAACAAGAGCGGTGAAAATGGGCATCCTTGTCGTGATCCTGATCTCAATGGGAAGGCTGTATGCTTTTTCACATTGAGGATGATATTTGCTGTTGGTTTTTCATAGATTTATGAAGTACAGGAATGTTCCCTCTATCCCTATACTTTGAAATGTTTTAATCCAGAACGAATGCTGGATTTTGTCAAATGCATTTTTTGCATTAATTGAGAGGACCTTGTGGTTCTGCTCTCTTCTCTTATAGATTTGTTCTATCACATTGATTGATTTGTGAATGTTGAACCATTCTTCTTCCCCAGGGATGAATCCCACCTGTTCATACTGGATAATCTTTTGAATGTGCTGTTGAATCCTGTTTGCTAAGATCTTGTTGAGAATCTTAGCATCCATATTCACCAGTGATATTGGTCTGAAATTCTTCTTTTTCTTGGGGTCTTTGCCTGGTTTGGGGATCAGGGTAATGCTGGCTTCATAAAAGGAGTCAGGAAGTTTTCCTTCTCTTTCTATTTTTTGAAACAGCTTCAGGAGAAAAGGTGTAATTTCTTCTTTGAAAGTTTGTTAGAATTCCCCAGGGAATCTGTCAGGTCCTGGCCTCTTGTTTTTTGGGAGGTTTTTGATTACTGCTTCAATCTCATTACTAGATATTGGTCTATTCAGGTTGTCAATTTCTTCCTGGTTCAATTTTGGGAGTTTATAGTTTTCCAGGAATGCATCCATTTCATCTAGTTTGCTTAGCTTATTGGCATATAACTGTTGGTAATAATTTCTGATGATTGTTTCTGTTTCCTTGGTGTTAGTTGTGATCTCTCCCTTTTCATTCATAATTTTATTAATTTGAGCTTTTTCTCTTTTCTTTTGGATTAGTGTGGCCAGCGGTTTATCGATCTTCTTGATTCTTTCAAAAAACCAGCTTCTAATTTCATTGATACATTCTACTGTATCTCTGGTGTCTACCTCATTGGTCCCTGCTCTAATCTTGATTATTTCCTTTTTTCTGTGTGGAGTTGGTCTGATTTGTTGTTGATTCTCCAGTTCCTTAAGGTGTAGAAACAGTTATGTATTCTGGATTCTCCATTTTTTTGATGGAGGCTTGGATGGCTATGTATTTCCCCCTCAGTACTGTCTTTGCTGTATCCCATAGGTTTTGGGCCAAAGTGTCTTCATTCTCATTGGTTTTCATGAATTGTTTAAGTTCTTCTTTGATCTTCTGGCTGATCCAAGCATTCTTAAGCAAAGTGGTCTTTAGCTTCCAGGTGTTTGTGTTCCTTCAAAACTTTCCCTTATGATGAGCTCCAGTTTCAAAGCATTGTGAGCTTAGAATATACAGGGAATAATGTCAGTCTTTTGATATTGGTTGAGCCCTGATTTGTGACACAGTATGTGGTCTATTCTGGATAAGGTTCCATGTGCACTTGAGAAGAATGAGTTTTCTGTTGTTTTAGGGTGGAATGTTCTGTATATATCTATGAGGTCCATCTGGTCCAATGTGTCATTCAATACTCTTGTTCTTCATTGATTTTCTGCTTGGATGATCTGTTTATTACTGAGAGAGGCGTGTTCAGATCTCCTACTATTTGTGTATTCATATCAATATGACTTTTTATCTTCATTAATAGTTTTCTTATGTAATTGGCTGCTCCCATATTGGGGGCATAAATATTTACAATTGTTAGATCTTCTTGGTGGAGAGGCCCTTTGAGAATGATGTAGTTTCCTTCTGTATCTGTGACCACAGTCTTTAGTTTAAAATCTAATTTATCTGATATGAGAATCACTACTGACCTTCTTTTGAGGCCCATTGGTATGAAAGATGCTTCTTCATCCATTCACTTTCAGTCTGGGTGTATCGTTAGGTTCTAAATCGGTCTCTTGTAGACAACATATGGATAGGTCCTGTCGTTTTATCCAATCTGCAATCCTGTGTTGATTTATGGGTGCATTTAGGCCATTCACATTGAGAGTGATTATTGATAGATATGTTTTGATTGACATCGTGTTGCCTTTGAAGTCATTCTTTCTGTAGATTGTCTCCATATATTTCTGTTCAATGATATTCTTAGGGTTTTTCCTCTTTTATAGAACCCCCTTAATATTTCCTGCAGTGTCGACTTGGTGGTCACATACTCTGTTAATCCTTGCTGGTCTTAGAAATTCTTTATCTCTCCATCCATTTTGAATGTCAGTATTGCTGGATAAAGTATTCTTGGCTACATTTTCTTCTCATTTAATGCCCTGAATATGTCTTGCCAGGTTTCTGTTGACCGATCTGACGTTATTGTGATAGGCTTTCCTCTGTCCAGAAGGAACTTCTTCATCCTAACTGCTTTGATGAAGTACTGTCTACAATTATGATTCCTCATTCTTACTATCAGGTGTCTTGAAGTCTTTATAGATTCTATAATCCTGAGGGGAGACTATTCTGCTTCTAGTACATGAAGGTTGGTTCCATTCTCAAGATTGGGAAAATTGTCATGGAGAAATATTCAGCTATATATTCTAGTCTTTTTTCTTTCTCCTTCCCCTCAGAAATTCCAATAATTCTGACATTGGAACATTTCACGGCATCATTTATTTCCCTAATTCTGTTTTCATTGCTTCTATGCTATTTGTTCCAGGTTTCCTCCTGATTCTATTTTTTGTCTCAGTTATCCTAGATTTTAAAGAATTTAGATTAGATTGGAACTCTTTGAAAACATCGTGAACATCATCCCTGGTGGCTTTCACTTCTGCCGTACTCAATTCCATTTTGTCATCCATAGCTTTTTCCAACCTAGCTATTGCCTGTATAATTGTTAGCCTGAATTCCCTTTCCAACATATTGTCTATGTCCATAGCCATTAGCTCTGTTGCGTAAGGCCCAGACTCTACATTTGTCTTCTGTTGGGCATTCCTCCTCTTAGTCATTTTGGTGAGAGATGGCTGAACAGATGTAGCTGGTTGTATCAACTGTGGTGCAGGCAAGGGGCACCCTGTAATGCTTCTGAGTAATCAAGTGTCCCCACCCAAAAGAAAGAAATGAGTAAGAAAGAAAAAAAGAGAGAGAGAGAAAAACAGAGGAAAAAAAGAAAGATAAAATAAAAGAGAAGGCCAACCCAAATACAAACAAAAACAGACAAACAAAAAGACTGATAATATTAGATGACAAGAGAAAAAAAAATATATAAGCCAAACAAAAGAAGAACCTCATCAAAAAGAACCCCAAGTATAAGATTTATATACTATCAGGACAAAAACAAATACACAGATTTATATACTATCAGGACAAAAACAAATACACAGAAGCACTGGCAGAAGAAATAGATAGGAGAGTGGGTGAGGATGGTTGTTTTGATTCTTCCTGGATGTATCTTGATATCTTTGTTAGATCACTCAGCTTCCCTAACATAAACGGGGATTAAAAACTGGTTTACCTATAGGGGTAGCATTGATTGGGGAAAGGGGATTACCTTGAAATTTAACTCTGTATGAATATTTTAAAATAAAAATAAAAAAAGAATAAACTAAAATAAAATTTAAAAAACTAAAAAATATAGAAAAGCAAAAGAAAAACACAGGTATATGTATCAAAAAGTTCATTTTAAAAGGTTATTATGGAATTTGTTGTACTGGGCATCTCACTGTGATGGTAAATAGGTTAAAAATTATCTATTAAAAAATGAACCAGAATAGTGAACGATTTAAAAATAGAAGTTGTATCTACAAAGTAGTGGTGGTTTTCTTTTTCTTTTTCTTTCTTTTTTTTTTTTTTTTTTTTGGTTGGCTTTCTGGACAAAGGGCCTGCTGTGTTGTTTCTAAGGCACTGTTCCCTGAGTTAAGTCCTCCTGTCCCCATCAAGGGGGTGGACTCTGAGGAAACTGTTTTTTCAAGCTTTTGTTCTCTGGAGGCTTGTTTGTTTGTTCATTTGTTTTCTCTCACCTTGGCAGCTTTTGATGGTTTTTGGAGATTAAGAGGAAAGCAAACTGCCCCAAGACCTCCCTCTCAGAGAAAAGCCTCAGTCTGTTCCACTCTGGGTGCTTCAGAGCACATAAATTCCCCCTTGGCCACTGGCAGACCACATTCCCAGTCACGGTCTCTGGGGTCATAGGAACTCCTGCTTGTACCCAAAACCACGATAGCCTCGGCTGTCTGGGCAGCTTCAGACCACCAGAGAGGTTCCAAGTTGTGGTACAACACTGAGATTTTCCACTGGCCCATGTTAGGAATGCTCAGACTCTCCGGGTCCAAGAGAGCACTGGCTGGCATCTGTAGCACCTCTCTCAGGTAGGGGTGTGGGGAGTGACTCAGGCTCTGGTAGCACAGCCCACATGTGGATAGTTCAAAAGGCTGTGGTTCTGCTGGCTGGTGTCTGCATGCACCTCTGGATGGGGGGCACGACTCAGACTCTGGTAGCATGGTGTGTGCTGGAGAGTGCATAAGGCACTGGTTCTGCTGGCTGGTGAGGCTCCCTGCCCCCAATGGGAGCCACCACCCAGAGGATCTCAGGCATGCTGGCGTCTCAGGGACCAAGACCTGGCTTCTTTGCCACACTCTCTCTGGCTCAGTGCCAGGGGTGGCTGTACTGGGTGTGGGGACTCAAGTACCTGTCCCTAACCACTCCAATTCCCACAATTTCCCCCCATGATCCTTTGCTCTTTTTGAGTGCTTTCAACCAGACTCAAGTTAATGTTGGTCCCCAATTGCAAGGCACTCTCATATTGGAGTATTACTTTCCAATGGGTCACGTCTGGTGGTTCCCTCCCCCTTTTGTTTATCTTCCAATATTAACCCGATGTTCCCATTCCACTTTACCTGCCCACTGGCATCTTCTGCCCCCATAGAGATCCAGAAGTGCATAATTCTAATCTCAGGCTGATTTCATGGGTGATCGGAGTTCTTTGGTATGTAATCAGCTCACTTTAGGGTCCAGGTTGAAAAGGCACCTCCTCCTACTTCCCTGTCATCTTGTCTGCCTGCCATATATGAGCTTCTTGCATCAACTGTAAATTTTTGTTGTTTGTTTACATTGAGGCTTACATAAATATCCTATGTTAAGGTAATAACAACTTATCGTAGATTGTAGAGATACTCTACGTTTTTATTCTCATTTGCCATATAATATGTATTTGATATCACAATACACCTTTTTATTTCTTTTTTAAATTTTTATTTATTTTTTAATTTCTTTTATATATTGTGTATTTATTTATTTTTTTTAAAGATTTTATTTATTTATTTGACAGAGAGAGATCACAAGTAGGCAGAGAGGCAGGCAGAGAGAGTGAGAGGGAAGCAGGCTCCCTTCCGAGCAGAGAGCCGGATGTGGGACTCGATCCCAGGACCCCGAGATCATGACCCGAGCCGAAGGCAGTGGCCTAAACCACTGAGCCACCCAGGCGCCCCTATATTGTGTATTTATTATCAAGTTATAGTCGTTTTATTTATTTTTAAACAATTTTCTTAAAATTTTCTTTAAAGTTAACTGATAACACACCTTTATATTACAGTATTAGTGTACTTTGACTTTGAATATGCAATTATCTTTATTTTCTTAAAGATTTATTTATCATTTGAGAGAGAAAGAGCACACATGCCTGTGTTGGGGAGGAGCAGAGAGAGAGGGAGAAGAAGAGAATCTCAAGCAGACCTCCCACTGAGCATGAAGCCCAGTACAGGCCAATATCTTGACCCTGAGAGCATATGAAGAGTTGGTGACCCAAACAACTGAGCCACCCAGGAATCCCTCCAATTATGTTTAAAACTAAATTTTATGGGGCACTAGGTTGGCGTAATCATTAAGCCTCTGCCTTCAGCTCAGGTCATGATCCCAGGGCCCTGGGATAGAGCCCCACATAGGACTCCTGTTCAGCAGGAAGCCTGCTTCTCCCTGTCCCAATTCTGCTGCTTGTGTTCCCTCTCTTGCTATGTCTCTGTCAGAAAATAAATAAAATCTTACCAAAAAAACCCTAACTTTTATATTTCCAAATGTTTTCACACTTCTTAATAAGGTTCTTTTATTAAAATTGAGGATGTCCTTTTCAGCTTTTCTTGTTAGGCAGGGCTACTGATAATGAACTCCCTGAACTTATTTTTTTTTCTTGTTGTATCTTTATCTCTTTGTCACTTTTGAAAAATACATTTGGCCGTTAAAGTATTTTTGGTTAGTTGTTTTGTTTTATTTTGTTTTCCTTTCAGCACTTTCAATATATTGCTTTACCTGGCCTGCAAGTTTTCTGGTAAAATATCCACTCATGAGGATTCATTGAATGTGTATTTCTTTTTTTTCTCTTCCAGTTTTAAACTTTAGTTTCTGTTTGATTTAACAGTTTTATTATGTTAAGTAAAAATTTATTATTTATGTTACTAAATAATAAGCTTGGGGACTCATGAGCTTCATGAACTTGGATTAAGATACCTGCCCCTCTATCATTATTTTTATTCTGATACTCAAAAAAATGCCTAGATTTTTTTTTCAGTTGATGATTTCTCTTAACTCACATAGGATATCTTCACTTTTTGTCATTTTTTTTTCTATTATGGCTAGATAATTTCAAATAATCTGTCTTTGGGTCACAAGTTCTCTGTTTGATCAAGTATGCTATTAATGTTCTCTTTTGAATTTTTAAATTCACCCATTCTCTACTCTTCGGATCTACAATTTTTCTTTGGTTCTTTTCTATAACTTCTATCTTTAAAGAACTCATTTTGCTTGTGTATTGTTTTCCTGATTTTATTGAACTATTTTTCTATGTTTCTTTTAACTCACAGAGGCTTTTACAAGGACTATTTTGAATTACTTACTGGATAAATCTGGGATCTCCATTTCTGTGAAGTTGTACTGAAAAACTATTATGTTCTTATTGTGGTATGATGATTCCATGAATATTTATGTTTCTTGATGGCTACATGTGATATCTTCACATTTGAAATACTAGACACTTCTAGTCTTTACTGCCTTGCCACTTTAATGAATTTAATCTTGAGTTTATTTTCTCAAATGATGTACTGGACACACACCCTCCCCCAAGTGGTGACATTTCTGTGTTTATACTGTGATGATTTATCAATCATGCCTCTTCTAAATTTTGCAATTCTCTGTTGTATATTTTAATATAATTTAATTTAAAAATTACTATAGACATATGATGGGTATCATTTCCCCTCAATTAAAAGGGATGACCAGAGATATTTCCCAGTAATATTAACAAATTCCTATATTAGATGATTTGTGGTAACTAGATTTTCATCTTTATTAAAAATACATTCTATTAACTTGGGAAATAAAATTATACATTGTCCTAGCAACAGCAACCAGACAACAAAGAGAAATAAAAGGTATCCAAATTGGCAAGGAAGAAGTCAAACTCACTCTCTTCCCAGATGACATGATTCTTTATATGGAAAACCCCAAAGACTCCACCCCCAAACTACTAGAACTCATACAGCAATTCAGTAACGTGGGAGGATACAAAGTCAATGTACAGAAATCAGTGGCTTTCTTATACACTAACAATGAAAATACAGAAAGGGAACTTAGAGAATTGATTCCATTTACTATAGCACCAAGAACCATAAGATACCTGGGCATAAACCTAACCAAAGAAGTAAAGGACCTGTACTCGAGGAACTACAGAACACTCATGAAAGAAATTGAAGAAGACACAAAAAGATGGAAGACTGTTCCATGCTCTTGGATTGGAAGAATAAACATTGTTAAAATGTCTATACTGCCTAGAGCAATCTATACTTTTAATGCCATTCCAATCAAATTCCACCGATATTTTTCAAAGAGCTGGAGCAAATAATCCTAAAATTTGTATGGAGCCAGAAGAGACCCCGAATTGCTAAGGAAATGTTGAAAAACAAAAACAAAACTGGCGGCATCACGTTACCCGATTTCAAGCTTTACTACAAAGCTGTGATCACCAAGACAGTGTGGTACTGGCATAAAAACAGACACAGAGACCAGTGGAACAGAATGGAGAGCCCAGATATGGACCCTCAACTCTATGGTCAAATAATCTTTGACAAAACAGGAAAAAATATTCAATGGAAAAAAGACACTCTCTTCAATAAATGGTGCTGGGAAAACTGGGCAGCGATATGTAGAAGAATGAAACTCGACAATTCTCTTACACCTTACACAAAGATAAACTCGAAATGGATAAAAGACCTCAACGTGAGACAGGGATATATCAGAATCCTAGAGGAGAACATAGGCAGTAACCTCTTCGATATTAGCCACAGCAACTTCTTTCAAGATATGTCTCCAGGCCAAGGAAACAAAAGCAAAAATGAACTTTTGGGACTTCACCAAGATCAAAAGCTTCTTCACAGCAAAGGAAACAGTCAACAAAACAAAAAGGCAACCCACGGAATGGGAGAAGATATTTCCAAATGACAGTACAGAAAAAAGGTTGATATCCAGGATCTATAAAGAACTTCTCAAACTCAACACACACAAAACAGATAATCATATCAAAAAATGGGCAGAAGATATGTACAGACACTTCTCCAACGAAGACATACAATGCTATCAGAGTCATGAAAAAATGTTCATCAACACTAGCCGTCAGCGAGATTCAAATGAAAACCACATTGAGATACCACCTGACACCAGTTAGAATGGCCAAAATGAGCAAGACAGGAAACAACGTGTGTTGGAGAGGATGTGGAGAAAGGGGAACCCTCTTACACTGTTGGTGGGAATGCAAGTTAGTGCAGCCACTTTGGAGAACAGTGTGGAGATTCCTGAAGAAATTAAGAATAGAACTTCCTTATGACCCTGCAATTGCACTGCTGGGTATTTACCCCAAAGATACAGATGTAGTGAAAAGAAGGGCCATCTGTACCCCAATGTTTATTGCAGCAATGGCTACGGTCGCCAAACTGTGGAAAGAACCAAGATGTCCTTCAGCGGATGAATGGATAAGGAAGATGTGGTCCATATACACAATGGAGTATTATGCCTCCATCAGAAAGGATGAATACCCAACTTTTGTAACAACATGGACGGGACTGGAAGAGATTATGCTGAGTGAAATAAGTCAAGCAGAGAGAGTCAAGTATTATATGGTCTCACTTACTTGTGGAGCGTAACAAATTACATGGAGGCCATGGGGAGCTGGTGAGGAAAGGGAGTTGGGGAAAGTGGAAGGGGAGATGAACCATGAGAGACTATGGACTCTGAAAAACAACCAGAGGGTTTTGAAGGGGCAGGGTGGGTGGGAGGTTGAGGAACCAGGTGGTGGGTAATAGGGAGGGCACGTACTGCATGGAGTACTGGGTGTGATGCCAAAACAATGAACACTGTTATGCTGTAAATAAAAAAATAAAAATAATAAAATTTAAAAAAAAGTGAAGGAAAAATTCTCCAAATTACAAATAACATTTAAACATATTATCTGGTTTTCATTCTGATTTCCCCAAAATCCTTCCAGTATTTACAGAAGTAATTAGCCCCATGGGGAAGCTGATGTAAAGAGAAAAAAAAAATACCTCTCATGAACAAGAGGGAGATGGGAGTTTCAGAACCATGTTTTCTGAGTTTTTCTTATGTTTTGTGCCAAATCATGTCATTAAATGTTAAACAATTTCCAAAGAAGAGAAGCATGTGATACAATGAGCAGCTTCCAGCTTATTAATCTTAGTGATAAACTTGGAAAATTCCTCTGAGAGTGACATGATGATAAAACGCATATTCATTCTCTGTTCGATACCAGTTAGGCTGGTCTACCAAGGATCTGATGATGCATGTTGAAGGGCAGTCATGCACTCTCCGCTGTCTTTCTACAGGTGAGAGATATGGACATGAAATAATTAAACTCTTGCTTCCACATATTTATTTTACTTACACCACAATTTGTGTATATTTATATAACATAAAAATTGAAATAGTGGGTAGTATAAAATTTAATTATTAAAGGCTTTATTAAATACCCAGCAAGTTTTTAGATGTAAGGAGTGATAAGAAAAACTAAAAATGTCTATAAATTGTTTAGTGTGAAGAAATAAATACAGATCTCTTTTGCCTAGAAATTGGCATTACATCCTTGCCAAGTTGATTCCTCACCTTGGCAAAGTTCTGCTAATAGGTCCAATAACAGCGTGAAATAAATGTTCAAAATCTCAGATACTGACTATACACAAGTTATTTTCATGAGGCAGAACAATTGTAATGTATAATTCCATGGTATTGAAATGTCATTTGACTAAAATAAAGGGCTGATTCATAATATACAGCTAGTATTTTTGTCAGCTGGGATTTTGTTAAGTATAGATTGTGTTAAACCTGAATAATACATGCCTACCATGGTATTGACAAATATTTAGCAAACATCTCAGGGAGTTTTCCTTTCAAAATCCTAAATACTCAAATTTTAAGAAAATATTTAATGTTTGCATTCTACTATATCTCCTTGGTTTCCATTAATTAAGGACATAAAGGTGATAAATACATCAACTCTTGATTATCTCTCATTGCTTTATTTCATTTTCTTTGATCAGATTTTAAGTTTATTCTATTATATATATTTTACTCATCACATAAGAAAGGGCAGAGATCTTCATCGTGATCTATTATGTACTCCAAGCTCCATGAAGTATCCCTGATATAGAAAATGTGCTAAAATAGTTGAATAAATGAAAACTATTTTATTTCAGAATTAGCACTCAAAATTACTTGGGTTTAGGGGCACCTGGCTGGCTCAATTAGAAGAGCATGTGACTCCTGATCTCAGGATCATGAGTTTGACCCCCACATTGAGTTCAGTGATCACTTAAATAAAAAAATTAAGAATAATCCTTTTAAGAAATGTTTTTCCCTTTCTTCTGGGAGTCGCATACTTGAAGAGTTGTAGTAGAAACTGTAGATCAGTAAAATTAGATGTGTTTTTTAAGCTCACATTTCATTACACGTCAAGGAAGAAGGTCGAAGCAAAAGAATTATACCTAAATTCCTTCCAGTGTCACCAATTCTGATGTCATTTCTATTTAAATGCTTATAAGCTGTAGTCCCTGCAAAGAAAGAATAGCTGGTTTTTGCTATACTTGTCACAGTTACCATTTTCTTTTTGAGAAACAGGAGTATGTTTCATATGCAGGCATTTGCTCAGTTGAGGAGACAAAATTTGCCTCTTTCCATATTAATTGAAAATGTAGATGTTAAAATGAGACTTAGGTTTATATATTTAAATTGATATCAAGACTTTTCTTCTCCTGAATTTCTAGTGCTTAACTGCAGAGAGTAGTGATTTTAATAAGTATCCAATAAACTTAGAAAGACAAAATCAGGAAACATGTTTGAATATAATTAAATCTGTCTCTGGAACTTAGCTTCTGCAGAGTCGATGAAAGAGACAGTCACTACCTTTCCTCCTTAGATAAATTGTGTGGGAAACTTCTTTCAGGAGGAAAAAAATAATATAAATTTAACCAAACTCAGAGCTGTCTGCATATAATTGTTCTTTCTAATTTGAAAGATTGTAAAAATGTGTGAGTATTTTTAAGAACAAGATTACATGCTGTGTATATATTAAGAAGTAAAACCAGTATCAAGAGAGATAACTGATCAAATGCTATTGTTTTATTAAAAATAAATAGTTTTGATGTAGTCTTCAAGATTCATTACTACATCAGAAACTAATGATGATTTTTTCTATTGTTTTTTTTGGTTTCTATTTCATTGATTTCTGCTCTGATCTTTATGATTTCTCTTCTCCTGCTGGGTTTAGGGTTTCTTTCTTGTTCTTTCTCCAGCTCCTTTACGCGTAGGGTTAGGTTGTGTACTTGAGACCTTTCTTGTTTCTTGAGAAAGGCTTGTACCGCTATATATTTTCCTTTCTGCAAAGAAGACATCCAGATGGCCAACATACACATGAAAAAGTGCTCCACGTCACTCAGCATCAGGGAAATACAAATCAAAACCACAATGAGATATCACCTCACACCAGTCAGAATGGCTAAAATTCACAAGTCAGGAAATGACAGATGCTGGAGAGGATGTGGAGAAAGGGGAACCCTCCTCCACTGTTGGTGGGAATGCAAGCTGGTGCAACCACTCTGGAAAACAGCATGGAGGTTCCTCAAAATGTTGAAAATAGAACTACCCTATGACCCAGCAATTGCACTACTGGGTATTTACCCTAAAGATACAAACATAGTGATCCGAAGGGGCACGTGTACCCGAATGTTTATAGCAGCAATGTCTACAATAGCCAGACTATGGAAAGAACCTAGATGTCCATCAACAGATGAATGGATTAAGAAGATGTGGTATATATACACAATGGAATACTATGCAGCCATCAAAAGAAATGAAATCTTGCCATTTGCAACGACGTGGATGGAACTAGAGCGTATCATGCTTATTGAAATAAGTCAATCGGAGAAAGACAACTATCATATGATCTCCCTGATATGAGGACATGGAGAAGCAACATGGGGGGTAGGGGGATAGGAGAAGAATAAATGAAACAAGATGGGATTGGGAAGGAGACAAACCATAAATGACTCTTAATCTCACAAAACAAACTGGGGGTTGCTGGGGGGAGGTGGGATTGGGAGAGGGGGAGCGGGCTATGGACATTGGGGAGGCGAGGCGAACCATAAGAGACTATGGACTCTGAAAAACAACCTGAGGGTTTTGAAGGGTCAGGGGTGGGAGGTTGGGGCAACCTGAGGGTTTGAAGGGTCAGGGGTGGGAGGTTGGGGGAACAGGTGGTGGGTAATGGGGAGGGCACGTTTTGCATGGAGCACTGGGTGTTGTGCAAAAAGAATGAATACTGTTACGCTGAAAAAATAAATAAAATGGCTATGGACATTGGGGAGGGGAGGCGAACCATAAGAGACTATGGACTCTGAAAAACAACCTGAGGGTTTTGAAGGGTCAGGGGTGGGAGGTTGGGGGAACAGGTGGTGGGTGATGGGGAGGGCACGTTTTGCATAGAGCACTGGGTGTTGTGCAAAAAGAATGAATACTGTTACGCTGAAAAAATTAATAAAAGGGGGAAAAAAAAAAGGCTTTAAAAAAAAATAAATAAATAAAATGGAAAAAAAAAGAAACTAATGATGTACTATATGTTGGATAACTGAACTAACTAAATAAATAAATAGTTTGATAATCTTAAATTTATCATCTAAAATTTATATAATTTACCATCACTTTTACCATCATGTCTGCTTTAAATATAGGAAAAATTAGAGTAAAAGGATTTAAGTAACAAAAACAAGGTTATGTACTGCAATTTTAAGATTCAGAAATTAATATTGTTTTCCTACTCTGAGGCCTATTGGTTCTCCACAACTACCAAATTGGAGAGTTATTTGTTTTCAGTAAGAGGAGATCCTAGAATTTATAGTCAATACTTTGATAGCATTATTAGGTTCTTAGTATTGTTATAAGAGCCTTACACACACTGCACAATAATATTGAGGACAGGGACTGCTCTGATGCCCTTTTGTCTAGTGAGGAACTTGAGGAGTGACTTCCCTGTTGTCATATGGCTAATAAGTGCCAGACCCTGGATTTTTACCCAGGCCATCAAGATACAGATTCTTTCTAAGGATCAGATTAAATTGCATCAGGATTAATGGATAAAGTGGTATCTTACAGTTTGAAGTTATTTTAGAAAACTGGGGAATTTAAACTAGCAAATTGAAATTATTTATACCAATGTTTAGTCTCAATCACTTGGGGGCATTCTTTTGTATGTATCTTTCCTTTCTTTGATAATTCTTTTAATTTTTTAATACCTTATGTATTTAAAAATTTGTATCTTCTGACTTTTTGCTGTATGTATATTAGTAAGTCCCTGTGAATTTAGTTTACAATGATTAACATGCATATTTAAGACAATAAAGATTTATTTCAGGTAGCATCTTGTAGTACAATGTTTAACAGTAGGGAGGAATTCGATGAATTTTGTCTTCTGATTTGGGAGAGATTCAGAGAGGGTTCTGGTGTAATTTCATGCCTGCTCAGTCATCCTCTTAGTATTTAGAGACTGAGATGTGGAAAATTTTATTTATTAATTGCCCAAACTTTTAATAAGAAGCTTATCCTTTGACTTAAAGTAAATTCTTTTTCCACATATAATCTATACTTGTAGGAATACAGAAAATAAGATCCAGAAGAAATTGATGTCACTTTAATCTTCAGCATCAGTGAAAACTTGGATATATTTTATAATTTAATATATGCATATATATTTGTTTATAAGTATATAATTATTAAACTATATATAGTTATATGTGTATAGAGGACTGTAACACCAAGTGCTCAGTGATTCATACATATTCAGGGAAGAAAGTGGTGGGGGTTGTTTTTATGGATTCAGCAACAAAATCCAGGGACTTCCACCTGGTTGGAAAGAAAGGCCAAAAAACCTTGATTTTTCAATATTACTGAACTTAGTAACTAACTCTGATCATACTCAATTAAGGAATAATCATATAGAAAATGTCTGGTTTTTTTTTTTCCATTTTATTTATTTATTTATTTTTTTTTTCTCATTTTATTTATTTTTTCAGCGTAACAGTATTCATTCTTTTTGCACAACACCCAGTGCTCCATGCAAAACGTGCCCTCCCCATTACCCACCACCTGTTCCCCCAACCTCCCACCCCTGACCCTTCAAACCCTCAGGTTGCCCCAACCTCCCACCCCTGACCCTTCAAAACCCTCAGGTTGTTTTTCAGAGTCCATAGTCTCTTATGGTTCGCCTCGCCTCCCCAATGTCCATAGCCCGCTCCCCCTCTCCCAATCCCACCTCCCCCCAGCAACCCCCAGTTTGTTTTGTGAGATTAAGAATCATTTATGGTTTCTCTCCCTCCCAATCCCATCTTGTTTCATTTATTCTTCTCCTATCCCCCTACCCCCCCCATGTTGCTTCTCCATGTCCTCATATCAGGGAGATCATATGATAGTTGTCTTTCTCCAATTGACTTATTTCACTAAGCATGATACGCTCTAGTTCCATCCACATCGTCGCAAATGGCAAGATTTCATTTCTTTTGATGGCTGCATAGTATTCCATTGTGTATATGTACCACCTCTTCTTTATCCATTCATCTGTTGATGGACATCTAGGTTCTTTCCATAGTTTGGCTATTGTAGACATTGCTGCTATAAACATTCGGGTACACGTGCCCCTTCGGATCACTATGTTTTTATCTTTAGGGTAAATACCCAGTAGTGCAATTGCTGGGTCATAGGGTAGTTCTATTTTCAACATTTTGAGGCACCTCCATGCTGTTTTCCAGAGTGGTTGCACCAGCTGGCATTCCCACCAACAGTGGAGGAGGGTTCCCCTTTCTCCACATCCTCGCCAGCATCTGTCATTTCCTGACTTGTGAATTTTAGCCATTCTGACTGGTGTGAGGTGATATCTCATTGTGGTTTTGATTTGTATTTCCCTGATGCCGAGTGACGTGGAGCACTTTTTCATGTGTCTGTTGGCCATCTGGATGTCTTCTTTGCAGAAATGTCTGTTCATGTCCTCTGCCCATTTCTTGATTGGATTGTTTGTTCTTTGGGTGTTGAGTTCACTAAGTTCCTTATAGATTTTGGATACTAGCCCTTTTTCTGATATGTCGTTTGCAAATATCTTCTCCCATTCTGTCAGTTGTCTTTTGGTTTGTTTAACTGTTTCCTTTGCTGTGCAAAAGCTTTTGATCTTGATGAAATCCCAATAGTTCATTTTTGCCCTTGCTTCCCTTGCCTTTGCCGTTGTTCCTAGGAAGATGTTGCTACGGCTGAGGTCGAAGAGGTTGCTGCCTGCATTCTCCTCAAGGATTTTGATGGATTCCTTTCTCACATTGAGGTCCTTCATCCGAAAATGTCTGTTTTTAATGGAACCAATGACTTTAATCAACTGTGGGGGAGTTCTCAAAGTACCTCCACCTGTAGAGAGGTTTTGGTTTAAGAGAGTGATGTATTATGTTAGACACAACCATAACAGGTCTGAGGTTTGATCACAGAGCTAGCATCTTACTTTAAGTCTTTTTAAAATGTGTTATATATATATATATTTATATATATATATATATATATATTTCAATTTTTTTACATTTTTTTAAGTAAGCTCTGCATCCAATGTGAGGCTGAACTCATGACCCCAAGATCAAGAGTCACATGCTCCACAGACTGAGCCAGCCAGTCACCCCTAAGTGTTAAAGAATTATCATTCTTTAGGATTTAGGAACATCTGTAACTAAAAAATATATATACAGTAGAAGAGGGAAATTATGTCTTAAAAACTTGATAATTTAACTTATGGTTTTAGATTTATAAATCATTGATAAGACTTTTCTAGTAACATTTCAGTTTATGCCACAATGAGTTAATTTGGGTTCACACTTTCAGGTAATTTCTGAAATGTCTTTGTTGTTTATTCTTCATTCAATTTTAATAATCTTGTCCTCATTGGTCATTTATTCAGGAGTTAATTCTGCCACTTCCCCCTGACACACATTATGGAGGATTTCTTTCAAAGGTGGATCTTCAAAAGGAAATATGGTGTCAGCTTTACAGAGTTGCATATGTAATGATGGTTATACTGGTGAAAGACTGGAAATAGTACTATTGAATGGGCATTATTATGTCTTCTTGGAGATAAGTAGCTGCCCTAAGCAGTGATTATTCAGCAGTGAGAATTGTGAGTCTGGTGTTTGGAGGACCATTCCCAGGTTACATTATTGAGGAATTTTTTTTCTTTTTCTTTTCTCCCCCCTCCCACTGCCCTGCCCACCCCTTGGATGTTAAAATGGGAAGTCAGACATCTATAAGAAAATATGTGATTCTTAGAGATTGCCCAGGAATTAGAGAACACTTTATATTTTTGGAAATAATGAACTTCATTTCTTACTTTAGGACTTTGTTGAAAACTTTGACCATAAATCCAAAATTTTTTAAATGTGGTTATGGTTTTGCAGCCTATTTTAATATGATTTGTCCCATACAACTGTAAATTCAGCAAATGATTAAAAGGACATTGTACATTTAGGGTGAGTTGAACATAACTGTGGAAAGTATGAAAAACAAAGTCTTGCTTCTTGAACCAGGCCCATATCTGCCATTTGCCCTCTCCATGCCTTAGTTTCTCCAATTGAAAAATAATGATAATTATAGTAACTGTCCACATAGAGGTGCTGTGAAAAGTAAATATATCAAAACACCAGAGCATATGGAGAGATTACTGGCCCAGGGTAAGCATTGCATGAGTACTGGCTAATTTGTTATTAGCAATCAATATGCCTCAGTTATACTTGTTAAAAGCTGATAAAATTATTTTTTCTTCCCATTTTATTTATTTTTTTCCCATTTTATTTATTTTTTCAGCGTAACAGTATTCATTGTATTTGCACAACACCCAGTGCTCCATGCAAAACGTGCCCTCCCCATTGCCCACCACCCATTCCCCCAACCTCCCACCCCTGACCCTTCAAAACCCTCGGGTTGTTTTCCAGAGTTCATAGTCTCTTATGGTTCGCCTCCCCTTCCAAAATTTTTTTTTAATAAAAATATAATGTATTTTTATCCCCAGAGGAACAGGTCTGTGAATCGCCAGGTTTACACACTTCACAGCACTCACGATAGCACATACCTCAATGTCCATAGCCGCATCCCCCTCTCCCAATCCCACCTCCCCCCAGCAAACCCCAGTTTGTTTTGTGAGATTAAGAGTCATTTATGGTTTGTCTCCCTCCCAATCCCATCTTGTTTCATTTAATCTTCTCCTATCCCCCTAACCCCCCATGTTGCTTCTCCATGTCCTCATATCAGGGAGATCATATGATAGTTGTCTTTCTCCGATTGACTTATTTCACTAAGCATGATACTCTCTAGTTCCATCCACGTCGTCGCAAATGGCAAGATTTCATTTCTTTTGATGGCTGCATAGTATTTCATTGTGTATATATACCACATCTTCTTAATCCATTCATTTGTTGATGGACATCTAGGTTCTTTCCATAGTTTGGCTATTGTAGACATTGCTGCTATAAACATTCTGGTATACGTGCCCCTTCGGATCACTATGTTTGTATCTTTAGGGTAAATACCCAGTAGTGCAATTGCTGGGTCATAGGGTAGTTCTATTTTCAACATTTTGAGGAACCTCCATGCTGTTTTCCAGAGTGGTTGCACCAGCTTGCATTCCCACCAACAGTGGAGGAGGGTTCCCCTTTCTCCACATCCTCGCCAGCATCTGTCATTTCCTGACTTGTGAATTTTAGCCATTCTGACTGGTGTGAGGTGATATCTCATTGTGGTTTTGATTTGTATTTCCCTGATGCTGAGTGACGTAGAGCACTTTTTCATGTGTCTGTTGGCCATCTGGATGTCTTCTTTGCAGAAATGTCTGTTCATGTCCTCTGCCCATTTCTTGATTGGATTGTTTGTTCTTTGGGTGTTGAGTTTGCTAAGTTCCTTATAGATTTTGGATACTAGCCCTTTTTCTGATATGTCGTTTGCAAATATCTTCTCCCATTCTGTCAGTTGTCTTTTGGTTTTGTTAACTGTTTCCTTTGCTGTGCAAAAGCTTTTGATCTTGATGAAATCCCAATAGTTCATTTTTGCCCTTGCTTCCCTTGCCTTTGCCGTTGTTCCTAGGAAGATGTTGCTACGGCTGAGGTCGAAGAGGTTGCTGCCTGCGTTCTCCTCAAGGATTTTGATGGATTCCTTTCTCACATTGAGGTCCTTCATCCATTTGGAGTCTATTTTCGTGTGTGGTGTAAGGAAGTGGTCCAATTTCATTTTTCTGCATGTGGCTGTCCAATTTTCCCAGCACCATTTATTGAAGAGGCTGTCTTTTTCCATTGGACATTCTTTCCTGCTTTGTCGAAGATGAGTTGACCATAGAGTTGAGGGTCTATTTCTGGGGTCTCTATTCTGTTCCACTGATCTATGTGTCTGTTTTTGTGCCAGTACCATGCTGTCTTGATGATGACAGCTTTGTAATAGAGCTTGAAGTCCGCAATTGTGATGCCACCAACTTTGGCTTTGTTCTTCAATATTCCTTTGGCTATTCGAGGTCTTTTCTGGTTCCATATAAATTTTAGGATTATTTGTTCCATTTCTTTGAAAAAAATGGATGGTCTTTTGATAGGGATTGCATTAAATGTGTAGATTGCTTTAGGTAGCATGGACATTTTCACAATATTTATTCTTCCAATCCAGGAGCATGGAACATTTTTCCATTTCTTTGTTTCTTCCTGAATTTCTTTCATGAGTACTTTATAATTTTCTGTGTATACATTCTTAGCCTCCTTGGTTAGGTTTATTCCTAGGTATCTTATAGTTTTGGGTACAATTGTAAAAGGGATGGACTCCTTAATTTCTCTTTCTTCTGTCTTGTTGTTGGTGTACAGAAATGCAACTGATTTCTGTGCATTGGTTTTATATCCTGACACTTTACTGAATTCCTGTACAAGTTCTAGCAGTTTTGGAGTGGAGGCTTTTGGGTTTTCCACATATAGTATCATATCATCTGCGAAGAGTGATAGTTTGACTTCTTCTTTACCAATTTGGATGCCTTTAATTTCTTTTTGTTGTCTGATTGCTGAGGCTAGGACTTCTAGTACTATGTTGAATAGCAGTGGTGATAATGGACATCCCTGCCGTGTTCCTGACCTTAGCGGAAAAGCTGTCAGTTTTTCTCCATTGAGAATGATATTTGCGGTGGGTTTTTCATAGATGGCTTTGATAATATGGAGGTATGTGCCCTCTATCCCTACACTTTGAAGAGTTTTGATCAGGAAGGGATGCTGTACTTTGTCAAATGCTTTTTCAGCATTTATTGAGAGTATCATATGGTTCTTGTTCTTTCTTTTATTAATGTGTTCTATCACATTGATTGATTTGCGGATGTTGAACCAACCCTGCAGCCCTGGAATAAATCCCACTTGATTGTGGTGAATAATCTTAATGTACTGTTGAATCCTATTGGCTAGTATTTTGGCGAGAATTTTGCGTCTGTGTTCATCAAGGATATTGGTCTGTAGTTCTCTTTTTTGGTGGGATCCTTGTCTGGTTTTGGGATCAAGGTGATGCTGGCCTCATAAAATGAGTTTGGAAGTTTTCCTTCCGTTTCTATTTTTTGGAACAGTTTCAAGAGAATAGGAATTAGTTCTTCTTGAAATGTTTGGTAGAATTCCCCTGGGAAGCCGTCTGGCCCTGGGCTTTTGTTTGTTTGGAGATTTTTGATGACTGTTTCAATCTCCTTACTGGTTATGGGCCTGTTCAGGTTTTCTATTTCTTCTTGGTTCAGTTGTGGTAGTTTATATGTCTCTAGGAATGCATCCATTTCTTCCAGATTGTCCAATTTGTTGGCGTAGAGTTGCTCATAGTATGTTCTTATAATTGTCTGTATTTCTTTGGTGTTAGTTGTGATCTCTCCTCTTTCATTCATGATTTTATTGATTTGGGTCCTTTCTCTTTTCTTTTTGATGAGTCTGGCCAGGGGTTTATCAATATTATTGATTCTTTCAAAGAACCAGCTCCTAGTTTCATTGATTTTTCTATTGTTTTTTTGGTTACTATTTCATTGATTTCTGCTCTGATCTTTATGATTTCTCTTCTCCTGCTGGGTTTAGCGTTTCTTTCTTGTTCTTTCTCCAGCTCCTTTACGTGTAGGGTTAGGTTGTGTACTTGAGACCTTTCTTGTTTCTTGAGAAAGGCTTGTAGCGCTATGTATTTTCCTCTCGGGACTGCGTTTGCTGTGTCCCACAGATTTTGAACTGTTGTGTTTTCATTATCATTTGTTTCCATGAATTTTTTCAATTCTTCTTTAATTTCCTGGTTAACCCATTCATTCTTTAGAAGGATGCTGTTTAGTCTCCATGTATTTGGGTTCTTTCCAGCTTTCCTCTTGTGATTGAGTTCTAGCTTCAGAGCATTGTGGTCTGAAAATATGCAGGGAATGATCCTAATCTTTTGATACCGGTTGAGACCTGATATATGACCCAGGATGTGATCTATTCTGGAGAAGGTTCCAAGTGCACTAGAGAAGAATGTGTATTCTGTTGCTTTGGGATGAAATGTTCTGAATATATCTGTGATGTCCATCTGGTCCAGTGTGTCATTTAAGGCCTTTATTTCCTTGTTGATCTTTTGCTTGGATGATCTGTCCATTTCAGTGAGGGGAGTGTTCAAGTCCCCTACTATTATTGTATTATTATTGATGTGTTTCTTTGATTTTGTTATTAATTGGTTGATATAGTTGGCTGCTCCCACGTTAGGGCCATAGATATTTAAAATTGTTAGATCTTCTTGTTGGACAGACCCTTTGAGTAGGATATAGTGTCCTTCCTCATCTCTTATTATAGTCTTTGGCTTAAAATCTAATTGATCTGATATAAGGATTGCCACCCCAGCTTTCTTCTGATGCCCATTAGCATGGTAAATTATTTTCCAACCCCTCACTTTAAATCTGGAGGTGTCTTCGTGTATAAAATGGGTTTCTTGCAGGCAACATACTGATGGTTTTTTTTTTTTTTTATCCATTCTGATACCCTGTGTCTTTTGATTGGAGCCTTTAGCCCATTAACATTCAGGGTAACTATTGTGAGAAATGAATTTAGTGCCATTATTAGCCTGTAAGGTGACTGTTCCTGTATATTGTCTCTGTACCTTTCTGATATACTACTTTTAGGCTCTATCTTTGCTTAGAGGACCCCTTTCAATATTTCCTGTAGAGCTGGTTTGGTGTTTGCAAATTCTTTCAGTTTTTGTTTGTCCTGGAAGCTTTTTATCTCTCCTTCTATTTTCAATGATATGACCCTGTGGGACCTGGGGCCACGCTGACCCCGCGTGGGCTTCACCCTGGTTTAGCCTCTGGAGCAATGTGCGTCAGTGGAACAGGCTTTTAAAAGTCCTGATTTTGTGCTCCGTTCCTCTGCCACTTGCCGGGAGCCGGCCCCTCCCCCCGCGGTCTATCTTCCTGTCGTTTTAGATTCACTTCTCCGCCAGTCCTACCTTTCAGAAAGTGGTTGATTTTCTGTTTCTAGAGTTGCTGTTCTTCTTCTCTTCGCTCTCCCTTTGGCTTTGTAGGTGTTTGCAATATTTAGATAAGCTATCGAGCTGATCTCCTGCTACCTGATGTAGTCTCAGGCTGCTTCTTCTCCGCCATCTTGACTCCTCCTCCTGATAAAATTATTTGTTGGTGTGACTGTTGTATCTAATTACCACTAACTTTCGATGACACAAACTTATTATCTTTCTATTCTGGAGGTCACAAGTCAAAAAATGATCATAATAGAACAAGATTAATGAGGACTGTACTGATTTCTGAAGGCCTTGGAGGAGAAAACATTTTTTTTTCTATTTTTCAGATTCTAGAAACCACTTAATTAATTCCTTGTATCATGGTCCTCTTCATCTTCAATGCCAGTGTTTGAATCATGTGGCCTTCTGTTCCTAATACCACATCTCCTCCTCCTCCTTTCTTCCCCTCTCTTATAAGGACTCTTGTATTTACATTGAGCACAACAGGACATTCCAGAATAATTCTTCTCTCTCTCTCTCTCTCTCTCTCTTACATACACATGCACACTCACTCTCTCTCTCTTTTTTTTTTAAGTAAGCTCCACTCCCATGTGGAGCACAACACAGGACTTGAATTGACAACACTGAGATCAAGACCTGAGCTGATATCAAGAGTTGGATGCTTAACCTACTGAGTCAACCAAGCACTTCCAGAATAATCTCCTAGTCACATCTTCAAAATCTGTTTTGCCAAATAAGGTAATATTTCATAGTCTTGAAATTAGGATATATGGATCCTTGAGTGGGGTGAGTACATTATTCTGCATAATATAATTGGCTTTATTTATCACCAATTAAAATATATCATAGCTTTATTGTTTAATAAAATACAAAATTTATAGAAACATATTTGAAGACACATTTTTTCTGATAATATGAGACAGATGTAAACTACTGATAAGAAAAACATTCAAAATGATTTTTCTGTCCATTTGTCTGTATTATCTAGGGTGAATTCAAACTATGTTATTAACATCCACAATATAGTGACTACATATGTTTATATATAAACATACATATATATACATATATATGTTTAGTGAACCAAATATGTTTAACAATATTTAAACATTCAAGTAATATTTACCATGCTCCAGGCATTCTTTTATGTTCTGAAAGCACATAGTTAACAGAACAGGCAAACTGCCTTACTCACATTGAGACTGTCAGTGACAGGAAACAAACACAAAATGAAATGAATATATATGTTAAGTGGTGTGAAGGAATATAAAAACAATAGTCACCAAGACTGTTAAGAATAGGACCCTCTGAGAAGGCGGGCTTAAAACAAAACCCTAGGGGTGCCTGGGTGGCTCAGTGGGTTAAGCCTCCGCTTTCGGCTCAGGTCATGATTCCAGGGTCCTGGGATCGAGCCCCACATCAGGCTCTCTGCTCAGTGGGGAGCCTGCTTCCCCCTCTCTCTCTGCCTGCTACTCTGCCTCCTTGTGATCTCTCTCTCTGTCAAATAAAACAAAACCCTAAATGAATGAAATGAGGCGTCAGTCACAGATGTGGGCAGGAGACCCAGGCGTGGGTCTCAGCAGAGACAAAAGCTCTGGACTGGAGGCACACCCAAAGTGGGGACAAAGGATTAGCAGGGAGGACATACGGAATTTACAGCACCAGGACAAATTCCCTGGAGGAAGCAAAAAAATGATTTCAGAGGATTAAAGTGTTACAGTATGGTGGGCCTTGAAATGAAATAAGAAGTTTCATAGTAGATTTGTGAGCAGGAGTTGACCTGCTCTGATGTAGAAATTTTAAAGACTATTTATTTGAGAAAGAGAGAAAAAGAGAGCACACAACCAGGGAAGCAGCAGGAGGAAAGGGAGAAGGAGGTTCTTCTCCTTCTTCTCCATTTGGAAGCCCAAAGAAGGGCTCCATCTCAGGACTTGAGATCATGACCTGAGCCCAAAGCAGACACTTAACCAACTGAGACACCCAGGTGCCCCCACGGATGTAAAATTTTAAAGATCACTTTGTTCTGCTGAAGTTAGACTAAAAATAGAAAAGAAAGAGAGATCAGGGGGATAGCAGGAAAGCTACCAGAATAACCTAGATGAAATATGGCTGGGAACATTTCATTTACAAAGTGCCAACAAATGTCCTAACCCTTTGTGATGTCATGATGCATAATTAATGTGTTTTTTTTTCATATTCCTGGCATAGAAGTCCTAAAACCCTCATAATTCCCTAAAAAGAAATAGCTATGTGGATGTCTTTTGTTATTCATAAAAAGACCCTTCTACCACATCTTGAGTTTATGCTAATGAGGTGACTTTTTTTTTAATTTGTTTATTTACAGCATAACAGTGTTCATTGTTTTGGCATCACACCCAGTGCTCCATGCAGTACGAGCCCTCCCTATTACCCACTACCTGGTTCCTCAACCTCCCACCCCCCCCGCCACTTCAAAACCCTCTGGTTGTTTTTCAGAGTCCATAGTCTCTCATGGTTCATCTCCCATTCCAGTTTCCCTCAACTCCCTCTCCTCTCCATCTCCCCATGTCCTCCATGTTATTTGTTATGCTCCACAAATAAGTGAGACCATATGATACTTGACTCTCTCTGCTTGACTTATTTCGCTCAGCATAATCTCTTCCAGTCCCGTCCATGTTGCTACAAAAGTTGGGTATTCATCCTTTCTGATGGAGGCATAATACTCCATTGTGTATATGTACCACATCTTCCTTATCCATTCATCTGTTGAAGGGCATCTTGGTTCTTTCCACAGTTTGGCGACCGTAGCCATTGCTGCAATAAACATTGGGGTACAGATGGCCCTTCTTTTCACTACATCTGTATCTTTGGGGTAAATACCCAGCAGTGCAATTGCAGGGTCATAGGGAAGTTCTATTCTTAATTTCTTCAGGAATCTCCACACTGTTCTCCAAAGTGGCTGCACTAACTTGCATTCCCACCAAGAGTGGAAGAGGGTTCCCCTTTCTCCACATCCTCTCCAACACACGTTGTTTCCTGTCTTGCTCATTTTGGCCATTCTAACTGGTGTAAGGTGGTATCTCAATGTGGTTTTAATTTGAATCTCACTGATTGCTAGTGATGATGAACATTTTTTCATGACTCTGATAGCCATTTGTATGTCTTTGGTGAAGAAGTGTCTGTACATATCTTCTGCCCATTTTTTGATATGATTATCTGTTTTGTGTGTGTTGAGTTTGAGAAGTTCTTTATAGATCCTGGATATCAACCTTTTGTCTGTACTGTCATTTGCAAATATCTTCTCCCATTCCGTGGGTTGCCTTTTTGTTTTGTTGACTTTTTCTTTGCTGTGCAGAAGCTTTTGATCTTGATGAAGTCCCAAAAGTTCATTTTTGCTTTTGTTTCCTTGGCCTTTGTAGACATGTCTTGAAAGATATTACTTTCGAAGTAGGTTACTGCCTATGTTCTCCTCTAGGATTCTGAAGAATTCCTGTCTCACGTTGAGGTCTTTTATCCTTTTCGAGTTTATCTTTGTGTACGGTGTAAGAGAATGGTCGAGTTTCATTCTTCTACATATCGCTGTCCAGTTTTCCCAGCACCATTTATTGAAGAGACTGTCTTTTTTCCATTGTATATTTTTTCCTATTTTGTCGAAGATTATTTGAGCATAGAGTTGAGGGTCCATATCTGGGCTCTCCACTCTGTTCCACTGGTCAATGTGTCTGTTTTTATGCCAGTACCATACTGCTTTGGTGATCACAGCTCTGTAGGAAAGCTTGAAATTGGGTAACGTGATTCCACCAGTTTTGTTTTTGTTTTTGAACATTTCCTTAGCAATTCGGGGTGTCTTCTGATTCCCTACAACTTTTAAGATTATTGGCTCCAGCTCTTTGAAAAATACTGGTGGAATTTTCATCCGAATGGCATTAAAAGTATAGATTGCTCTAGGTAGTGTAGACATTTTAATAATGTTTATTCTTCCATCTTTTTGTGCCTTCTTTGATTTCTTTCATGATTGTTCTGTAGTTCCTCAAGTACAGGTCCTTTACCTCTTTGGTTAGGTTTATTCCCAGGTATCTTATGGTACTTGGTGCTATAGTAAATGGAATTGATTTTCTAATTTCCCATTCTTTCTTTTAATTGTTAGTGTATAAGAAAGCCAGTGATTTCTGTCCATTGACTTTGTATCCTGCCACCTTACTGAATTGCTTTGAGTTCTAGTATTTTGGGGTGGAGTCTTTGGGGTTTTCCATATAAAGAATCATGTCATCTGCGAAGAGGGAGAGTTTGACTTCTTCCTTGCCAATTTGGATACCTTTTATTTCTCTTTGTTGTCTGATTGCCGTTGCTAGGCTTCTAATAATATGTTGAACAAGAGTTGTGAGAGTGGGCATCCTTGTGTTCCTGATCTCAGTGGGAAGGCTGCAAGCTTTTTCCCATTGAGGAAGTTATTTGCTGTGGTTCTTTCATAGATAGATTTTATGAAGTTCGGTAATGTTCCCTGTATCCCTATACTTTGAAGCATTTTAATCAGGAACGACTGCTGTATTTTGTCAAATGCTTTTTCTGCATCAATTGAGAGGACCATGAGGTTCTTCTCTCTAATCTTATTGATTTATTCTATCACAATGATTGATTTGCGAATGTTGAACCAACCTTGTAACCCAAGGATGAATCCCACCTGGTCATGGTTGATTATCTTTTTAATGTGCTGCGGGATCCTGTTTGCTAGAATGCCCTTCTACCACATCTTGAGGTGATGCTAATGAGGTGACTTATGGAAATCTCCTAAGAATCAGAGATGTTTGCTGGGAAAATAACCATAATTAAAGGTTTGCAATTTTTTAAATCTCCTTCTTTCAGATTTCCAAGGAGAGGACCTAGAGGTGTCATTAATCACTAAGGGCCAATGATTTGATCAATCATGCCCAAATAATCAAGCATCCCTAAAAATAAAAAAGAATGAGGTTCAGAGAGCTTCTGAACATATGCAGTGACTAAGAGGACGGTACATCCAGAGAGGACAAAGAGTTCTTGGTCTTTCTTTTTGGGAAAAGATATATAAGTTATATAAATATAACTTATGTTATAGTATACATAAGATACACTAACTGATGTATCTCCACTACCTGGTTTTTCCTTAGTTAAATGCTAGTCAATCCAGTAATTAAAAGATTTTCCATTCTAGAAAATTAATTGAACCCAGGGGTGGGATCATTCTATTTAGAGCCAGTGGTTCAGAAGCCCAAGTGATAAGCTCTATTTGACAATTGGTATCCGATTTGGGGAACAGTTTTGGGGACTAAGCCTTTAAGCAGTAAGATATTAAGCTATCTCTATGTAGATGTTATGAGTATTACATTAAATTGTAGGACACCCAGCTGGTTGTCTGAAGAGTTGGACATTGCTTATTATGGAAAATAAACCCTCAAAATTTTGGTGAACAATAGTGTCAGAGCTGAAATAATGATAATAATGAAGACACGTAGAATTTTTTTTCTTTACATTCTGTACTTCCTAAGTTACTCAATTTGCTTGCCTTTGCCATCCAAATAATCAGTGAGTCAATGAGGCTTACCCAACCAGTATTGACTTAAAGCTACTATAGACTGGACAACATTCTGGATGCCAGAAATATAGAGAGTGACTAGGAAATATATAGTTAAACCCTAATCCAGGTATAGCAAATACCAACATTTTTATGCAGTTAGTGTAATCTATGTCTTGCAGCATGAACATAAACACAATATAAATTTTTCTCCAACACGGAGGAAGAGATCAGCAGTTTCTATCTTAACATCTCTCTCTTGATCTGTTCATTTTTCTCTAGCATTTTGACTTAGAAAATTTCAGCCCATCCAGCACTCTCTGAGGTGTCATCTCCATTGTAAGTTTCATCCATACTGAAAGTGTCCTCTCTCCTTTTCCTTCCTGGTCTTTGTGGCTTCCTGCTTTGCTGGAGCTTCCATCAGCAATGTCAATGAAGAATATAACTTTATCCTCTGACTTTATCCTCCTGGGGCTTCTGGTGAACAATAAAGCTATAGTGATCATCTTTCCTGTTATTTTTGCTATTTTTGTGGTGGCTGTAACTGCAAATTTGGTCATGATAGTCTTGATTCAGGTGGACTCCCGTCTCCATACTCCTATGTATTTCCTGCTCAGTCAGCTGTCTATCATGGACACCCTTTTCATTTGTACCACTGTCCCAAAACTTCTGGTCGACATGGTTTCTAAAGAGAAGACCATTTCCTTTGTAGGTTGTGGCATCCAGATCTTCCTCTACCTGACCATGATTGGCTCAGAGTTCTTCCTCTTGGGCCTCATGGCTTATGACCGCTATGTGGCTGTCTGTAACCCTCTTAGGTATCCAGTCCTGATGAATCGCAGGGTGTGTCTCCTGCTGGCTGCTGGTGCCTGGTTTGGTGGGTCACTGGATGGCTTTCTGCTCACCCCAATAACCATGAATGTCCCCTACTGTGGCTCCCGCAGTATCAACCATTTTTTCTGTGAGATCCCTGCAGTTCTCAGACTAGCCTGTGCTGACACATCCTTGTATGAAACTCTAATGTACATCTGCTGTGTACTCATGTTGCTTATCCCCATCTCTATCATTTCAACCTCCTACTCTCTCATCTTGTTAACTGTCCACCGAATGCACTCTGCTGAAGGCCGGAAGAAAGCCTTTACCACTTGTTCGTCCCATTTGACTGTAGTCAGCATTTTCTATGGAGCTGCCTTCTACACTTATGTTCTGCCCCAGTCTTTTCACACTCCTGAGCAGGACAAGGTAGTGTCAGCCTTTTATACCATTGTCACACCCATGCTCAATCCTCTTATCTACAGCCTCAGAAACAAGGATGTAATGGGGGCATTTAAAAAGATACTATCACAAATATCATCTGCTCAAAAAGTATCTACAAGTGATGCTTAAGAATTCAATAAACTGACAATAGGTCTTCCTAAGAACATTTTCTATTGTCCTGTTTCAAATATGACTATTTGGTCAGCTGTCAAAGATTACTTACAATTGCCGATCAAGAGGATTTTCCGTGGCTGGTTTCTTGCTACTAGGGGAGGGAAACAAAGATTTTTCATTAGTTGTGCAGACACATTTTGGCTAGATACCAACAAAGAGATATTATTACATCAGTTAAAGAATTCATTTGATTCTGGTTCTTGTCTCTCAGACTAAATAAAGGGGAAAAAAGACATATCTTAGAGTTCACAGCAAACCTGTGAAAGTCCTTTCACCCTTAACCCAAAAATACCTTACAAAGCTAAGGAATTTTGTTGCCAATAATTGTGTATTTTTGTTACAATAAAGTAAAACAATACCAATTTACAAATGACAAAGGATAAAAATCACACAATCTTAATATGGTCTTTATTGGCTTTGCATCAGAGCATTTTAACCTCTATGATCATTTTCATACAAAATATAGTGCAAAATAGTGACCGTCAAATACTAGGTCACAGTAAATACTGAGTAAGCTAAACTGACTGAATGTTGTATACTCAGGCATTACATACCTACTCAAAAGGAATAGAGACATCAAAGAGAACTACTGTCCCTTTTTCCATATTTTCATAGCAGAAAAGTGATGTCTATGGGAGAAAATTTACATTGTCCAGTTCTGTGTGATTCATCAACAGGAGATGGATTCAATTCAGTTTCTTTGCACTGAGAAGGAAAACTTTTGATGAATTTTCTGTATAGACATAACTTGCTTGATAAGATGTATATTTTTATGTGCACTACTTTATGCATACTTCCACGCTATGTCTATGTGTGTGAAATATGCATACTTCCATGCTACATCTATGTGTGTGGTATATAGAAGAGGGAACTAGATTGTATGCAGGAAAAATTTAGGAATCTATACGTGAGAGGAAAGAAGGATTAGTCATGTAGTTACAAAGAGGATTTAGCTCATGGAAAGGATGACTATTAGAAAAGCAAGTGAAATGAAAAATAAGTCAATTAACCTCAAGGGAAAGGAATCTAGGATATCTGCTTCATAAGATTTTTTGAAAACATGTAGAGTGGCAAAATTGGGTAGAAGAAATCAAGGATTTAGTTGTTGAGAGAATTTTGAAATATCTCTTAGATATATGAAGCCAACTGGGGCTCAGATTGGAGTTAAGGGCTGAAGGTTTAAATTTGGTAGTCTTCAGGGATGCCTGGTGGCTAATTGGGTTAAATTTGGTAGTCTTCAGAGTAGAATGAATACTTTAAAGGCATAGGATTAGTTTAAACTTGGGTAGGAATAAAGAGGTAAGACTAAGGCAGCTGTTCAGCTGGCGAGAAAGTGAGACAGGATACCATGATTGATGTAATAAGAAGAAGTAATATCTCAGATAGAAGTGAGAAAACTTCAAAACTAGAGTGTAATCAACTTCACTAGATGCTGTTTCTTGTTGGATGACAATGAGACTTTTCATTAGCCACTGTATTTGTCAACACAAAGATCAATTATGACCTAAATAAAAGCAATCCCAATGAAGTTGTGCTCCAAGAGGATTCAGAATAAAATAGAAGGGGAGAAAGTGGACAAGATTAGTAGAGTTAAAATACATTTTTTTAAAAAAATGAGAGCAAATAATTGGAGTAGTGGTTAGAAAGGGATATGATATCAATATGTTTTTATTATTGTAGGATATTGCAGTTATGTTAAAGGGAATAATCTATCACAAAGCATATATTGATAATGGAAACAAAATGAAGGAAGCTTCTTCCAGAAAATGACCTTTGAGAAAGACAGAAAGCATAGAAATCAATTTAGGTAAGAAGCTGTTTTTGTTTGTTTGTTTGCTTTCTTGCTTGTTTTGCTTATTTTTTGTTTGTTTTTATTTAGCTTGGCTAGTTCATTTGCAATAGCAGGAGGTAACGCAGAGCAAAGGTGATAAAAGTGAGTTATCCTCAGATTTCCTCTATTTCACAGTGCAAGTAGAATCAAGGAGAACTTCTACTTATGAAAGGCAGAAATTGTTGTTAAAAATTTAAGAAAAAAAGAAAAAATGTTTTACAGATCAGTTGAGTAAATGAATAAATTAGAGATATTAGGAATGCAGGGTAGTCTTGGAGTTGATTGATTAATTTAGTATAAGCATGTTTGTCAGATAGCCCAATAAGTGGTGCCTAGCAAATAGTAAACACACAATGTATTACTTATAATTAATTATGGCAACAGCAATGACAAGAATCACTGGAAAAAAAAAATGATATCACCACTTCTACAGACTTAACATTTCTTATATGAATAAAATACATTGTATTCACTTGTTTTTCCAATGCTTAGAACTTGTAGCATATATTAAGTGTTTATACTTGTTTATTTTAGTGAATCAATCTGTTTTTGAAATTAAAGGTTTTTTAATCAGGAATCTTGCTTATTTTAGTGAATTGATCTGTTTGTCAAATTAAAGGTTTTTTAACCAACATTCTTGCCCATGTGAAACTCATTATATAACATGATACAATTTGGAATCATAAGGTAACATACTGTCTCTTCAATAAACTATGGAAGTTTAAGAGTTAAAGACATCCCCCAGTATACTCAGTCTTTAAACTGGTCTTTGTGATGCCTTCTCTGGTAAGAAGTTAGATGATCTAATGTACTCAGTGAACATCTTTCTGTTCTAATAGATTTTAGTAAAATTTTCAGACTTCTACATTTGCATACTCCAAATCATTGATTGTTCAGCTTTTGAACTGATTTTATATTTTTCCTATTCATTTAAATGTTTAAGTTACTTCCAACCCATATGGAAATGAATGAATTTAGGTGCAAATGAATAATGTTAAGGTCATAGGCTTTACTTAAACTGACTGGTATTTGAATTTGTTTTAAAATTTCTGTGTTGTGTATCCTTCAGAATGTTATCTAATCTCTCTGTACCAAATTTTCCTGTCTTAAAAAATGATTTCCTGTTAAAAAATCAAGAAAGTGGGGATGCCTGGGTGGCTCAGTGGGTTAAAGCCTCTGCCTTCAGCTTGGGTCATGATCCTGGGGTTCTGGGATCGAGTCCTGCATCGGGCTCTCTGCTCAGCGGGGAGCCTGCTTCCTCCTCTCTCTCTCTCTCTCTCTCTCTCTGCCTGCTTCTCTGCCTACTTGTGATCTCTGTCTGTCAAATAAATAAATAAAATCCTTTTAAAAAATCAAGAAAGTGGAAAGTGTTCTTACAACAGAGATTATCTGAATCTGTGACTTTCTTCTTGAGACAAAGGTAGTTCTTCTTTTATCATATGGTCACTTAGCATTTTTTCTTGTGTTCTCAAGGCACGGTTATCACCAGCAGTGTCTCTTGATTCATTAAATAACATTTTAATCACCAATTTCAATCATTTGTAATTGTATCTGGGACATTCATTCTTCTCCCCTTTATCCCTTCCATAGCTTGATGATATGTCTTTGCAGGGAGAAGAAATCCATATATCTGATAAAATCCCCAGAAGATTTTTCTTTTTAGATTCTATATAGCCCTACAATAGGTATTACTAGGGGACCAAATTGGCATTATCCATCTGCCACCTTGTGGATAATTAACACATGACATTGTTCTATAACTACAGTGTATGTCCTTGGTGTGTTCCTTAAAAAAACTATGTATGGTTAGGAAAACAAACAAGCAAACAAACTGCAAAAATGATATATAAGGTTTATTTGTTCATTTTTTTAAACTCAATTAGCCAGCTGCAGGAAAGATGGAGGTACAGTAGAGGACTTCGTTTCTTCTTGTACCTTGAATTTAGCTGGATATCCATCAAACTATTCTGAACACCTAAAAAACCAGACTTAGATTTAAGAAAATATATCTGGAAAACTACAAGCAGAAAAGCAAATGCTTTTTGCAAGATAGGAGGTGTGGAGTCATGAATCTGTGGGGAAATATGAGAAAATAAATGGGGGGGGGCCTCCATAAGCTGGCTACTAGAAACTGATATAACATCAGAGTAAAAAAATCGAACATGTATAAAACTGTTCCAGTGAGAGATATCCTTTTCTGAAAAGGTTGCAGGGGATTAAGAAGATAGAATTCTAGGTGGGTCATTGTGGTCTCAGGATCCCAAGAGACACAAAAAGAATGGGGGTGCCTGAACCAATAGAGTGACCAAGCAGTGGAGCAGGGAAACTGGTTATGGTCAGGAAGCCCAGGAAGGACTCTCAGCCCTGGTCACATTAAACCAGGTGCCAGGCTGGAAATGAGATCACTTCATTCCTGAGCACCCAGAAATGGACTAGGAATATATGGGCCAGTTACCAGCCCCTGCAAGGGATGAAACAACTGCAACCATTACTGGGCAACAGCTCTCAGGGTGGGAGTAGCCCTGGAAAGGACCGTAGGATGACACCCAGCCATGACCTGGGAACAGTAGAGTAGGGTACAGGCCAACCCAAAAATGCTTGTAGTCACAAAGACACAAAGCTTAGTGATGCTCACAACTCGCTGGTACTCCTCATGGGAGGATTGCAGTGAGCTTGAACTGTGGGAGTCTGCAGACTCTAGAACACTCAGAAGTGGATTCTGTTTGACCTAGAGGGTTTATTGAATAGGGGGGACCATGATATTATAGCTTTGGGCCAGAAATCCAGGAAGGACCATTTTTGCTCTGACCCTCTGAAGAGGCATGGAAAGCTGCCAGGGGAAAAAAGCCACACAGAGGACCAGCTTGCATTAAGTCCATCCCCCGACAAGGAGTGAGACAACTTTGTCCAGGAAAAGACACTTGAGAAGCAGGAAATCAGACCCCTTCCCCCAGAAGACAGACTGGAAGAACAGGTAGATGACAAGCTTATGGATCCCATAAGATGGTAAAAATCCAGCACCAGGGGGAAATGGCATATTGAGCTCCAGGTGTTTCCCACAACTCATTTGTCCTTCAGTCTAAAATTCTCAATTTCTGGGGTACCTGGGTGACTCAGTGGGTTAAAGCCTCTGCCTTTGGCTCAGGTCATGATCCCAGGGTCCTGGAGTTAAGACCCGCATCAGACTCTCTGCTCCGCAGGTAGCCTGCTTCCTCCTCTCTCTCTGCCTGCCTCTCTGCCCACTTGTGATCTCTGTCTGTCAAATAAATATAATCTTTTAAAATAAATAAATAAAAAATAAAATTCTCAATTTCTTTTTTTTTCTCTTTACCTTTTTCCCATGTCAACAAAATTTTAATTTTACCAATTTATGCTTTTAAGTCACTTCTTAATTTTTATTTCTTTCATATCTACATTTTAAACATAGAAGGTTCATTCTAGTCCTTTTTCCCTCTATTCAATTTTGATCTTTATATAAATATAAATGTTGTTTCTTTGCAATTTGGGAATTTAGTGTCTTCTAACACACAGACCAAAATTCAAACAGGAACAAATGGATCACCCTGAATGAATCATCCACCCTGTTAGATTATAGTCTCACTCCCCCACAACTATTCTTTATTATTATTATTATCATTATTATTTAAAGTTCTGTTGCATTTTGACTTTGTTTTGTAACGGTTTCCAACACTTGAGTTTTTTCTAGAAAGCATTTTCACAGATCATGCTTGATATTTTGGACTTGTTTCATTTGCTTACCCACCCTTACCTGGGAAGAATGAATAGAAAGAGGAACTCACAACTAAGGAAAGAAACAGAGGCAATGTTCTCTACTACAGAACTAATCAGTGTGGATATAAGTAAGATGTCAGAGATGGAATTCAGGATATCAAGTTGGTAACAACACTCAAAGAAAACATAAATGATAACACAGCATCTCAAAGGGTGGAAATGAGATGTAATCAGGCCAAACTTCAAAAAACTATTAATGAGATGCAGTCTAAATTGGCTGCTCTAACAGCTAGGTTCAATGAGGCAGAAGAGAAAACAAGAAATCTAGAGGACAGGGTGATAGAAAGGAAGAAAGTTGAAGAAAAGAGAACAAAGAACAGCCCATAAAGAAAGGCTTTGAGAATTTAAGGACGCCTTGAAATGAACTCATGTCCATTTTATTGTGGTCCCAGAGGGGTTGGAGAGAGAATGCTAGAAGGTATATTTGAGCAAATCATGGCTGAGAACTTCCCTAATCTGGGGAAGGAAACAAGCATTCATGTCCAAGAGGCATAGAGGACCCCTCACCAAATCAATAAAAATAGACCAACACCCCAACATATAATAGTGAAGCCTGCAAATCTTAGAGTCAAAGAAGCTATCCTGAGGGCATCTAAGGAGAAGAGGTTCCTTACTTATGGAGGGAGGAACATCAGAATATCATCAGGCATATCCACAGGAACCTGAAAAGCCAGAAAAGACTGACAAGGTATATTCAGGTTACTAAATGAGAAGAACATGCCGCCAAGAATACTTTATCCCTCAAGGCTGTCATTCATAGTGAATGGAGAGACAAAGCTTCCAGGACAGCAAAAAAATAAAGAATATGTGATGATCAATCCAGCCTATGGAGTTATTCATAGGAAATATAATGTAAACCCTAAGGAGTGACTCTGTAAACAGCTGAAATGTCAACAGTGTTTCTGTTCTCAGACTATTAAATACAATGGCCCAGGAGAATCAGGATCCCACAATCCCCCAGGGCAGCACATAGTTAGGAGCTATGAATGAAAATAACCCTCAGTATTCCCTTTCTGCACCTTGTGATTGCTAACCTAAACATTCCACTCCTCACTTATCCCCTGACTGACTACCTGCATGTGTATGCATAGGGGAAAAATGCAAGCCTGCTTCAAGATATTTGCCATCCCTTTGTACTCCTTTCCCACAATAGGACCCATATGTCCATGCTTTTCTGATTAAAAAAAACTAACAGAAAATAAAATGGAGAACAAAATAAAATCTATGTGTAAGATTTAGCTGCTGCTGCTCTCCCTTCCAGAGGCAACCCTGCATGACCATTCAGACTGATGAATGAGAACTTTATTTCCATGCACAACAACACTAGCCCTGTAAGAAATATTAAGCAAAGAGACACCAAGAGTAACAGAACAGAAAACAACAGAGGCAATCTACAGAAACAGGGACTTTACAGGCAATATAATGGCACCAAATTCATATATTTCAATAGTTACTCTGAATGTAAATGGATTAAATGATCAAATAAAAAGACAGATGTTAACATATTGGAACAACAACAACAAAAAAAGACCCATCCGTATGAGGTATACAAGAGACTCATTTTGAACCTAGAGACACTTCTAGATTAAAACTGATGGATGGAGAACAATTTATCATGCCAACAAATCTCAAAAGACTGCTAGGGTAGCAATTCTCATATCAGACAAATTAGATTTTAAACCAAAGACTGTAGTATGTATTATGTAATACTATAGATGTAGATGGACACTATAACATACTTAAAGGGTCTGCCCAACAAGAGGATCTTACAATTGTAAATATCTATGCCCTCACTGTAGGAGCAGCAAACTGTATATGCCAGTTAATAATCAAAGTAAAGAATCATATTGAAAAAATATATTAGTACTAGTAGACCTTAACATTCCAGTCTCATCAGTGAACAGATATTCCAAGCAGAATATCAACAAATAAACAAGAGCTCTGAAAGGAATATTGGACCAGACAGACTTTGTAGATATATACAAAACATTCCACCCTAAAACAACAGAATATTCATTCTTCTCAAGTCCACACAGAAATTTCTCCAGTATAGACCACATACTGGATCACAAATCAGGTCTCAACAGAAACCAAAAGATTGAGATTATTCCCTAAATGTTATCAGACCACAATGTTTTGAAACTGGAACACAATCACAAGAAAAATTTTTGGAAGAAATTCAAACACATGGTAGTTAAGAAGCATCCTAAATCATCCTGCTAAAGAATGATTGGGTCAACCAGGAAATTAAAGAAGAACTTAAATAATTCATGGAAGCTAGTGAGAATGAAAACACATTGGTCCACAGGCGCCTGGGTGTCTCAGGGGTTTAAAGCATCTGCCTTCAGCTCAGGTCATGATCCTGGGGTCCTGGGATTGAGTCCCACATTGGGCTCTCTGTTCAGCAGGGAGCCTACTTCTCCATCTCTCTCTGCCTGTCTCTCTACCTACTTGTGATCTCTGTCTGTCAAATAAATAAATAAAATCCTTAAAAAACACACACACTTTGGTCCAAAACCTATGGGATACTGCAAAGGCACTCCTTTAGTGGGAAATACATAGCCATTCAAATTTCTCTCCAAAATTTAGAAAAATCCCAAATGCACAAGCTAGCCTTAAGCCTAAAGTGACAGGAGAGAGAACAGAAAAACAAAAACAAAAACAAAAACAAACAAAAAAGCCTAAACCAAGTTGGAGAATAAACTAATAAAGATTAGAGCTAAGATCAATGAAATAGAAACTGGGGGGGGGGGACGGTAGAACAGATAAACAAAACTAGAAGCTAATTATTTAAAAGAATTAGTAAGATCCATAAATTCTTGGCTGGAAATATCCAAAAGAAAAGAGAAAGGACCCAAATCTAAAAAGTCATGAATGAAGAGGGAGAATTCACGACTAACACCAAAGAAATAGAAATAATTATTAGAAATCATTACCAGCAAACATGCAAACAAATTAAGCAACCTGAAAGATATGGATGCATTCCTGGAAACTTATAAAGTACAAGGAGTGAAACAGGAAGAAATAGATAATCTGAATTATACAAATAACCAGTAACAAAATTGAAGAAATAATCAAACCTCCCCCAAAATAAAAGAGTCCACTGTTAGATGGCTTCCCAGGGGAATTCTACAAAACATATAAAAAAGAAGTCATACCTATTCTACTGAAACTGTTTCAAAAAATAGAAATTGAAGGAAAACTTCAAAACTCATTCTATTTGGTTAGAATTACCCTAACCCCAAGACCAGGCAAAGACCCGATCAAAAAGGAAAATTACAGACCAAAATCCCTGATGAACATGGAGGCCAAAACAATCAACAAGATCCTGGCCAACAGGGTGCAATGATTATCCATCACGACCAGGTAGGATTCATACCTGGGATGCAAGGGTGATTCAACAACTGCAAAGCAATCAATATGATATAGCACATTATGAAAAGAAAAGACAAGAACCATATGACCCTCTCAATCTATGCAGAAATAGCATTTGCCAAGATACAGTATCCTTTCCTGATTAAAACTCATCGGGGTGTAAGAATAAAGGGAACCCTCCTCAATAGTACAGAAAAAAATCTATGAAAAGGTCACAGCAAATATCATTCCAAAAGGGAAAATCTGAGAGCTTTTCCCTTAATATCAGGAACATGACAGGGATCCCCATTTTCACCACTTTTGTTCAACATAGTACCAGAAGTCCTAGTCTCAGCAATAAGACAACAAAAAGAAATAAAATACATTCAAATTGGCAAAGAAGATGTCAAACTTTTTCTCTTTGCAGATTACATGATACTTTATGTGGAAAACCCAAAAGACCTCATCCCCAAATTTCTAGGACTCATACAGCAATTCAGCAATTTGGCAGTATATAAAATCAATGCAAAGAAATCTGTTGCTTTCCTATATACTAACAATGTAGCTATAGAAGGAGAAATTAAGAAATTGATTCCATTTACAGGAACACCAAGAACCATAAGATAACTATCAATAAACCTAACCAAAGAGGTAAAGGATCTATACTCTGAAAACTACAGAACAGAAAGATAGAAATTGAGAACAGAAACAGAAAGAAATTGAGGCAGACACAAAGAGATGGAAAAACATTCAGTGCTCATGGATTGGAAGAATAAACATTGTGGGAGGGAAGGGGTAAGATGGTGAAGTAGGAGATGCTGTTTCAACCGGTCTCCTAAAGTGAGCTGATTATCTACCTGAACTCTCTGCACACCCATGAAATCAGCCTGAGATTTAGGATGTTACATTTATGGATCTCTACAGGGGCAGAAGTCACCAGTTGTGAGGTAAAGGGGAGTTGTTTTTTTTTTAAAGATTTTTATTTATTTATTTGACAGAGAGAGATCACAAGTAGATAGAGAGGCAGGCAGAGAGAGAGAGAGAGAGAGAGAGAGAGAGAGAGGGAAGCAGGCTCCCTGCCAATCAGAGAGCCCAATGCAGGACTCGATCCCATGACCCCAAGATCATGACCTGAGCCAAAGGCAGCTGTTTAACCCACTGAGCCACCCAGGTGCCGGTAAAGGGGAGTTTTAAGGTTCAATTGACATCTGAGGATAAACAGAAGTGGGAGGGAGCCACCAGTAGTGACCCATTGGAAAGTAATACCCCAATACAAGAATGCCCTGTGATTGGGACTAGCATTAACTTGGAGTCTGGTTAAAAGCACTCAAAAAGAGCAAAAGATCTTAAGGGGAAACTGGTGGAATCGGGCAGTCACAGGCACGGGCTTAAGCCCATGGACCCAGGATAGCCACCACTGCCTTGTCAGAGAGAGTGTGGTGAAGCATCCAGGCCATGGTCCCTGAGCTGCCAGCCTACATGAGAGAGCCTGGGTGCACACCAGCCAGTGCTCTCTAGAACCATCGCCTTTTGCACTCTATGTACATGCTGCATGACCAGGTTCTAAGACCCTGGGTTCCAGGGGTTCCACACCCTCCCTTAAGTGAGGTCCTTGCGGGCACTAGCCAGTAGTCTCTAGGACCAACTGAGAGTCTGAACACTCTCAGCTCCAGCCAACAGGAAAATCTCAGCATGTAATCTCTGGTTGGGATCTCTTTGGCAGTCTCGACCTGCCCACACAGCAGCCGGGCAAAGGCAGGCACTGGAAGCCGGTTCCCTGGACCAGTACTGCTCGCAGTTTTAGTAACACTGGGGTGCAGAGACAAGCGGGAATTCCTGCGACCCCTGAGACAGTGGCTGGAGACGTGATATCCCAGTGGGAGGTGGCAGAGCAGGAGTCTGAGCTCTGGACCACTCAGAGGGGAACAGACTAAGGCTTCTCTCTGAGACGGAGATCTGGGTGCAGTTTCCTTTCCTCTAAACCTCCAAAGAACTACCAAAAGCAGCCAAGAGAAAATAAAACAAAACAAAACTCCAAAGAACAAAAGTCTGAAAAACCAGTTTTCTCAGAGCCCAGTCCCTTGATAGGGGGCAGGAGGACTCAACCCAAGCAAGACTGACTGAAAAACAATGTGGTAGACCCTTCCCCCAGAAAGCCATCCCCCTCCCCCAAAACAAAACAAAACAAAACAAAATGATAGGACAACCACCACAGTGTCCCCATAAAATTGTTAAACCCCAATGTCAGGGAAAAAGAAGGTATTAAACTCCCAGTATTGCCCTAACCTATGTACTTCATAGATACAACTTTATTTTTAATTTGTTCCTACTATTCTCATTCTTTTTATTTTTTTATAAGTTTTAAGCTATTTACCATCATGGGAGGTTCAATACAACAAATTCTACAATAATGTTTTAACTTGAACTTTTTCAATACATATACCTGTGTTTTTCTTTGCTATTCTATTTAATTAATTAATTAATTAATTAATTTTGCTATTCTGTTTTTTTAATATTCATATAGAGGTAAGCTTCAAGGTAATCCTCTTTCCCCAATAAATAACACCCCTATATAGAAACCAGTTTTAATCTCCCTTTAACTCAGGAAAGATACGTTCTTTAAAAAAGATATCAAGATACACCCAGGAAGAATCCTTGATCACACTGAGGATTTATAACCACCCTCCAAACTTTTACTTCTGTCAGTGTTTCTGTGTACTTATTTTTGTTATTGTATTACATAAATCTTATACTTGGAGTTCATTTTGGGTGTGTTCTATTTTTTTCCCTTGTCATTTACTTTTGATGGTCTTTTTGTTTGTTTTTCTTTATATACTTTATAAATCTTATCTTTGAGGCCTATTGTGGCTCAGTCTTCTCTCTCTCTCTCTCTCTCTCTCTTTTTTTTTTGTTTCCTGTCTCTCTCTTTCTCTTTATTTTTTTTCTTTGTTAATTCTTTTTGGTGGGGACACCTGATTGCTCAGAAGCATTCCAGGGTGCACCTTGCCTGGATCACAGTTAATACATTCAGCTACACATCACCCCAGCCATCTCTCACCAAAATGACTAGGATGAGGAATGACCAACAGAGCAACAATTCAGAGACTGTGCCCGCTCCATCAAAGCTATTGGATATGGACATAAACAGTATGTTGGAAACTAAATTCAGGGTAATAATTATTCAGCAATGGCTAGAATGGAGAAAAGCATTAATGACAACATGGAAACAATTAGGAAAGAAGTGAAAGCTACTAGGGAAGATGTTAACAATGCCCTCAATGAGATCCAATCTAATCTAAATTCTCTAACAGCTAGGGTAAATGAGGCAGAAGATAGAATTAGTGATCTAGAGGACAAACTGATAGAAAAAAAGGATCAGGAGGAGGCCTGGGACAAACAACTTAGAAGCCATGAAAACAGAATTAGGGAAATAAAGGACACCCTGAAACATTCCAAAGTCAGAATTATTGGAATCCCTGAGTGAGGAAAAGAAGACTAGAATATATAGTTGAATAAATTCTCTGTGAAAATTATCCCAACCTGGGGAATGGAACCAGGGTTCATGCCCTAGAGGCAGAAAGTTCTTCTCCAAAGATCATAGAACCTAGAAAGACCTCGGGAAAACGCATTGTGAAACTGATGAATCATCATTTTAGACAGAAGCTCTGGAAAGCAGCTAGGGGGAAGAGAATCCTTATGTATAGAGGAAGGCCCATCAGAATAATGTCAGACCTGTCCACAGAAACTTGGCAAGCCAAAAAGGGCAGGCAAGATGTATTCAGGGAACCAAATGAAAAGAACGTGCAGCCAAGAATACTTTGTCCAGCAAGGCTGGCATTCAAAATGGATGGAGAGAATAGTTTCCAAGACCAGCAAGGTTTAAAAGAGTATGTGACCACCAAGCCAGCAATACAAGAAATATTAAGGGGGGAGGGTTCTGTAAAAGAAGAAAGAACCCAAGAGTGTCATAGAACAGAAACAATCTATAGAAAAAGGACTTCACAGGCAACACGATGTAGATAAAAAAGTATCTCTCAATAATCACTTTCAACATGAATGGCCTAGGGGCGCCTGGGTGGCTCAGTGGGTTAAGCCTCTGCCTTCGGCTCAGGTCATGATCTCAGGGACCTGGGATCGAGCCCCACATTGGGCTCTCTGTTCAGCAGGGAGACTGCTTCCCCACCTTCTCTGCCTGCCTCTCTGCCTACTTGTGATCTCTCTCTGTCAAATAAATGAACAAAATATTTAAAAAAAATGAATGGCCTAAATGCTCCCATAAAATGCCACAGGGTTGCAGATTGGATAAAATGATAGGACCCATCCATTTGCTGTCTACAAAAGACCCATTTAGAACATAAAGATAGAACCAGACTGAAAATGAAGGGATACAGCAGCAACTTTCATGCCCATGGGCCTTGAAATAAGGCTAGTGACATGATTCTCATACCAGATAAATTAGATTTTAAACTGAAGACTATAGTCAGAAATAAAGAAGGACACTCCATCATTCTTAAAGGGACTATCCACCAAGAAAATCTAGCAATTGTAAATATCTATACCCCCATATACAGGAGCAGCCAATTACATAAGAAAACTGTTAATGAAGGGGCGCCTGGGTGGCTCAGTGGATTAAGCCGCTGCCTTCAGCTCAGGTCATGATCTCAGGTTCCTGGGATCGAGCCCTGCATCAGGCTCTCTGCTCTGCAGGGAGCCTGCTTCCTCCTCTCTCTCTGCCTGCCTCTCTGCCTACTTGTGATCTCTCTCTCTGTCAAATAAATAAATAAAATCTTAAAAAAAAACTGTTAATGAAGATAAAGAGTCATATCGATATGAATACATTTATAGAAGGGGATCCTAACATGCCATTCTCAGTAATAGACACATCATCCAAGCAGAAAATCAATAAAGAAACAAGAGCATTGAATAATACATTGGACCAGATGGATCTCATAGATATGTACAAAACATTCCACCCTAAAACAACAGAATACTCATTCTTCTCAAGTGCATATGGAACCTTCTCCAGAATAGACCACATAATGGGCACAAATCAGGACTCAACTGAACCAAAAGATTGAGATTATTCCCTGCATATTCACAATGCTTTGAAACTGGAGCTCAACCACAAGGAAAAGTATGGAAGGAATTCAAACACCTGGAAACTAAAGACCACCTTGCTTAAGAATGTTTGGACCAACTAGGAAATCAAAGAAGAACCTAAACAATTCATGAAAACCAATAAGAATGCAGACACTTTGGTCCAAAACCTATGGGATAAAGCAAAAGTGGTCTTTTTTTTTTTTTTTTACTTTTTTTTTCCCTTTTTATTAATTTTTTCAGCGTAACAGTATTCATTCTTTTTGCACAACACCCAGTGCTCCATGCAAAACGTGCCCTCCCCATCACCCACCACCTGTTCCCCCAACCTCCCACCCCTGACCCTTCAAAACCCTCAGGTTGTTTTTCAGAGTCCATAGTCTCTTATGGTTCGCCTCCCCTCCCCAATGTCCATAGCCCGCTCCCCCTCTCCCAATCCCACCTCCCCCCAGCAACCCCCAGTTTGTTTTGTGAGATTAAGAGTCATTTATGGTTTGTCTCCCTCCCAATCCCATCTTGTTTCATTTATTCTTCTCCTATCCCCCTACCCCCCCATGTTGCTTCTCCATGTCCTCATATCAGGGAGATCATATGATAGTTGTCTTTCTCCGATTGACTTATTTCACTAAGCATGATACGCTCTAGTTCCATCCACGTCGTCACAAATGGCAAGATTTCATTTCTTTTGATGGCTGCATAGTATTCCATTGTGTATATATACCACATCTTCTTGATCCATTCATCTGTTGATGGACATCTAGGTTCTTTCCATAGTCTGGCTATTGTAGACATTGCTGCTATAAACATTCGGGTACACGTGCCCCTTCGGATCACTATGTTTGTATCTTTAGGGTAAATACCCAGTAGTGCAATTGCTGGGTCATAGGGTAGTTCTATTTTCAACATTTTGAGGAACCTCCATGCTGTTTTCCAGAGTGGTTGGACCAGCTTGCATTCCCACCAACAGTGGAGAAGGGTTCCCCTTTCTCCACATCCTCTCCAGCATCTGTCATTTCCTGACTTGTTAATTTTAGCCATTCTGACTGGTGTGAGGTGATATCTCATTGTGGTTTTGATTTGTATTTCCCTGATGCCGAGTGACGTGGAGCACTTTTTCATGTGTCTGTTGGCCATCTGGATGTCTTCTTTGCAGAAATGTCTGTTCATGTCCTCGCAAAAGTGGTCTTAAGGGGGAGATACATAGCCATCCAAGCCTCCCCCCAAAAAACTGAAAAATCCATAATACACTAAATATCTTTACACCTTAAGAAATGAATAATCAACAACAAATTAAGCCAACCCCACAAACAAGAAAAGAGATAATCAAGATTAGAGCAGAGATCAATGATATAGAAACTAGAGATACAGTAGAACACATCAATGAAACTAGGAGCAGTTTTTTTTGAATGAATCAATAAGATAGATAAACCATTGCCCAAACTAATGCAAAAGAGAGAGAGAGAGAGAGAGAGAGGACCCAAATTAATAAAATTATGAATGAAAAGGGATATATGACTAAGACCAAAGAAATAGAAACAATCATCAGAAATTATTATCAACAACTATGTGCCAAAAAGTTAAGCAACCTAGAAGAAATACATGCATTCCTGGAAACCCATAAACTTCCAAAACTGAATCAGGAAAAAATTGACAACATTAATAGACCAAAGTCTAGCAATGAGATTGAAGCAATGATCAAAAATCTCCTCCAAAACAAGAGCTCGGGACCTGACAGTTTCCCTGGAAATTCTACCAAGCATTCAAAGAAGAAATAATACCTATTCTCCTGAAGCTGTTCAAAAAATAGAAGCAGAAGGAAAACTTCCAGATACTTTTTATGAAGCCAGCATTACCCTGATCCCCAAACCAGGCAAAGATCCCGCCAAAAAGGATAATTTCAGACCAATAGCCCTGATGAATATGGATGCCAAGATTTTCAACAAGATCCTAGCTCATAGGATCCAACAGTACATTAAAAAGATTATCCAGGACACCTGGGTGGCTAAGTGGGGTAAGGCCTCTGTCTTCAGCTCAGGTCATGATCCTAAGGTCCTGGGATCAAGTCCCACATTGGGCTGTCTGCTCAGCAGGGAGACTGCTTCCTCCTCTCTCTGCTGCTCTCTTCCTAATTGTGATCTCTGTCTGTCAAATAAATAAATAAATTATTTAAAAGAGAAGATTATCCACCATGACCATGTGGGAATTATCCATGGGATGCAGGGCTGGTTCAACATTCACAAATCAAACAATGTAATAGACAAATCACTACGAGAAGAGAGAAGAACCACAAGATCTTCTCAATTGATGCAGAAAAAGCATTTGACAAAATCAAGAATCCGTTCCTGATTAAAATGCTTCAAAGTAAAGGGATACAAGGAACATTCCTGAACTTCATAAAATCTATCTATGAAAGACCCACAGCAAATATCATCCTCAATGGGAAAAAGCTCACAGCCTTCCCGTTGAGATCAGGAACACGACAAGGATGCCCACTCTCACCACTCTTGTTCAACATAGTATTAGAAGTTCTATCAACAGAAATTAGACAACAGGGGCGCCTGGGTGGCTCAGTGGGTTAAAGCCTCTGCCTTCAGCTCAGTCATGATCCCAGGGTCCTGGGATTGAGCCCCGCATCAGGCTCTCTGCTTGGCAGGGAGCCTGCTTCCCCTTATCTTTCTGCCTGCCTCTCTGCCTACTTGTGATCTCTGTCTGACTTCTGATCTCTGTCTGTGAAATAAATAAATAAAATCTTTTAAAAAAAGAAAAAAAAGAAATCAGACAACAAAGAGAAATAAAAGGTATTCAAATTGGCAAAGAAGAAGTCAAACTCTCTCTTCGCAGATGACATGATACTTTATATGGAAAACATAAAAGACTCCACCCCCAAACTACTAGAACTCATACAGGAATTCAGTAATGTGGCAGGATACAAAGTCAATGTACAGAAGTCAGTTGCTTTCTTACAAACTAACAATGAAAATACAGAAAGCAAAATTAGAGAATTGATTCCATTTACTCTAGTACCAAGAACCATAAGATCTCTGGGAATAATCCTAACCAAAGAGATAAAGGATCTGTACTCGAGGAACTACAGAACACTCATGAAAGAAATCAAAGAAGACAGAAAAAGAGGGAGGACCATTCCATGCTCATTAATCAGAAGAATAAACATTGTTAAAGTGTCTATACTGGCCAGGAGTCAAGATGCCCTAGAAGTAGCATGCTGAGATGACATTTGGTACCAGAAAATCAGCTAAAAAGCTTATCAAACCATTCCGAACGCCTACAAATAAAACAGGAGATCTAAGAGAAGAAGAGCAGCAATTATAGAAGCAGAAAATCAACCACTTTCTGAAAGGTAGGACCAGCGGAAAAGTGATTCCAAAGCAATGGGAAGATAGATCGCAGGGGGAGAGGCTGGCTCCTGGCAAGCAGTAGAGAAACAGGATACAAAATCAGAACTTTTAAAAGACTGCTCCACTGAGGGACATCGCTCCAGAGGCTAAACTGGGGTGAAGCCCATGCAGGGACAGAGTGGCCTCAATTCCCAAGGGGTCACAGAAGGATCAGGGGTATCTGAGTGTCACAGAGCTTAAAGGTGTTAGAGTGGGGAGGCTGGTTACAGAGATGGAGCCAAGGAGTGAGCTCTCAACTCGGGGCTACCTTGAACCACAATACATGGCACAGGCCACTGCTCTGTGAGTGGGGTCCCCACAAGACCTGGGGAGACCCCCCCTGGAATAGCTCAGTATCTGCGGGGTTCATTGACGCCAGGTGGAGCTGTGTGCCAGAGAGAGAGAGACACTTGGTCACAGGCTGGGTGAGCTCAGAGCACAGCCGGCGACCAGGGAGGGACATGGGAGTGATTGAGCACTTTTCTCCAAGCACAGCTGGAGACCAGGGAGACGGGAGTGATTGAGCACTTTTCTCTGAGGGCACACTGAGGAGTGGGGCTCCAAGATCTCGGCTCCTCTGGGCAGGAGATTGAAAGGCTGACATTTTCATTCCTGCCCTATGGAACTCTATGGAAAGCATTCAGGGAACAAAACCTCCTGAAAGTGAAACCGAGAAGATTACTTACCCTGGCCCCTGGTAAGGGCAGTGCAATTCTGCCTCGGGCAAAGACACTTGAGAATCACTACAACAGGCCCCTCCCCCAGAAGATCAACAAGAAATCCAGTGAAGACCAAGTTCACTTACCAAGGAGAACAGCAGAATTCCAGAGGAGGGGAAAACAAAGCATGGAATTCATGGCTTTCTCCCCATGATCCTTTAGTATTGCAAAGTTAATTAATTTTCTTAATTTTATTTTTCTTCTGCTAATTTTTTAACCTTTATCCTTTCCTCTTTTAATGTTTTTAACTAGTTTATCTTAACAATACCTTTTATAAAAAATAATAATAATCTTTTTTGAAACTTCATTATTATAGTCATATTTTATCCTTCATTGTATCTAACTTTATCTTTTGTATACACGTAGGGTTTTTTCTTCTAAAAAATTTGGGTTACAACTTCCTATAATAGATCAAAATACACCAAAAATCTATCACTGGGCTTGTTCTAGTCTCCAGCCCGAGAAAATTCTCTCCACTTTTTTTTCTATATTCTCCCAACCAATTTACCTTATCAATTCCTTTTTTAGGAATTAAAAAAAATTATCTATATACTCATATTCCATCCCTTGGTTGTGTTTATGCTTATATATATTTTTCATTCCTTAGAATTTTGAGAGGTAGTTTCTTCTAAGAGACCTTTCTAGACTTTCTAGAAACAGAAATACTCCCAAAATCAAGTGGGTGACCATTCTAGTCACCAGTCTAATATATTGTTTTTCTTTATTTGTTTTCTTTTTAAAAAATGTTTTTGAACTTCATTTTATCCCCTTTCTCCTCCCCCCATGATTTGGGGTCTCTTCTGATTTGTTTAAAGCATTTATTTCTGGGGTCTTTCCCACCCTTTTAATATTTTATTTGCTCTTCATATATACTTCTCAGGACAAAATGACAAGGCGGAAAAACGAAGTACCAAAGGCTAGGGACATAATCAATACTGACATGAGTAATATGTCAGATCCAGAGTTCAGAATGATGATTCTCAAGGTTCTAACCGGGCTCGCAAAAGGCATGGAAGATATTAGAGAAACCCTGTCCAGAGAAATGAAAGCCCTTTCTGGAAAAAATAAAAGAACTAAAATCTAACCAAGTTGAAATTAAAAAAGCTATTAATGAGGTGCAATCAAGAATGGAGGCTTTTATTGCTAGGATAAATGAGGCAGAAGAAAGAATTAGTGATATAGAAGACCAAATGACAGAGAATAAAGAAGCTGAGCAAAAGAGAGACAAACAACAACTGGACCATGAGAGGAGAATTTGAAAGATAAGTAATAACATAAGATGAAATAACATTAGAATAATTGGGATTCCAGGGGCGCCTGGGTGGCTCAGTGGATTAAGCCGCTGCCTTCGGCTCAGGTCATGATCTCAGGGTCCTGGGATCGAGCCCTGCATCGGGCTATCTGCTCCGCAGGGAGCCTGCTTCCTCCTCTCTCTCTCTGCCTTCCTCTCTGCCTACTTGTGATCTCTCTCTCTCTGTCAAATAAATAAATAAAACCTTAAAAAAAAGAATAATTGGGATTCCAGAAGAAGAAGAAAGAGAGAGGAGAACAAAAGGTATATTGGAGAGAATTAGTGTAGAGAATTTCCCTATTATGGGAAAGGAAAGAAGCATCAAAATCCAGGAGGTGCAGAGAACTTCCCTTAAAATCAATAAGAATAGGTCCACACCCCGTCACCTAAGAGTAAAATTTACAAGTCTTAGTGACAAAGAGAAAAACCTTAAAACCGCCCAGGACAAGAAGTCTGTAATATAAAATGGGAAAAATACTAGATTGGCAGCAGACTTATCCACAGAGAACAGGAAGGCCAGAAAGAGCTGCCATGATATATTCAGAGCACTAAACGAGAAAAACATGCAGCCAAGAATACTGTATCCATCTAGGCTATCATTGAAAATAGAAGGAGAGATCAAAAGCTTCCAGGACAAACAAAAACTGAAAGAATTTGCAAACACCAAACCAGCTCCAGAGGAAATATTGAAAGGAGTTCTCTAAGCAAAGGGAGACCCTATAATTAGTAGATGAGAAAGAAACAGAGACAATATACAGTAACAGTCACCATACAGGCAATACAGAGGCACTAAATTCATATCTCTCAATAGTTACCCTGAATGTTAATGGGCTAAACGCTCCAATCAAATGACACAGGGTATCAGAATGGATAAAAACACAAAACCCATCAATATGCTGCCTACAAGAAATTCATTTTAGACCCAAAGACACCTCCAGATTTAAAGTGAGGAGGTGGAAAACAATTTGCCATGCTAATGGACATCAGAAGAAAGCTGAGGTGGCAATCTTTAGATCATATCAATTAGATTTTAAGCCAAAGACTATAATAAGGGATGAGGAAGGACAATGTCGTACTCAAAGGGCCTGTCCCACATGAAGATCTAACAATTTTAAATATCTATGCCCCTAACGAGGGAGCAGCCAACTCTATAAACCAATTAATAATTAAATCAAAGAAACACATCAATAATAATACAATAATAGTAGGGGAATATAACACTCCCCTCACTGAAATGGACAGATCATCCAAACAAAAGATCCACAAGGAAATAAAGGCCTTAAATGACACACTGGACCAGATGGACATCACAGATATATTCAGAACATTTCATCCCAAAGCAACAGAATACACATTCTCTAGTGTACATGGAACATTCTCCAGAATTGATCACATCCTCGTTCATAAATCAGGTCTCAACTGGTACCAAAAGATTGGGATCATTTCCTGCATATTTTCAGACCACAATACTCTGAAGCTAGAACTCAATCACAAAAGGGAATGTGGAAAGAACCCAAATACATGGAGCATCCTTCTAAAGAATGAATGGGTCAACCAGTAAATTAAAGAAGAATTGAAAAAATTCATGGAAACAAATGATAATGAAAACACAACACTTCAAAATCTGTGGGGCACAGCAAAGGCAGTACTGAGAGGAAAATATATAGTGATACAAGCCTTTCTCAAGAAACAAGAAAGGTCTCAACCTCACAACCTAACCCTACACCTAAAGGAGATGGAGAAAGAATACCAAAGAAATCTAAACCCAGCAGGAGAAGAGAAATAATAAAGATCAGAGCAGAAATCAATGAAATAGAAACCAAAAAACAATAGAACAAGTCAATGAAACTAGGAGCTGGTTCTAATAAGATTGATAAACCCCTGGCCAGATTTATCAAAAAGAAAAGAGAAAGGACCCAAATAAATAAATCATGAATGGAAGTGGAAAGATCACAAACAACACCAAAGAAATACAAACAATTATAAGAACATATTATGACTAACTACAGGCCAGCAAATTTGACAATCTGGAAGAAATGGATGCATTCCAAGAGACATATAAACTACCATAACTGAATCAGGAAAAAATAGAAAACCTGAACAGGCCCATAACCAGTAAGGAGATTGAAACAGTCATCCAAAATCTCCAAACAAGCAAAAGCCCAGGGCCAGACGGCTTCCCAGGGGAATTCTACCAACATTTAAGGAAGAACTAGTTCCTATTCTCGTGAAACTGTTCCAAAAAATAGAAATGGGAGGAAAACTTCCAAACTCATTTTATAAGGCCAGCATCACCTTGATCCCAAAACCAGACAAGGATCCCACGAAAAAAGAGAACTACAGACCAATATCCTTGATGAACACAAATGCAAAAATTCTCACCAAAATACTAGCCAATAGGATTCAACAGTACATTAAAAGGATTATTCACCACGATCAAGTGGGATTTATTCCAGGGCTGCAGGGTTGGTTCAACATCCGCAAATCAATCAATGTGATAGAACACATTAATAAAAGAAAGAACAAGAACCATATGATACTCTCCATAGGTGCTGAAAAAGCATTTGACAAAGTACAGCATCCCTTCCTGATCAAAACTCTTCAAAGTGTGGGGATAGAGGGCACATACCTCAATATTATCAAAGCCATCTATGAAAAACTCACTGCAAATATCATTCTCAATGGAGAAAAACTGAAAGCTTTTCCGCTAAGGTCAGGAACACGGTAGGGATGTCCATTATCACCACTGCTATTCAACATAGTACTAGAAGTCCAAGCCTCAGCAATCAGACAACAAAAAGAAATTAAAGACATCCAAATTGGTAAAGAAGAAGTCAAACTATCACTCTTCACAGATGATATGATACTATATGTGGAAAACCCAAAAGACTCCACTCCAAAACTGCTAGAACTTGTACAGGAATTCAGTAAAGTGTCAGGATATAAAATCAATGCACAGAAATCAGTTGCATTTCTGTACACCAACAACAAGACAGAAGAAAGAGAAATTAAGGAGTCAAATCCATTTACAATTGCACCCAAAACTATATGATCCTAGGAATAAACCTAAACAAAGAGGATAAGAATCTATACACAGAAAATTATAAAGTACTCATGAAAGAAATTGAGGAAGACACAAAGAAATGGAAAAATGTTCCATGCTCTGGATTGGAAGAATAAATATTGTGAAAATGTCTATGCTACCTAAAGCAATCTACACATTTAATGCAATCCTTATCAAAATACCGTCCATTTCTTTTTCAAAGAAATGGAACAAATAATCCTCAAATTTATACGGAACCAGAAAAAACCTTGAAAACCAAAGGAATATTGAAAAAGAAAGCCAAAGTTGGTGGCATCATAATTCCGGACTTCAAGCTCTATTACAAAGCTGTCATCATCAAGACAACATGGTACTGGCAAAAAAACAGACACATAGATCAATGGAACTGAATAGAGAGTCCAGAAATAGACCCTCAGCTCTATGGTCAACTAATCTTTGGCAAAGCAGGCAAGACTGTCCAATGGAAAAAAGACAGCCTCTTCAATAAATGGTGCTGGGAAAATTGGACAGCCAAATGCAGAAAAATCAAATTGGACCATTTCCTTGGAAATGGTCTGGAAAATAGACTCCAAATGGATGAAGGACATCAATGTGAGAAAGGAATCCATCAAAATCCTTGAGGAGAATGCAAGCAGCAAACTCTTTGACCCCAGCCGCAGCAATATCGTCCTAGGAATATCAGCAAAGGCAAGGGAAGCAAGGGCAAAAAGGAACTATTGGGATTTCATCAAGATCAAAAGCTTTTGCACAGCAAAGGAAACAGTTAACAAAACCAAAAGACAACTGACAGAATGGGAGAAGATATTTGCAAACGACATATCAGATAAAGGGCTAGTATCCAAAATCTATAAGGAACTTAGCAAACTCAACACCCAAAGAACAAACAATCCAATCAAGAAATGGGCAGAGGACATGAACAGACATTTCTGCAAAGAAGACATCCAGATGGCCAACAGACCCATGAAAAAGTGCTCCACTTCTCTCGGCATCAGGGAAATACAAATCAAAACCACACTGAGATACTACCTCACACCAGTCAGAATGGCTAAAATGAACAAGTCAGGAAATGACAGATGCTGGCGAGGATGTGGAGAAAGGGGAACCCTCCTCCACTGTTGGTGGGAATGCAAGCTGGTGCAACCACTCTGGAAAACAGCATGGAGGTTCCTCAAAATGTTGAAAATAGAGCTACCTTACAGCCCAGCAATTGACTACTTGGTGTTTACCCTAAAGATAAAAAAGTAGTGATCTGAAGGGTCATGTGCACCTGAATGTTTATAGCAGCAATGTCTACAATAGCCAAACTATGGAAAGAACCTAGATGTCCATCAACAGGTGAATGGATAAAGAAGAGTGGTATATATATACAATGCCATACTATGCAGCCATCAAAAGAAATCAAATCTTGCCATTTGTGACAATGTGGATAGATCTAGAGGGTATTATGCTTAGAGAAATAAGTCAATCAGAGAAAGATAACTATCATATGATCTCCCTGATATGAGGAAGTGGAGATGCAACATTGGGGGTTTAGGGGTTAGGAAAAGATTAAATGAAATAATATGGGATCAGGAGGGAGACAAACCATAAGGGTCTCTTAATCTCACAAAACAAACTGAGGGGGGCTAGCTGGGGAAGGGAGAGTGTGGTGGGGCTATGGACATTGGGGAGAGTATGTGCTATGGTGAGTTCTGTGAAGTGTGTAAACCTGGCTATTCACAGACATGTACCACTGGGTCTAATAATACATTATATGTTTATAACAAAATAAAAAAAATTAAAAATGTCTATACTGCCTAGAGCAAAGTATACTTTCAATGCCATTCTGATCGAAATTCCACTGGCATCTTTCAAAGAGTTGGAATCAACAACCCTGAAATTTGTATGGAACCAGAAGAGAACCCAAATTGCTATGAAAATGTTGAAAAAAACACAATTGCTGGCATCATGTTGCCTGATTTCAATCTTTAGTACAAAGCTGTGGTCACCAAGATAGCCTGGTATTGGCACAAAAACAGAAACATAGAAACATACATTCCACATAGACCAGTGGAACAGAGTCGAGAGCCCACATATGAACCCTCAACTTTATGATCAAATAATCTTCAACAGAGTAGAAAGAAATATATAGTGGGAAAAAAAAACAGTCTCTTCAATAAGTGGTGCTGGGAAAATTGGACAACTATGTATAGAATGAAACATGACCTTTCTCTTATACCATACACAAAGATAAACTGAAAATGGATAAAAGTCCTCAACAGACACTGAGGTCCAAAAATTTGCAGAAGACAGACACTTCTCCAAAGAAGACATACAAATTACTAACAAACACATGAAAAAATGTTCATCATTATGAGCCATCAGGGAGATTCAAATCAAAACCACATTGAGATACCACCTTATACTGGTTAGAATGGCTAAAATCAACAAGACAGTAAACAACATGTGTTGGAGAGGATATGAAGAAAGGGGAACCCTCTCACAGTGTTCTTGGGAATGCAAGTTCATGCAGCCACTTTGGAAAACTGTATGGATATTCCTTAACAAATTATAAAAACAGAGCTTCCCTATGACCCTGCAATTGCACTACTGGGTATTTATCCCGAAGATACAGATGTAGTGAAAAGAAGTGCCATCTATACCCCAATTTTCATAGCAGCACATTATCACAATCGCCAAACTGTGGAAAGAACCAAGATTCCCTTCAACGGATGAATGGTTAAAGGAGATATGGTCCATATATACTATGGAGTATTATGTCTCCATCAGAAAGAATGAATACCCAACTTTTGTATCAACATAGATGGGACTGGTGGGGATTATGCTGAGTGAAATAAGTCAAGCAGAGAGATTCAATTACCATATGGTTTTCCTTATTTGTGGAGCATAAGGAATAACACAGAGGACATGGGGAAATGGAGAGAAGAAATGAGTTGGGAGAAATTGGAAGAGGAGAGAAACCATGAAAAACCATAGACTCTGAGAAACAAACCGAGGGTTTTGGAGGGGTGAGGGTAGGAGGTGTCTGAGCCTGGTGGTGGGTATTAAGGAGGGAACATATTGCATGGACCACTGGGTGTGTAGCATATAAAATGAGTTCTGGAACACTGAAAAAAATTTTAAAAAGAAAAAAAAAAGAATAAACATTGTGAAAATGTCTATGCTTCCCTAGGAAATCTCCCCTTTAATGCAATTCCTATTTTAATGTGATTAAAATGATATTTTAATCATCTTTTTTCAAGGAGTGGGAACAAACATCCCTAAAATTTCTGTGGAAACACATAAGAGCCCAAGTTCCCTGGGAAAAGTGGAAAAGTAAAGCAAAGTTGAGGACTTCACAATGTCTGACTTTAAGCTATATTAGAAACCTGTGATCACCAAGACAGCTTGGTATTGGGTCGTCGGCTCTGGGAATGTGGGAGAAACGATAGAAATGATGGCAGGGCCGCCATCTTTCAGGCACCCCCCCCCTCCCTTTCCTAACCCTTGACTCTCTCGCCATAAGTATGTATGTCCAGGTCATGTCTCCACAAGTAACCCGATACCTATGCAAGAAACTGGAACATCAGGACTCCCCCAACTCTTCAATCCCTGAATACTATACCTTATATGTCTGTGAACCTATTCCCTGTCTTAACCCAGATAAAAGACCCACTCGACCCCTCCCCGTGTGACTTCTTTGACTCTCCTCTCCTGAGTCACAGAACCTCGCCCGAGGGCGCCTTTAATAAATCTTGCCTTGTGCCTACCTCGCCTGGTGTTGTGTTTATCTCACCTGTAAAACCTTACATTTGGTGCCGGGAGGAGATTGAGCCCCCACCCTGGTAGGGAGGCTCTCTCCTCTCCCTATCTGGACCTGGACCTGCCTTTCCAAATGCCACTTTTGAAGCCGTGGTGAGTTTCCCCCAATTCCACGCCTCCCTCCGGAAAGTCCTGCCTAACCACGGCCACATAAGGGTGGACCCCTGCAGTCACCAGGTGACCTCCGTGACTCCAAGAGGCTGGGAGACATCCTAACCTCTACGACAGTCAACACTGTTTTTCCACAACTCAGTGGTGGATGAGGGGACACCTTCGTCCAGCCCTCGGGTTGCCCGGCAACTAATCATGGGAACCTCCCAATCCAAATTTGACCTTAAAACATCCCTGGGATGTTTTAGGCCTGTTGGCCAATCTTAAAACCCTGGAACTGGACCAGGACCTGTGAAAGCAATGTTACTGTACTGTCGCTTGGCCACAATACCGATTAGACAATCAGTCTGAATGGCCTCCGGAAGGCACATTTAATTATAAGATTCTCATGGACCTAAAAAACCTCAGCAAACACCAAGGTAGATGGGCCAAGGTCTCTTATGTTCAGGGTTTCTGAACTGGCGCCCTCATCTACCCATCCCCCTCCCCACTCTTATCCCAACTCCTGACAAAGTTATCAGCAGTCGTGAAACCAAACTTTACTGAAGTTCAAATTGATGAGGGAGCAGAAGGCTGGCTGAGGACAAAGCAAAAACTGGCACCTTACACCTCCTCCCTCCCCCCACCTTGATAACTTGTGTGGCATTCTTCAGGCACTCCGGGCTGTCCTAAAAGAAAAACAAATAGTTAACTTGCAGAAATAACAATCCTCAATACAGGGGTCTCCCTCAATTTACAAATGTCCTACTGATTTACAACAACAACAACAAAAAAACTATCTTATTAGTAGCCCAACTTCTAGAGACAAGTAACTCAGTTCATCAAGCCCTAACATCACCCTTCCCTCCATAAAACTGAAGGAGGCTGAGGGTAAGGAAATGTAAATAAAGTATCCTGACAGTCTTCTTTACCATGAGAGCCCTTCTTAACATCCCCTTTGTCTTCACCTACCCAACTCCTGTGTATATATTCAGCCACGCCTCAGGATATCAGGGCAGCATCTCCTCCTGCCCATGGGTCCTGTCCCCATGATTTAAAGTTGTAGAAAGTTTGTTAAGGGAAATCATTCAGGAACCCATTGAAAACCTGGCCATGTTTCTTAACGGAGTTACTGAGGCGCTGACTCAATACATTTGCCTAGATCTGGCCTCTCCGGCAGGGGTGACTGTTTTAGCTACCCACTTTATTTCTCAGTCAGCCGCCAACATTCAGAAAAAATTGAAGAAAGTGGAGGAGGACCCTCAAACTCCCATTTCTGATCTGATGAAAATGACATTTAAAGTATTTAACTCCCAAGAGGAGGCAGCAGAACTTAAGCACCAAGCCAGACTCCAACAGAAGGTCCAACTGTAGACCCAAGCCCTGGTAGCAGCCCTGAGGCCAGCAGGTTCTGGGGGTCAACAGAAGGGAGCACCTAACTGCGTCCCTCCAGGTGCCTGTTTCAAGTGTAGAGCCGAGGGACACTGGGACCCTCAATGCCCCAATCCAAAAGCACCTACTAGGTTGTGCCCTCAATGCCGCATGATGGCCCACTGGAAATCGGACTGCTCCAGACTCTCCTCCGGCGCCTCCATGCGGGGGAGACCCTGAGATGGTAAGTCCTGCCTTCCAACTTCTCGGATTGGAAGATGACTGACAAAGCCCAGACTCAGACATCCCTCTCACCCACACCAAGCCCAGGGTCACACTCCAGGTAGCGGGTAAGTCCATTTCACTTCTGTTGGACACGGGGACTACCTATTTCATCCTGCCTTCCTACTCGGGTCCTACTCATCCCTCACCAGTTGCAGTTATGGGAATTGATGGTACTTCCTCCACTCCAAAGGCCACCCTACCCCTTACGTGCAGTCTAGATGGGTTCCCTTCTCACACTCCTTCTTCATTATCCCTTCCTGCCCTGTTCCTCTACTAGGCTGGGACATCCTCCACAAACTTCAGGCCACCATTCATCTCTCTCCCTCTCCCTCGACTTCTGCTCACCTCATCCTCCCTCTACTCCCCTCTGACTCATCGTCTATCCCGGACTGTCTCCCCTTCGTAGACCCGCAGGTATGCGACATTTCCAGACCTATAGTAGCAGCCCACCAGTGAGGACTTAAGCCCATCATCCACCGCCTCCCACGGCAGGGTTTCCTTATTCCCATTAACTCTCCAAGCAACTAGATGTCACCACCCAGGGATGGCAGCCCTGTCTCAGGGCCCTAGCGGCAGATGCTTCTCTTAAAAGGAGGCCCTCAAACTTACCTTAGGACAGACCCTCCCGGTCTTCTCCCCCCATCGACTGATGGACATAGTCAGCCACAAATCTTTGGCACAACTCACTCCTTCCCATCTCCAACTCTACCACCTGCTGTTCATAGAAAATCCCCAGGTCACACTCTCTTTCTCCCCTCGCCTAAATCCTGTCACTCTCTTGCTGACACTTTATTCTACCCCCACTCCTCCCCACTCCTGCTCTAAACTCCTGGAAGAACTCTCTCCCTCCCATCCAGGACTTTCAGACCAGCCACTGCCTGACCCCAATCACACTGTTCGTGGATGGGAGCTCCCTCATAGGGCCAGATGGACGGTGACACGTGGCCTATGCAGTGGTCACCCTAGACGCTATCATAAATGTGGCCCCCCTTCCCATTGGGACTACTTCTCAAAAGGCAGAACTCGTGGCTTTCACCAGGGCCCTTCACTTATCTGAGGGCCAATGTCACTATTTATACTGACTCCAAATATGCTTTCCTTATTACCCACACTCACTCTGTCCTCTGGTGAGAAAGGGAATTTCTCACGACCAAGGGAACCCCCATAGTCAATAGGTCTCTCATTGCTAAACTCCTTGGGGCTTTCAATTACCCTACCGAGGTGACTATTGTCCACTGCCATGGCTATCAGGCCTCCAAGGATGCCATCTCTTTGGGGAACAACAAGGCCAACTCTATTGCCCGACAGGCAGCCTTAAACTCCTCTCCAGTCCCTCTCCTGTTTCTCAACACTCCCCACAGTCCCTCATACACTGATGAGGAGACTCGGACCCTCAAAAAATTAGGTGGCAGGTTGGGTGACAAGGGATGGTATTATGTCCAGGACAAAATTGCCCTCCGGAACAGCCTAATCCACACCCTCATTACTGACATCCACCAGTATCTCCACATTGGTCCAAAGGCCCTATACCAATTTCTCCAACCTCTCTTTCACCACCCCCTCCTCCAAACAACCATTAAGGAGGTGCACCAGGCCTACAGAACCTGTTCTGCGGTCAATGCCCAGGGGGCCTCTGCAGAGTGGGACCCACCCACCAGCTGCACGGGTATCAGCCAGGCGAGGACTGGCAACTTAACTTCACTCACATGCTTCCACACAAAACCATCAGATACCGGCTAACTCTTGTGGACACCTTCACAGGCTGGATCAAAGCATTCCCCACCACTAGGGAAGCAGCAGACATGGTCGCCATAGTTCCCATTGAGCACATCATCCCAAGATTTGGACTCCCTCGCACCTTACAGTCAGATGACAGACCAGCCTTCATCTCCAGCAGCACACAACAGATCTCTGAGAGCCTCAACATCACCTGGAAACTCCATATCCCCTATCACTTCCAATCCTTGGGTAAGGTCGTGAGGGCCAACAGCCTCCTCAAGGAACAACTCACCAAACTCACTCTTGAAACCCGCCTCTCTTGGCCAACCCTTCTCCCACTAACACTCACCTGCCTTAGGGCCTCTCCTCACAGCCGGTCAGGACTCAGCCCCTTTCAGCTCCTGCACAGCAGACCCTTCTACTCAATCACAGCCTGCCTGCCTCTCCTCCACCCTTCCTATCTTATCTGCCCTATCTGACCCTCTTACAAGCCCTCCTAAGTGCTCATGCAGATACAACCATCTCCACCCCCCACAACCTGGTTGGAAACTTCCCCCAGGTCTTAAATCCTGGGGACCAAGTTCTCCTATGAAAATTTCACCTCAAATCCTTACAGTCCAGGTAGACCTGTCCCCATACTGTTATTCTTACAACTCCCAACACAAGAAAACTTCCGGAACACCACCCGTGAGTACACATCTCCAGCCTAAAACAAACTCCACCACAAGATGGCTGGACCTCCCAGACCCGTGGGTGTGGATTTCCAACACCACTTCTCTTCACCCTCCTCCTTCTAACCCCACCATAGCTGCCCTTCCAGTGACCCTGGGTTCAGGTGACACTTCTTTCTAGTGGAAACTTGAACCCATGGGGACACCACACAGTCTAGTCAGCCGGTCACCACAGATTGCCAGTCTGGATGGTGCCAGCCCTAGCAAAAATGGCAATCCTCTCCAACCCCCTCCTGTGACAGAAAAGGGCTTTGTTTCTTCCCCTGGTTATTGGGGTCTCCTTGACATCTTCCCTAGTGGCCATCGGGCTGGGCACCAGGGCCCTAACTCACTCCATAGATGCTACTCGAAATTTATCTGAACAGCTCCAAAAAGCCATGGAAGCCTCAGCCAAATCCTTGGCATCCTTACAATGACAGGTTACCTCAGTGGCCCAGGTAGCCCTACAGAACCGACAAGCCCTGGACCTGCACACTCCAGACAAGGGAGGAACCTGTGAATTCCTCAATGAAGAATGCTGCTATTATATCAACAAATCTGGTATAGTCAAAACCAATATCGATGCCCTGGCAAAAATCTGACTCCCTCCATGCCCAGCACCACCCTGAAACAACCCCCTTTCAATGGTGGTTCTGGCCCTTAATGACCCAGCTCCTCCTGATCCTAAGTCCTCTCATTCTCCTTTGCCTCTCATTACTAATTGCCCCTTGTGGTCTTCACTTCATTCAGGATCACATCCATGAGATTTCCAGGGTCACTGTCAACCAACTGCAGCATCCCTATACCCACCTACCCACATCCAAAGGACCCTATAACAATGCCCCTTCAACAGCAGGAAGTAGCCAGATCTGAAATGCCACCCTATTACACCAAAAAGGTCAGAATGTTGGATTGGCGGCTCCAGGAATGTAGGAGAAACAATAGAAATGACCGCTGGGCCGACATCTTCCAGCCCCCCATGTATTCCTAACCCTTGACTCTCTCGCCATAAGGATGTATGCCCAGGTCACGTCTCCAAAAGTAACCTGATATCTATGCAAGAAACCGGAATATCAGGACTCCCCCAACCCTCCAATCCCTGAATACCATACCTTATATGGCTGTGAACCTATTCCCTGTCTTAACCCAGATAAAAGACCCACTCGGCCCCGTCCGCACGGGACTACCCCCACTCTCCTCTCCTGAGTCATGGAACCTCGCCCGAGGTCGCCTTTTATAAATCTTGCCTTGTGCCTACCTTGCCTGTTGTCATGTTTATCTTGCCTGTAAAACCGTACACGTGGCACTGGCACAAAAACAGACAGAGAAGGGTGAGTCAGGATGGCGGGGAAGTAGGAGGAGGCACCATTTCACCCTGTACCCTAAAGTGAGCTGATTACTTACCAAAGAACTCCAACCACCCATGAAATCAGCCTGAGATCAGAATTATACACGTCTGGATCTCTACAGGAGCAGAAGACGCCAGTGGCAGGTAAAGCAGAGTGGGAACATCGGACTGATATCAGAAGATAAACAAAAGGGGGAGGGAGCCACCAGAGGTGACCGATTGGAAAGTAATACCCCAATACGAGAGTGCCCTGTGTCTGGGGACCAACATTAACTTGGAGTCTGGCTGAAAGCACTCAAAAAAAAAAAAAAAAAAAAAAAAAAGAACAAATGATCGCGGGGGAAATAGTGGGAATTGGGGCAGTTAGGGACAGGGACCTAAGTCCCCAGACCCAGGACAGCCTCCCCTGGCGCTGAGCCAGAGAGAGTGCAGTGGAGAAATCAGGTCTCGGTCCCTGAGCCACCAGTAAGCCTGAGCAGCCAGCGCGCCCAAGAACAAGTGTGGTCAGGCTCCCGTGAGGGCCTGGGAGCCTGGCCAGAGGGCAATCCTGAAACGGGCATGTACCACACCCTCACCTGGGAGAGGTGATCATAGGTGCTATCCTGGAACTCTGGCATCCAGAAAAACCAGACATTCCTGGCCCAGGACAGTGGGAAAATCTCAGTGTATGATCTCTGCTTGGAACCTCTCTGGCTGTCTGGAGCTGACCAGACAGCTGTCGCTGCCCTGGTATTGGGTACAATGAGGAGCTCCTGCATCCCCAGGGACCAGTGACTCAGAACCAACTCTGCCAGCAGCTCTGCAGAGCATTCTGAGGCTTCTCTCTGACAGGGAGGTTGGAGTGCAATTTGCTCTCCTCTAAACCTCCAAAAACCATCAAAAGCTGTCATGGCAAGAGAAAACAGATGAAAGAACATAAAAAACCCCAGAGAACAAAAGCCTGAAAAACCGGTTTCCTCAGAGCCCACCCCCTTGAGGGGAGCGGGAGGACCTAACTCAGGGACCATCATTGTCTGAAAACCCACGTGGCAGGCCTCTCCCCCAGAAAACCAACCAGGAAGGAAGAAAAAAAAAAAAGAGAAGACTACAAGAGAACAACCACCACTACTTCATAAATACAACTTTTATTTTTAACTCTTTACCAACATTCCGGTTCTATTTTTTAATACATACAGATAATTTTTTAACCTATTTACCATCACACTGAGATGTCCAGTACTTCAAATTAGTTAATAACCTTCTAACCTGAAATTTTTGATACATAACCCATGTTTTTCTTTTGCCTGTCTATTTTTTCTAATTTTAAATTAGTTTAGTCTAGTTTATTCCTTTTTTAATTTTTATTTTCTAATATACATATAGAGTTAAACTTCAAGGTAATCCCCTTTCCCCAATCAACGCTACCCCTATAGGCAAACCAGTTTTTAATCCCCCTGTAACTTAGGAAAATTGAGTCCCTTAACAAAAACATCAAAATACATCCAGGAAAAAATCAAAATAAACTTCCTCGCCCACACTGAGAATTTATAACCACTCTCCCAATTTTTCATTCTGTCAGTGTTTCTGTGAATTTGTGTTTGTCCTGATAGTATATAAATCTTACACTTGGGGTTCTTTCTGATGAGGTTCTTCCCTTTTTTTTGCTTATATATATATATTTTTTCTCTTGTCATATATTTTTATCGGTCTTTTTGTTTGTCTGTTTTTGTTTGTATACTTCATAAATCTTAACTTGGGGCCCATTTGGGCTGAGCCTTCTCTTTTATCTTCCCTATTTTTCCTGTCTCTCTCTATCTCTCTCTCTCTTTTTTCATTTTTTCTTTTCCTTATTTTTTCTGTCTTCTCTATTTCTTTTTCTTTTCTTTTTCTCTCATTTGGGTGGGGAACCCTGATTACGCAGAAGCATTCCAGGGTACATCTTGACTGCACCACAATCAATAAATCCAGCTTCATCCGTTCAGTCATCTCTTACCAAAATGACTAGGAGGAGGAGTACCCAACAGAAGAAAAATACAGAGGATGGACCTTCTGCAACAGAGCTATTGGCTATCAACATAGACAATATATCAGAAATGGAATTCAGACTAACACTAATCCAGGCAATAGCTAGGTTGGAGAAAGCCATGGATGACCAAACGGAATTGATTAGGGCAGAACTGAAAGCCACCAGGGATGATGTTCACAATGTTAGGGCAGAACTGAAAGCGACCAGGGATGATGTTCAAAATGCTCTTAATGAGTTCCAATCTAATCTAAATTCTCTAGGAGCTAGGGTAACTGAGACAGAATATAGAATTAGTGATCTGGAGGACAAACAGAGAGAAAGGATCAGGAGGAAGCCTGGAACAAACAGCTCAGAAGGTACAAAAACAGAATCAGGGAAATAAATGATGCCATGAAACGTTCCAATGTCAGAATTATTCAAATTCCTGAAGGGGAGGAGAAAGAAAGAAATCTAGAAGATATAGTGGAACATGTTGTCTATGAAAATTTCCCTATCTCATGAATGGAAACACCGTTCATATACTAGAGGCACAGCGGTTTCCCCCCAAGATTTTAGATTCTTGAAAGACGTCGTGACACCTTATAGTTAAAATGAGGAATTATGTTTCAAGACAGACCCTCTTAAAAGCAGCTAGGACAAAGAACCTCCTTACATTCAGAAGAAAGCCCATTCGAATAATGGACCTGGCAAGCCAGGAAGGGCTAGCAAAAAATATTCAGAGTACTACATGAGAAGAACATGCAGCCAAGAATACTTTATCCAGCAAGACTGACATTCAAAATGGATGGAGAGATAAAGAGTTTCCAAGACTAGCAAGGCTTAAAAGACTATGCAACCACCAAGCGGACACTGCAGGAAATATTAAGGGGGGTCCTATAAAAGAGAAAAATCCTAAGAATATCAATGAACAGAAGTATAGAAACAATCTACAGACAGAAAGCCTTCAAAGGTAACACGATGTCAATAAAAACGGATCTATCAATAATCACTCTCAATGTGAATGGCATAAGTGCACCCATAAAATGACACAGGGTTGCAGATTGGATAAAACGACAGGACCCATCCATATGTTGTCTACAAGAGACCCATTTTGAACCTAAGGATACACCCAGACTGAAAGTGAAGGGACGGAGAAGCATCTTTCATGCCAATGGGATTCAAAAGAAGGCCGGGGTAGCGATTCTCATATCAGATAAATTAGATTTTAAACTAAAGACTGTAGTCAGAGATACAGAAGGACACGACATAATTCTTAAAGGGAGTATCCACCAAGATGATCTAACAATTGTAAATATCTATGCCCCCAATATGGGAGCAGCCAATTACATAAGAAAACTATTAATCAATATAAAGAGTCATATTGATATGAATACAATAATAGTAGGAGATCTTACCCCTGATAATTGAAGGAGAAAATTAATAAAGAAATAAGAGCATTGATTGAAACATTGGACCAGTGGACCTCATAGACATATACAGAACATTCCACCCTAAAACAACAAAATACTCATTCTTCTCAAGTGCACATTGAACCTTCTCCAGAATAGACCACATACTGTGTCACAAATCAGGGCTCAACCAATATCAAAAGACTGACATTATTCCCTGCATATTCTCAGCTCACAATTCTTTGAAACTGGAGCTCATCACAAGGAAAAGTTCAGAATGAACTCAAACACCTGGAAGCTAAAGACCACCTTGCTTAAGAATGCTTGGATCAACCAGGAGTTCAAAGATGAACTTAAACAATTCATGGAAACCAATGAGAATGAAGACACTTCGGTCCAAAACCTATGGGATACAGCAAAGGCGGTTCTAAGGGGGAAATACATAGCCATCCAAGCCTCCCTCAAAAAAATGGAAAAATCCAGAATACACCAGCTGTCTCTACACCTTAAAGAACTGGAGAATCAACAACAAATCAAACCAACTCCACAAGCAAGAAGGGAAATAATCAAGATTAGAGCAGAGATCAATGAGGTAGAAATGAGAGATACATTAGAACGTATCAATGAAACTAGAAGCTGGTTTTTTGAAAGAATCAATAAGATCGATAAACCATTGGCCACACTAATCCAAAAGAAAAGAGAGAAAGCCCAAATTAATAAAATTATATGAATTATTTGTGAACCAATATATCGTCTCTTCTGGAGAAGGATCCATGTGCAATTTAGAAGAATGAGTTTTCTGTTCTTTTAGGGTGGAATGTTCTGTATATGTCTATGAGGTCCATCTGGTCCAATGTTTCATTCAATGTTCTTATTTCTTTATTAATTTTCTGCTTCGATGATCTGTCTATTTCTGAGAGAGGCGTATTAAGATCTCCTACTATTATTGTATTCATATCAATATGACGCTTTATCTTGATTAATAATTTTCTAAAGTTATTGGGTGCTCCCATATTCGGGGCATAGATATTCACAATTGTTAGATCGTCTTGATGGATAGTTCCTTTAAGAATTATGTAGTGTCCTTCTGTATCTCTGACTACAGTCTTTAGTTTAAAATCTAATTTATCTGATATGAGAATCGCTACTCTGGCCTTCTTTTGAGGTCCATTTGCATGAAAGATGCTTCTCCATCCCTTCACTTTCAGTCTGGGTGTATCCTTAGGTTCAAAATGGGTCTCTTTAAGACAGCATATGGATGGCTCCTGTCATTTTACCCAATCTGCAACCCTGTGTCATTTTATGGGTGCACTTATGCCATTTACATTGAGAGTGATTATTGATAGATACGTTTTTATTTACATCGTGTTACCTTTGAAGTCTTTCTGTCTGTAGATTGTCTCTCTATTTCTGTTCAATGATATTCTTAGGATTTTTTCTCTTTTATAGGACTCCCCTTAATATTTCCTGCAGTGTCGGCTTGGTGGTTGCATGGTCTTTTAAGCATTGCCAGTCTTGGAAAGTCTTTATCTCTCCATCCATTCTGAATGTCAGTCTTGCTGGATAAAGTATTCTTGGTTGCAATTTCTTCTCATTTAGTACTCTGAATATATTTTGCCAGTCCTTCCTGGCTTGCCAGGTCTCTGTGGACAGGTCTGAAATTATTTTAATGCTCTTTCCTCTGTAGGTAAGGAGTTTCTTTGTCCTAGCTGCTTTTAATTGGATCTGTCTAGAATTGTAATTCTTCATTTTAACTATCAGGTGTCACGAGGACTTTCAAGAATCTAAAATCTTGGGGGGAAACCGTTCTGCTTCTAGTACATGAATGCTGTTTCCATTTGTGATATTGGGAAAATTTTCATAGACAACTTCTTCCACTATATCTTCTAGACTTCTTTCCATTTTCTCCCCTTCAGGTATTCCAATAATTCTGACGTTGGGACGTTTCATGGCATCCTTTAATTCCCTGATTCTGTTTTCGTGGCTTCTGAGCTGTTTGCTCCATGCTTCCTCCTGATCCTTTCTTTCTCTCTGTTTGTCCTCCAGATCACTAATTCCACCTTCTGTCTCAGTTACCCTAGCTTTTATAGAATTTAGATTAGATTGGAACTCATTGAGAGCATTGAACATCATCCCTGGTGGCTTTCAGTTCTGCCCTAATCAATAACTTTTGGTCATCTGTGACTTTCTCCAACCTAGCTATTGCCTGGATAATTGTTAACCTGAATTCCTTTTCAGAGCCATTAGCTCTGTTGCAGAAGGCCCATTCTCTGAATTTTTCTTCTGTTGGGTATTCCTCCTCCTAGTCATTTTGGTAAGAGATGACTGAACAGATTCAGCTGGATGTGTCGATTGTGGTGCAGTCAAGGTGCACCCTGGAATGCTTCTGTGCAATCTGGATTCCCCACCCAAATGAGAGAAAAAAGAAAAAAAAAGGAAATAGAGAAAAAAAAAGAAAAGAGAGAGAGAGAGAGAGAAGAGAAAAGGGAAGATAAAAGAGAAGGCTCAGCCCAAATGGGCTCCAAGTTAAGATTTATGAAGCATACAATCAAAAACACACCAACAAAAAGACTGATAAAAATATATGACAAGAGAAATATATATATATATTTCATTAATCAAAAAAGAACCGCAAGTCAAAAAGAACCGCAAGTATATGTGTAAGACTTATAAACTATCAGGACAAACACAAATACACAGAAACACTGGCAGTAGGAAAAGTTTGGAAAGTGGTTATAAATTCTCAGTGTGGGCGAGGAAGCTTATTTTGATTCTTCCTGCATGTATCTTGATGTCTTTGTTAAGGAACTCAACTTTCCTAGGTACAGGGGGATTAAAAATTGGTTTGCCTATAGGGGTAGCATTGATTGGGGAAAGGGGATTACCTTGAAGTTTAACGCTATATGTATTAGAAAATAAAAATGTAAAAAGAATAAACTAGCGTAAACTAAATTAAATTTTTTTACAAAATTAAAAAAATAGAAAAGCAAAAGTAAAACACGGTTGTATGTATCAAAAAGTTCAGGTTAGAAGGTTATTAAGGAATTTGATGTACTGGACATCTCACTGTCATGGTAAGTAGGTTAAAAAATTATCTATATGTATAAAAAAAAGAACCAGAAGAGTGGTAAAGAGTTAAAACTAAAAGTTGTATTTATGAAGTAGTGGTGGTTGTTCTCTTGTCATCTTCTTCTTTTTTTTTTCCTTCCTTCCTGGATGTTTTTCTTGGGGAGGGGCTTGCCACTTGGGTTTTCAGTCAATGATGTTCCCTGAGTTAAGTCCTCCCGACCCCCTCAAGGGGGCAGGCTCTTAGGAAACCATTTTTTTTTCAGGCTTCTGTTCTCTGGAGGTTTTTATGTTTGTTCATCTGTTTTCTCTCGCCTTCACAGGTTTTGATGGTTTTTGGAGGTTTAGAGGAGAGCAAACTTCACCCAGACCTCACTCTCAGAGAGAAGCCTCAGAATCCTCTGCAGAGCTGCTGGCAGAGTCGATTCTGAGTCACGGTCCCAGGGGATGCATGATCTCCTCCTTGTACCCAAAACCATGGCAGTGGTGGCTGTCTGGTCAGCTCCAGATCGCCAGAGAGGTTCCAAGCAGCGATTGCACACTGAGATTTTCTCGCTGGCCTGGGCTGGGAATACCTGGTTTTTCCTGGTGCCAGAGCTCCCGGCTAGCGCCTGTGAGCACCTCTCCCAGGGGTGTGTGTGAGACGCATGTGTATCAGTGATGCCGTCTGATGAGGCCCCCAGCCCCTCACAGGAGCACCCCATGCAATCTCGGTGGCGCTGGCGGCTCAGGCGCACTGGCAGCTCAGGGACAAAGACCTGGTTTCTCCGCCGCACACTCTCTGGCTCAGAGCCAGGGGAGGCTGTCCTGGGTCCTGGGACTAAGCCCCTGTCCCTAACCGCCCCAATTCCCACAATTTCCCCTCGATGGTTTGCTCTTTTTTTTTTTTTTTTTTTTGAGTGCTTTCAACCAGACTCCAAGCTAGCTGGTCCCCAGATGCAGGGCACTCCCATATTGGGGTATTACTTTCCAATCGGTTGCCTCCGGTGGCTCCCTCCCCCTTTTGTTTATCTTCTAATATCAGTCCGATGTTCCCACTCTGCTTTACCTGCCCACTGGCATCTTCTGCTCCTGTAGAGATCCAGACGTGTATAATTCTGACCTCAGGCTGATTTCATGGGTGATCAGAGTTCTTTGGTAGGTGATCAGCTCACTTTAGGGTACAGGTTGAAGTGGCACCTCCTCCTACTTCCCTTCCATCTTGACTCTCCTATTTGTTATTTTTTATTGTAGGATAAGATTTTTTTTGAATAAATTAAGGACTGAATATTTGATGATCTTCCTCTTCTTGTTTGTGTATTAAGCTAAATACTTTACAAGACCAGTGCTCTAACCACTGAGCTATGGAGCCTAAGCTACATACTTCAAATATCAGCTCTACTACCACTTTATGCTGGAAAGCTTCCCTAAGACCTCCTTGTTAAGGTTAATATTTTCCCAATAATACCTTCTACCACAATGTACTAATGATTATTTTAGAAGTAATGGCCACAAGATATCTTCAGGTTTAGAACCTAAGAACAATATTGCCCTAGTTAAACACAGGCCATAAACAATGAATCTTGGAATACTGCATCAAGAACTAATGATGAATTTTATGGTTACTAACATAACACAATAATTGGTTTTTAAAAAAAAACCAGACCAATAACTGAGTTGTGGCAGTATTGATCAGCCATGTTAACTTGTGCATGATTTCCAAATTTTGTCACACTGCCACCATGCTGCAAGGACAAATTTTAAAATAGTCAAAATTCTGATCCTTTATGTTTTATTCTTAAGTAAGTTCAAATTTATGGAAGGTTAGTATGAATAATAATAGTACAATTAACACTCATATAACATTTTGCCTAGATTCTCCTATAAGTTTATACCCCACTTGGTTTATCACCTCTCTCGCCATCTCTCTTTCATCAGTTGTACACCTTATGATCTTTGTTTCTAAATATTTTATCACTTACTTCTTAAGAATATGAATATTGAGAAAAATACAACACGGATACAATGCAATTGTACAATTACTTTGAATGCAGAAGTGTAAAAAGGAATAACTTTCCAGTACAGGGACATAATGCTTTCAAAAGCGACAAAGAGATGATGACAAATTATGTTATAAGAATCTGAAGAAAAATATTGCCATAAGGTCCTAAAGTTTTAATTTGTAGAGTGAAGGGGGAAAAACACATTAGTACAAATATCCCCTACTTCATAGCTTCCTGTAGGACAGATCCCACATTCAACAATATTTTTAGGGCCCTTGTTACATCCTTATTCCCAAGACTATAAATTAAAGGATTTAGAACAGGAGTGAGTGTAGTGTAAAAGACAGATACAATCATGTCCTTCTCAGGGGTGTGATAAGAGGTAGGTAGCATGTAGGTATAGATAGCAGCACCCTAGAAGAGGATGACCACCATCATGTGGGAACAACAAGTTGCAAAGGCCTTCTTCTGTCCCTCTGCTGAGTTCATCCTGTGAATGGTAAGGAGGATGAAAAAATAGGTGCTTGAAATGACTGTCACAGGGATTAAGATCATGAGGACACAACACAGGTACATGAGGGTCTCATAGAGGGAAGTGTCTGAGCAGGAAAGCTTCATTACAGCAGGAACCTCGCAGAAGAAATGGTGGTCTCCCTGGATCTGCAGAAGGGGAAGTTCATGGTGATGGGTGTGAGTATAAATCCATCCACAGATCCTAGAAACCAGGAAGAAGACACCAAGAGGAGACACACCCTATGGTTCATGAGGATAGGATAATGGAGTGGATGGCAGATGGCCACATAGCGGTCATAGGCCATGGCAGCTAGAAGGAAAAATTCTGAACCTCCTAGTGTCAGATAGAGAAATATCTGCAACCCACATTCAGGGGCTGAGATCTTATTCACTCCTGTGACCTGGTCCATGAGCATCTTGAGCACAGTGACAGAAATGTACATCACATCCATGAGAGACAACTGGGTGATAAAAAAGTACATGGGGTTGTGAAGGTGAACATCACAGTGTATCAGAAGGATCAGGATGGTGTTTCCAGACAAGGCCATCAGGAAAACTAAAAAAATCACCAAACAAAGGAGATCTGGGTACTTGGATTGAATGAAGAGTCCCACTAGGTCAAAATCTGATCGTCCAGTGTGGTTGGCCACCCATGTTGTATTCTCCGTTGGATCACCTAGGAGAACTTGGAGTTGACAGATCACTCATGGGATATGACCACCCAAAATAACTGTGTGTGTGTGTGTGTGTGTGTGTGTGTGTGTGTGTGTGTGTGTATGCACATATGCACGTGTGCACTTGTGCATGTTTACACACAGCAACCTGGGTGCCAATAAGGGAAAGTTCCAAGGACCTGTAAATTTTTGGATTATAAATTACCTATAATTGACCAAATTTATTAGAAATCTAAGAATTCACAACTATGGTTCAAAGATATCAATACTTAGTCATTCCACCTCTGGGTATACATTTTCCCCCAAGGAAAGCAAAAGAGTATATGCACCCTTACTTTATTTTTTTTTCAAATCTCCAGATGATATTCATTTTTTTAAGTTGTATTTAAATTCAAATTATTTAACATATGGTGTAATATTAATTTCAAGTGTAGAATACAGTGATTCAACATTTTCGTATAACACCTGGTACTCATCACATATGCACTCTTAGTCCCTATAACCTGTTTAACCCATCCCATCAGCCACCTGCATTCTCATAACCACCAGTTTGTTCCCTATAGTTAAGAGTCTGTTTCTTGGTTTGTCTCTCTCTCTCTCTTCTTTTTTCCCCCTTTACTCATTTGCTTCGTTCCTTAAATTCCACATATGAGTGAAATCACATGATATTTCTCTTTCTCTGATTTATTTCACTTAACATAATACTCTCTAGCTCCATCCATGTCATTGCAAATGGCAAGATTTCATTTTTATGGCCTGAATAATATTTCGTTGTGTATTTTTATTATATATTTTTATATACACCCATATGTTTATTGCAATGTTTTTTACAATAGACAAGATATGGAAACAACCTCAGTGGATAAGGAAGGAATGGTGTGTAAATATTATTATATATTATATATATATATTGTATGCATTATACCATTATATATTATATTATATATATATATATATATATTATATTATACCATTATCATAGTGGATTGAGATTCTTCCCCCTTTTACAACACAGTTGGACCCACAAGTGTATTATAAGTGAAATAAGTCAAACTGAGAAAGACAAATATTACATAATTTCACTCATATGTGGAATCTAAAAATATAAATCAATAAAGAAAAAACAGTATGAGTCCTAGAAATATAGAGAAGAAACTGATGGTTACCAGAGGGGAGAAGTGTGGGGTAATGGACACGATTGTCAACAGGGAATGGAACATACAATCTTCCAGTTATGGAATGAATAAGTCACGGGAATAAAAAACACAGCATTAAGGAATATAGTCAATGATATCATAATAGTCTGTATGGTGACAGCTGTAACCTACACTTGTAAACATAGCATAACATATAATTTGTTAAATCACAATGTTGTATACCTGAAATTACTATAACATTGTCTGTGAAGTTAATATTGGTAACTTACAGTAAAGTTGCCACAGTTCAAGATCATGAGATTTCCTGATGATGGTTAGTTGTTTATCAATTCGTATGGAAATTTTTGGAATAACTGCCATAGAAAAACACAAAAAGTGAATTATGGAAAAAATAAAATCTCCTACTTATAGAATTTTTTATTATGGAAATCAAATTGAATCAACTTTTCAGGTTTAAAGATCCAATTGGATCTTAAAAATTCTTAGGTATATATTCTGTATGAGAAGTATTTAGAAAGTAACTGAAACATAACTTAGGGAATATTCATACCAAAAATGTGAGCCCCCACTTTCTGTACAAGCCAGGGTGTGATGCTCTGTGGTTGTGCATAGTGTTCCATGTATCCACAGGAGCAAATCAGGGTCCTCACCAATGACCAACCTCTTAGATATCTTAGGGACATCAATTTAGGAGCCCACAATTTGGGACAGGATTGTGACTATGGGTCCAGAATATACTGTACCCACAGTACCTTTGTTAACTTTACATAAAAACAGGATAATAATGTTAGATCTCAAGTATGTTCAGGATTAAATTATGAAACATACTGAAAGTGCTTACAGCATTACAAGGTACAGATGAATAAGCACATATATTGTTAATTTAAAGAGTTAATATCTATATCTATGGTGATTATCATGCAAAATCTGGGTAAGAGATGGCTGTTATGATTTGAGTTCTATGACATAGATGAATTATTTCAGTTAGCCAGTTTTAGTATCTATATAAAATTTAGATTTCTCAATTTCTGTAGTCCCAGACTAATATATATTTATATTTATATATGATATATTTATTATTTTTATTCTGGTTAAGCAGATCTTTATGGAAAATCTTAGTACTATCTAGTATGCACTTCTCCAGCTTTATCTACTTAAATGTCCTGCTATTTGTTCTAAAATTCAGGAAGAAGAATTCACATTTACAAGATCTTTTTCATTTACAAGATAAGCTTTAGTTGCTTTTACAAGCATAATCCACTTTTTTGTGTAGAGTAACCAGTTTTTCATCAAAACTGAGATGTATAGAGCAAAACTGAATAATGTTGTGTTTGTCTCTGACTATAATACAACTCCCTATATAATACCAAATCTGGCTACTCAAAACCTCAAAACCTATATCTGTGTTAAGTGCTGAAGACAAAAGAAAAAAGGTAAGTTGGTTACACTGAAGGAGCTCACAGTCCCTCTATTTAGGCTAAAGTATTGTGTGTGTGTGTGTGTGTGTGTATTTACAGTAGAATTTTAAAATGGCTCAAAGTAAATAAGAAAAAAAATGGAAATAAAATATATCTGTCTATTCTGCAAAAAATCAGTAATAACCTCTTTTACATTTTCTCTTCAAGAGATCAAACCTTCACAACTTCCCAACTACGGACGTGTTAAGTGTTAAATTTTTAAATTCCTTACCAACAAAAATAAAGAATAAACAGGAGAGGAGTCAAGATGGCGGAGAAGTAGCAGGCTGAGACTACAGCAGGTAGCAGGAGATCAGCTCGATAGCTTATCTAAACATTGCAAACACCTACAAATCCAATGGGAGAGCAAAGAGAAGAACACAGCAACTCTAGAAACAGAAAATAAACCACTTTCGGAAAGGTAAGACTGGCGGAGAAGTGAATCTAAAACGACGGGAAGATAGACCGCGGGGGGAGGGGCTGACTCCTGGCAAGCGGCGGAGCAACAGAGCACAAAATCAGGACTTTTAAAAGTCTGTTCCACTGAGGGACATTGCTCCAGAGGCTAAATCGGGGTGAAGCCCACGCGGGGTCAGCGTGGCCCCAGGTCCTGCAGGGTCACAGAAGGATCGGGGGTGTCAGAGTGTCGGAGAGCTCGCAGGTATTAGAACGGAGAAGCCGGCTGCAGAGACAGAGCTGAGGACTGAACATTCAGCTCGGGGTTACCTTGAACTGGTCACGGGCTGGGTGAGCTCGGAGCGCGGCTAGAGGCTGGGGATACGGGAGTGATTGGGTGCTGTCCTCTGGGGGCGCACTGAGGAGTGGGGCCCCGGGCTCTCGGCTCCTCCAGGCCGGAGACTAGGAGGCCGCCATTTTCATTCCCGTCCACCGGAACTCTACGGAAAGCGTTCAGGGAACAGAAGCTCCCAAAAGCGAACCCGAGCCGATTACTTAGTCCAGCCGCCGGTAAGGGCGGTGCAATCCCGCCTCGGGCAAAGACACTTGAGAGTCACTACAACAAGCCCCTCCCCCAGAAGATCAACAAAATATCCAGCCAGGACGAAGTTCATCTATCAAGGAAAGTAGATTCAATTCCTAAGACAGCAGAGCAATTCCAGAGGAGGAGAAAGCAAAGCACGGAACTCATGGCTTTCTCCCCATGATTCTTTAGTCTTGTGGCTACTTCAATTTTTTTTTCTTTTTTCAAATTTTTTTTCTTTTTTCTTTTTTCTTCTTCTGCTAAATTTTTTAAAACTTTTACCCTTTTGTTTTTTGACTAGTTTATCTAAATATATATATATATATATATATATTCATTTTTATATTTTTTCTGTATTTGTTTTATTTTTTAAATTTTTTTCTTTTTTTTTTTCAGAACCTGTTTTTATCCCCTTTCTCCCCCCGACAATTAGGGGTCTCTACTGATTTGGTTACAGCGCATTTTTCTGGGGTCTTTGCCACCCTTTTAGTAGTGTATTTGCTCCTTCATATCCTCTTATCTGGCCAAAATGACAAGGCGGAAAAAATCACCACAAACAAAAGAACAAGAGACAGTACCAAAGGCTAGGGACCTAATCAACACACACATTGGTAATATGTCAGATCAAGAGTTCAGAATGATGATTCTGAACATTCTAGCCAGGCTCGAAAAAGGCATGGAAGATATTAGAGAAACCCTCTCTGGAGATATTAAAGCCCTTTCTGGAGAAATTAAAGAACTAAAATCTAACCAAGTTGAAATCAAAAAAGCTATTAATGAGTTGCAATAAAAAATGGAGGCTCTCACTGCCAGGATAAATGAGGCAGAAGAAAGAATTAGTGATATAGAAGACCAAACGACAGAGAATAAAGAAGCCAAACAAAAGAGGGACAAACAGCTACTGGATCAGGTGGGGAGATTTCGAGAGATAAGTGACACCATAAGACGAAACAACATTAGAATAATTGGGATTCCAGAAGAAGAAGAAACAGAGAGGGGAGCAGAAGGTCCATTGGAGAGAATCATTGGAGAGAATTTCCCTAATATGGCAAAGAGAACAAGCATCAAAATCCAGGAGATGCAGAGAACCCCCCTCAAAGTCAACAAGAATAGGTCCACACCCAGTCACCTAATAGTAAAATTTACAAGTCTTAGTGACAAAGAGAAAATCCTGAAAGCAGCCCAAGAAAAGAAGTCTGTAACATACAATGGTAAAAATATTAGATTGGCAGCAGACTTATCCACAGGGACCTGGCAGGCCAGGAAGAGCTGGCATGATATAATCAGAGCACTCAACGAGAAAAACATGAAGCCAAGAATACTCTATCCAGCTAGGCTATCATTGAAAATAGAAGGAGAGATAAAAAGCTTCCAGGACAAACAAAAACTGAAAGAATTTGGAAACACCAAACCAGCTCTACAGGAAATATTGAAAGGGGTCCTCTAAGCAAAGAGAGAGCCTAAAAGTAGTAGATCAGAAAGATACAGAGACAATAAACAGTAACAGTCACCTTACAGACTAATAATGGCACTAAATTCATATCTCTCAATAGTTACCCTGAATGTTAATGAGCTAAATGGACCAATCAAAAGACACAGGGTATCAGAATGGATAAAAAAACAAAACCCATCAGAATGTTGCCTACAAGAAACTCACTATAGAAGTGAAGACACCTCCATATTTAAAGTGAGGGGGTGGAAAACAATTTACTATGCTAATGGGCATCAGAAGAAAGCTGGGGTGGCAATCCTTATATCAGATCAATTAGATTTTAAGCCAAAGACTATAATAAGAGATGAGGAAGGACACTATATCCTACTCAAAGGGTCTGTCCAACAAGAAGATCTAACAATTTTAAATATCTATGCCCCTAACGTGGGAGCAGCCAACTCTATAAACCAATTAATAACAAAATCAAAGAAACACATCAATAATAATACAATAATAGTAGGGGAATTTAACACACCCCTCACTGAAATGGACAGATCATCCAAGCAAAAGATCAACAAGGAAATAAAGGCCTTAAATGACACACTGGACCAGATGGACATCACAGATATATTCAGAACATTTCATCCCAAAGCAACAGAATACACATTCTTCTCTAGTGCACATGGAACCTTCTCCAGAATAGATCACATCCTGGGTCATATATCAGGTCTCAACCGGTATCAAAAGATTAGGATCATTCCCTGCATATTTTCAGACCACAATGCTCTGAAGCTAGAACTCAATCACAAGAGGAAAGCTGGAAAGAACCCAAATACATGGAGACTAAACAGCGTCCTTCTAAAGAATGAATGGGTCAATCAGGAAATTAAAGAAGAATTGAAAAAATTCATGGAAACAAATGATAATGAAAACACAATGGTTCAAAATCTGTGGGACACTGCAAAGGCAGTCCTGAGAGGAAAATATATAGTGGTACAAGCCTTTCTCAAGAAACAAGAAAGGTCTCAAGTACACGACCTAACCCTACACGTAAAGGAGCTGGAGAAAGAACAAGAAAGAAACTCTAAACCCAGGAGGAGAAGAGAAATCATAAAGATCAGAGCAGAAATCAATGAAATAGAACCCCCCCCCAAAAAAACAATAGAAATAATCAATGAATCTAGGAGCTGGTTCTTTGAAAGTATCAATAAGATTGATAAACCCCTGGCTAGACTCATCAAAAAGAAAAGAGAAAGGACCCAAATAAATAAAATCATGAATGAAAGAGGAGAGATCACAACTAACACCAAAGAAATACAGACAATTAGAAGAATATACTCTGAGCAACTCTATGCCAGCAAATTTGACAATCTGGAAGAAATGGATGCATTCCTAGAGACACATAAACTACCACAACTGAACCAGGAAGAAATAGAAAACCTGAACATGCCCATAACCAGTAAGGAGATTGAAACAGTCATCAAAAATCTCCAAACAAACAAAAGTCCAGGGCCAGACGGCTTCCCAGGGGAATTCTACCAAACATTTCAAGAAGAACTAATTCCTATTCTCCTGAAACTGTTCCAAAAAATAGAAATGGAAGGAAAACTTCCAAACTCATTTTATGAGGCCAGCATCACCTTGATCCCAAAACCAGAGAAGGATCCCACCAAAAAAGAGAACTACAGACCAATATCCTTGATGAACACAGACGCAAAAATTCTCGCCAAAATACTAGCCAATAGGATTCAACAGTATATTAAAAGGATTATTCACCACGATCAAGTGGGATTTATTCCAGGGCTGCAGGGTTGGTTCAACATCCACAAATCAATCAATGTGATACAACACATTAATAAAAGAAAGAACAAGAACCATATGATACTCTCAATAGATGCTGAAAAAGCATTTGACAAAGTACAGCATCCCTTCCTGATCAAAACTCTTCAAAGTGTGGGGATAGAGGGCACATACCTCAATATTATCAAAGCCATCTATGAAAAACTCACCGCAAATATCATTCTCAATGGAGAAAAACTGAAAGCTTTTCCGCTAAGGTCAGGAACACGGCAGGGATGTCCATTATCACCACTGCTATTCAACATAGTACTAGAAGTCCTACCTCAGCAATCAGACAACAAAAAGAAATTCAAGGCATCCAAATTGGTAATGAAGAAGTCAAACTATCACTCTTCGCAGATTATATGATACTATATGTGGAGAATCCAAAAGACTCCACTCCAAAACTGCTAGAACTTGTACAGGAATTCAGTAAAGTGTCAGGATATAAAATCAATGCACAGAAATCAGTTGCATTTCTGTACACCAACAACAAGACTGAAGAAAGAGAAATTAAGGAGTCAATCCCATTTACAATTGTACCCAAAACTATAAGATACTTAGGAATAAACCTAACCAAAGAGGCTAAGAATCTATATGCAGAAAACTATAAAGTACTCATGAAAGAAATTGAGGAAGACACAAAGAAATGGAAAAATGTTCCATGTTCCTGAATTGGAAGAATAAATGTTGTGAAAATGACTATGCTACCTAAAGCAATCTACACATTAATGCAATCCCTATCAAAATACCATCCATTTTTTTTTCAAAGAAATGGAACAAATAATCCTCAAATTTATATGGAACCAGAAAAGACCTCGAATAGCCAAAGGAATATTGAACAAGAAAACCAAAGTTGGTGGCCTCACAATTCCAGACTTCAAGCTCTATTACAAAGCTGTCATCATCAAGACAGCATGGTACTGGCACAAAAACAGACACATCGATCAGTGGAACAGATTAGAGAGCCCAGAAATCGACCCTCAACTCTATGGTCAACTCATCTTCGACAAAGCAGGAAAGAATGTCGAATGGAAAAAAGACAGCCTCTTCAATAAATGGTGCTGGGAAAATTGGACAGCCAAATGCAGAAAAATCAAATTGGACCACTGCCTTACACCACACACGAAAATAGACTCCAAATGGATGAAGGACCTCAATGTGAGAAAGGAATCCATCAAAATCCTTGAGGAGAATGCCGGCAGCAACCTCTTCGACCTCAGCCGTAGCAACATCTTCCTAGGAACAACGGCAAAGGCAAGGGAAGCAAGGGCAAAAATGAACTATTGGGATTTCATCAAGATCAAAAGCTTTTGCACAGCAAAGGAAACAGTTAACAAAACCAAAAGACAACTGACAGAATGGGAGAAGATATTTGCAAATGACATATCAGATAAAGGGCTAGTATCCAAAATCTATAAGGAACTTAGCAAACTCAACACCCAAAGAACAAACAATCCAATCAAGAAATGGGCAGAGGACATGAACACACATTTCTGCAAAGAAGACATCCAGATGGCCAACAGACACATGAAAAAGTGCTCTACGTCTCTCAGCATCAGGGAAATACAAATCAAAACCACAATGAGATATCACCTCACACCAGTCAGAATGGCTAAAAATAACAAGTCAGAAATGACAGATGCTGGCGAGGATGCGGAGAAAGGGGAACCCTCCTCCACTGTTGGTGGGAATGCAAGCTGGTGCAACCACTCTGGAAAACAGCATGGAGGTTCCTCAAAATGTTGAAAATAGAACTACCCTATGACCCAGCAATTGCACTACTGGGTATTTACCCTAAAGATACAAACATAGTGATCCGAAGGGGCACGTGTACCCGAATGTTTATAGCAGCAATGTCTATAATAGCCAAACTATGAAAAGAACCTAGATGTCCATCAACAGATGAGTGGATAAAGAAGATGTTGTATATATACACTATGGAATACTATGTAGCCATCAAAAGAAATGAAATCTTGCCATTTGCGACAACGTGGTTGGAACTAGAGCGTATCATGCTTAGTGAAATAAGTCAATCGTAGAAAGACAACTATCATATGATCTCCCTGATATGAGGACATGGAGAAGCAACATGGGGGGGTAGGGGGATAGGAGAAGAATAAATGAAACAAGATGGGATTGGGAGGGAGACAAACCATAAATGACTCTTCATCTCACAAAACAAACTGGGTGTTGCTGGGGGGAGGTGGGATTGGGAGAGGGGGAGGGGACTATGGACATTGGGGAGGGTATGTGCTATCATGAGTGCTGTGAAGTGTGTAAACCTAGCGATTCACCGACCTGTACCCCTGGGGATAAAAATACATTATATGTTTATTAAAAAAAAAATTTGGAAGGGGAGGCGAACCATAAGAGACTATGGATTCTGAAAATCAACCTGAGGGTTTTGAAGGGTCAGGGGTGGGAGGTTGGGGAACAGTTGGTGGGTAATGGGGAGGGCACGTTTTGCATGGAGCACTGGGTGTTGTGCAAAAACAATGAATACTGTTACGCTGAAAAAATAAATAAAATGGAAAAAATAAAAATAAAAAAAAATAAAGAATAAACAAATACTGGCTCTTCTCTCTAGGAATAGTTTAGGAGTGGTTATGATACAGGGTATTCAGTAATAAATTCTGACTTTCAAAACATTATATACTCCTCTAATGATTATAAAGTCTAATTACAATATTCAGCTTATTAGCAGTCCCAAAATCTGGGCTCCAAAGCAGTAGAAAACACTGAAAATATATCTGATGTATAATATAAATACTCAAAAAAACCCTGCTACATGTTGCATTAAAAATACAAACTTATTCTAATTTTCCACTCCCACTAGGCAGATGAAAGCTGACCTCCATGCAGTATTTTAAAACAGACCAGTAAAAATGAGACCTACCTGATTTCTGAGTCAATTATTTTAATTATTTATTTATTTATTTGACAGAGAGAGATCACAAGTAGACAGAGAGGCAGGCAGAGAGAGAGAGAAAGAGAGAGAGAGAGAGGGAAGCAGGCTCGCTGCTGAACAGAGAGCTCGATGCGGGACTCGATCCCAGGACCCTGAGACCATGACCTGAGCCAATTGCAGCGGCTCAACCCACTAAGCCACCCAGGCGCCCTCTGAGTCAATTTTTGAAATCAAATGAAGCAAATCTCTATTGTACTTTGGTTAGTGGGAGTCACTGTGATCAAGCCACACTGAAAAGTCTTCCTGGCACACCAGACAATGGAATAGTGTCTGTACCACACAAGACAACAGGCCACTCCATTCATTCTTATTTTCTCTGTTCAATTGTTTGTGTTTAATGTAAATAAAATAGTGCATATTTAAATTGTGGAATTATTAATAGTGGTGGTTGGGGCACCTGGATGGCTCAGTGAAAGTCATGTGACCCTTGATTTTGTGATTGTGAGTTTGAACCCCATGTTGAGTATAGTGTTTACTAAAATATATAAATATATACATTTTAGCTTAAATTTAAAATAAATTTAAATACATATTTTTAATTTTTATCCTATCACCTTATTTTTTGCTTTTTTATTTTTATTTTTTAAAGTTTTATTTATTTTTCAAAGAGAGAGAGAGAGAGCACAAGCAGGGGTGGGGGCAGAGGGAAAGGGAGAAGCAGACCCCCATGGAGCAAGGAGCCAATGTGGGACTCAATCGCAGGACCCTGAGATCATGACCTGAGCTGAAGGCAGACACTTAACCAAGGGGCCACCCAGACATCCTGTTTGTTTGTTTTTCAATTGTGGTGATAGAATATCAAATCTTGGGGCACCTGGGTGGCCCAGTGGGTTAAAGCCTCTGGCTTTGGCTCAGGTCATGATCCTGGGGTACTGGGATCAAGCCCCACATCCGGCTTTCTCTTCAGCGGGGAGCCTCCTTCCCCCTCTCTCTGTTGGCCTGCCTCTCTGCCTACTTATGATCTCTCTCTGTCAAATAAATAAATAAAATCTTTAAAAAAAGAATATCAGGGGCGCCTGGGTGGCTCAGTGGTTAAAGCCGCTGCCTTCGGCTCAGGTCATGATCTCAGGGTCCTGGGATCGAGTCCCGCATCGGGCTCTCTGCTCAGCAGCAAGCCTGCTTCCCTCTCTCTCTGCCTGCCTCTCTGCCTACTTGTGATCTCTCTCTGTCAAATAAGTAAATAAAAAATCTTTAAAAAAAAAAGAATATCAAATCTTTACTTGAAGTTGACAAAAACCCAGAAATTGTTCTATATCATTCTGTATTTTACCTTCCCCATGAGTCAATGAAGTATTTAATCATATTTATACCTTTTAGAAATAAAACAATTCAAATTCCCAATATAGACATTTTAACGTAAGATTAATATAAAAGAAAATTCTTTCAAAAATTATCAGGGTAACTGGGTAGCATCACACAATTTACCTGAGGGAGAATTTGTGTCTCAATCCCAATCAGGTGATAGAACCCAGAGCCTATAATGCTGCCATAGCTTTATAGAACCCTTTCTTCCCTTCACATTCTACAATTTGGGCACACCCACCGCTGTCAGTTTCATATAAGAAATATATATATATTTGAGACATCTGTTTCATTTCTCTACCAGAAATAATGCCCACTCAAAGTAAAATCAGTTTCGTTACTTCTGTGACATTTCAGCCTCGATAAAACAAACATATCATTCAAAATATGGCAGGTATGCATATTCTTTTGTCTATACAAAAATGGAAGCCAAAAAGCTATTTCCTGATACATGGCAGAAAGTTATTGCTACCTGATTCAATCAAAAAAGAGCAATTAAGAGTACACTTATCTTGATTATCACAGAGAAATGTCTAGAATTATTGAATCATGATATCATACGACTTAGCCTATTGTAACACTGTATGTTAATTATGCTTGAATTTTTAAAAAACACATTTGCTTTTCTTCATAGAAATAGATGATAGGGAATAACTGAGAAACATGGTCAAGGACTAACAGCATATATCAGAAGGAGAACAAGTCAAAAACCTTAATTACGCTTTTGCTCCTGCAGTTCTTTCTATATGATTGACCTCAGCATCTGAAGATGGTGCAGCCCTTACCCATCTGGTTAATAGTGTGTGGCCATGGTTAAATAACTTTGTACACAAAGATAAACAGGAGAGTGACATCATCCTGGTTTGTCCATGCCCATTATGGGAGTTGATGAGGTTTGTTATTGATAAATTCCTTTTTTCCAAAGTGGCTGCATAACTTAAATTCCCACTAACAGTGTAAGTAGGCTCCCCTTTCTCCACAACTTTTCCAACATTTGTTGTCTCTTGCCTTATCAATTTTTGCCATTCAAACTGGTGTAAGGTGTATTTCAATGTGGTTTTGATTTGAATTCCCTGATGACTATTGATGATGAACAATTTTTTGTGTGTCTATTATCCATTTGCATGTCTTCTTTGGAGAACTTTCTGCTCATGTTTTCTGCTCATTTTTTGAGTTATTTGTTTTTTGGGTGTTCAGTTTGAGAAGTTCTTTAAAGATCTTGGATATCAGCACTTTGTCTGTAGTTCATTTGCATTCTGTGGGTTGCCTCTTTGTTTTGTTGACCATTTACATCCCAAAAGTTCATTTTAATTTTTGTTTCCCTTACCTTTGGAGACATGTCTTGAAAGAAGTTGCTATGGACGATATCAAAGAGGTTACTGCCTATGTTCTCCTCCAGGATTTTGATGGATTCCTGTCTCACATTGAAATTTTTCATCCATTTTGAGTTTACCTTTGTATATGGTGTAAGAGAATGGTCAAGTTTCGTTCTTTTTTATATAGCTGTCCAATTTTCCCAGCATCACGTATTGAAGAGACTGTATTTTTTCCATTGGATATTTTTTCTTGCCTTGTTGAAGATTATTTGACCATAGAATTTAAGGTCCATATCTGGGCTCTCTATTCTGTTCCACTGATCTGTTTGTTTTTGTGCCAGTACCATGCTGTCTTGGTGATCACAGCTCTGTAATATAGCTTGAAATCAGGCAATGTGATGCTCCCAGCTGTTTTTCTTTTTCAACAGTTTCTTGGCAATTCAGGTTATTTTATGGTTCCATACAAATTTTAGGAAAGTTTCTTCCATCAGTTTGAAGACTTAATTATGGCTGATCTCAAACAGATTACTGCTTGTATCCCCTTCTAGGAGTTTTATACTTTCATGGCACATTTAGGTTTTCTATCCATTTTGAATTTGATTTTGTATGTGGTGTAAGATAATGGTCCAGTTTCGTTCTTTTGTATGTTATTGTCCAGTTTTTCCTATACTGTTTGTTGAAAATTCTGCCTTTTACCCATTGGATATTCTTTACTTCTTTGTTGAAAATTAGTTTACCATAGAGATGAGGGTCCATTTCTGGGTTTTCTATTCTGCTCTATCGATCTATGTTTCTCTTTTTGTGCCAGTTCCAGACTGTGGTGATGACTTTGAAATATAGTTTGATATCAGAATTTTGATGTCTCCAGGTCTATCTTTTTTTTTCCTCCTTAAGGTAGAAGTGCTTTTTTATTTAAATTCAATTAACCAAGATATAGTACATTGCTATTTTAAAATAATGTTCAATAATTCATTAGTTGACTATATCACCCAGTGCTCATCATATCACATGTCCTATTTAATGCTCATCTTCTTTTCAAGATTATTTTGGCTATTCAGGGATTTTTATCTCCATACAAAATTTAAGATTTTTTCTTATAGTCCTGTGAAAAAGTGGTGTTGTTATATTGACAGCTATTGCACTAAATGTGTAGGTTGCAATAAATATGTAGATTGCATTAAATGTGTAGATTTCACTAAATGTGTACTATAGACATTTTAAATTTTTTAATAAACACATAATTTATTATTAGCCCCAGGGGTACAGGACTGTGAATCGCCAGGCTTACACTCTTCACAGCACTCACCATATCACATACCTTCCCCATTGACAATAACCCCACCATCCTCTCCCTACTCTCCTCCCCCAGGCACCCTCAGTTTGTTTTGTGACATTAAGTGTCCCTTATGTTTTGTCTCCCTCCCGGTCCCATGTTACTTCATTCTTTTCCTACCCTCCCCAAGCCCCCACATTGCATCTCCACTTCTTCATATCAGGGAGTTCATATGATAGTTGTCTTTCTCTGATTGACTTATTTTGCTAAGCATAAAACCCTCTAGTTCCATCCACATTGTCGCAAATTGCAAGATTTCATTTCTTTTGATGGCTGCATAATATTCCATTGTGTATGTATACCACTTCATCTTTATCTATTCACCTGTGGATGGACATCTAGGTTCTTCCCATAGTTTGGCTATTGTGGACATTGCTCTATAAACATTTGGGTGCATGTGACCCTTTGGATCACTACATTTGTATCTTTGGGGTAAATACCCAGTCGTGCAATTGCTGGGTCCTAATGTAGCTCTATTTTCAACATTTTGAGGAACATCCATGCTGTTTTCCAGAGTGGTTGCACCAGCTTGCATTCCCACCAACAGTGGAGGAGTGTTCCCCTTTCTCCACATCCTCACCAGCATCTGTCATTTCCTGACTTGTTAATTTTAGCCATTATGACTGGTGTGAGGTAGTATCTCAGTGTGGTTTTAATCTGTATTTCCCTGATGCTGAGTGATGTGGAGCATTTTTTCATGTGTCTGTTGGCCATCTGGATGTCTTCTTTGCAGAAATGTCTGTTCATGTCCTCTGCCCATTTCTTGATTGGATTATTTGTTCGTTGGGTGTTGAGCTTGATAAGCTCTTTATAGATTTTGGATACTAGCCCTTTATCTGACATGTCATTTGCAAGTATCTTCTCCAATTCTGTCAGTTGTATTTTGGTTTTGTTAACTGTTTCCTTTGCTGTGCAAAAGATTTTGATCTTGATGAAGTCCCAGCATTCATTTTTGCTCTTGCTTCCCTTGTCTTTGGCGATGTTCCTAGGAAGAAGTTACTGCAGCTGAGGTCGAAGAGGTTGCTGCCTGTGTTCTCCTCAAGGATTTTGATGGATTCCTTTCTCACATTGCAGTCCTTCTTCCATTTTCAGTCTAGTTTCGTGTGGTGTAAGGAAATGGTCCAGTTTTATTTTTCTGCATGTGGCTGTCTAATTTTCCCAATACCATTTGTTGAAGGGACTGTCTTTTTTCCATTGGCTCTTCCTACTTTTTAGTCATCTTTTAATTAATAAAATCGATATGATTTCTTCTTTAAATGTTTGGTAGAATTTGGTAGAAAAAAAAATTGATAAAATTCAACTGGGGAGCCATGTGGCCCAGGACTCTTGGTGTTTGGGAGGTTTTTGATGACTGCCTCAATTTCTTCCTGGTTATTCATCTGTTAAGATTGTCTATTTATTCCTGTTTCAGTCTTTGAAATTATCAGTTTCTAGAAAGGCATCCATTAGTTCCAGATTTCTTAATATGTTGGCATACAGTTGCTGGTATTAACTTCTTTTTTTTTTAAAAAGATTTTATTTATTTATTTGACAGAGAGAAATCACAAGCAGGCAGAGAGGCAAGCAGAGAGAGAGCAAGGGAAGCGGATCCCCGCTGAGCAGAGAACCCAATGTGGGGCTCGATCCCAGGACCCTGAGATCATGACCCGAGCCGAAGGCAGAGGCTTAACCCACTGATCCACCCAGGAGCCCCGCTGGTAATAACTTCTAAGAGATATTTTAATTTATTTGGTATTAATCACTATCTCTTCCCTTTTATTCATAATTTTATTGATTTAGGTCCTTTCCCTTTTCTTTTTGTTAAGTCTGGCCAACAGATTTGTCGATCTTCTTTAATTCTTTCAAAGGACTGGCTTCTGTATTTATTGATCTGTCCTATTGTTTTTATGGTTTCTAGATCATTTATTTCTACTCTAATCTTTATTATTTGTCTTCTTCTGATTGGATTATGCTCTATTTTTTTACTTTATTTATATATTTTATTTAATTCTTTAATTATTTATTTCAGCGTAACAGTACTCATTGTTTTTGCACCACACCCAGTGCTCCATGCCCTCTCTATTACCCTTCTGGTAATACCCTCCTGGTTCCCCAACCTCCCACCACCCGCCCCTTCAAAACTCTCAGGTTGTTTTTCAGAGTCCATAGTCTCTCATGGTTCATCTCTCCTTCAAATTTCCCACAACTCCCTTCTCCTCTCCATCTCCCCATGTCCTCCATGTTCTTAGTTATGCTCCACAAATAAGTGAAACCAGATGATACTTGACTCTTTCTGCTTGACTTATTTTGCTCAGCATAATCTCTTCCAGTCCCGTCCATGTTGCTCAACAGTTGGGTATTCATCCTTTCTGATGGAGGCATAATACTCCATTCTGTATATGTACCACATCTTCCTTATCCATTCGTCCACTGAAGGGCATCTTGGTTCTTTCCACAGTTTGGCGACCATGGACATTGCTGCTATAAACATTGGGGTACACATGGCTCTTCTTTTCACTACATCTGTATCTTTGGGTAAATACCCAGCAGTGCAATTTCAGGGTCATAGGGAAGCTCTAATTTAATTTCTTGAGGAATCTTCACACTGTTCTCCAAAGTGGGAGCACCAACTTGCATTCCCACCAAAAGTGGAAGAGGGTTCCCATTTCTCCACAACCTCTCCAACACACGTTGTTACCTGCATTGCTACTTTTGGCCATTCGAATTGGTGTAAGGTGATATCTCAATGTGGTTTTAATTGGAATCTCCTGATGACTAATGATGATGAACATTTTTTTCAAGTGTCTGATAGCCATTTGTATGTCTTCATTGGAGAAGTGTCTGTTCATAACTTCTGCCCATTTTTTGATATTATTTTCTGTTTTTTTTTGTGTTGAGTTTGAGGAGTTCTTTATAGATCCTGGATATCAACCTTTGTCTGTACTGTCATTTGCAAATCTCTTCTCCCATTCCGTGGGTTGCCTTTTGGTTTCGTTGACTGTTTCCTTTGCTATGCAGAAACTTTTGATCTTCATGAAGTCCCAAAAGTTCATTTTCACTTTTGTTTCCTTGGCTTTTGGAGACATATCTTGAAAGAAGTTGCTGTGGCTGATATCGAAGAGGTTACTGCCTATGTTCTCCTCTAGGATTCTGAAGAATTCCTGTCTCACGTTGAGGTCTTCTATCCCTTTTGAGTATATCTTTGTGTACGGTGTAAGAGAATGGTCGAGTTTCATTCTTCTACATATAGCTGTCCAATTTTACCAGCACCATTTATTGAAGAGACTGGAAATATCCAATATCCATTGGATATTTTCCCCTGTTTTATCGAAGATTATTTGATCATAGAGCTGTGGGTCCATATATGGACTTTCTACTCTGTTCCACTGGTCTGTGTCTGTTTTTGTGCCAGTGCCATGATATGTTGGTGATCACAGCTTTGTAGTAAAGCTTGAAATCAAGCAATATGAGGCTCCCAGTTTTGTTTTTCTTTTTCAACATTTGCTTAGTAATTCAGGGTGTATTCTATTTCCATACATATTTTGGGATTGTTTGTTTCAGCACTTTGAAAATTGGTAGTGGAATTTTAATTGAGATGTCATGGCAAGTCAGATTGCTCTGGGCAGTATAGACATTTTAACAGTGTTTATTCTTCTGATCCATGAGCATAGAATGATGTTCCATGTTTTTACAGTCTTTGGCTTAAAATCTAATTTTTCTGATATAAGAATTGCTATCCAAGTTCTCTTTTGAGGTCTGTTGGCATGCAAACCTATTTTCCATTCTCTCACTTTCATTCTGGATGTATCTTTAGGTATAAAATGTGTCTCTGGGGTGCCTGGGTGGCTCAGTGGGTTAAGCCACTGCCTTCAGTTTTGGTCATGATTACAGGGTCCTGGGAATGAGTCCCACATTGGGCTCTCTGCTTGGTGGAGAGCCACACTTCATCCTCTTTCTCTCTGCCTGTATCTCTGCCTACTTGTGATATCTCTCTGTCAAATAAATAAATAAAATCTTAAAAAAATAAATAAAAAATAAAATGAGTCTCTTGTAGGCAGCATGTGGATGGGGCACGCCTTTTTATCCAATCTGCATCCCTGTGCTATTTCCTGGTTGCATTTTGACTGTTCACATTGAGGGTGACTACTGAAAGATATTAAAAGATTTACTGCCATCACAGTGGTTGTAAAGTCCCTTTATTTATTTATTTATTTATTTATTTTTCAGCACAACACTATTTATTGTTTTTGCAGAACAGCCACTGCTCCATGCAATACGTGGCCTCCCTAATATCCACAACCTGGTTGCTCCAACCTCCCACCCTCCTCCCCTTCAAAACTGTCAGGTTCTTTTTCAGAGTCCATAGTCTCTCATGGTTCACCTCCCCTTTCAATTTCCCTCAACTTCCTTCTCCTCTCCATCTCTCCATATCCTCCGTGTTTTTTTGTTACATTGCACAAATAAGTGAAACCATATGACATTTGACTCTCTCTGCTTGACTTATTTAACTCAGCATAATCTCTTCCACTCCAGTCCATGTTGCTACAAAAGTTGGGTATTCATCCTTTCTGATGGAGGCATAATACTCCATCGTGTATATGGACCACATTTTCCTTATCCATTCGTCCGACAAAGGGCATCTTGGATCTTTCACAGTTTGGTGACCGTGGGAATTGGTGCAATAAACATTGGGGTACAGATGGCTATTCTTTTCATTACATCTGTGTTTTGCGGTAAATACCCAGCAGTGCAATTGCAGGGTCATAGGGAAGCTCTATTAATTTCTTCAGGAATCTCCACACTGTTCTCCAAAGTGGCTGCACCAACTTGCATTCCCACCAAATTTGTAAGAGGGTTCCCCTTTCTCCACAACCTCTCCAACACACGTTCTTTCCTGTCTTGCTAATTTTGGCCATTCTAACTGGTGTAAGGTGATATCTCAATGTGGTTTTAATTTGAATCTCACTGATGGCTAGTGATGATGAACATTATTTTCATGTGTTTGATAGCCATATGTATGTCTTCATTGGAGAAGTGTCTGTTCATATTTTCTGCCAATTTTTTGATATGATTATCTGATTTGTGTGTGTTGAGTTTGAGAAGTTCTTTATAGATCCTGGTTATCAACCTTTTGTCTGTATTGTCATTTTTTTTTTTTTCATTTATTTATTTATTTATTTATTTATTTATTTTTAATTTTTTTTTCCCCCTTTTATTAATTTTTTCCGCGTAACAGTATTCATTCTTTTTGCACAACACCCAGTGCTCCATGCAAAACGTGCCCTCCCCATCACCCACCACCTGTTCCCCCAACCTCCCACCCCTGACCCTTCAAAACCCTCAGGTTGTTTTTCAGAGTCCATAGTCTCTTATGGTTCGCCTCCCCTCCCCAATGTAACAGAATAGAGAGCCCAGAAATCGACCCTCAACTCTATGGTCAACTAATCTTCGACAAAGCAGGAAAGAATGTCCAATGGAAAAAAGACAGCCTCTTCAATAAATGGTGCTGGGAAAATTGGACAGCCACATGCAGAAAAATGAAATTGGACCACTTCCTTACACCACACACGAAAATAGACTCCAAATGGATGAAGGACCTCAATGTGAGAAAGGAATCCATCAAAATCCTTGAGGAGAACGCAGGCAGCAACCTCTTCGACCTCAGCCGCAGCAACATCTTCCTAGGAACAATGGCAAAGGCAAGGGAAGCAAGGGCAAAAATGAACTATTGGGATTTCATCAAGATCAAAAGCTTTTGCACAGCAAAGGAAACAGTTAACAAAACCAAAAGACAGCTGACAGAATGGGAGAAGATATTTGCAAACGACATATCAGATAAAGGGCTAGTATCCAAAATCTATAAGGAACTTAGCAAACTCAACATCCAAAGAACAAACAATCCAATCAAGAAATGGGCAGAGGACATGAACAGACATTTCTGCAAAGAAGACATCCAGATGGCCAACAGACACATGAAAAAGTGCTCCACGTCACTCGGCATCAGGGAAATACAAATCAAAACCACAATGAGATATCACCTCACACCAGTCAGAATGGCTAAAATTAACAAGTCAGGAAATGACAGATGCTGGAGAGGATGTGGAGAAAGGGGAACCCTCCTCCACTGTTGGTGGGAATGCAAGCTGGTCCAACCACTCTGGAAAACAGCATGGAGGTTCCTCAAAATGTTGAAAATAGAACTACCCTATGACCCAGCAATTGCACTACTGGGTATTTACCCTAAAGATACAAACATAGTGATCCGAAGGGGCACGTGTACCCGAATGTTTATAGCAGCAATGTCTACAATAGCCAGACTATGGAAAGAACCTAGATGTCCATCAACAGATGAATGGATCAAGAAGATGTGGTATATATACACAATGGAATACTATGCAGCCATCAAAAGAAATGAAATCTTGCCATTTGCGACGACGTGGATGGAACTAGAGCGTATCATGCTTAGTGAAATAAGTCAATCGGAGAAAGACAACTATCATATGATCTCCCTGATATGAGGACATGGAGAAGCAACATGGGGGGGGAGGGGGATAGGAGAAGAATAAATGAAACAAGATGGGATTGGGAGGGAGACAAACCATAAATGACTCTTAATCTCACAAAACAAACTGGGGGTTGCTGGGGGGAGGTGGGATTGGGAGAGGGGGAGCGGGCTGTATTGTCATTTGCAAATATCTTCTCCCATTCCGTGGGTTGCCTCTTTGTTTCTTGACAGTTTCCTTTGCTGTGCCAAAGCTTTTGATCTTGGTGAAGTCAAAAAGTTCATTTTTGTTTTTGTTTCCTTTGCCTTTAGAGACATATCTTGAAAGAAGTTGCTGTGGTTGAAATCGAAGAGGAAACTACCTATGTTCTCCTCTAGGATTCTGATGGATCCCTGTCTCACATTGAGGCCTTTTATCCATTTTGAGTTGCTGTTTGTGTATGGTGTAAGAGAATGTTCGAGTTTCATTCTTCTACATATAGCTGTGCAATTTTTACAGCACCATTTATTAAAGAGAGTTTTTTTCCACTTGTATATTTTTTCCTGTTTTGGCGAAGATTATATAACCATAGAGTTGAGGGTCCATATCTGCACCCTCTACTCTATTCCTCAGGTCTACGTGTGTGTTTTTATGTCAGTACCATGCCGTCTTGGTAATCACAGATTTGTAGTAAAGCTTGAAATGAGGTGACGTGATGCAAACAATTTTGTTTTTTTTTTTCAACATTTCCTTAGGAATTCGTGGTCTCCTCTGATTCCATATAAACTTTAAGATTATTTGCTCCAGCTCCTTGAAAAAATACCGGTGGAATTTTGATCGGAATGTCATTAAAATTATAGATTGCTCTAGGCAGTATAAACATTTGAACAATGTTTATTCTTCCGATCCAAGAGCATGGAATTGTCTTCCATCTTTCCGTGTCTTCTTCAAATTCTTTCATGAATGCTCTCCAGTTCCTCAAGAACAGATCCTTTACCTCTTTGGTTAGATTTATTCCCAGGTATCTTATTGTTCTTGGTGCTATAGTAAATGGAATCGATTCTCTAGTTTCCCTTTCTGTCTTTTCATTGTTAGTATATAAGAAAGCCACTGATTTCTGTCCATTGACTTTGTATCCTGCCACGTTACTGAATTGTTGTATGCATTCTAGTAGTTTGGGGGTGGAGTCGTTGGGGTTTTCCATAGAAAGAATCATGTCATCTGTGAAGACAGAGAGTTTGACTTCTTCATTGTCAATTTGGATACCTTTTATTTCTCTTTGTTGTCTGATAGCTTTGCTAGGAATTCTAATAGTATGTTGAATAAGTGTGGTGAGAATGGTATCCTTGTCGTGTTCCTGATGCCAACGGTAAGTCTGCAAGCTTTTTCCCATTGAGGATGATATTTGCTGTGGGTCTTTCATAGATAGATTTTATGAAGTTCAGGAATGTTCCATCTATCCCTATACTTTGAAGCATTTTATTCAGGAATAGATGCTGGATTTTGTCAAATGCTTTTTCTGCATCAATTGAGAGGACCATGTGATTCTTCTTGCTTTACTATTGATTTGTTCTAGCACATTGATTGATTTGTGAATGTTGAACCATCCTTGTAACCCAGGGATGAATCCCACTTGGTCATGGTGGATAATCTTTTAAATGGATCCTGTTTGCTAGGATCTTGTTGAGAATGTTCGCACCAATATTCATCAGTGATATTGGCCTGAAATTCCCCTTTTGTTACGCTTTTTGCCTGGTTTGGGGATCAGGGTAATGCTGGCTTCATAAAAAGGATCTGGAAGTTTATCTTCTGCTTCAATTTTTTGAAACACCTTCAGCAGTTAGGTGTTATTTCTTCTTTGAAAGTTTGGTAGAATTCCCCAGGGAGACTGTCAGGTCCTGGGCTCTTGTTTTTTAGGAGGTTTTTGTTCACTGCTTCAATCTCATTGCTGGATATAGGTCTATTCAGGTTGTCAATTTCTTCCTGGTTCAATTTTGGGAGTTTGTAGTTTTCCAGGAATGCATCCATTTCATCTAGGTTGCTTAGCTTATTGGCATATAACTGTTGGTAATAATTTCTGATGATTGTTTCTGTTTCCTTGGTGTTAGTTGTGATCTCTCCCTTTTCATTCATAATTTTATTAATTTGGGCTTTCTCTCTTTTCTTTTGGATTAGTGTGGCCAATGGTTTATCGATCTTATTGATTCTTTCAAAAAACCAGCTTCTAGTTTCATTCATACATTCTACTGTATCTCTCATTTCTACCTCATTGATCTCTGCTCTAATCTTGATTATTTCCCTTCTTGCATGTGGAGTTGGTTTGATTTGTTGTTGATTCTCCAGTTCTTTAAGGTGTAGAGACAGCTAGTGTATTCTGGATTTTTCCATTTTTTTGAGGGCGCTTGGATGGCTATGTATTTTTCCCTTAGAACCATCTTTGCTGTATCCCATAGGTTTTAGACCGAAGTGTCTTCACTCTCAATTGTTTCCATGAATTGTTTAAGTTCTTCTTTGATCTCCTGGTTGATTCAAGCATTCTTTTTATTTAATTTTTTATTTCTTATTTTTTTTAAATTTATGAACATATAATGTATTTTTATTCACAGGGGTACAGGTCTGTGAATCGCCAGGTTTACACACTTCACAGCACTCACCATAGCACATACACTCCCCAATGTCCATAAGCCCTCTCCCCCTCTCCCAACACCACCTCACCAAGCAACCCCCAGTTTGTTTTGTGAGAATAAGAGTCACTTATAGTTTGTTTCCCTCCCAATCTCATCTTGTTTCATTTATTCTTCTCCTATCCCCCTAACCCCCCATGTTGCATCTCCACGTCCTCATATCAGGGAGATCATATGATAATGTCTTTCTCCAATTGACTTATTTCACTAAGCATGATTCCCTCTAGTTCCATCCACATCGTCACAAATGGCAAGATTTCATTTTTTGATGGCTGCATAGTATTCCATTGTGTATATATAACACCTCTTCTTTATGATTTCATCTGTTGATGGACATCTAGGTTCTTTCCATAGTTTGGCTATTGTAGACATTGCTGCTATAAACATTCGGATGCACATATCCCTTCGGATCACTATGTTTGTATCCTAAGGTTAAATACCCAGTAGTGCAATTGCTGGGTCATAGGGTAGTTCTATTTTCAACATTTTGAGGAACCTCCATGCTGTTTTCCAGAGTGGTTGCACCAGCTGGCATTCCCACCAACAGTGGAGGAGGGTTCCCCTTTCTCCACATTCTTGCCAGCATCTGTCATTTCCTGACTTGTTCATTTTAGCCATTCTGACTGGTGTGAGGTGATATCTCATTGTGGTTTCGATTTGTATTGCCCTGGTGCCGAGAGAAGTGGAGCACTTTTTCATGGGTCTGTTGGCCATCTGGATGTCTTCTTTGCAGAAATGTGTGTTCATGTCCTCTGCCCATTTCTTGATTGGATTGTTTGTTCTTTGGGTGTTGAGTTTGCTAAGTTCCTTATAGATTTTGGATACTAGCCCTTTATCTGATATGTCGTTTGCAAATATCTTCTCCCATTCTGTCAGTTGTCTTTTGGTTTGGTTAACTGTTTCCTTTGCTGTGCAAAAGCTTTTGATCTTGATGAAATCCCAGTAGTTCCTTTTTGCCTTTGCTTCCCTTGCCTTTGCTGATATTCCTAGGAAGATGTTGCTGCGGCTGAGGTCAAAGAGTTTGCTGCTTGCATTCTCCTCAAGGATTTTGATGGATTCCTTCCTCACATTGATGTCCTTCATCCATTTGGAGTCTATTTTCGTGTGTGATGTAAGGAAGTGGTCCAATTTGATTTTTCTGCATTTGGCTGTCCAATTTTCCCAGCACCATTTATTGAAGAGGCTGTCTTTTTTCCATTGGACATTCTTTCCTGCTTTGTCGAAGATTAGTTGACCATAGAGCTGAGGGTCTATTTCTGGGCTCTCTATTCTGTTCCATTGATCTATGTGTCCGTTTTTTTGCCAGTACCATGTTGTCTTGATGATGACAGCTTTGTAATAGAGCTTGAAGTCCGGAATTATGATGCCACCAACTTTGGCTTTCTTTTTCAATATTCCTTTGGCTTTTCGAGGTCTTTTCTGGTTCCATATAAATGTTAAGAGTATTTGTTCCATTTCTTTGAAAAAAAATGGACGGTATTTTAATAGGGAATGCATTAAATGTGTAGATTGCTTTAGGTAGCATAGACATTTTCACAATATTTATTCTTCCAATCCAGAGCATGGAACATTTTTCCATTTCTTTGTGTCTTCCACAATTTCTTTCATGAGTACTTTATAGTACTTTATAGTTTTCTGCATATAGATTCCTTGCCTTTTTGGTTAGGTTGACCATATCCACATATAGATGACCATATCCACTGAAAGACAGAATTCAGGAGGTGAATGTTATATATTGGTTTCTTGTAGGATATCTGGGAGGACATGGCCCCAAGGAATTTTGACATACAAGACTAAATAAATATCAGAAAAGGCTAAGGAAGACATATAGACTTCAAGCTATAATAATAAAAACCTGAGGGAGAATGACAGAGGACAGTGGATATTCAGACCCACTGGAGGTCAAGGACATCCCAGGAAAATAAGTGGCATGAGGAGCTCATGAGTTATCAGAAGATAATCAGGAGGAGAAATGAAGAACCAGTGGGAGAGTGCAGAGAAAGAGTATGAAGGATAAACCCTGTGGCAGGAAGATAAAAGATGAATGGCAGTGCAGCCTCAGGGTTCCCAGAGACCTACCAGTAAAGCTTCAATGGAGCAGTGGACACAGAAGGCCACAAATAGGCTAAGCCAAGAACAGAAAGTAAGGAAGTTAGGACAGCTAGTGGAGAAACTCTTTCAAGAAGTTTAGTTAAGGAATGAAGAGATTAAGGGATAGTAGCAAGGTGGGCTCAAGGTTTGGTTTTGTTTTGGGACAAGAGAGTTTTGTTGTTGTTGTTGTTTGTTTTTTAAAATTTTATTTATTTATTTGACAGAGAGATCACAAGTAGGCAGAGAGGCAGGCAAAGGGGGAGGGGGAAGCAGGCTTCCTGCTGAGCAGAGAGCTTGATCTGGGGCTTGATCCCAGGACCCTGAGATCATTACCTGAGGTGAAGGCAGAGGCTTTACCCACTGAAAAACCCAGGTGCCCCAGGACTACAGAGTTTAACATGCTTAAAGGAAGGGATAAGAACTAGGTTTGTATTTGCTAACACTGATCAGCATTAGTTGTCTGAACACAAGGTCAAGAACTGGGATTCCTGTAAATTTCAGTGGGTGAAGAAAACAGTGATTGATGAGGAGTGTCTTCTCCAAGTGGGAGGAGGGAGTAGTGGTGTGGATATCCTAGATTTGCCATTCCTTTCTAGTATTACTCTAAAGGTCTAGAGTTATTTATACATGAGATGCACATTGGACATTCTCATAGGCAGTACAGTTTTCTGGTTAGCAAAGGAAAGGAGAATTGAAGAACAAGGTCTTCTTGCTAAGGAGTTACTTAATGACCAACTGAACTGCATAAAGATCAGCTTCCCTCGGATTCATTAAATTGGTTACTAGAATATTAAATAAACAAGCAAATACAAGGGCATTATTTTCCTAATTAACAGTGTATTTGAAGGTGTGACCTTAAAATTTAAAAAAAAGGTAAAAAGAGATGATCACCACTCATTAAGGACATTCATTTTTTTTTCTGGGGTTTTTGCTTCCTTCACTTATTGGTTCTTATCTGGATTTCACTGCAAGAATCTTGGAGGGATTGTTAATGCTGTTGTGACCTCACTGTTCTTTAGAGTTGTGGGTTCACTGGGCTGGGACAGAAACAGATCTACTGCATGTCCCAGCTCATCTATACAGAGGATCTATGAGGTTAGTCCTGGGAAAAAAGACAGTTTGCTCTAATCCTTAACCTCAGATACAAAAAGAAAAGATAGATAGAAAATCGGTATGTATTAGTGACTTAAGAGCAGAATCCCTATGAAGAAATCAGCCTTGGATTAAAGCAAAATCCATTTCCATGTACTTTAGGTCTACTATACAAACAGGATCAAGACAGCTTATCTTTAATACAGGCCATTGAGAAAATGGATGCATACTAGTAATGAATTATCATAAAATATATTTTAATAGTTAAGAAAAGAACTCTGTTGATGTGGCAGCATTTTTTAATTTTCATAGTTGTTTGATAATCATATATAACATAAACAGAATCATAAAACCTGTTTTATCAAAAACTTTTTAAGCATAAAGGTCAATAAGTATATATTTTAAAAGTCTGTAGGTTATTTCATTATCTCCTTACATTAATTTCTTAAGGATTTGTGTTTTTTTCTCCTTCATTTAAAAACAAACAAATAAACAATAACAACAACAACAACAAAAAACGCTTTCTCCAGTGGGAGAGGACTGGTTTTGATGAAATGGTATAACAGGGGGAAATGTCCACATTCGTCAGGTGCTCTCCAATTCTCTCTGTGCATTCTCTGCCATCATGTACCAGTTTATAAAACCCATTTGATAATGTTAAACTATAAGTGACCTATACATATATAAACTATTACACCTAGTAAATTTTTTGAAGGCTGACCTGATAGGATTGATTTAATTCAAGGTGTTTAAAAAGGTGTTAATAACACCTTTAGTGAGATGTTTATCAATTCCTGAATTGAGGAAATATTGTCTAAAACAAATGACACATCATTTAAAAAATAAAAGCAAAAACCAGGAAACTTGAAACTTTGTTCTTGCACCAAAAGTCATTTGGACATGATTTAAGTGCAGGACATCACTGACAAATCATCACTATTTCATTTTTTAAAAAATTGTCCCCTATCATCCAATTTTTAATTTTTAAATCTGAAACATTTTGTTTCCTAACAATTCTTAATGATAGTATAGTCTTTCTATTATATCCCTAAACATTAAATTCAGATGGCTTTTCTGTATCAATACTTCCCTCATCCCACCTGGTACTCTATCAATACAGGTTGCCTCTTTACTCTGGAAGCTACATTTCTTAATTTCCCTCTGTATTGCCTAGCTGAAATCCCTCCCCCACTTGGCTTTACATACTGTAACTCTTCCGTTGCAAAAATGTAATAGGAACATGTAAGTGTCTTCTTTGAACAAGACAGGGCTTGGGGAAATAGTATCTGCATTTGAGGAGAGGTAATGAGAAAATCGATGTAAAGTTTAACCTATCCTGCAATAATGAGAAATTCTCTAAAATCTGAAATTCTTTAAAATATATTACTGATAATGCTGCCATTCTTAAAGTAACAATGTGTTATTAATATCAATGAGCTAACATATCAAAGATACATACTTATATATAAATGAACAAAAGTATATTTTTCAAAAAAAAAAAGCCACAGAGCAGGAAGATTTAGTATTTGAAAGGTGGTAAGGGTTTACTAAAACAAGTGATAAGGGGAAAAAGCTATGAAAAAATATATATAAAGGATAATTGACAGTATTCCAGCAAACTGGGAAAAATGTAAGTTTGAAGGAGCAGTTAGGAAAAGATGAGGCAGCGATGTAAGAAAGGAAAAAAAATCAGAATATGAATTGGAATATGGCTGTATATGAGTATGTATATGTATACAAACTCATACATATATGTATACATACTATACATAGACTGTATATGTATATGAGTATATACTCATGTATGCACATTATATAATACACACGTTTTATAACATGCATACGTATATACATGCATATGTGTAACTACATGTTGTATATATGCACACATTTTTAAACATATATATACACATACATATGTTAAAATACATATTTATTTGTTAATAAATATATATGGACAGCAGAGCCCATAGAGCTGACACAGGTGTGAAAACTGTGACTGTTTTCCTTACAAACTCCCCTGACCTAGGATCCTCCCCCTCTGCTCCCAGGAATTCATGCAAGGCTTTCACACTCTGAAACCTGTGGGAGGGCAAGGGAAAGAAAGGATGGGCAAATTAGCTATAATTGGATCTTATTAACTTAGTCATTTAAATTGCTAATCTGTTTCCAAGTAAGCTCATTTGTAGATATCTCATCATCAGCTGACTGAACTTGGCTTCTCTAACCCTAGCTTGTAATTGGAAAAGAATAGTATAAATTGTCATGTATCTTCCTTTTATTTAATCTCAAAAATACATGGTCAAAAATGTCTACACGCACTAAAATTGGAACTCCAGTCCTTACACCCTCCCAGGTAAAGATATGTATTTAATTAACTTCTATAGAAATCTCATGAAAACCCAGATATAATTAAAGGCAGGTAAGATGGGGAGAAAGGAAGTCTTCCCAGATAAATTTTTCCAGCAGAGGAGTACAAAAGTGCCTATTTAGTAAACCTATAAATCAAAAAGTTAAAAATCGCTTTATCTTTTTAAAAGAAACATTTATGTGGTTAAATATTCCATAAAACATGTAGGTTGACAAGTATAAAAATTTCCTTTCCTTCTAGACCACTTTTAGAAGATACAAATCTCTGATGACTTGAGAGGATAATATAAATAGTCTATGTATGTGGTATTGAAATATTGAGATGTAGTATGCCAAATATAGGTGATACAAATTGAAATGACATAGGTAATAATTCTGATACAAATTGAAATGACATAGGTAATAATTCTGACTAGACTTAAAAAAAAGACAGTCTGGTGCCTGGGTGGCTCAGTAGTTAAGCAGCTACCTTCAGCTCAGGTCATGATCAAATACTATGAAGAGGAATAGAGAGTTCCAACTTTGAAGGCAAAGTGATGATATTTCAGGCTGAAGTGAACAATATAAAAGAGAATGAATGAATAAGCAATAAGATAGATGCCTATCTTCCACAGCACCTAGAATATTCAAGTTTACTAATAAAAACAGCCACTAAAAAACTGAACATTGTTTTTCATCAAAATGAGTTTCTATCTAGAAGTAGTATCTTCAATATTTTTTGAAACTGTTTAGTTATAATGGAAAAAGCAAAGTTATCTCCAACAAGGGGAAGGTAGAAGCTAACTGATTTTTCACAGTGATCATGCCAAGAATTTAAGAATTCTAGATAATATTTATACATTAATTTCTCTAAATGCAGAGTACAAAACAACCAAATTTCCAGACCAGAGATGTACAGTTCCCTCCAAATAGACACTCTTATATTTAAAGTGCTCTAAAACATTTATCCTTTCTATAATATGATCTAAGATATTTACTAAGTTTTTGGTAAGATACAAAAATGATGATATTAGGTACAAGTAACCAAGAAGAGTTAATACTGTAGAAAACAAACTCCATTTTGGAAAAAAAAAATAATTGGTCTTGAACCTGACAACTTAAACTTCAAGATCAAAGACCCTTAAAACAAATTTCACAAATTTTTATGATTCAGATCCCAAATAATATTTTAATTTACTTCAATATGCTTTCTTTCCACCCCCACAGTGGAATTATGCTCTGAAAATTATGCTCTGAAAAATCAAGCCAATGTCACTTTATTATATTTTATTTGCACAGTAAGATAGAAATGTTAAAGTTGGAGGGGAAACCACATCATTAATTGGTTCCATTTTATGGTGAGAAACTGTACCAGAGTGGGTCAGTGTGATGTTTGGACAGGCATGTTGACAGCCTGGGGGTGTCTAACTCGAACACAGCATCAGGCACTTGCAGCAGAGCAAACCTGAGTTCAAGTACTGGCTCCAACACACACCTTCGGCAGGAAAATGCAATTAAAATCTCTGGTCTTTGGTTATTTCTCTTAATTTGTAAAATAGAAGTAAAAAGAACCAACCTCACACAGCTACTGTAGGGACCATAATAAAAAAGAAATTAAAAGATGAAAACCTGCACCTGCAACAAAACAGAAAACCCCTAAGATATCCCCAAAGTTGAAAGATGGTTGTTGTTCTTGTTAGGGTGCCTAAGTTATGTTCACAGTCAAGGCTTGTGGTCCAGGAAAATGCCTCAGAAACAGTGACATTGTTTGAGGAAAGAAAGTTAAGCAAAGACAATTTCAAAGCCACGTTTAAATGGTTAATTTCAGCTTCTTCAAAACTTATTAAAATTGTGGACTGTGGCATGAATTCATACAACAGTTCAATTTATGTTGAGTAAAAACTGATCATTGCTTTCGGGGAAAGCCTGCACTAAACTTTCAAGTTAATCAAGGTATATCAAGCATTACATAAAAGTGCATTTTTTTAAATTCCAGCAATTCAGATTTTTGTTTATGATTAACTAGATCTGGACAGTATGATTTGTTGAGGCTTGAACAAACTTCCTTAAGAGTTTTTAATTCTGCAAATTTTACAACAAAACCTGCCCCAATTCCTTAGCCTTTCACTAGTAATTAGAAAGGAATATTTGGTTTCCTTTGCACACATAATCTTTGCCAGGAGAGATCTTACATTGGCAGTTTTTATTCTATTTACAATTAACTGTTAAGTAATATTCCCCAAACTGTGAACTTAAAATATAAGTTTTAAAATTTTAAATGCAAAAATTGGAAAAGAGCCAAATAGTTTTCATGCTTTCTAAAATTTGCAAAGTATTCTATACATCTCTGAATCCGCAGTTCAAAATTGGAAAATATCTAGAAAGAAAAAATGTATATGTAAACTAGAAAGATACAAAATGTGGTTGAGAAAAACTTCAGCAGTGTAGACTGATTGCATAGAAAGGGTTGGTGGTAGAGAGAGAAAGAGAGAGAGGGAGAGGAAGAAAGAAAGGGGAAGTCTGCAAGGTGTATTCCAAGACAGAAATCCAGTAATCACATCCATCTCTAGCACTGGTCACTGTAGAAGGTACAGCATCCCCCAGAGCACTTAGGGGAGAACTAAAACCACATCTGGAATGGTTCTTCAAGAGAAGAGCTCATAAATACTGATTGTTATGGGAGATACCTAAAATAAAACTTCTTTGGACTGATGTATGTTATCAAAGGAGATGTTATCGTTACTAAAGAACCAGTCACAGCTAATGATTTTATGGCTAAAATCAGAGGCCTGAGTAGTTATGCTAAACTTACAGAACAGCTTTGTAGTACTTCATTGTGGTTTTTATTCTCAGCTGAACCATTCAAAATATGGTTCTTTTAATGATCTATGAAATGATCCAATAAGACACTCTCAAGCATGAGACACACTGTGTGACCTCATGGTGATGGGATTTAAAAAGGCAGGGTTCAACTTGAAAATTTAAAGGAATAAGAAATTAAAACTTAAACTCTATAAAAATCATCAAATATTGATAAATATAATTTGGGGAGGGAAGGAAAAATTCACCATTTCTCTATAAGAGCAAAGAAAATTTTTTTAAAGATTTTATTTATTTATTTGACAGAGAGAGAGAGATCACAAGTAGACAGGCAGGCGGGGGGGTGGGGAGGCGGTTCCCTGCAGAGTAGGTATCCTGAAGCAGGGCTTGATCCCAGGACCCTGAGACCATTACCTGAGCCAAAGGCAGAAGCCTAACACACAGAGCCACCCAGATGCCTCCCCACCCCAAAATTAAAGATTTTGGCCAAAACTGTTTTATGGTGCTATCCCTAAAACATTCACGGACAAAGGGAAGATAATAAAATACAGTTGGCTTTACTAATCAGAATTTACCCTCAAGAAAGTATCCCTACCCTGAAGCTGTAGTAACCGAAATATAATATGTACTCCAGAGGCAAGAAAATAAAAGCAATTGTTTTAGGCAGGAAGGCTGGCAGCATATGCCCTTCATGTTCTACTAGTCATGAGCCAAATTAAAATTTCCTTGATGAAAGTCTGATAATATCCATTTAATTAAAGGTGCCTGGGTGGCTCAGTGGTTAAGCCTCTGCCTTTGGCTCAGGTTATGATCTCAGGGTCCTGGGAATGAGCCCACATCATGCGCTCTGCTCAGCAGGGAGCCTGCTCCTCCCCCTTCTGCTTCCCACTCTGCCTACTTGTGATCTCTCTCTCTGTGTCAAAAAATAAATAAATGGACAGTATTGTACTCTTCTTCCAATCAGTCATATGTTATAACCTATTCTTTCAATCAGAAGTATGTTGTGATCTTTCTAGGTCAACAAGCATACTTCAGTATTCCCCAGCAAGTCTTCTCGCATTGGACACTAATATTGTTTTCAGTATTCTGTGATTATTAAATATATATATATATATGTATATATATATATATATATATATATATATGTAAATTTGCCTTTTAATATTTAGAAGTTTATTTCTTCTTCCTTAGATAAAAATAATCTGATTAAAATTATATTTATGAATGTACTTTAGAAAATTTGTATATATAAAGATATAATGGTTCCTCTGGAAGTGTAAGTCTAGAGCTTTAAAAGGGAAATACAGATTAGGGAATAAATAGTTTTACTGTGATCATTAAACAAAAAAAGGTTTGGCAGTCTCACACATGTAGAGTATATAAAACAGGAAGAAAAGATGACTTCAGTTAGGCCTCCAGAAAATAACCTCAAGGCTGATGTGTGACTGGAGAAAGACTCCATCCAACACTGAGGACGAGGTCCAGAGAGAAAAAGGAAAACCAAAGTAGAAGGAGGTACTAAACAATGGGCCGTGGAAAGCCAAATGATTATAAATCAAAGTCCAAGTTGTTTTTAGATTCAGCATATAGGTAGTCATTAAAGACTTTTGTGAGAGCAGTTGTCACAAATCCTTGTTAATAGAATCTGGTCAAAAAGTGCTTAAACCAATGAATTTGAGTAAAGGGGAGAAAAATTAGAGATAGTGATTAGGATTACTCCTTAAAAATTTATCAGTAGGTGATAACGATTACATAAGCGATGATATCTATTGAAGATTAAAAACCTCACAAAGGGGGTTGGAGACAAGATGGCGGGGAAGTAGGAGGAGGCGCCCTTTCAACCTGTACCCTAAAGTGAGCTGATTACCTACCAAAGAACTCCAAACACCCATGAAATCAGCCTGAGATCAGAATTATACACGTCTGGATCTCTACGGGGGCAGAATATGTCAGTGGGCAGGTAAAGTGAAGTGGGAATGTGGGACTGATATCAGAAGATAAATAAAAGGGGGAGGGAGCCACCAGAGGCGACCAATTGGAAAGTAATACCCCAATACAACAGTGCCCTGCAACTGGTGACCAGCATTAACTTGGAATCCGGTTGAAAGCACTCAAAAAGAGCAAAATATCACGGGGGAAATTGTGGGAATTGGGGTGGTTAGGGACAGTGGCTTAAGTCTCCACACTCAGGACAGCCTCCCCTGGTGCTGAACCAGAAAGAGTGCGGCGGAGAAACCAGGTCTTGGTCCCTGAGCTGCCAGCACACCCAAGAACGCGTGGACTCCAGCTCCTTTGAGGGGCTGGGAGCCTCGCCAGATGGCAGAATGCTGCTGCACACTTTCAGAGACTGAGACACGTGAACCCCACACCCTCCCCTGGGAGAGGTGACCACCACCCAATGCTCTTGGACTGGGAAAGCCCAGGCACTCCCAGCCCGGGCCAGAGGGAAAATCTCAGTGTGTGATCGCTGCTTGGAACCTCTCTGGTGGTCTAGAGGTGCCCAGACAGCCACTGCCACCATGGTTTTTGGTACAAGAAGAGATCCTGTGTCACTAGGGACCGTGACTTGGAACTACACTGTCAGCAGCTCTGCAGCACCACAGGGGAGCATTCTGAGGCTTCTCTCTGAGAGGGAGGTTGGGGTGCAGTTTGCTTTCCCTAAACCTCCAAAAACCATCAAAAGATGTCAAGGCAAGAGGAAAAAAAAAAGAATGAATAAACATAAAAACCTCCAGAGTACAAAAGCCTGGAGGCGCCTGGGTGGCTGCCTTCGGCTCATGTCATGATCTCAGGGTCCTGGGATCGAGCTCCGAATCGGGCTCTCTGCTCTGCAGGGAGCCTGCTTCCTTCTCTCTCTCTGCCTGCCTCTCTGCCTACTTGTGATCTCTCTCTCTCTGTCAAATAAATAAAATAAAATCTTAAAAAAAAAAAGCCTGAAAAACCAGTTTTCTCAGAGCCCATCCCCTTGAGGGGGGCTGGAGGACTTAACTGAGGGAACATCATTGACTGAAAACCCACGTGGCATGTCCCTCCCCCCAGAAAACCAACCGGGGGGGGGCGGGGAAAGACACAAGAGAACCACCACCACTACTTCATAGATACAACTTTTATTTTTAACTCGTTCCCACTATTCTAGTTCATGTTTTTATATAGATAATTTTTAGCCTATTTACCATCACAGTGAGATGTTCAGTACATCAAATTTCATAATAACCTTCTAACCTGGACTTTTGATACATACAACCGTGTTTTTGTTTTGCTTTTCTATTTTTTAATTTTTTTTTTAAATTTTAGTTTTAGTCTAGTTTATTCTTTATTTTATTTCTACTATCTAATATTCATATAGAGTTAAACTTTAAGATAATCCCCTTTCCACAATCCATGCTACCCCTATAGGTAAACCAATTTTTAATCCCCCTTTATCTTGGGAAAGTTGAGTCATTTAACAAAGATATCAAGGTACATCCAGGAAGAATCAAAATAACATTAATCGCCCACACTGAGAATATATAACCACTCTCCCGTCTTTTTCTTCCGCCAGTATTATGTGTATTTGTGTTTGTCCTGGTAGTATATAAATCTTATTCTTGGTGTTCTATTTGACGAGGTTCTTCCCTTTTTTCCATATATATATATTTTTTTTCTCTCTTGTCATATAATTTTATCAGTCTTTTTGTTTGTCTGTTGTTGTTTGTATACTTCATAAATCTTACCTTGGGACCCATTTGGGCTGAGTTTTCATTTATCTTCCCTTTTTTTCCTCTCTCTCTCTCTCTTTCCTTTTTTTTTTCTTTTTTTTTTTTTCCTCTTGTTTGGGTGGGAAATCCTGATTGCTCAGAAGCATTCCAGGGTGCACCTTGACTGCACCACAGTCAATACATCCAGCTACATCCATTCAGTCATCTCTCACCAAAGTGACTAGGAGGAAGAATGCGCAACCGAAGAAAAATACAGAGGATGGGCCTTCTGCAAAGAGTAATGTCTATCGACCCAGACAATATGTCGGAAAAGGAATTCAGGCTAACAATTATCCAGGCAATATCTAGGTTGGAGAAAGCCATGGATAACCAAACATAATTGATTAGGGCAGAATTGAAAGCCACCAGGGATGATGTTCATAATGTTAAGGCAGAACAGAAATCCACCAGGAACGATGTTCACAAAGCTCTCAATGAGTTTCAATCAAATCTAAATTCTCTAAAAGTGAGGGTAACTGAGATAGAAAGTAGAATTAGTGATCTGGAGGACAAACAGAGAAAAAGGATCAGGAGGAAGCCTGGAACAAATGACATAGAAGACATGAAAACAGAATCAGGGAAATGAAGAATGCCATGAAATGTCCCAATGTCAGAATTATTAGAATCTCTGAAGGGGAGGAGAAATAAAGAAGTCTAGAAGATATAGTGGAACAAGGTCTCTATGAAAATTTTCCCAATCTCACGAATGGGACCAGCATTCATGTACTAGAGACAGAACAGTTTCCCCCAAGATTATAGATTCTAAAAAAAAAATCAAGGCACCTGATAGTAAAATTGAGAAATCATAATTGTAGATACAATCTCTTGAAAGCATCTAGGACAAAGAGGTCCCTTACCTATAGAGGAAAGCCAATCAGAATAATGTCAGTCCTGTTCACAGAGACCTGGCAAGCCAGAAAGGGCTGCCAAGATATATTCAGGGTATGAAATGAGAATAACATGCAACCAAGAATACTTTATTCAGTAAGACTGACATTCAAAATGGATGGAGAGATAAAGAGTTTCCAAGACCGGCAAGGCTTAAAAGGCTATGTAACCACCAAGCCGACACTGCAAGGAATATTAAGGGGGGTCCTATAAAAGAGAAAAAATCCTAAAAATACCATTGAACAGAAATATTGAGACAATCTACAGGAAGAAAGACTTCAAAGGTAACACGATGTCAATCAAAACGTATCTATCAATAATCACTCTCAATGTGAATGGCATAAATGCGCCCATAAAATGACAGACGGTTGCAGTCTGGATAACAGGATATGACCCATCCATATGTTGTCTACCAGAGACCCATTTTGAATCTAAAGATACACCCAGACTGAAAGTGAAGGGATGGAGATGTATCTTTCATGCCAATGGGCCTCAAAAGAAAGCTGGGGTAGCGATTCTCATATCAGATAAATTAGATTTTAAACTAAAGACTGTAGTCAGTGATACAGAATGACACTACATAATTCTTAAAGGGTCTCTGCACCAAGATGATCTAATAATTGTAAATATCTATGTCGCCAATATAGGAGCATAAGAAAACTAGATATCAAGATAAAGAGTCTTATTGATATGAATACATTAATAGCAGGAGATCTTAACAAGCCTCTCTCAGTAATAAATCATTGAAGCAGAAAAACAATAAAGAAAGAAGAGCATTGAATGACCCATTAGACCAGATGGACCCCATAGATATATACAAAACATTCCACCCTAAAACAATAGAATACTCATTCTTCTCTAGTACACATGGAACCTTCTCGAGAATAGATCACATACTGGTTCACAAATCAGGACTAAACAGATACCACAAGACTGACATGATTCCCTGCATATTCTCAGATCACAGTGCTTTGAAACTGGAGCTCAATCACAAGGAAAAGTTAAGAAGGAACTCAAACACCTGGAAGCTAAAGACCACCTTGCTTAAGAATGCTTGGATCAGCCAGGAGATCAAAGAAGAACTTAAACAATTCATGGAAACCAATGAGAATGAAGACACTTCGGTCCAAAACCTATGGGATACAGAAAAGGCAGTCCTAAGGGGGAAATACATAGCCATCCAAGCCTCCCTCAAAAAAAAAAAAAAAGGAAAAATCCAGAATACACCAGATGTCTCTACACATTAAAGTACTGGAGAACCAACAACAAATCAAACAACTCCACACATAAGAAGGGAAATAATCAAGATTAGAGCAGAGATCAATGAGGTAGAAATGAGAGATACATTAGAACGTCTCAATGAAACTAGAAGCTGGTTTTTTGAAAGAATCAATAAGATCGATAAACCATTGGCCACAGTAATCCAAAAGAAAAGAGAGAAAGCCCAAATTAATAAAATTATGAATGGAAAAGATCACAACTAACACAAAGGAATTAGAAACAATCATCACAAGTTATTATCAACAGTTATATGCCAATAAGCTAAGCAACCTAGATGAAATGGATGCATTCCTGGAAAACTAAACTCCCAAAATTGAACAAGGAAGAAACTGACAACCTGAACAGACCAATATCTAGTAACGAGATTGAAGCAGTGATCAAAAACCTCCCAAAAAACAAGAGCCCAGGACCTGATGGATTCCCTGCGGAATTCTATCAAACTTTCAAAGAAGATATAACATCTATTCTCCTGAAGCTGTTTCAAAAAATTGAAGCAGAAAGAAAACTTCCAAACACTTTTTATGAAGCCAGCATTACCCTGATCCCCAAACCAGGCAAAGACCCTACCAAAAAGGAGAATTTCAGACCAATATCACTGATGAATATGGATGCAAAGATTCTCAACAAGATCCTAGCAAACGAGAGCCAACAGTAAATTAAAAAAGATTATCCACCACAACCAGGTGGGATTCATCCGTGTGTTACAAGGATGGTTCAACATTCGCAAATCAATCAATGTGATAGAACAAATCACTAAGAGAACAGAAAAGAACCACATAGTCCTCTCAATTGATGCAGAAAAAGCATTTGAAAAAATCCAGCATCTATTCCTGATTAAAACACTTCAATGTATAGGGATAGAGGGAATATTCCTGCACTTCATATAATCTATCTATGAAAGACCCACAGAAAATATCATCCTTAATGGAAAAAAGCTTGCAGCCTTCCTATTGAGCTCAGGAACACGACAAGGATGCCCACTCTCACCACTCTTGTTCAACATAGTATTAGAAGTCCTAGCAATGGCAATCAGACAAGAAAGTGAAATAAAAGGTATCCAAATTGGCAAGGAAGTAGTCAAACTCTCTCTCTTCACAGATAACATGATTCTTTATATGGAAAACCCCCAAGACTCCACCCCCAAACTACTAGAAGAGATACAGCAATTCAGTAACATGGAGGGTACAAACACAATGGACAAAAATCAGTGGCTTTCTTATACACTAACAGCGAAAATACAGAAAGGGAAATTAGAGAATTGATTCCATTTACTATAGCACCAAGAACCATAAGATACCTGGGAATAAACCTAACCAAAGAGGTAAAGGACCTGTACTCGAGGAACTACAGAACAGTCATGAAAGAAATTGAAGAAGACACAAAAAGATGGAAGACTGTCCCATGCTCTTGGATTGGAAGAATAAACATTGTTAAAATGTCTATACTGCCTACAGCAGTCTATACTTTTAATGCCATTCCGATCAAAATTCCACCGGTATTTTTCAAAAAGCTGGAGCAAATAATCCTAAAATTTGTATGGAATCAGAAGAGATCCCGAATGCTAAGGAAATGTTGAAATACAAAGATAAAACTTGTGGCCTCAAGTTACCTGATTTCAAATTTTACTACAAAGCTGTGATCACCGAGAGAGTGGTATGGCATATAAATAGACACATAGATCAATGGAGTACAGTAGAGACCCCAGATGGAACCTCATCTTTATGGTCAAATAATCTTCGACAAAACAGGAAAAAAATATATGGTGGCTAAAAGACAGTCTCTTCAATAAATGGTGCTGGGAAAATTGTAAAACTATATGTAGAAGAATGAAACTTGACCATTCTCTTACACCATACACAAACATAAACTCAAAATAGTTAAAAGACCTTAACGTAAGACAGGAATCCATCAGAATCCTAGAGGAGAACATAGGCAGTAACCTCTTCGATATCAGCCACAGCAACTTCTTTCAAGATATGTCTCCAAAAACAAAGGATACAAAAGCGAAAATGAACTTTCAGGACTTCCTCAAGATCAAAAGCTTCTGAACAGTAAAGGAAACAGTCAACAAAACATAGAGGTAGCCCACAGAATGGCAGAAGATATTTGCAAATGACAGTGCAAACAAAAGGGCCATGATCTATAAAGAACTCCTCAAACGCACCACACACAAAACAGATAATCATATCAAAGAAATGGGCAGAGGATATGAACAGACACTTCTCCAATGAAGACATACAAATGGCTATCAAACACATGAAAAAATGCTCATCATCACTAGCCATCAGAAAATTTCAAATTTAAACCACATTGAGATACCACCTCACACTGGTTAGAATGGCCAAAATTAGTAAGACAGGAAACAACGTGTGTTGGAGAGGTTGTGGATAAAGAGGTACCCTCTTCCACTGTTGGTGGGAATGCAAGTTGGTGCAGCCACTTTGGAGAACAGTGTGGAGATTCCTCAAGAAATTAAGAATAGAGCTTCCCTATGACCCTGCAGTTGCCCTACTGGGTATTTACCACAAAGATTAAGAAGTAGTGACTAGAAGGGCCCTTTGTACCCCAATGTTTATAGCAGCAATGGCTATGGTTGCCAAACTGTGGAAAGAACCAAGATGCCCTTCAATGGATAAATGGATAAAGAAGATGTGGTCCATATACACGATGGAGTATTATGCCTCCATCAGAAAGGATGAATACACAACTTTTGTAGCAACATGGACTGGACTGGTAGAAATTTTGCTGAGTGAAATAAGTCAAGCAGAGAGAGTCAAATGTCATATGGTTTCACTTATTTGCGGAGAATAACAAATAACATGGAGGACATGGCGAGATGGAGAGGAGAAGGGAGTTGAGGGAAATTGGAAGGGGAGATGAACTATGAGAGAATATGGACCCTGAAAAACAACCTGAGGGTTTTGAAGGGGGGGTGGGTGGGAAGTTGTGGAACCAGGTGTTGGGTAATAGGGAGAGCACATATTGCATGGAACACTGGGTGTGGTGCAAAAACGAATATTGTTACACTGAAAAGAAATTTTAAAAAAGTGAAAAAAAATGTTAGTTTTAATTCTAGTGAAATTCTCTATCATCTGTTGGAAAACAAAGCTGCATTTTTTTTTTTCTTGGACACAAACATAAACGGAATTTTTAAGAAAATAAAATTTAAAAATATGTAGCACTGTATGGTATGCTTTGGATTCTCAGAATTTGAATGTTATAAGTGCAATAAAAATGCTAATTCAAGAAAAAAAATGGGCAGAAGATATGAACAGACACTTCTCTAATGAAGACATACAAATGGCTATCAGACACATCAAAAGATGTTCATCATCACTAGCCATCAGGGAGATTCAAAATATAACCACATTGGGATACCACCTTACACCAGTTAGAATGGCCGAAATTAGCAAGACAGGAAACAACGTGTGTTGGAGAGGATGTGGAGAAAGCGGAACCCTGTTACATTGTTGGTGGGAATGCAAGTTGGTGCAGCTGCTTTGGAGAACAGTGTGGAGATTCCTCAAGAAATTACAAATAGAGCTTCCCTATGACCCTTCAATTGTACTACTAGGTATTTACCCCGAAGATACAGATGTAGTGAAAAGAAGGGCCATCTGTACCCCAATGTTTATAGCAGCAATGGCCACGGTCACCAAACTGTGGAAAGAACCAATTTGCACTTCAACGGATGAATGGATAAGGAAGATGTGGTCCATATACACTATGGAGTATTATGCCTCCATCAGAAAGGATAAATACCCAACTTTTTTAGCAACATGGTTGGGACTGGAAGAGATTATGCTGTGTGAAATAAGTCAAGCAGAGAGAGTCAAGTATTATATGGTTTCACTTATTTCTGGAGCAGAACAAAGAACATGGAGGACATGGGGAGATGGAGAGGAGAAGGGAGTTGAGAGAAATTTGAAGGGGAGATGAACCATGAGCGACTATGGTCTCTGAAAAACAACCTGAGGGTTTTGAAGGGGCAGGGGTTGGGAGGTTGGGGGAAAAAGGTGGTGGGTATTAGGGAGGCACGTGTTGCCTGGAGTAATGGGTGTGGTGCAAAAACAATGAATAGTATTACAGTGAAAATAAATTAAAAAAAAAAAAAACTTACAAAAGGGGCCCCTGTGTGACTCAGTGAGTTAAAGCCTCTGCCTTCATCTCAGGTCATGATCCTAGGGTCCTGGGATCCAGCTCCGCATTGGGTTTTCTGCTCATCAGGGAGCCTGCTTCCCTTTCTCACTCTCTGTGTGCCTCTCTGCCTACTTTGATCTCTGTCTGTCAAATAAATAAATGAAATCTTTTTTAAAATGTGGAAAAGAAAATAGAAGAAAAAAAAAGAGTCCCAGCCAATTTCTTATTTTTTAAACAATTCCTAAGGGCAAAAAGACCCGTTATAAGATAAGAGCACTGCAGCAATAACTATACTAGCCAATTTGACTGAAATTTTATTATGTTCTATTCACTACTCCAAATACACACACACACACACACACACACACACACAGACACAGTTTAACTTTCAAAAAGCCCTTATGATAGTTGTACAAGCGATTATTTTCCCTATGTTATAGGATTAGACTGAATTAAGACAAGGAAATGTTAAGCAACTCTCCCTTTTAACCAAGGTCAGTAAGTGATAGTGATAGAGATAGTGTTTGAGTCAAGGGTACACTCTTAGCTAGGACACTATATTTTAAATAGAACTCTAAAGGAATCTAGTATGATGCATCCAACTTTCTCAGTGATTTTCTCCTGGGTTCATGTCTAAATCTGTAATGAAAATATACAAAATACTTATATTATACTACATTATAGTATGGATAGGGGAAAAAAACGTGAAAATTCATCTAGGCCATAGCTATGAACTACTGAAGTAAGGTTATGCAGTTACAATTACATGATTTCCTTTCCTCTGACCCCCGTGGTGAGGGCAGAGTATGACCCCTGTCAGATACCAAATGCCCAGGGGTCACACTTGGATCTGCGCTCTGGGGAGAGTTAGGTCATCTTACAAATCCTTTCGATCCCTTTAATTTCTCAGACAATCACCTCTCAATTAGAAGTAGGAGTGGTTCATTCTGTTCAGAAGGAAATGTCTGGCTTTCAAAGAAAGTGTACTTCCTTGACATTTCAAGAGGAATGGGTTCTGTAGCTGGGGCCGTGTAAGAGAAAAAATTCTTAACTTGGGATATTCATTTAAAATCAAGACCATGGTATCTTTTTGATGCCAGTCTTGCTCCTTTGATGCATTCTGACTTTGGAATTAAAAGGGAAGTAGTATTAAGAGACTGATGCCCTACTTGGTTGAGAACAGAACAGTTTAAGAGATTTTACATATTTAGACCATTGTAAGATATTACTTGTGATAGATTAACTGACTTCGTATATTCTTGTTAAGTCAACTTAATTTCTTTTTTCATTAAGTGACCTCCATTATGATGCTTACAATTCTGTTATTTAAAAAAATCGTTTACTTCAACATGAATACATTAGACCAGCTATTCTTAAAATCACTTGGTTTCAAAATGAGTGTACAGTGTAAAGTTACTGAGGATCCAAAAGTTATGTAAGTTATAAGGTATTTATATTTACCACAACAAAGACTAGAAAATTTTAAACATTTTATTTTTTAAAAGATTTTATTTATTTATATGACAGGAAGAGTGACAGCAAGCAAGGGAACACAAGCAGGGGAAAAGGGAGAAGCAGGCTTCTCACTTAGCAGCAAGGCCCATATGGGGCTTGATTCCAGGACCCTGGGATCATGACCTGAGCTGAACGCAGATGCATAATGACTGAGGCACCCAGATGCCCCAAATTCAAACACTTTAAAATAAAAATAAACCGTTGAATCCTATTGGCTAGTATTTTGGCGAGAACTTTTGCGTCTGTGTTCATCAAGGATATTGGTCTGTGTTCTCTTTTTTGGTGGGATCCTTCTCTGGTTTTGGGATCAAGGTGATGCTGGCCTCATAGAATGAGTTTGGAAGTTTTCCTTCTATTTCTATTTTTTGGAACAGTTTCAGGAGAATAGGAATGAGTTCTTCTTGAAATGTTTGGTAGAATTCCCCTGGGAAGCCGTCTGGCCCTGGGCTTTTGTTTGTTTGGAGATTTTTGATGACTGTTTCAATCTCCTTACTGGTTATGGGCCTGTTCAGGTTTTCTCTTTCTTCCTGGTTCAGTTGTGGTAGTTTATATGTCTCTAGGAATGCATCCATTTCTTCTAGATTGTCAAATTTGTTGGCGGAGAGTTGCTCATAGTATGTTCTTATAATTGTCTGTATTTCTTTGGTGTTAGTTGTGATCTCTCCTCTTTCATTCATGATTTTATTGATTTGGGTCCTTTCTCTTTTCTTTTTGATGAGTCTGGCCAGGAGTTTATCAATCTTATTGATTCTTTCAAAGAACCAGCTCCTAGTTTCATTGATTTTTTCTATTGTTTTTTTTTTTTCTTTTTGGTTTCTATTTCATTGATTTGTGCTCTGATCTTTATGATTTCTCTTCTCCTGCTGGGTTTAGGGTTTCTTTCTTGTTCTTTCTCCAGCTCCTTTACGTGTAGGGTTAGGTTGTGTACTTGAGGCCTTTCTTGTTTCTTGAGAAAGGCTTGTACCGCTATATATTTTCCTATCAGGACTGCCTTTGCTGTGTCCCATAGATTTTGAACTGTTGTGATTTCATTATCATTTGTTTCCATGAATTTTTTCAGTTCTTCTTTAATTTCCTGGTTGACCCATTCATTCTTTAGAAGGATGCTGTTTAGTCTCCATTTATTTGGGTTCTTTCCAGCTTTCCTCTTGTGATTGAAAGGATTATTCACCACGATCAAGTGGGATTTATTCCAGGGCTGCAGGGTTGGTTCAACATCCGCAAATCAATCAATGTGATACAACACATTAATAAAAGAAAGAACAAGAACCATATGATACTCTCTATAGATGCTGAAAAAGCATTTGGCAAAGTGCAGCATCCCTTCCTGATCAAAACTCTTCAAAGTGTAGGGATAGAGGGCACATACCTCAATATTATCAAAGCCATCTATGAAAAACCCACCGCAAATATCATTCTCAATGGAGAAAAACTGAAAGCTTTTCCTCTAAGGTCAGGAACACGGCAGGGATGTCCATTATCACCACTGCTATTAAACATAGTACTAGAAGTCCAAGCCTCAGCAATCAGACAACAAAAAGAAATTAAAGGCATCCAAATTGGTAAAGAAGAAGTCAAACTATCACTCTTTGCAGATGATATGATACTATATGTGGAGAACCCAAAAGACTCCACTCCAAAACTGCTAGAACTTGTACAGGAATTCAGTAAAGTGTCAGGATATAAAATCAATGCACAGAAATCAGTTGCATTTCTGTACACCAACAACAAGACAGAAGAAAGAGAAATTAAGGAGTCAATCCCATTTACAATCGCACCCAAAACTATAAGATACCTAGGAATAAACCTAACCAAAGAGGCTACGAATCTATACACAGAAAATTATAAAGTACTCATGAAAGAAATTGAGGAAGACACAAAGAAATGGAAAAATGTTCCATGCTCCTGGATTGGAAGAATAAATATTGTGAAAATGTCCATGCTACCTAAAGCAATCTACACATTTAATGCAATCCCTATCAAAATACTATCCATTTTTTCAAAGAAATGGAACAAATAATCCTAAAATTTATATGGAACCAGAAAAGACCTCGAATAGCCAAAGGAATATTGAAAAAGAAAGCCAAAGTTGGTGGCATCACAATTCCGGACTTCAAGCTCTATTACAAAGCTGTCATCATCAAGACAGCATGGTACTGGCACAAAAACAGACACATAGATCAATGGAACAGAATAGAGAGCCCAGAAATAGACCCTCAACTCTATGGTCAACTAATCTTCGACAAAGCAGGAAAGAATGTCCAATGGAAAAAAGACAGCCTCTTCAATAAATGGTGCTGGGAAAATTGGACAGCCACATGCAGAAAAATCAAATTGGACCACTTCTTTACACCACACACGAAAAATAGACTCCAAATGGATGAAGGACCTCAGTGTGAGAAAGGAATCCATCAATCCTTGAGGAGAATGCAGGCAGCAACCTCTTCTACCTCAGCCGTAGCAACATCTTCCTAGGAACAACGGCAAAGGCAAGGGAAGCAAGGGCAAAAATGAACTATTGGGATTTCATCAAGATCAAAAGCTTTTGCACAGCAAAGGAAACAGTTACCAAAACCAAAAGACAACTGACAGAATGGGAGAAGATATTTGCAAACGACATATCAGATAAAGGGCTAGTATCCAAAATTTATAAGGAACTTAGCAAACTCAACACCCAAAGAACAAACAATCCAATCAAGAAATGGGCAGAGGACATGAACAGACATTTCTGCAAAGAAGACATCCAGATGGCCAACAGACCCATGAAAAAGTGCTCCACGTCACTCGGCATCAGGGAAATACAAATCAAAACCACAATGAGATATCACCTCACACCAGTCAGAATGGCTAAAATTAACAAGTTAGGAAATGACAGATGCTGGTGAGGATGCGGAGAAAGGGGAACCCTCCTCCACTGTTGGTGGGAATGCAAGCTGGTGCAACTACTCTGGAAAACAGCATGGAGGTTCCTCAAAATGTTCAAAATAGAACTACCCTATGACCCAGCAATTGCACTACTGGGTATTTACCCTAAAGATACAGACATAGTGATCCAAAGGGGCCCGTGTACCCGAATGTTTATAGCAGCAATGTCTACAATAGCCAAACTATGGAAAGAACCTAGATGTCCATCAACAGATGAATGGATAAAGAAGATGTGGTATATATACACAATGGAATACTATGCAGCCATCAAAAGAAATGAAATCTTGCCATTTGTGACGACGTGGATGGAACTAGAGCGTATCATACTTTGTGAAATAAGTCAATCGGAGAAAGACAACTATCATATGATCTCCCTGATATGAGGACGTGGAGATGCAACATGAGGGGTTAGGGGGATAGGAGAAGAATAAATGAAACAAGATGGGATTGGGAGGGAGACAAACCATAAATGACTCTTAATCTCACAAAACAAACTGGGGTTTGCTGGGGGGAGGTGGGATTGGGAGAGGGGGAGGGGGCTATGGACATTGGGGAGGGGAGGCGACCCATAAGAGACTATGGACTCTGAAAAACAACCTGAGGGTTTTGAAGGGTCAGGGGTGGGAGGTTGGGGGAACAGGTGGTGGGTAATAGGGAGGGCACGTTTTGCATGGAGCACTGAGTGTTGTGCAAAAACAATGAATACTGTTATGCTGAAAAAAATAAATAAAATGGGAAAAAAATAAAAATAAATATAAACCCATTATATATTAAGTCTTTATGAAAAATATCTGTTTACCAAAATTTCAAAAATGACAAAAGTATATATATATATAAGTATATATAATATATATATTATATAAAAGTATATATATATAATATATATATAAGTATATATTATATATATTATATAAAAGTATATATATATATGATTTATATACATATATGATATAAATCATATATATTATATAAATCATATATATATACATATATATACACACACATATATATGTATGTATATATGTATATATACATATATGTATATATACATACATATATATAAATCACATATATATACTTTTATTATATAAAAGTATATATATATACTTTTATATTATATATATATTAGAATTACAGGCCTTAAAGAGAGAAAGTCTCAGTCTCCTATTTGGTTCTCTGCTCCATATGCTATTTTGATTAAAGATTATGTAGAAAAACTAGTTTCTCACAAATATGTAGTTGGAAAAGAGAGGGGTATTTTAGTAGCTTTTCAGTATTCTTTCATACTAAACCAAAAGTTGAAAAGTATTGTTTATTTGTTTTAAGTTACAGTATGGATCTAAAACTATATCAATACAATTTTGTTACATTAAAATTGGTTGGATTTTTTTGCCCATGACTAATTTCATAATATCCTAGATTAGTAATTTGAAAGTAATTTGAATCAGGCTGATTTCCCAAATGTTGATTCTTTTTGTTAAACAGTATATAGAGGTCATATTCATTATTAATGTTACCATCCATCTCATCAGAACAGTCTTGAAGTCCTGGGAAGTTGTCAAACTTAATATGGAAAATACAAGTCTTCCAGAATTCAAAACTCAACACTCAAATTTTGTCATTAACACACACAGTCAACTGCCTTTTTTAATTTCTATTTTCTTAAGTCATCTCTTCTCCCCATGTGGGGGTTCAAACTCACAATTCCAAGATCAGGAGTCATTTGTTCCACCAACTGGGCCAGCCAGGTGTCCCTGTCTACTGTATCATAAAGTGACAAACTTACCTTGTCTGTTTCAGAGAACGTATGGAAATACCCAAGTATAAACTCATCAGTTCTTTTCCAAGCAAAATTGGTGTTAACACAGAAGAAAGCAACCAGCTCAAGTCACAACTCAAGCAACTGCCCTAGTGCTTTCCCCCAGATGATGTACAATCATACTTGAGTATATGGCAAAGCTGCTTGATGCATGGTTCCCACTTTTTCACAGAAGAGCAAAAGGTTAATAATTCAGGGGTTGGTAATTAAAAAAACTCATAACTTTTACTGCTTCAGTGAGGATTTTAAGGGAAATTTACCCTTGATTTTTTAAGTGCACTCTGAGTGCACTGCAGTAAAAACACCTGGACAAGAACAGGTTGATGCTAATGCCTTGACTCATGCAGAAGTGGGTAATAATATGTTTGCATCAGTGCAAATATCAATAAAATGAGTAAGGCAAGTAATGTCTCCCATTATTAGGAAATAGTTCAATCTTTCTGACTCTCTGAAAGGTCCACAAATCATACTTGCAGAACAGCCAGCAGACAGTCACACCAAGTATATGCATTTACATTTAAAGTACTACTGATATTATGAATCTGAGCTTAAATTCTTGAGTATGGAGAAGGGATATAAAAGATACGCCATCCATTCCCCCTTTTAAATTATAAAAACTTATTTCTTAGGACACTAACTGTTAGCAATGCAAACCAAATGGAAGATTTATGGGCAAATGCTCTACCTGTAGGTGTGTGAGATACACATAAACACTCCAGACAACAAAATGGACACACTTTCCAGAAACCACTGGGAAAACTTTTTCAAGGCTACTCAGTACCGTGTATTGCTCAAATTCATTCACAGTGTTCCTATTTGCCTTATTAAGAAAGCAATTAACTTTAGAATTAGAAAAGTCTGCATATGAGGTGACCACACCTAATTGTAAGATAACTTCTCTTTTCAGAGTTACAAACAAAAGATAAGTGTAGAAATATAAACAATGAAGCACATATTTGGCCGAGAACAATCTGCAGTTCTCAATGTTGACAGGGAAAGGACATTGCCAGGTGTAGAAGCCAAGGACAGCCCACCTTCTCAAGCTGCCGCCCAGCACTATTTGTGCACATTTGTAAAGGGAATGCCACATTCTTGGTAGGGTAAGCAACAAAGCAGACTTCTCAAGACTCAGACTAAAAACCTAGCTCTGATGACTGCTTACCACATATGTATACAAAACAAAAATCTCCCTATCAATTTGAAATCGGAGCTGGATGAGTAAGTAGATTGGACAGTCTTCAGAGAGACACACAGAGAGAAGAGAAACAGTGTTTGAGGAGGTTATTCAGAGGAAGTGGCCACCAGATGACCCATGACCTGGATCCCAACATTGGAGGCTCCATCCCTTGTCCCCTGGTCCTTGGACTGTGTGTTCCCATCTGCCTTCTCCACTCCTAGAGGCTGTCTGACAGACACAAGCCTTGAGATAATGCTGTGGTGTGAGAGGACCTAGACAATTATATACATGACTAAATCCAGTTAAGGTCTCTGCATAAATTTTTAAGATTCTGGCAGGCTGGCCTGAAGACTGACTCATTTTATAGCCACGCAAGACAAGCCTCATATGTAAATTCCTTGCTTATTAAACCTGCCAACTACTGATCTGAAGCACGGGCTTCTTCCACCTCTCCCTGCCCTCCGAATATGGATGCAGCTTTCCAATCTGACCCAGGAGCTGCAGAGGAGCTTTGAAACCAGACACATAGGCACACAGGCAGATGGAGGTGAGAGACAGGGAAAAGAGAGACAAGAGGCCGAAGAGAGTCAATATGCGCATTAGACACCTCAAATTAAACCAGATAATGGAAAAAACTAAGGTTTGTATTTCAATTTTGTGACAATCATTATGGTTTTGATATATCAAGTAGAGCCTAGTAATTGGTTTTCTATTTAACTTTAATGTAAAAATTCCTTTCCTATGCAGAAACATGGAAAACCATCTTTAAGCACATGCCCCAATTTCATGACATGTTTGTCACCTTTTCTCCAAGAATAGCTATGGCAAAAGGCAACATGCCAATGTACCCATTTACTAGTAGTTACTTCTATTGGTTGTGCCCTCAAAGGGTCCATCTAAGGATCAACTGTGCTATTGTTCATGTGTACTGCCTTAAGAGGCCTAACTGATCTGGCCACTCAAGTATCAGTTTTAATGTGCTGTCTGTTGCCAAACCAGCCATTTATAAGGATTACTTTTCAGAATGACAAACAGAAGATTTAAAGCTTGACCCAGTTTCCAGTTATTGAACATCTCCTTTAGTAGTGTTAGGGTCCATGATCAAAGACTGATGCAAAGCAGAAGTCCAGCAAAGCTTTATTTCACGCCAAGCATTGAAAATCAAACCAACCAGTCGGGGCCCTCTCTTTCAAAGAGGCTACAATGACCAGGACACTGAGCCCAACGTTGCCGCTCTGGACTACCCAAAAATGACCCTACCTGACGCCGATGCTGCTTCTCGATGGCGAGGCCCATTCCCGATGACAAGGTCGCTCTTCGACGACGAGGCCACTCCCCAAAGATGACGCCACTCCCCGAGGTCTACCCTACCTGATGACGACCCTTCCCGGAGGCGCTGCTTTCCAGCAAAGCCGCTCCCCAGCAACCCCGACATTCCTGATGATGATGCTTCTCCTGAAGACCACGATGCTTAAGACGCGCACGACACGCACGATGCTCACGACACTCTGGATGACTACTCTTCCCAGCCTCACAGACTAACCTTTATAGAGGTGGTCGAGCCCGGCCCACACACAGGCGGCCAATGAGATTGCAATACACAGGGAAAACTGCACAGTCATGCTAGGTCGGCAATACGGCTTGCCAACTGAATTTCAATTTACCATAGTAAATACATGCACGCCCCACTGATTGGATGTCTTCATCCGGCCTGGCCCACCACTATATCTGGGGTTTGAAAGTAAGTTTCTCTGGGAGGGGCAGGGTCAATTCCAGTTTGCAACAAAATGGCTCAATCTGGCTAGCCAGACCCTTAAAGTAGAGTATCAGCACAAACTTTCAAAAGCACGTATCCAAGCAAACACACTTTGCCTCAGTTCCTGCTACTTCTGAATTATTGACTTCAGGTTGGTCTTCTTGAAGGCCTCATAGTGGGATTTGTGCTGATTCTCTGGAACTGCTTCACAAAGTCCATTTCTTCTCCTACGCAAAAGGCTCTGGGGCAGACTGATGACAATGTCTTTCACTTTCATGCACTTATGGAATTAATAGTTCTCAAATAGTTTACAAAAAGATGTACAAAATGTGAGTAGTCATGACCTACAATTACCTTGTTACTTTTGATAAGTGTCTACATGTTTGTTTGTGCTTTTTTTTGGAGGGGAGAGATTTATACAACAGTCCTACTACTTAGGTGTTAAGAAAAAAGGAATGGATTATTGTAAACAGACCCTTGCAGGCAGACAATGAGAACAAAAGAGGAATAAAAATGAACACACACAATAAAGATGAAAGATCACATTTCTCTGTGGACGTCACTGAAAGCTTCTGACCAAAGTAGAGCCTTTAGAGAGCTCAAGTTTAAAAAACAAAACAAAACAAAACAAAACAAAACAAAAAAAACAAACAAACGAACAAAAACAAAACCCAGTACTCCTCATCCTGGCTGTACCCTCTGCCCTGGGTTGACTCATGGGTCATTGCTGGGTCAACATGGCCAGCAGGAGAGGGTGGACAGGGGCTTTCAACAGAATATGGCCTACATGACACTGTCTGTTTGCTCTTTGTTGAGTGATCAGGTGCACAGCTCGCTTTCAATCTTTTATCTCCCTGTTCATGTCTTTGCCTGTAATCCCTAAAGTCAATGCCCTAGAGATACGAGAACATGAAATTTGCAGGGTAAAGCGTTTGTGATTCAGTGGGATAGAAACCCTCCACTGCTCGCCTTCCCTATGTTCTCTGTGTTCAAGGCAATTAGATCCAAAAAGCACTGATGCGGTGATCCAACTTGGTTTTTTATATTGGAAAAATAAAAATCAGTCAAATAGCAGGCTATAGAATCAAACTGCCTGTCTTAAATACTAAGTGATGTTGAGAAAACTACTGTCAAGATTCTAATCCTTAATATCTCCATCTGTAAAATGGGAACAATAACACCTCAAGGGCAGAGGATTAAATGGCATAATATATATAAAGCACTTACCATTCAATAATTATTAGTAAAGAAATGGAGAGGGAAGGAGAAAAGCCTTATAGTGAGTGAGAGAGAAGAGAGGAACAGGTGCTTTTAAATATAATTAATTCAATATCCCACTTATTCTATGATAAATTCAGATGATTTTGTGTAAAAATAATCTACAGATTCAATATAAACACACTTGAGTTTAACTTAATAAAACCCTATAAAATAACTATGATAAAATATAAGAATTCACTATGTATTTATATAATATGTATTCTAACCAGCAGCTGTGCCAGTAACAAAATAAGGGAATAAAATGTCCTCAGGCTTTAAATGTGTGGCTTTCACAACCTTTTTAACAGTAGCCCACCAAAAATATACTTAATGAGAGATAAGATAATGACACAAAACTAAAGTTTCACAAAACAATCCTCACACTCATTACATGTCTTATTTTAAAAAATCTTACTTTATTCTCTCTTGATATTTTCTATAGTTTCATTTTAAAAAGGTAGTAATGACCCAGTGAATTAATATCATGATCACCCACTGCAACTTGAAAAATAAATAGATTTAAGCTATGATGTCTTTATTTAATTAACTTTATTACACATTTTCAGGATAGTCACCATTTTATGTGGCCTGAACAGGAACAAGACCTAGGGTCGTAAAACTGAGGGCCTCAAATATGACCGTACTCTATACGAGAGAGTGTCAGGGGTCAAAAATCATATTGCACTGGTGAAATAAGAGGTATTCCATATAAACGGTTGGTTAGAATGATCTGCCCTGCCATCAGTCTGGCAAACGTCCACATAATAAATATTACAGCAGGTCAAGGTCTAGATCCCCATTAGTCCTGTGTCACTCTACTTCAACAATGACTTAGTCACCTGATCTAATGTAGTATAAGCCCTAATGGTTGGCTTTTTTCTGTGTGATATGAGTGCCTGACTTTGGCTTTGATTGCAAAGACGTCCACTTCAGAGAGGACTATCCCCATTGAGCTCAATACTGGCCACAGGACTGGATAAAGTGTTCAGAAGCACCCGCATCTGCCCCAGCCTAAGACCCTGGCTGATTTTTTTTCTCTTTCATGCTCTAAAATCTAACCCTCATATTTTACATTCACCAATAAGGAGTGAACCTGCGAAAACTCTAGACTCCCACCCTCACCCCTAGTGAAAGCAGAACCCCAGGCCCTAGCACATTCCTGCTTTCTCTTCCTACCCAGGATCCTGCTGTGAGTGCCCAGGGATGCCCCACCTCATTTCCAGACTCACCCTCACCAAAGTTTCCTGACAGTTACCAGTGAGGGCATCTTGCAGTCATGGTAGGACTCCCAAGGGCAAGTTCAGTAACAGCACTGGTTACTGATAGGTGGACCGACAGGCAGACAACACGCAAGTAGAAGGCTGGTGAATCCGGGCTGGGAGATACCATGGAAGCTGCTCCAGAGAAGACCTTCCATGTACAGGCTCACCAGATGCCTCAGGGAGAACACATCTACCCCTGAGCTATGAGAAGGGACAGTATGACAGTTTTTCACTGGCTTGAAAATAAATATGTGTACATTTAGCATCCTTTTATTATTATTATTATTATTATTATTATTATTATTATTATTATTATTTTCATTTAGCAGAATGTAACCTGAGTGTTGCTTTTCTTGTACAGACTCACTGGTTGCAACCCCATGGTTGTAGAAGTGGCTCATGGGGGGGGGCTGTGGGGGGCTGTGTGTGCAATATAGTCCACTTATCTCTAACTAACACACACTATAGTAATATATTCTTGTAAATTTCTGAACAGCCAAGTTTTCATAGGTCAGTTAACCACAGTTCTTTCTCGGTGTCCTGCTGAAAAACCTAGAATGACTTCTGTTCATTTCAACTGTGCATACCCCTCCCTCTGATAAAGGACTTTTTTTTTCCTCTTTGGCGAGGGTGGAGGTCAGTCCTGCTCTCCTTTAGTCTATTTGATGGAGAAAATAAGTCCAGATCCTACCACCTTCATCTTTAAGTATACGTATATGACCATTGGAGCTCTACATCCTGTCAGGTCCAATTAGCAGCAACCTCCTCTACAGTGGCTTGGGGGGGATGGCATTTGCTAGAACAGTTAGAAAGCAATAGCTGTGGATTTATAAACAAAATGGCAAAACTCTTCTGGGTTACAAAGGAAAGGGGAATGCACTGAAGAAAGGGGAAAGAATTTGATTTCCAGTATTCTTAAGTACAGCTGTTTGAGCTTAGAAGGACATAATACCAATGTTCCCCTTAAACTTCTTAGTTATAGGAGCCAGTAAAAATCCTCTCTCCCACTTTGTATTTTAAGCTAGACTGGACTTGTGTTATCACTAGAAACCAAAGTATACTAACTAATCTTTCCCTCCCATATTCCATTCCCTAAGGCTTACCATTTAGCACCATAGCCCTGTCTCCTACACCATCTAGATTAGCACCACTCAACAAGATTATCTCCCATAGATGCTGGGACTTTGATCTCAGTCTGCTCACCACTGCTTGAAAAAGCCAGGTGAGTTTAAACTTTTCTCATGACATTGCTCTTCCCCTAGAAAATGTTCCTGGGTAAATTCTACCTTTTTTTAAGATTATTTATTTATTTATTTATTTGACAGAGAGAGATCACAAGTAGGCAGAGAGGCAGACAGAGAGAGTGAGAGGGAAGAAGCCTCCCTGCTGAGCAGAGAGCCTGATGTGGGACTCGATCCCAGGACCCTGAGATCATGACCTGAGCCGAAGGCAGCAGCTTAAACCACTGAGCCACCCAGGCGCCCCAAATTCTACTTTTTTTAAAGACCCTGCAGAAAGTACACCTCCTTTCAAAAACCTTTTCAACCATCCCTCATCTCAAGAATGTTTCAGGCTATTCTCAAATGCCATGAAGCTTTTACAGTAAACATACAGAATTATTTAAAGTAAAATCTACACAAACAGTAAAATATGTCAGGGTGTTGAACCTTGCTGGACTGTTAAGGTGGATGACGAGAAATAAAAAGATGCAGAGGAACTGGCAGGAGTTCCTCTCACTGCAGGATTCACAGGAATCCTGCAGTGAGATGACAAAATCCTGTCTCCAAGAATGACAAAAAGAAGAAATAGTTCTAAGACTCAAGGGGATTGATGAGATTGGTGGCAGAGTGCCCAGCTAGCTGAAATGACTTAATAAAGATATAGCACCAAAAGCCAGGTCTCCTGAATCTTATCCCATTATCACCCTGATATAACCATACCAGACAATCAGAACTAATTTTCTTCACATGTTAATGGATAATAAATAGGCAATTTTCTTCAAGGAAACAAATGATTGGATTTTGTAAAGTATGTAGGACAGAAGTTTTATTTTTGTTATTTAAATGACTATGCAAGGTTGGCATTTTGCCAACATTGGTACAGAAATAGATGAAAAGGGCAATGATATTTGGGACAATAAAATGAATATTAAGTTATAGTAGCAATAAATATTAGAAATGCAGCAGGTCAAATGAAAGCCCTGTGGATTTCCTCTGAATAAAGATGCAACAGAGGAGTTTTTCTGCCCATACATCAGGCTGGTCCTAGACACACACTGACCTTTATAGTGCCCCTGCTCTATCTCCTGCAACAGCACCTTGGAATAGAGATGACAGGATCTCATTTTCATAAATAATTGAAGCACCAGGACTGTTTTACCTTGATTGCTTGTTCACCATTCTCCAAAGCTTATAGCTTATACCCAAATGATGTAACCTTACCATTCGCATTAATTCATGGATTTGAAACTGACCCTCTACAAGTTCCCTGGGGTAGTTTAGTTTCATTTGTATGCATGTAAATCGCATCAAGGCTGACACAAAAATTAATGAACTATTTAGTTTAGGAGCCTATGCTTAGCTCGTAACAACAATAAAAAGGCAAATGTTTAAGTTTATTAAAATAAAATTAAATCTATGAAGTTTTAAATAATGAAGACTATGTCTTCTGGTAGTATTTAGATTTTTAAATGTAAATTAAAGCATAAAGAACATAAACTGTGGAGCATTTGTGTCATCTTTTTTGATGCTATCACCCTCAGCAAAACATAGTCTGATTCTGGTATCATGAGGGACTTCAGGAGGAAATCTAGGAGCAACTCAAACCAATCCAGCATGAGGGTTGTTCAAAGCATGTCAGGTTTAGGCCAAGGATGACCAAACTTTTTTAAGACTATTTTTTTTAAAAGATTTTACTTATTTATTAGAGAGAAAAAGAAAGCAGCGAGACCTGCAGATAGAGGGAGAGGAGGAAGCAGGCTCCACAGTGAACAGGGAACCCGACATGGGGCTTAATCCCAGGACCATGAGATCATGACCCAAACTGAAGGCAGCCGCCTAACCTACTGAGCCACCCAGGTGCCCTTCAGACTATCTTTAATTCAGAGCAATACCTGTTACCATTTTTATAGCCATGACTATAAGATGTACTGCAAATATTTTTAGGTGGTTTGTGTAGACTTTACTATACATTCCTCAAAGATAAGAACTATCTAATTTGATTTTTTTTAAATACCTTCCAGGGGCTCCTGGGTGACTCAGTCATTAAGTGTCTGCTTTTGGCTCAGGTCATGATCCCAGGGTCCTGGGATGGAGCCCCACATCTGCTTCCTTGCTTAGCGAGAAGCCTACATTTTCTCTCACACTCCCTCTGCTTGTGTTCCTGCTCTTGCTGCCTCTCTGTCAAATAAATAACATCTTTAAAAAATAAATAATAAATAAATAAATAAATTAATTAATTAATTAATAAAATACCTTCCAATAGAGGTCACTGCCAATACCCCATAAGAATTAAGTGATCAGGGGCGCCTGGGTGGCTCAGTAGGTTAAGCCTCTGCCTTTGGCTCGGTTTGTGATCTCAGGGTCCTGGGATTGAGCCCCACATCAGGCTCTCTGCTCAGCGGGGAGCCTGCTTCCCTCTCTCTCTCTGCTTTCCTCTCTATCTACTTGTTATCTCTTTGTATATATCAAATAAATAAAATCTTTTTAAAAAGAGAATTAAATATTCATTTGCTAATTCTATCCATGATAATTCTGCGGAACTTCCCCCATTGGCTCCCTCAATGCTGCTTTAATCAGCTTATTATAATCCTGTTGGATGTCCATCTTACTGGATCCATTTTGACTTCAGGGTTGAGATTTGTCTGTAATTTTGAAGTTTTGAAGTTGCTGAGGTTTCTGTTTTTTACCCCAGGATTTTCATTGTGAGCCATACAATACAGAATAGATTTTCCCAATTCTATTTGCTTTAGAGAACCAAACTGTCAAGAACCAAACTTCACCACGAAGAGCACATAGTGTCCTTTGTTTGACGTTACTGACATATGCTTATTTATCTTTATTGTTCAATAGAGTATATAAAGATGCTCAATAAGAATACTCATTATTCCCTTGGAGAATTTCTTCTAAGAAAAAAGAAAATGCAAAACTGAAAAATCCAACATTAAGTGATCTGTAGATACCAACAAATCTTTTGGTAGATTGCCTCCCCCTACCCCATATCTTTGTTATATCAAAGAATTTTCAGATGTCTCAGACAAATAAGGCAAATGTATGTATCACAGAAGTTTAAAAAAATTATATTTAGGACTTACTAGTTGATAATTTGAAATTTAATAGTGTTGATTTAACTTTTAAGCATCCAAACTGCAATATAAAGTTTGTTCTACTTTATACATTAATATTGAAAGATTACAAACTTGTTAGCTGGAAACTAAACGTAACCTTCCAAGAAAACCACTTTCATGACTGAAAAATAATTTAATTAATTATTTTTCTATTTTTTCTATATTTTCTATATTTCTATTTTCTATATATATTCTATCTATATATATATATTCTATATATATATATATATATATCTATATATATATATTCTAATATATATATCTATATATTCTATATATATTTCTATATTTCTATATTTTCTATATTTCTATTTTCTATAAACTATTATTTAAGCACAATGGCATAATATTTACTTGAAAGTTTTGGAGAACAGTAAGCTACAGTAAACACTAATGGGGCCAAGTACTGAGGACCTTACTAGGAAAATATGAGAGAAAAGCAGTTTTGTTTACTATTCACTAGACCTGAAATTTACTTTATCTTTCAGTTTAAAAAAAGTACAAATCAATGCAGCTAAGGAAAAAAAAAAGATCGAAGAAGGAAAGATGGATTAAAAATTACTGAACATGTTAAAAAAGGCTTCTATGGTTTTGTTTCCTCTCTTTATACCCTTTGGTCGCTTCAAATATCCTGAAGATACAAACTTTTAGACATTTTATACCCAGATCTCACTAATTGATGAGGATTTTAATGGAAAGTGAAAAGAAAAAAGAATTTGCCCATTAGAAACAGACAAGAACGTGCAGAATCCCTTCTGCGTGACTGGACTGTGTGGACTGGTTTCCTGAGAAATCTGAAACATCAGAAGGAAATTCTCTGTCACTGGCTCTGACGACAGAGGGGGCCACTGGACAAAGAATGCAGGCTGCCTCCAAAAGATGAGGGGACCTCTGGCTAAAAGCCAGAAAGGAGACAAAATGCTCAGCCCTCTAACTGCCAAAAACTCGACCCAGCCACAATCATGTGAGCTTGGAAAATAATCTGAGTTCAGGTGATAAAGCAACTCAGCTTAAAACTTGTTTTTTTGCCTTGTAAAACCCTGGGCAGGAAAACCAGCATCATCAGCTTGGTCTTCGTACCTACAGATCTCAGGTAATAAACAGATATTTTAAAGCACTGGTGGTTTTCAAAATGGCCCCATATACAGAGGGCGAGCAGAGACCAAAGATAGAGGCAAAACACTCCAGACTGGCAGATGGCAAGTTTAAGGAGCAAGAGAACTTCCATATGAGACCTGTCTTGGGTGGCTGCAGGACAAGTAAATTTCTATGCTAGCCCACCAGAATCTTAAAAGTACATACAGGGGCCTTACTTGGTTTAGCCACATATGGGGTACAGATGGTCAAAACAGCATGTTTCTTTTTCACGGCTATAGCCTTCGAATAGCTCCCACCATGGGAACACGAAGCAAAATGTACATTCCAAGTTCATGGGAGAGGGTGACAAGCATCCCATTGTCCAAGGTCTACTTCCAGGGTCAACTGACAGTCACATGCTCTTGATGACCTCCTCCAACATGCAGGAAATTTGTGGTAACTTGTTATACAGCAATAGAAAACCAATGTATAGGCAAGCATTCCATAGACAGAGCATTAGGGGCATTCAAATATCTTCAAAACACCAAAAAGAGCACTACTCATCCAACCTGTCCAAGATAATATGTACAATTTCTACTTACTGCTTTTTAGGTCTTGTTACTATGAACAAAACAGCACTAGTGTCCAGTAAAAGAGGAAAAAAACCTTAATTGATGGAAACCAAGAATGGAATCTATCATACATTTGACAAATAAGATATAAAAGATCCTGATTCTCTACTTTTCTATTTTTTTATTCTATATGTTGAGCCTCTGAAATCTAAGGGAACCACAATATGCACCATGCTTACAAATGATTTCTGATTTAATTACCACAATTTTGGAATGAACTAGTTAATTCTCATTTCACAGATGACAAAACTGAGAGTCCTAGGAATGTTAACACTATTTTTAACATATGTAATGTTATAGTAGAGAAAGAAAATTCTTTTTTTTTCTTATTTATTTTTTATTTTTTATAAACATATAATGTATTTTTATCCCCAGGGGTACAGGTCTGTGAATCGCCAGGTTTACACACTTCACAGCACTCACCATAGCACATACCCACCCCAATGTCCATAACCCCACCCCCTCTCCCAAACCCCTCCTCCCAACAACCCTCAGTATGTTTTGTGAGATTAAGAGTCACTTATGGTTTGTCTCCCTCCCAATCCCATTTTGTTTCATTTATTCTTCTCCTACCCGCCTAAATCCCCATGTTGCATCTCGAATTCCTCATACAGGGAGATCATATGATAGTTGTCGAGAAAGAAAATTCTTATCTCGACCCTTCAAGGCCTTCTAGCTGGACTAAGATTTCAATTTAGATGAGACAGATAACTAGAAGGGGAAAAAAGCAGCTTTATTATCAGCATATAATGGCCCAAATTGAGACCTAAAGAAGTGAAGAAGGCTGGCAGGTTTTTTTTTTATTTGTTTATTTGTTTATTTACAGCATAACAGTGTTCATTGTTTTGACATCACACCCAGGGCTCCATGCAGTACGTGCCCTCCCTATTACCCACCACCTGGTTCCTAAACCTCCCACACCCCCGCCCCTTCAAAACCCTCTGGTTGTTTTTCAGAGTCCATAGTCTCTCATGGTTCATCTCCCCTTCCAGTTTCCCTCAAGTCCCTCTCTTCTCCATCTCCCCATGTCCTCCATGTTATTTGTTATGCTCCACAAATAAGTAAGATCATATGATACTTGACTCTCTCTGCTTGATTTATTTCGGTCAGCATCATCTCTTCCAATCCCATCCATGTTGCTACAAAAGTTGGGTATTCATCCTTTCTGATGGAGGCATAATACTCCATTGTTTATATGGACCACATCTTCCTTATCCATTCATCCGTTGAAGGGCATCTTGGTTCTTTCCACAGTTTGGTGACCATAGCCATTGCTGCAATAAACATTGGGGTACAGATTTTCACTACATCTGTATCTTTGGGGTAAATACCCAGCAGTGCAATTGCAGGGTCATAGGGAAGCTCTATTCTTAATTTCTTCAGGAATCTCCACACTGTTCTCCAAAGTGGCTGCACTAACTTGCATTCCCACCAACACTGTAAGAGGGTTCCCCTTTCTCCACATCCTCCCCAACACATGTTGTTTCCTGTCTTGCTAATTTTGGCCATTCTAACTGGTGTTAGTTGGTATCTCAATGTGGTTTTAATTTGAATCTCCCTGATGGCTAGTGATGATGAACATTTTTTCATGTGTCTGATAGCCATTTGTATGTCTTCGTTGGAGAAGCATCTCTTCATATCTTCTGCCATTTTTCAATGTGATTCTCTGTTTTGTGTGGGTTGAGTTTGAGAAGTTCTTTATAGATCCCGGATATCAACCTTTTGTCTGTACTGTCATTTGCAAATATATTCTCCCATTCTGTGGGTTGCCTCTTTGTTTTGTTGACTGTTTCCTTTGCTGTGCAGAAGCTTTTGATCTTGATGAAGTCCCAAAAGTTCATTTTCGCGTTTGTTTCCTTGGCCTTTGGAGACATATCTTGGAGACAAGAAGTTGCTGTGGCTGATATCAAAGAGGTTACTGCCTATGTTCTCCTCTAGGATTCTGATAGATTCCTGTCTCACGTTGAGGTCTTTTATCCATTTCGAGTTTATCTTGGTGTACGGTGTAAGAATGGTCGAGTTTGATTCTTCTATATATGGCTGTCCAGTTTTCCCAGCACCATTTATTGAAGAGACCTTCTTTTTTCCATTGAATATTTATTCCTGTTTTGTCGAAGATTATTTCACCATAGAGTTGAGCGTCCATATCTGGGCTCTCCACTCTATTCCACTGGTCTATGTGTCTGTTTTTATGCCAGTATCACGCTCTATTGGTGATCACAGCTTTGTAGTAAAGCTTGAAATAGGGTAACGTGATGCCACCAGTTTTGTTTCTGTTTTTCAACATTTCCTTAGCAATTCGGTGTCTCTTCTGATTCCATACAAATTTTAGGATTATTTGCTCCAGCTCTTTGAAAAATATCGGTGGAAATTTGATCGGAATGACATTAAAAGTATAGATTGCTCTAGGCAGTATAGACATTTTAACAATGTTTATTCTTCCAATCTAAGAGCATGGGACAGTCTTCCATCTTTTTGTGTCTTCTTCTATTTTTTCATGAGTGTTCTGTAGTTCCTCAAGTACAGTTCCTTTACCTCTTTGGTTAGGTTTATTCCCAGGTATCATGGTTCTTGGTGCTATAGTAAATGGAATCAATTCTCTAATTTCCCTTTCTGTATTTTCATTGTTAGTGTATAAGAAAGCCACTGATTTCTGTACATTGAATTTGTATCCTCCCACGTTACTGAATTGCTGTATGAGTTCGAGTAGTTTGGGGGTGGAGTCTTTGGGGTTTTCCATATAAAGAATCATGTAATCTGCGAAGAGATAGAGTTTGACTTTTTCCTTGCCAATTTGGATACCTTTTTTTTTCTCTTTGCTGTCTGATTGCCGTTGCTAGAACTTCTAATACTATGTTGAACAAGAGTGGTGAGAGTGGGCATCCTTGTCGTGTTCCTGATCTCAACAGTAAGTCTGCAAGCTTTTTCCCATTGAGGATGATATTTGCTGTGGGTCTTTCATAGATAGATTTTATGAAGTTCAGGAATGTTCCATCTATCCCTATATTTTGAAGCGTTTTCATCAGGAACAGATGCTGGATTTTGTCAAATGCTTTTTCTGCATCAATTGAGAGGACCATGTGGTTCTTCTCTCTGCTCTTATTGATTTGTTCTATCACATTGATTTATTTGAGAATGTTGAACCAACCTTGCAACCCAGGGATGTATCCCACCTGGTGATGGTGGATAATCTTTTTAATGTGCTGCTGGATCCTGTTTGCTAGGATCTTGTTGAGAATATTTGCGTCCATATTCATCAGTGATATTGGTCTGAAATTCTCCTTTTTGGTAGGGTCTTTGCCTGGTTTGGGGATCAGGGTAATGCTGGCTTGCCTGGTTTGGGGATCAGGGTAATGCTGGCTTCATAAAAAGTGTCTGGAAATTTTCCTTCCGCTTCATTTTTTTGGAAATGCTTGAGGAAAATTGGTGTTATTTCTTCATTGAAAGTTTGGTAGAATTCCCCAGGGAATCCGTCAGGTCCTGGGCTCTTGTTTTTTGGGAGGTTTTTGATCACTGCTTCAATCTCGTTACTAGATATCGGTCTATTCAAGTTGTCAATTTCTTCCTGGTTCAATTTTGGGTGTTTGTAGTTTTCCAGGAATGTATCCATTTCATCTAGGTTGCTTAGCTTATTGCCATATAACTGTTGGTAATAATTTCTGATGATTGTTTCTGTTTCCTTGGTGTTAGTTGTGATCTCTCCCTTTTCATTCATAATTTTATTAATTTGGGCTTTCTCTCTTTTCTTTTGGATTAGTGTGGCCAATGGTTTATCGATCTTATTGATTCTTTCAAAAAACCAGTTTCTAGTTTCATTGATACGTTCTAATGTATCTCTCATTTCTACTTCATTGATCTCTGCTCTAATCTTGATTATTTCCCTTCTTGCTTGTGGAGTTGGTTTGGTTTCTTGTTGATTCTCCAGTTCTTTAAGGTGTAGAGACAGCTGGTGTATTCTGGATTTTTCCATTTTTTTGAGGGAGGCTTGGATGGCTATGTATTTCCCCCTCAGAACCGCCTTTGCTGTATCCCATAGGTTTTGGACCGAAGTGTCTTCATTCTCATTGGTTTCCATGAATTGTTTAAGTTCATCTTTGATCTCCTGGTTGATCCAAGCATTCTTAAGCAAGGTGGTCTTTAGCTTCCAGGTGTTTGAGTTCCTTCTGAACTTTTCCTTGTGATTGAGTTCCAGTTTCACAGCATTGTGATCTGAGAATATGCAGGGAATAATGTCAGTCTTTTGGTATCGGTTGAGTCCTGCTTTGTGACCCAGTATGTGGTCTATTCTGGAGAAGGTTCCATGTGCACTTGAGAAGAATGAGTATTCTGTTGTTTTAGGGTGGAATGTTCTGTATATGTCTATGAGGTCCGTCTGGTCCAATGTTTCATTCAATGCTCTTATGTCTTTATTAATTTTCTCCTTCGATGATCTGTCTATTTATGAGAGAGGCATATTAAGATCTCCTACTATTATTGTATTCATATCAATATGATTCTTTATCTTGATCAATAGTTTTCTTATGTAATTGGGTGATCCCATATTGGGGCATAGATATTCACAGTTGTTAGATCATCATGGCGGATAGTCCCTTTTAGAATTATGTAGTGTCCTTCTGTATCTCTAACTACAGTCTTTAGTTTAAAAACTAATTTATCTGATATGAGAATCGCTACCCCGGCCTTCTTTTGAGGCCCATTGGCATGAAAGATGCTTCTCCATCCCTTCACTTTCAGTCTGGGTTTATCCTTAGGTTCCAAATGGGTCTCTTGTAGACCACATATGGATGGGTCCTGTCGTTTTATCCAATCTGCAACCCTGTGTCATTTTATGGGCGCATATAGGCCATTCACATTGAGAGTGATTATTGAGAGATAGGTTTTTATTGACATCGTGTTGCCTTTGAAGTCTTTCTGTCTGTAGATTATTTCTATATTTCTGTTCAATGATATTTTTAGGATTTTTTTCTCTTTTATAGGACCCCCCCTTAATATTTCCTACAGTGTCGGCTTGGTGGTTGCATAGTCTTTTAAGCCTTGCCAGTCTTGGCAACTCTTTATCTCTCCATCCATTTTAAATGTCAGTCTTGCTGGATAGAGTATTCTTGGCTGCATGTTCTTCTCATTTAGTACTCTGAATATATTTTGCCAGCCAGTCCTGGCTTGTCAGGTCTCTGTGGAAAGGTCTGACGTTATTCTAATGGGCTTTCCTCTGTAGGTAAGGAGCTTCTTTGTCCTAGCTGATTTTAAGAGAGTCTGTCGTGAAACATAATTCCTCATTCTAACTATAAGGTGTCGTGAGGACTTTCGAGAATCTAAAATCTTGGGAGGATAATCTCTGCCTCTAGTACATGAATGTTGTTTCCATTCGTGAGATTGGGAAAATTTTCATAGACAACTTCTTCCACTCTATCTTCTAGAATTTTTTCTTTTTCCTCCTCTTCAGGGATTCCAATAATTCTGACATTGGAACATTTCATGACATCATTTATTTCCCTGATTCTGTTTTTGTGGCTTCTGAGCTGTTTGTTCCAGGCTTCTTCCTGATCCTTTCTCTCTATCTGTTTGTCCTCCAGATCACTAATTCTATCTTCTGTCTCAGTTACCCTAGCTTTTAGAGAATTTAGATTAGATTGGAACTCATTGAGAGTATTTTGAACATCATCCCTGGTGGCTTTCAGTTCTGCCCTAATCAATTCTGTTTGGTGATCCATGGCTTTCTCCAACCTAGCTATTTCCTGGATAATTGTTAGTCTGAATTCTTTTTCTGACATATTGTCTATGTCGATAGCCATTAGCTCTGTTGCAGAAGGTCCATCCTCTGTATTTTTCTTCTGTTGGGTATTCCTCCTCCTAGTCATTTTGGTAAGAGACGACTGAACAGATGCAGCTGGACTTATCGATTGTGGTGCAGTCAATGTGCACGCTGGAACGCTTCTGTGCAATTAGGGTTCCCCACCCAAATGAAAGAAAGAAGAAAAGAAAAAGAAATAGAGTAGAAGGAAGAAAAAAAAAGGGAAAAGAAAAAAGAAAATAAAAGAGAGTGAGAGAGAGAGAGAGAGAGAGATAGGAAAAAACGGGAAGATAAAAGACAAGGCTCAGCCCAAATGGGCCACAGAGTAAGATTTGTGAAGTATACAAACAAAAACAGACAAACAACAAGACTGATAAAAGTATATGACAAGAGAAAAAAATATATATATAACCAAATAAAAGGGAAGAACCTCATCAGAAAGAACCCCAAGTATAAGATTTATATATTATCAGTGCAAACACAAATGCACAGAAACACTGACAGAAGGAAAAATTGGGAGAGTGGTTATAAATTCTCAGTGTGGGCGAGGAAGGTTATTTTGATTCTTCCTGAAGGTATCTTGATGATTTTGTTAAGGGACTCAACTTTCCTAAGTTACAAGGGGATTAGAAACTGGTTTGCCTATAGTGGTAGCATTGATTGGGGAAAGGGGATTACCTTGAAGTTTAACTCTATATGTATCATAGAAAATAAAAATTAAAAAAATAAACTAGGCTAAACTAAGTTAAAATTAAAAAAAGAATTAAAAAACAGAAAAGCAAAAGAAAAACATGGGTGTATGTGTCAAAAAGTTCAGGTTAGAAGGTTATTAAAGAATTTGATGTACTGGACATCTCAGTGTGGTGGTAAATAGGTTAAAAATTTTCTGTATGTATAAAAAAAAGAAACAGAATATTGGTAAAGAGTTAAAAATAAAAGTTGTGTTTATGAAGTAGTGGTGGTGTTTCTCTTGTAGTCTTTTTTTTTTTTTCTTCCTTCCTGGTTGGTTTTCTGGGGGAGGGGTCTGCCACATGGGTTTTCAGACAATGATGTTCCCTGAGTTAGGTCCTCCCGCTCCCCTCAAGGGGGTAGGCTCTGAGGTAACTTTTTTTTTTTTCAGGCTTTTGTTCTCTGGGGGTTTTTATGTTCTTTCATCTGCTTTCTCTCGCCTTGACAGCTTTTGATGGTTTTTGGAAGTTTAGAGGAGAGCAAACTGCACCCCGACCTCCCTCTCAGAGAGAAGCCTCAGAATGTTTTGCAAGAGATGCTGGCAGAGTTGGTTCTGAGTCACTGTCCCTGGGGATGCAGGAGCTCCTCGCTGTACCCAAAAGCAGGGCAGCGGTGGCTGTCTGGGCAGCTCCAGACTGCCAGAGAGGTTCTGAGCAGAGATTGCACACTGAGGTTTTCCCGCTTTCCTGGGCTGGGAATGTCTGGTTTTTCCAGATGCCAGAGCTCCAGGCTAGCGCCTATGAGCACCTATCCCAAGGGAGGGTGTGGGATGTGCGCGTTTCAGGATTGCCATCTGGCCAGGCTCCCAGCCTCTCACGAGAGCAAGACCCCACTCGTTCTTGGGCGGGCTGGCATTCAGGCACACTGGCGGCTCAGGGACAGAGACCTGATTTCTCCGCCGCACTCTCTCTGGCTCAGCGCCAGGAGAGGCTGTCCTGGGTCCGGGGACTTAGGTCCCTGACCCTAACCGCCCAGGTTCCCACTATTTCCCCCCTGATCCTTTGCTCTTTGTTTTTTGAGTGCTTTCAACCAGACTCCAAGTTAATGCTGGTCCCCAGACGCCGGGCACTCTCATATTGGGGTATTACTTTCCAATGGGTCACTTCTGGTGGCTCCCTCCCCCCTTTTGTTTATCTTCTGATATCAGTCTGATGCTCCCAGTCTGCTTTACCTGCCACTGGCGTCTTCTGCTCCTGTAGAGATCCAGACATGTATAATTCTGATCTCAGGCTGATTTCATGGGTGGTTGGAGTTCTTTGGTAGGTAATCAGCTCACTTTAGGGTACAGATTGAAACCGTGCCTCCTCCTACTTCCCCGCCATCTTGACTCTCCTCCATGAGTACATTTTCCAAATGGGATTTCTGTTTCCTGCTTTCAGGGGGACAGAGGAGGGTCTGAGTGTCTTTGCACTGTTTCTTAAGTAACCTTTATTTAAAATCATCTCCCAAAGTGACACATTTTGGGGTGGCCTGCCCTTGGCTTCTACACTATCTTAATTTAAAATTTCTCCTATGTATTATAGCTAATCTCTCCAGCAAAGAGTCCTCCTCCATTCTTCATAGAACACCTTTCAAATGGCCACATACCAAACAACCTCACCACCCAACCTGTCAGTGAAGTTTGAGACCTGTCATTCTGAGTCCTTGACTCACTCCGTTCTTTGGACTCATTCATTTGTGTGATGTTGTCCCCAGTTTCACTCTAGACAACGTTGTTTATACACAGAAGGTGTTAATAGGCTAAACCTTCCTAGAACAGTGATTTTTCAGTCTCAGTTACCTGTAAGAATAACCTGGGAGGATTAAAAACATCTGCTCTCTGGGTCCCAATGCCAGAGATAATGATTTAATTGACCTGAAGTGGGCATGAGCAACACAATTTTAAAAATCTCTCCTGGTGATTCCAACATGAAGCCAAGGTTTAGAACTACTTATCTGTCCCTTTGGAAATGATTACAGAAAATAAAACTGGACTGGAAACAATGAGGAAAAAAACACTAATGTAGACCTTTGGATCCTGCTTTTGCCTCAAGATATCGGCCTGGACACCTGAGACTTTAAAAGAATCATTGAAAGGAGGGTCAGCTAAGTATTTCACAGCAATGTTGGTACAAATATTCCTGTGGATCTTTATAGAATAAGAATCTTATTTTAAAAGATGTACACTTTTAAAAAAAATTAATGTTTCTATTTAAGTCTATTATAAATATTGGCTAAAATAACTGTACTCCTCTCCAATTCAGAAAGGGAAGGAAGTGTACACAGTCTGTGCTTTCCTTTTGTTTTCAGCTTCAACTTAATTGTTTGCAACCTCTTTTGTTTTATTATATTTCTGTATCCTATTTTAAATGTCTCATTATTTTTGTAATCAATTTTAGTTAATTTCTTAGTTATGTGTGCTTTAATGGGAACATGTCTGTCAACAAAAATAGAAATTTATAAATAGGAAGTCAACTTGTATGCATAATACTCATCCAAAAGGTAAATCTCTCTTGTACTCCACAATCTATATATCCCCAACTTTTTCAGTTCCTTTAATAAATTAAACCTCTTTGGCCTGTACTCTTTCTTAGATGTTACTCCCTTGGCCTGAAATAATTTTCCCTGGTTGATTCTTCCTTCCCTTTCTGGTTTCACTGAAACATCTTTTTTTCTTTCCAAGAATGTCTTCCCAGATGGTTATACTGGTAGTTTCCCTCCCACATGCAAGCCTCACAACCTCAATTAAAATCAAACTTATCATAAGTCATCACAGTTTATTTTTAATAACTGTTTCATTAGTCTTTTGTCCACTATGTTGCATACTGCATAATTGGGGCTTACTAAACATTTATTGAATGAGAGAATGCTAACAGATAACAGTATCTTTGTATCTTTCCAGACTTTTAATGTATATAAAATACACTTATAAAATTGGATTACACCCATATAATTTGTTTCTTTTCATTCAACAGGATATCATGAAGTTTTCCAGGTCACTGCTATATATAGCTAACTCATTCTTTATAGAATTCCATGTTTTCATTTGCTGGTACTCTAAAATATTTACCAGGTAGCTTGATGTAATCTTTTACCATCAGAACTTACAGTACATACATACTTGGTCACCTGTGCATGTATTACTATAGAGTGCTGCACATGAGATCATGGAGTTAAAAAAAATCACTTTAATTTTGATTTTGACATATTTTTCTCCAGAAGTTTTCTTTCCACTTCATAATGCCATCAGTAATGTCAATTATTTTAATTTTTTAACTTTTTCTTTTATTCACTAAATGTTAACTCATTTCCTTTTATTTAGGGTTATAAAAAGCCATTTATGTTACCTTAATCAGTGCCTGTTTCAACTGCTGTGAATCATTCAGTAATGACCAAACTGATTCATTTCAGAGTATGGTGAGAACTGAAGAGTGCAAAAATAGCTCTGTAGGTCAAAATTTTAATCTTAACTCACCTATCAAATTCATGGTTGATAACTGAATGGCAGGAACAGCTTTCCTAAGAATTTACATTGCTGAGTTTAACCTCATCCAGAGAAAAGCCTCACAGAATCTAAAACTAATGTTCCTGTATTGAAGGCAAATGATTTCAGATACGCACATAGAAATTAAAAATAAGATGTTAGATCCAACATCACTTTCTCTTTTTGATAGTTTGGTGTATGTCAGTGCTACATTTTAGAATCTTATGAAATATATGAATTGTATTATGAATAGCATATCATTTTACATACTTTCCAAAGACTTCAAAACCCACAAAAGCATATTTGAAAGTCTGAATGTAGAGAACTTAAAAATTAATAGGAATAATAATTATAATACAACATGACTTTAACTTTAAAGAGTGCAGATACTCTGAAAAAATATTGGCTCACCCTTATTTCTTACTAGTGACAAGTTTAACCCTCCCCCCAAAATCACCATGAACTGTGTAAAATTTCCAGAGTTTTAATTTACAATGGGATACCCTAATGATATTGTGAATAGAAAATATGTCCTCAACTATTTACCTTAATTTGGTTGTGATATGCAGTAATAAGTGACATTTAGGTTGTGGTAAATCCCATGAATATGTGCTTATCAGACAAGACATGAGCAGGCTGAGGGGAAACAGAGGATTCAAATATCCATAGTAGTCCAGACATTCACTTTAGACGTTAAGAAGTTAAGAAAAGTGACATGGACAATGTCAACAGATGTAATAATGCTTACGATACTAGGTGTGTTTAAAAAGAAGTCAAGGTGTGTGTGTCTCTTACACATCCACAGACATACAGACTTGTATAGTTGGAAGGACATTGTGTTCCATTTGGTTCAAGACTGCTACTTATTTCTCATCAGAGTTCCATCTAACATGTATGGCTCAAGGCTATCTGACCAAGTCATGTATCTTCCTAGTGCTAGGAGTTCCTGAGCTCATCAGGGAACTGTTCATTGCACACAGCCACAGTAATGTAAGGAAACCTTTTCAGCTCTTTGCTGGACATCTCAATAAGCGAGTCCCACAGGCATTTCCAAAACAATATGTCCAAATTCAAAGTCCATTTATTCCCTGCTGCAAAATTGTTTCTTTTCCTAAAATACTCCCTGTCATAGTTAACAGCCCTATTCACCAAGCTCAACCTTCTGGAATTATCTTTGATCCATTCGCTTCCCCACTCCCACAGCCTGGCACAGGGTAGACACTGAGTAAAAATACCTACGTGGAAAATATATAAAAAAAAAGAAAGGAAAGAATAGGAGGAATAAGAGTAAAAGGGAAAATGTGACAGAAGGAGTTGTCTTTCAGTTTAGTCTTTAAACTCAAATACACTCTTTTTATTGCATTTCCACATTGATGACCCTTGGTCACGTACTTCTCCTTTCTTACTGAATAATTGCAGTAGTCTTCCAATTTCTCCTGTGACTTGTCCACAATTTTATTGTCTCTCCAATTGCTATCTTGCTATTAAATTTTTCATTATAATACAGTATCTTTTTTTTTTTTTTACAATAATGGTCACCTCTAGTTTAAAAATATACTTAATGGGTCCCACTATTTATAAACCATGCTCAAATTCTGTAGCTTACCATTGTCCTTTAAAATCATATTCTCAGTATCATTTTACATTTATATCTTATGGCAGGCCCAAACCCAACCCCCTCCCTATCCCCATCTACACCCAGGGTCACACAGAGGCAGAGCGAAATGCAGCTGACACACCTGCCACCTTTCTTCATGCTCTGTGCACAAACTGAAATATCATAGCCTGATTCCTTTTCATCCAAACCGCATATATTTAAATCTCTCCTTAACAGTCAACCTAAAAGTTATCTCTATGCATGTCTACAAAATTTTAAGTCTATTAAAGTGTCTGAAAGTGACAAATACAATATTACTACAAATACATGATTTTATAGTCCTGGAATCCCCAAGATGTCCACTCTTCTGAGGTTGACAAGGGTCTGCATCTTACACACATTTGCATCTCCAGCATCTAACTCAGAGCCAACAATTATTCTGCAAATGTCAGGCTATATGGTGGACAATAACGTGGAAATTTTTCTAGAAAAAAAAAATTGATCACGTGGCAATAACGTTTTTGTTAGACCTAACTAAAGAAAATAACTCAAGCTTATCAAAGGGGATATATAATTTAATATGACCTTTCAAACAACATTGTCCTGATCCAGTGCTCCTCGAATTTCTTATCAGCACCCCCAGACCACTCTGATAATGACCAACTTGAATAAATGCTAACCTAGTAAGACATACTGATGGGGATCCCAAAACATCCTCTCCCAACCCTCTCCTCTACCTGCTTAGTCTTTCTCTTTCTCCCCATGCCATCTCTCCCTTTCTCTTCTATCACTCTTCACACCATCTCCAACACAAAGACAACTCAGAAAAATTATGGTATTTTGGGCTTAACTCTCTTTACATAGTTCAATGCTCACTCAACACCCAGCGTTCCCAAATCACGAATATTCTAATACCTGTATCATAATGTTGACTAATAATTCTGTAGCTAGTTGCAGAAGATAATTGGAAGACATTTAATATACAGAGAGAGAGAAAACACCACCACCACCACCACCACCAACAACAACAACAACAACAACAACAAAACAAGAAATACAGAAGACACGTCAAATAGTCCTATTGGATCACATAGAAGGGCTCAAACTGGGGAATGACGTGAAAAAATTAAGCAAGTGGTTAAGAAATTTAGCCATAAAATTACTTTTTTTGTTATTTAACCATGAAGCTAATTGCCCTGATAAATAGTGAACTCTTGGATTTATTGACAATATACTTTGCCCTGTAGAAACAAGTCAATCAATTAAGAACAAGCCTTAATAATGTGTACGTGTATGTGTAATACATGTTTACTCACTTATAAGCAAACATATGCATATTGGAACTTTTGAAATTTAAAAAAAAAACAAATAAAAAAGCCTTCAGTATTACTTTTTCTTTTGTTCTTTATTAAGTTGTTCAATAGTGCATTCAATTTTCTGGGAGACTATAATAAAGACAAGTCATATATTCAACACCATGTATCAACACAGGTGTATAAGGCTAACATTCACTATTCTGATGTTTGCATTTGCACTGATATTATATTAATAACTGTTAATAGACTATATTCTATTTACATTTTGCCCCAATGTATGAAGTTTAATTGGCAACTCTAAAGTGATTTAAAATTGCAAATTTTAATGCCCTCAGAGACTCTTAATTCAAGAGGGAGAATGGTACACATACTAGTAACTTGATTAAATTCTACTTTAACCACTTGAAAAACAAATTATTTGGAGTCCAGCAAAACTCTCGGACTCCTTACTTCATTGATTTAAGTATTCACTGAAAGTTTAGAGCTACTAATTTTCATGTTTTCTCAGTCGTTTATCAAACATTTAATATAGGGACAGAAAAAAATCCTTATCTATTATGTTCGTGTCATTTGAAAGACAGAGAGGAAATTTTTGCTTTCTAAATGTGGAACAACTAATATTAATTGCATTGTGTCTTTTTATGCAAAACTCCAAAAGTAACTAACTGTGGTTTAATAAATGTAATATTTTCACAAAAATGCTATTCAGATACTTCCACCTACAAAGATGAAGTTCAAGTGTGAATAACTGCAGGTGGTTCTGTTTTCAAAGCCTCTAAAAACACTAGAACATTGAAACCTCCATGGTATTTTATCTCCTCAAGAGAGAGAGCTGGAGTGGAATCCACAGTTGCTTGAAGTTCCTGATGTTGGGTATTGTGGAGGGCACATATTGCATAGAAGCACTGGGTGTGGGGCAAAAGCAATGAATATTGAAACACTGAAAAGAAATTAAAAAATATTTTTTTTAAAAAAATGTTTGTAGTTTCATAATGCGTTGGCATTTCAAATTCAAGATTTAATAATCTCTCACCTGCTAAATCGTCAAATGCCCTTTTATAATGGGATGCTATAGAATGGCAGCCATGGGACAATATTGTATTAAGCCATTGATAGTGATAAAGAACCTACAGAGCAACAAGGGAAAGAAAAAGCCAGAAAGAAAGATTCTGCATTAACATAATATGTTTTTCCTTCTTCAAAATAGGCTGGAGAATATTAACTTTAACTGACACAGTTATTCCTTTTTTTTCAGCCTGCAGCATTACATTACATACTGTGAAAAATAAAATGAAAAGAATAGATATGCAAAATAGTAGTTCCTTGTATGAATAGTGCTTTTCATTATATTATTTTCATAATGCAAAGAAAATAAGGATTCTCTTTGCTTGACTTGACTTTGCAATGAATACAATGGAAAGACAAAATCAGTATGAAATGAAATTTACATAAAGGCTGTTTTCTGTGTGGTACAGATTTATACACTTACAGAGTACATATGTTTGGCTTTGTAAAGTTGTTTATTTTTTATTTATTTATTTTACAGACAGAGGTCACAAGTAGGCAGAGAGGCAGGCAGAGAGAGTGAGAGGGAATCAGGCTCCCTGCTGAGCAGAGAGCCTGATGCGGGGCTTGATCCCAGGACCCTGGGATCATGACCTGAGCTGAAGGCAGAGTCACCCAGGTGCCCTGTAAAGCAGTTTAAAAAGAAGTACCTGGAGTCAGTGGCAATAACCATGTGGCAGAATAAGTATGTTATTTCTAGAATGGTGGTAATAGAATCCTGCTCAAGAACTGTTACTTTATAACTCTGACAGGTTTTAAATTGGACTAATTTGGGGCGGATACTTCTTTAACTATGCAATGATCTTAAACCCTTACCTTGAGTCAGTGCTCCTTGGTTATTGTGTATAGGACTATGAGCAAAATGCTTCATTGTGGGGCGCCTGGATGGCTCAGTGGTTTAAGCCACTGCCTTCAGCTCAGGTCATGATCTCAGGGTCCTGGGATCAAGCCCCACATTGGGCTCTCTGCTCAGCAGGGAGCCTGCTTCCCTCTCACTCTCTCTGCCTGCCTCTCTGCCTACTTATGATCTCTGTCAAATAAATAAATAAAATCTTTAAAAAATGTTTCATTGCTATTATTTCTTTTTGATGTACAAAAGTGTAAGATTTCTGAGCCCGCAATCTTACCCCAACCACCCAGGCAACAGCACCATTGTTTTCTCCACTAGACATGCCAACTAAGAGTAAGGAAAACAATTCAGATTCCTTCAAACTTCATGTAAGTTTCACATTAATATTTTGACTTTACCTATTACTTATTAGAGGTTCATATAGGACCATACTTTTTCACTTCATTAACCCCTTCTGTTTGTGAAGAACTAAAGGCACAAAAACAGGAAATTAGCCACATCTGTAGTATTACTCAAGTCATTATCTTTAGAAATTGTAAATAAAATATGAATTTAAAAAAAACCCACACACACATGAATGTATACTGTATATACATGTGGGTGCTGTTTATAGCTCTTTTCCACTCTGGCTCACCAGAACTTGGAGTGTGACTGTGTGATGGAGGGGCAGGAAAAAGCGGATGAGCTCCTGAAGGTTTGTCCTATTGTAATACTGCTTGCTCACCCATGGGGATGGAAGTAAGAATGAATTATCAGGGCAGAGCAAAAATACTAAAAATTATTAGCTTAAATGAGAAGTGAGATCCAACTAGCAGAAATTCAAAATGGAAAGGAAATCACAGCATCTTTGGAATTTTGAAAATCAGATGGTCTGAATGGTATTTGTATTTTTAAAAGAAATGTATATTGAAGATATTGAAGACAATTTATTTATTTATTAAGATTTTATTTATTTGACACAGAGAGACACAGCGAGACAGACAACACAAGCAGGGGGAGTGGGAGAGGGAGAAGCAGACTTCTCGCTGAGGAGGAAGCCAGATGCAGGCCTTGATCCAAGGACCCTGGGATCATGACCTAAGCTGAAAGCAGATGTTTAATTACTGAGCCACCCAGGTGTCCCATGTTTTTTTTTTTTTAAGATTGTATTTATTTATTTGACAGAGAGAGACACAGCAAGAGAGGGAACACAGCAGGAGTGGGAGAGGGAGAAGCAGGCTTCCCACCAAGCAGGAAGCCCAATGTGGGGCTCAATCCCAGGACCCCAGGATCATGACCTGAGCCGAAGGCAGACGCTTAATGACTGAGCCATCCAGGTGCCCCAACATACTTTTTAAACATAATGTTGTGAACTAATTCTGAAATTGATGGCTCCAGTGCACCTTTAAGCAGTGCTCACACTTGGTCTGATCTTTCCCCGAACAAGACCCGCCTATTAGTGTGTTAATCCCAGTGATATCGTCACAAATAATCATCACAATGAGTCATGGATGTTAGTCTCAAGAAGATATTTATGTGTTCCCTGTAACCTCCAGGGCTGTCTCTGTGATCTTATTTTTGGAACACTGGGAGAGAGAGAGAGTTATATACCTTATATGCATCTGTAAGTGGCAGAGATTCTTATGCAACATCAAAAAATGCCTTGGGAGTTTCCAATGTCACACATGTAGTTCATGTCTGGTGAGAGACATTTTACAATTTCTTATTCTGTACTGAGTAGGATTAATGCTATGTTGATCTGATAGTCTTCTCTACATTTCAGGCATTGCCTAATAATTTATATTAAATGCCTGGCATCTTCAGCACAATCATCTCCAGACCCACTCAGAAAATATGCACTACTTTCTGTTTAGGAAAAACATATTATATTGACTGAGAATATTCGCTTCCTGAGATCAAAATCCACCTGATCCATCAGTGACATGAAATAATCCATCTGAATTTTTAGTTATTAAAGTAAATTTGCCAACCTTGCCTCCTTTTAAGAAAAAAGAGAAAGAAAAAGAAAAAAAAATATGGCTTCTTCTGCTCTCCAGGCAGTATAGAAGCATTCATAAATTTGAAGTTTTTAACTACTTCTATAGCTATTTGTATATACCATAAATAAATCTGTGGTATTCATTGAGTGAAATGAAACACCCACCTGTATGGAATCCTGAAATACTTGAATGTTTCTCTTAAAGAATTCTTTTGTTATAATCAATAGCATAATGCTAACTGTTAGTGGTCTATATGAGGCACCATGACCTGAAGTTTGGATTATCAGAAAGGCTAATGGAAACTCGATGACCATAGTATTTTCAGGTTTGGGGGTTAATAATTTTAAGTTTTGGATCTTTACTAATAATATTCAATCATGTTCTAAGAACTAGAGATGTAGCAGTAAATAAGACTGACAAAGTTTCCTGCTCCCGTATTATCTCTATATCCCCACGGGAGAGAAAGGAAATACAAATACATACTGTATGGATGGTGGTAAGTACTCTGGAGAAAGACAACACAAGGAATGGAATGGGGAATAGGATTAAGGGTCTGGGAGGATTATATTAAGGGCATATCACTCTTCCAAACATTATTTGAGAGCAACACACTGTAGACACATTTCACCTTCCTGCATCTCAACCTGATTTTGTATTTATTTATATGTTTGTGTTTTGAATATAATTAATAGTATTTTATGTAGGGATCATTCATATCTTAGCCTAATAGTCTAGCATAATGACTGCCACATTATCTATATGCAATAAAATGTTTCCTGAAAGAAAAAAACTCTACCTCTGAAACTAGTAATACATTATATATGTTAATTAATTGAATTTAAATAAAAGGAATTCTGGAAGAATTCCCTAATCTGTAAATTTAAAAGGGAGTCTGTTCAATCAAATTGTATTTCTAATAAACTAAGTTCTCAATGTTTTATCAATATGCTCTTTGACAAATTTGTCTGTGATTAGGAAAATAGAATAAACTAATTCACATATTTGAAGTTCTGCCTGATTGTGCAATGAGTCATATAGTGCCTCTCACCTTAGAATCACTCCAATGCCCCACTTTTTTTTGTGAAATAATTTTTTTACAGTGCTTTGAGATATTTTTCTTATTTTCTTTGTTTCACAGTTACATTCACTTTTTGATCTCTAAATTCTCAAAGGATTCCTACATGCATTAGATGTCTGTTCTTTTGGGTGATATTAACCAGATGCATCATAATTAATCTAGGAAGTGATACCCAGGTGACAGAAATCTAAGAATTCTAAACAATTCTCAGTTATCTTGTTAGCTTAAGGAGCCCCATGATTATCATTCAGATACATCATTTTCAAAATATTGTATTTGAGGGGTGCCTGGGTGGCTCAGTGGGTTAAAACCTCTGGCTTTGGCTCAGGTCATGATCCCAGGGTCCTGGGATCAAGCCAAGCATCGGGCTTTCTGCTCTGCTGGGAGCCTGCTTCCTCCCCTCTCTCTGCCTGCCTCTCTGCCTAATTGTGATTTCTCTCTGTCAAATAAATAAATAAAATATTTTAAAAAATGTATTTGAGGGGCACCTGAGTGGCTCAGTGGGTTAAGCCTCTGCCTTCAGCTCAGGTCAATATCTCAGGATCCTGGGATCGAGCCCCACATCAGACTCTCTGTTTAGCAGGGAGCCTGCTTCCCCCTCTCTCTGCCTGCTTCTCTGCCTACTTGTTAACTCTCTCTCTGTCAAATAAATAAATTAAAAAAATGTATTTGATAATAGGCCCTACCTCATTATTTCAATTAATGACATCTCTTTAAAGTTAATGTTATTTTTTAATCAAATCATTGAGTAGTGTTTTATTGATGTCCAAGTGTGTGTGCTCTAAACTCAAGTTGCCTATATGATTCCAGGACTGGAATAACACAGCCCTCACAGAATATTCCTCAGTGTCCCTTAAGAAGAAAATATGTATTAGTGACTTAATTGGATTTATTAAAAAAGAATTAAATACTTCTACCTGTTTCAACTAAATTTCCATTGGGACACATTGTATCCCAGTATACTGAGTGAGGCCAACTTAAAAGTTCATGTTCTTCATGCAGCAACTGTTGTTATCAGTCACTGAAAGGTGCATCTAAAGAAAGGGCCTTTTTGAATGAGTGCAGGATTTCAAGACTAGGGGGAACCTTACCACAAAATGTCAGCTAAAGTAGCTCCATGAAGTAATTTCTATCTGAGGTAGAGGTTACCTCTAGTAAAAATGAAAAAAAAAATGTAACATTCAATGATAGTTGTGCAGTTTTTGCAGTCATCAAAATTAACACAAATATTTTCATGAACCTTAGGTTCAAGTTTAAAGTATTATTTAATTGTTAAATCTTTCATTGTACTAAATAAATCAATAAATATGAATTCAAAATTGTCTGGCTTTCATTGATAACTAGTATGCTTGCCTTTTGTGGAAATCCAACGACTTGAACCAAATTCAATTCCAATTACTACATAGCATCAAAATATAACAGTAACAAGGATTTTATTTTCCTTTAATGAAACTTCAAGTTTGTGGTTGCAGAACTATGCTTCTAGAAAGTACACATTTATATAGACACCTTTACAAAGTACTTTTGGAAGACTAAGTCTCAAATGGGGATTAAAATGTAATTATATGGGGGGGGGTCAAGATGGCGGGGAAGTATGAGGAGGCGCCATTTCAACCTGTACCCTAAAGTGAACTGATTACCTACCAAAGAACTCCAATCACCCCTGAAATCAGCCTGAGATCAGAATTAGACATGTCTGGATCTCTACAGGAGCAGAAGATGCCAGTGGCAGGTAAAGCAGAGTGGGAACATTGGGCTGATATCAGAAGATAAACAAAAGGGAGAGGGAGCCACCAGAGGCAACCATTGTAAAGTAATACCTCAATACGAGAGTGCCCTGCATCTGGGGACCAGCATTAGCATGCAGTCTGGTTGAAAGCACTCAAAAAAAAAAAAAAGAGCAAAAGGATCATGGGGGGAAATTGTGGGAATCGGGGTGGTTAGGGACAGGGGCTTAAGTCCTCGGACCCAGGACAGCCTTCCCTGGCACTGAGCCAGAGAGAGTACAACGGAGAAAGCAGGTCTTGGTCCCTGAGCCGCCAGCTCATCTGAGCCACCAGCATGCCAGAGAATGCATGGGGTCCAGCTCCTGAGAAGGACTGGGAGCCTGGCCAGACAACATTCCCGAAATGCGCACGTCCCACACCCTCCCCTGGGAGAGGTGCGCACAGGTACTAGCCTGGAGCTCTGGCATCCTGAAAAACCAGGCATTTCCAGCCTAGGCCAGTGGGAAAGTCTCAGTGTGTGATCACTGCTTGGAACATCTCTGGCAGTCTGGAGCTACCCAGACAGCCGCCACTGCTCTGGTATTGGGTACAACGAGGAGACCCTGCATCCCCCGGGATCCTGACTCAGAACCTACTCTCCCAGCACCTCTTCAAAGCATTCTGAGGCTTCTCTCTGAGAGGGAGGTCTGGGAGCAGTTTGCTCTCCTCAAAAGCTGTGAAGACGAGAGAAAAAAGATGAAAGAACATAAAAACCTCCAGAGAACAAAAGCCTGAAAAAAAAAAAGTTTCCTCAGCGTCCACCCCCTTGAGGGGGGCAGGAGTACCTAAACTCAGGGAACATCATTGTCTGAAAACCCACGTGGCAGGCCCCTCCGCCAGAAAACCAACCAAGAAGGAAGAAAAAAAAAATAAGACGACAAGAGAACAACCACCACTACTTCATAAATACAACTTTTATTTTTAATTCTTTACCAATATTCTGGTTATTTTTAAAATATATACAGATAATTATTTAACCTATTTACCATCACACTGAGATGTCCAGTACTTCAAATTCCTTAATAACCTTCTAACCTGAACTTTTTGTTACATCCATCCGTGTTTTTCTTTTGCTTTTCTATTTTGAAAAATTTTTTAACTTTAATTTGGTTTAGTCAAGTTTATTCTTTTTTAATTTTTATTTTCTAATATACATATTGAGTTAAACTTCAAGGTAATCCCCTTTCCTCAATCAATGCTACCCCTATAGGTAAACCAATTTTTAATCCCCCTTTATCTTAGGAAAGTTGAGTCCCTTAATAAAAACATCAAGATACATTCAGGAAGAATCAAAATAAGCTTTCTCTCCCACAATGAGAAATTATAACCATTCTCCCATCTTTTCCTTTCACCAATGTTTCTGTGTATTTGTGTTTGTCCTGATAGTATATCAATATTATCCTTGGGGTTCTTTCTGATGAGGTTCTTCCTTGTTTTTTATATATATATTTTTTTTCTCTTGTCATATACTATTTTCAGTCTTTTTGTTTGTCTGTTTTTGTTTGTATACTTCATAAATCTTACCTTGGGGCCCATTTGGGCTGATCCGTCTCTTTTATCTTCCTTTTTTCCTGTCTCTCTCTCTCGCTCTCTTTTTTTCTTTTTCTTCTCTTTTCTTCTCTTTTTTTGTCTCTTTCTTCTCTATTTCTTCTTTTTTTCTTTTTTCCTCTCATTTGGGTGGGGAATCCTGATTGCACAGAAGTGTTACAGGGTGCACCTTGACTACACCACAGTTGATACATCCAGCTGCATCTGTTCAGTCATCTCTTACCAAAATGACTAGGAGGAGGAATGCCCAACAGAAGAAAATACAGAGGATGGAACTTGTGCAACAGAGCTAATGGCTATCGAAATAGACAATATATTTGAAAAGGAATTCAGGCTAACAATTATCCAGGCAATAGCTAGGTTGGAGAAAGCCATCGATGACCAAACAGAATTGATTGGGCAGAACTGAAAGCCACCAGGGATAATGTTCAAAATGCTCTCAGTGAATTCCAATCTAATCTAAATTCTCTAAAGCTAGGGTAACTGAGACAGAAGATAGAATTAGTGATCTGGAGGACAAACAGATAGAGAGAAAGGATCAGGAGGAAGCCTGGAACAACACCTCAGAAGCCACAAAAAACAGAATCAGGGAAATAAATGATGCCATGAAACGTTCCAACATCACAGTTATTGGAATCCCTGAAGGGGAGGAAAAAGAAAGAAGTCTAGAAGATATAGTGGAACAAGTTGTCTATGAAAATTTTCCCAATCTCACGAATGGAAACAACGTTCATGTACTAGAGGCAGATCATTTTCCCCCCAAGATCTTAGATTCTTGAAAGTCGTCATGACACCTAATTGATACAATGAAGAATTATGCTTCTAGAAAGACCCTCTTAAAAGCAGCTAAGACAGGGGCACCTGGGTGGCTCAGTGGGTTAAGCCACTGCCTTCGGCTCAGGTCATGATCTCAGGGTCCTGGGATCGAGCCCCGCATTGGGTTCTCTACTCAGCAGGGAGCCTACATCCCCCTCTCTCTCTGCCTGCCTCTCTACTTGTGATCTCTCTCCCTCTCTCTCTCTCTCTGTCAAATAAATAAATAAAACCTTTAAAAAAAAAGCAGCTAAGACAAAGAGGCTCCTTACATAGAGAGGAAAGCCCATTAGAATAACGTCACACCTGTCCACAGAGACCTGGCAAGGCAGGAAGGGCTGGCAAAATATATTCAGAGTACTAAATGAGAAGAACATGGAGCCAAGAATACTTTATCCAGCAAGACTGACATTCAAAATGGATGGAGAGATAAAGAGTTTCCAAGACTGGCAAGGCTTAAAAGACTATGCAACCACCAAGCCAACACTACAGGAAATATTAAGGGGGGTCCTATAAATGAGAAAAAATCCTAAGAATATCATTGAACAGAAATATAGAGACAATCTACAGACAGAAAGACTTCAAAGGTAACACAATGTCAATCACAACCTATCTATCAATAATCACTCTCAATGTGAACGGCCTAAATGCGCCCATAAAACGACACAGGTTTGCAGATTGGATAAAAAGACAGGACCCATCCATTTGTTGTCTACAAGAGACCCATTTTGAACCTAAGGATACACCAAGACAGAAAGTGAAGGGATGGAGAAGCATCTTTCATGCCAATGGGCCTCAAAAAAGGCTGGGGTAGCTATTCTCATATCAGATAAATTAGACTTTAAACTAAAGACTGTAGTTAGAGATACAGAAGGACACTACATAATTCTTAAAGGGACTATCCACCAAGATAATCTAACAATTGTAAATATCTATGCCCCCAATAAGGGAGCAGTCAATTACATAAGAATATTATTAATCAAGATAAAGAGTCATATTAATATGAATACAATAATAGTAGGAGATCTTAATACGCCTCTCTCGGCATAATCTAAGCAGAAAATTAATAAAGACATAAGAGCATTGGATGAAACATTGGACCAGATGGACCTCATAGACATATACAGAACATTCAACCCTAAAACAACAGAATACTCATTCTTCTCAAGTACACATGGAATCTACTCCAGAATAGACCACATACTTGGTCACAAAGCAGGACTCAACCGATACCAAAAGACTGACATTATTCCCTGCATATTCTCAGATCACAATGTTTTGAAACTGGAACTCAATCCCAAGGAAAAGTTCAGAAGGAACTCAAACACCTGGAAGCTAAAGACCACCTTGCTTAAGAATGCTTGGATCAACCAGGAGATCAAAGATGAACTTAAGCAGTCATTTATTAATGGAAACCAATGAGAATGAAGACACTTCGGTCCAAAACCTATGGGATACAGCAAAGGAGATTCTAAGGGGGAAATACATAGCCATCCAAGCCTCCCTCAAAAAAAATAGAAAAATCCAGAATACACCAGCTCTCTCTACACCTTAAAGAACAGGAGAATCGGAGGGGAGGAGTCAAGATGGCGGAGAAGTAGCAGCCTGAGACTACATCAGGTAGCAGGAGATCAGCTCGATAGCTTATCTAAACATTGCAAACACCTACAAATCCAATGGGAGAGCGAAGAGAAGAAGAACAGCAACTCTAGAAACAGAAAATGAACCACTTTCTGAAAGAACCTGTTTTTATCCCTTCTTCCCCCCACAATTTGGGGTCTCTTCTGATTTGGTTACAGCGCATTTTTCTGGGGTCTTTGCCACCCTTTTAGTAGTTTATTTGCTCCTTCATATTCTCTTATCTGGACAAAATGACAAGGCGGAAAAAATCACCACAAACAAAAGAACAAGAGACAGTACCGAAGGCTAGGGACCTAATCAACACAGACATGGGTAATATGTCAGATCAAGAGTTCAGAATGACGATTCTGAACATTCTAGCCGGGCTCAAAAAAGGCATGGAAGATATTAGAGAAACCCTCTCTGGAGATATTAAAGCCCTTTCTGGAGAAATTAAAGAACTAAAATCTAACCAAGTTGAAATCAAAAAAGCTATTAATGAGGTGCAATCAAAAATGGAGGCTCTCACTGCTAGGATCAATGAGGCAGAAGAAAGAATTAGTGATATAGAAGACCAAATGACAGAGAATAAGGAAGCCGAGCAAAAGAGGGACAAACAGCTACTGGACCATGAGGGGAGAATTCGAGAGATAAGTGACACCATAAGACGAAACAACATTAGAATAATTGGGATTCCAGAAGAAGAAGAAACAGAGAGGGGAGCAGAAGGTCTATTGGAGAGAATCATTGGAGAGAATTTCCCTAATATGGCAAAGGGAACAAGCATCAAAATCCAGGAGATGCAGAGAACCCCCCTCAAAGTCAACAAGAATAGGTCCACACCCCGTCACCTAATAGTAAAATTTAAAAGTCTTAGTGACAAAGAGAAAATCCTGAAAGCAGCCTGAGAAAAGAAGTGTGTAACATACAATGGTAAAAATATTAGATTGGCGGCAGACTTATCCACAGAGACCTGGCAGGCCAGAAAGAGCTGGCATGATATATTCAGAGCACTCAACGAGAAAAACATGAAGCCAAGAATACTCTATCCAGCTAGGCTATCTTTGAAAATAGAAGGAGAGATCAAAAGCTTCCAGGACAAACAAAAACTGAAAGAATTTGCAAACACCAAACCAGCTCTACAGGAAATATTGAAAGGGGTCCTCTAAGCAAAGAGAGAGCCTAAAAGTAGTAGATCAGAAAGGTACAGAGACAATATACAGTAACAGTCACCTTACAGGTAATAATGGCACTAAATTCATATCTCTCAATAGTTACCCTGAATGTTAATGGGCTAAATGCCCCAATCAAAAGACACAGGGTATCAGAATGGATAAAAAAACAAAACCCATCAGTATGTTGCCTACAAGAAACTCATTTTAGACGCGAAGACACCTCCAGATTTAAAGTGAGGGGGTGGAAAACAATTTACCATGCTAATGGGCATCAGAAGAAAGCTGGGGTGGCAATCCTTATATCAGATCAATTAGATTTTAAGCCAAAGACTATAATAAGAGATGAGGAAGGACACTATATCCGACTCAAAGGGTCTGTCCAACAAGAAGATCTAACCATTTTAAATATCTATGCCCCTAACGTGGGAGCAGCCAACTATATCAACCAATTAATAACAAAATCAAAGAAACACATCAATAATAATACAGTAATAGTAGGGGACTTTAACACTCCCCTCACTGAAATGGACAGATCATCCAAGCAAAAGATCAACAAGGAAATAAAGGCCTTAAATGACACACTGGACCAGATGGACATCACAGATATATTCAGAGCATTTCATCCCAAAACAACAGAATACACATTCTTCTCTAGTGCACATGGAACCTTCTCCAGAATAGATCACATCCTGGGTCACAAATCAGGTCTCAACCGGTATCAAAAGACTAGGATCATTCCCTGCATATTTTCAGACCATAATGCTCTGAAGCTAGAACTCAATCACAAGAGGAAAGCTGGAAAGTACCCAAATACATGGAGTCTAAACAGCATCCTTCTAAAGAATGAATGGGTCAACCAGGAAATTAAAGAAGAATTGAAAACTTTCATGGAAACAAATGATAATGAAAACACAACAGTTCAAAATCTGTGGGACACAGCAAAGGCAGTCCTGAGAGGAAAATATATAGCGGTACAAGCCTTTCTCAAGAAACAAGAAAGGTCTCAAGTACACAACCTAACCCTACACGTAAAGGAGCTGGAGAAAGAACAAGAAAGAAACCCTAAACCCAGCAGGAGAAGAGAAATCATAAATATCAAAGCACAAATCAATGAAATAGAAACCAAAAAAAGAATAGAAAAAATCAATGAAACTAGGAGCTGGTTCTTTGAAAGAATCAATAAGATTGATAAACCCCTGGCCAGACTCATCAAAAAGAAAAGAGAAAGGACCCAAATCAATAAAATCATGAATGAAAGAGGAGAGATCACAACTAACACCAAAGAAATACAGACAATTATAAGAACATACTATGAGCAACTCTACGCCAACAAATTGGACAATCTGGAAGAAATGGATGCATTCCTAGAGACATATAAACTACCACACCTGAACCAGGAAGAAATAGAAAACCTGAACAGGCCCATAACCAGTAAGGAGATTGAAACAGTCATCAAAAATCTCCAAACAAACAAAAGCCCAGGGCCAGACGGCTTCCCAGGGGAATTCTACCAAACATTTAACGAAGAACTCATTCCTATTCTCTTGAAACTGTTCCAAAAAATAGAAACGGAATGAAAACTTCCAAACTCATTTTATGAGGCCAGCATCACCTTGATCCCAAAACCAGAGAAGGATCCCACCAAAAAAGAGAACTACAGACCAATATCCTTGATGAACACAGACGCAAAAGTTCTCGCCAAAATACTAGCCAATAGGATTCAACAGTACATTAAAAGGATTATTCACCACGATCAAGTGGGATTTATTCCAGGGCTGCAGGGTTGGTTCAACATCCGCAAATCAATCAATGTGATAGAACACATTAATAAAAGAAAGAACAAGAACCATATGATACTCTCCATAGATGCTGAAAAAGCATTTGACAAAGTACAGCATCCCTTCCTGATCAAAACTCTTCAAAGTGTGGGGATAGAGGGCACATGCCTCAATATTATCAAAGCCATCTATGAAAAACCCACCGCAAATATCATTCTCAATGGAGAAAAACTGAAAGCTTTTCCGTTAAGGTCAGGAACACGGCAGGGATGTCCATTATCACCACTGCTATTCAACATAGGACTAGAAGTCCTAGCCTCAGCAATCAGACAACAAAAAGAAATTCAAGGCATCCAAATTGGTAAAGAAGAAGTCAAACTATCACTCTTTGCAGATGATATGATACTATATGTGGAAAACCCAAAGGAATCCACTCCAAAACTGCTAGAACTTGTACAGGAATTCAGTAAAGTGTCAGGATATAAAATCAATGCACAGAAATCAGTTGCATTTCTGTACACCAACAACAAGACTGAAGAAAGAGAAATTAAGGAGTCAATCCCATTTACAATTGTACCCAAAACTATAAGATACCTAGGAATAAACCTAACCAAAGAGACTAAGAATCTATACACAGAAAATTATAAAGTACTCATGAAAGAAATTGAGGAAGACACAAAAAAATGGAAAAATGTTCCATGCTCCTGGATTGGAAGAATAAATATTGTGAAAATGTCTATGCTACCTAAAGCAATCTACACATTTAATGCAATCCCTATCAAAATACCATCCATTTTTTTCAAAGAAATGGAACAAATAATCCTCAAATTTATATGGCACCAGAAAAGACCTCGAATAGCCAAAGGAATATTGAAGAACAAAGCCAAAGTTGGTGGCATCACAATTCCGGACTTCAAGCTCTATTACAAAGCTGTCATCATCAAGACAGCATGGTACTGGCACAAAAACAGACACATAGATCAGTGGAACAGAATAGAGAGCCCGGAAATCGACCCTCAACTCTATGGTCAACTAATCTTCGACAAAGCAGGAAAGAATGTCCAATGGAAAAAAGACAGCCTCTTCAATAAATGGTGCTGGGAAAATTGGACAGCCACATGCAGAAAAATGAAATTGGACCACTTCGTTACACCACACACGAAAATAGATTCCAAATGGATGAAGGACCTCAATGTGAGAAAGGAATCCATCCAAATCCTTGAGGAGAATGCAGGCAGCAACCTCTTCGACCTCAGCCGTAGCAACATCTTCCTAGGAACAACGGCAAAGGCAAGGGAAGCAAGGGCAAAAATGAACTGTTGAGATTTCATCAAGATCAAAAGCTTTTGCACAGCAAAGGAAACAGTTCACAAAACCAAAAGACAACTGACAGAATGGGAGAAGATATTTGCAAACGACATATCAGATAAAGGGCTAGTATCCAAAATCTATAAGGAACTTAGCGAACTCAACCCCCAAAGAACAACCAATCCAATCAAGAAATGGGCAGAGGACATGAACAGACATTTCTGCAAAGAAGACATCCAGATGGCCAACAGACACATGAAAAAGTGCTCCACGTCACTCGGCATCAGGGAAATACAAATCAAAACCACAATGAGATATCACCTCACACCAGTCAGGATGGCTAAAATTAACAAGTCAGGAAATTACAGATGCTGGCGAGTATGTGGAGAAACGGGAACCCTCCTCCACTGTTGGTGGGAATGCCAGCTGGTGCAACCACTCTGGAAAACAGCATGGAGGTTCCTCAAAATGTTGAAAATAGAACTACCCTATGACCCAGCAATTGCACTACTGGGTATTTACCCTAAAGATACAAACATAGTGATCCGAAGGGGCACGTGTACCCGAATGTTTATAGCAGCAATGTCTACAATAGCCAGACTATGGAAAGAACCTAGATGTCCATCAACAAATGAATGGATAAAGAAGATGTGGTATATATACACAATGGAATACTATGCAGCCATCAAAAGAAATGAAATCTTGCCATTTGCGATGACGTGGATGGAACTAGAGCGTTTCATGCTTAGTGAAATCAGTCAATCGGAGAAAGACAACTATCATATGATCTCCCTGATATGAGGACATGGAGAAGCAACATGGGGGGGTAGGGGGATAGGAGAAGAGTAAATGAAACAAGATGGGATTGGGAGGGAGACAAACCATAAATGACTCTTAATCTCACAAAACAACCTGGGGGTTGCTGGGGGGAGGTGGGATTGGGAGAGGGGGAGCGGGCTATGGACATTGGGGAGGGGAGGCGACCCATAAGAGACTATGGACTCTGAAAAACAACCTGAGGGTTTTGCAGGGTCAGGGTTGGGAGGTTGGGGCAACCTGAGGGTTTTGCAGGGTCAGGGGTGGGAAGTTGGGGGAACAGGTGGTGGGTAATGGGGAGGGCATATTTTGCATGGAGCACTGGGTGTTGTGCAAAAAGAATGAATACTGTTACACTGAAAAAATAAATAAAATGAAAAAAATATATATATAATGACCAAAAGCTCCCAGGACTGGGGGAAAGATATGGATATCTGGATAAATGAATGATGAAGGTCCCCAAAACATTAAAAGAAAAAAAAGACCCCACCGACTCACATGATAATCAATTTTCAAAAATTAAAAAAAATTGAAAACAGCAAAAGTGGCTTGTCACATACAAGGAAATCCCCATAAAGCTACAGTGCATTTCTGAGACAAGTTTTACAATCCAGGAATCATGGGATGACAGACTCCAAAAGGTAAATGGAGAAAAATGTCCAACAAGAATACATTACCAATCAATGTTGTCAATTAGAAATAATGGGGAACTAAAGACTTTTCTCTATGATGAAAAACTGAAAGATGTCATCCCCACCAAGTGACTTACAAGAAATATTAAGGAGTTCTTCAAGTTAAAATGAAAGTACCCTAATATAACACTATGTTAACTAACTGGAATTAAAATTTAAACATATTAAAAAAGAGAAAGTTTGAAATTATAAAAAAGTAAAAGGTACTAAGTAGTAACATGAGTACATATGAATATACAAATATATAGATGAATTCAGATTACCTTAATACTGTAATAGTGGCATGTAAATAACTATTAATTGTATGATAAATGATAAAGGACAAGGTATTTAAATAACAATAATTTTAATAATTTATGAAGGGATACAAAATATGAAATGTGTAGATGGTAATATTAGAACATGAAATTTTTGAAGGGGAACAAATATACACAGCTTTTGCATATAATGAGGTGAAGTTGTTACCAGCTTAAAATATACTGTTATAACTCTAAGATATTTTAGAGAAAGTTTGTGGTAATCACAAAGCAAAATCCTATACTAAATACACAGAGGTTAAAGTGAAGGGTGTCAGAGCATACAACTATAGTAAAGCATAAAATCACACAGGAATTCAGTAAAAGAGCAATAAAAGAACAAATGAGCCATCAAACAGCCAGAAAACAATTAATGAACTGGCAACGGTAGGTATTCACACAACATTGATTTCTTTACATGTAAATGTAATAAATTTTCCAATCAAAAGACTGTTGTTACGTGGTCAAAATAAAAACAACAACCAAATTTACATTATCTGTAAGACACTAACATCAGATATAACTGCTTGCATAGGCTGAACTGAAAAGATTAAATAGGATATTCCATACTAATGAATGAAAACCTGAACAAATAGGTAAATAAACAAATAGTTTCTGTGCTTATATTACACAATAGAGTATTGAAGTAAAAAACAAACAAACAAAAGCATTTCCTGTATTATTTATTTTTCTGGGTGATGAGTGTGAGAAGTTCTCTATAGATTTTTGGATACCACCACTTTACTGACATTTGTAAATATCTCCCCCCATTCTGTGGGTTGCCTTTTAGTTTTTTTTACTATTTCCTTTTATGTGCAATAGCTTTTATCTTGATGGAGTCACAAAAATTCATCTTTGCTTTTGTTTCCTTGCCTTTGGAAACATGTCTTGAAAGAACTCACTGTGGCCAATGTCAAAGAGGTTATTGCCTATGTTCTCTCTAGGATTTTGATGGATTCTTCTCTCACATGTAGGTCTTTCATTCATTTTGAGTTTATCTTTGTGTATGGTGTAAGCCAATGGTCCAGTTTCATTCTTCTACCTGTGGCAGAGAAGAGACTGTCTTTTTTGTTTTTATCTTATTTTATTTTATTATTTTTCTCAGATGACCTGATACTTTATTTTTTATATTTCTTATAAGTGTTCCAGAATTCACTGTTTATGCACCACACTCAGTGCTTCATGCAATACATACCCTCCATAATACTAGGCTCAGCATACCCTCCACACCCTCCCCTCCAAAACCCTCAGTTTGTTTCTCAGAGTCCACATTATATTATTTTATTTAATTGAAGGGACTGTTTATTTTTTCCCATTAGATATTCTTTCCTGATTTGTTGAAGATTAGTTTAAGATCCATTTATGGGTTCTCTATTCTGTTACACTGATCCATGTATCTATTTTTGTGCCAATACTCATCATATAAAAATCAAATAATCCAGCCAATAAATGGGTAGAAGACATGAACAGACACTTCTCTAAAGAAGACATAGAAAAGGCTAACAGACACATGAAATGTTTTCAACTTCACTAGCTATCAGAGAAATATAAATCAAAAGCACAGTGAGATACCACCTCACACCAGTTAGAATGGCAAAAATTAGCAAGACAGGAAACAAATGTTTGCAAGGATGTGGAGAAAGGGGAATACTATTTTTTAAAGATTTTTATTTATTTATTTGACAGAGAGCGATCACAAGTAGGCAGAGAGGCAGGCAGAGAGAGTGAGAGGGAAGCAGACTCCCTGCTGAGCAGAGAGCTTGATGCGGAACTCGATCCCAGGACCCTGAGATCATGACCTGAGCCGAAGGCAGCGGCTTAAATCACTGAGCCACCCAGGTGCCCCGAAAGGGGAATACTCTTAAACTGTTGGTGGGAATGCAAGCTGGTACAGCTAACAGGAAAACATTATTGGGGCTCTCAAGATGCTAAAAATAGAGCTACCATACAATCCAGTGATTGTACTGCTAAGTATTTGCCTCAAAGATATATTCAAAAGAAAGGGCACATTTACCCCAATGTTCATAGCAGAAATTTCTGTGATAGCCAAACTGTGGAAGGAGCCAAGATGACCTTCAACAGAAGAATGGATAAAGATATGGTTCATATATACAATGGAATATTACTCAGCCATTAGTAAGAACGAATACCCACCATTTATCATTTGAAGGAACTGAATGGATGGGCATGGATGGAACATGGTAGTGAAATAAGTCAAGCAGAGAAAGACAATTATCATATGGTTTTACTCATATGTGGAACATAGGAAATAGCACAGGGGACCACAGGAGAAGGGAGGAAAAACTGAATGGGAAGAAATCAGAGGGGAATAAAAACCATGGGAGGCTCTGAATTCTGGGAACCAAACTGAGGGTTACAGAAGGGAGAGGGATTAACTTGGTGATGACTATTAAGGAGGGCACATATTGTGATGAGGAGTGGGTGTTCTACACAACTAATGAATCATTGAACACTACATCAAAAACTAATGATGCACTCTATGCTGGCTAATTGAAATATATATATAGATAGATATAGATAGATAGATATAGATATAGATAGGTAGAACTATATCTATATCTATCTATCTATATCTATCTATCTATCTATATCTATCTATCTATATATATCTGAGAAACACAAATGCCACCCAATTTCACTCATATGTGGAATTAAAAAAAAAATGAATAGGATGGGCACCTGGGTGGCTCAGTGGGTTAAGCCACTGCCTTTGGCTCAGGTCATGGTCTCACTGTCCTGGGACTGAGTCCCACATCAGGCTCTCTGCTTGGGGAGCCTGCTTCCTCCTCTCTCTCTTTCTGCCTGCCTCTCTGCCTACCTGTGATCTCTGTCTGTCAAATAAATAAATAAATAAAATCTTTTAAAAATGTTTAAAAAAATGAACAATAAAAAAGAAAGGAAAACCAAGAAACAGACCCTTAACTATAGAGAACAAACTAATGGTCACAAGAGGGGTGTTAGCAGGTGGATGGATTAAAGAGGGGATGGGGATTAAGGAGGACACTTGTCTGGATGATCACTGGGTGTTGTAAGTGTTGAATCACTAAATTCTATATCTAAAACTAATATTACACGGTATGTTAACTAAGTGGAATTTATTTTTTATTTTTTATTTTTAAAGTTTTTATTTAAATTCTAGTTATTTAACATATTTAGTGAAATTGGTTTTAGGTGTAGAATTTAGTGATTGATCACTACATATAATACTCAGTGTTTATCACAATAAATTTCCTCCTTAATATCTAACTGAAGTTTACATAAAAACTTGAAAGAAAAAAAAACACATAAAAATAAATAATGAGATCTCATGCACAAAGTTTAAAGAAGTTGTTAGAGAATACAGAGTTTATTATATAATGATGAAACACTCAATTTATGAAGTGTGCTTAATAATTGAAAGTTTAAATGCACCTAATACTGGAACACTAAATGTGTACAAGAAGATTAAAACATCTGAAGTTTGGCTTACTTGTTAGGCATCTGCCTTTGGTTTGAGTCATGATCCCAGGGTCCTGTGATTGAGGCCCACATTTGGCTCCATGCTCAGCAGGAAGCCTGCTTCTTCCTCTCCCACTCCCTCTCATTGTGTTCCCTATCTCTCCGTTGAATAAATAAATAAAATCTAAAAAAAATATATGAAGGGAGTCAAATACCAGTACGATAGTAAAAAAAATTAATTCTCCATTTTTATCAATCAATAGATCAACCAGAAAAAAATGAATAGGGATTATTGGTCTTGAACTACATTTCAAGTCAACCCACATATGAGATATATTGTATTTAATAGAAAAAAAAATATGCATTCTTCTGAAGTCCACAAAAAAAAAATCTCCAGAATTGAGCATACATCAAGATGTAAAACAAGTCTTAACAGATTTAAGAAGACTGACATCATACCAAACATCTTTTCCAACAAACAATATTAAAAAAATAGTAACAGGTGGATAAGAACAAAATTTGCATAAGTAAAAATAAAACAACCCATCCCTGAAGAACCAATGAGTAAAATAAGAATTTATTTTATTTTATTTTATTGTTTTATTTTATTTTTTTAAATAAGAATTTAAAAGGGAAAAATAGAGGGGTACCTGGGTGGCTCAGTCGTTGGTCATCTGCCTTTGGTTCAGGTTGTGATCACAGGGTCCTGGGATTGAGCGCATCAGGCTCCCTGCTTGGCGGAGAGCCTGCTTCTCCCTCTCCCACTCCCCAACTCATGTTCCCTCTCTCTGTGTGTCTCTGTCAAATAAATAAATAAGATCTTTTAAATTTTTTTTTAAAATAAGAGGGAAAAAAGAAATGAAAATGGGAATTAAAATTTTTGAGACAATGAAAATGGAAAGAGCATATCAAAATTTATGGAGCAAAAAAGGGCTTCTAAGAATTTTGATATGATAAAAAGCTTATCTTAAAATTAAAGAAATATACAAATAAAGAACCAACCTTCACCATCAGGAACTATGGAAAAATTGATCCAAAATTTAGTGGAAACAAAGAAGTAACAGAGATCAAAGCAGAAATAAATGAAATAGAAGCCATATAAAAATGTACCAAATAATAAATATAAGAGATGGCTTTGAATATATAAACAAAATTGTCACCATTAACTAGACTAAGACAAAAATAGAGGAAACTCAAATAAAATCAGAAATGAATAAAAGAGATATAAAAATCAATATCACAGAAATGTAAAGATTCATGCTATCAATTTGAATAATCTAAAAGAAATAAATTACCTTCTATTAACAAAGAGACTACTAAAACTGATTTGTAAAAAGAAAAAATAAAAACAAATAAAAAATTAAAAATTAAAAATTAAAATTTCAGAATAGCAGTAATATGTAAGGATATAGCAGCAGTAGTCACAAATATCCCACAAAAGTCCAAAAGCAGGTGTTTTCATTACTGAAATCTACCAAAAAATTTAAAAGTGACAATTATTAAAAATTCCTCTCAAACTCCATCTCTCTCACACACATACACAAATGAGGAGGAAACAATGTCACCTTCAAGCTCAAGTTTTGAGGCCAACTTTATACTGTTACAAAATCCAGAAAAAAGACACTACAAGAAATAAAAATTACAGGTCAATATCCCTGATGAACATAGGTACCAAAATTGTCAGCAAAGTTCTATCAAACTAAATTCTACACCAATTAAAATTACCATACATCAAAATCTTTTGGGATTTATTATTGGGATGCAATAATGTTCAACATATTGAAATCAGTAAATGCAGTATGCCACAGTATGAGAAAAACTAATAACAAATATATATTCATTTCAATTGATAAAAGAAAACATTTGATAGAATCAAAATATTCCAATTACAGCATTTCCTCATAATTAGGCTAGAAGAAATGTTCTTCAAAGCAATAAAGGTCATATATGACATGTCCACAGATAACATCACACTCAGTTGTGAAAAGACAGAAGATATTTCTCTAGTTTCAGGATGAAAAAGAGGGTGTACAATCTTGCCACTTCTATTCAACATAGTAGTAGAAATCCAATTAGTCCAATCAGAGCAACTAGAAAAGAGAAAGGAACATAAGACATTCAAATTAAAATGGACTAAAACTTCCTATTTTCAGATGGCAGAAACCATATATATGTATACATATACATATATGTGGTTTTTCAGATGGCAGAAACCATATATTTTTGTGTGTGTATAGTTTTTGTGATTTATATTTATAGATATTATATTATTTATGCCTTGTGAGAAAACTGTTAGAACTAATAAATCAGAACTAGAATACAAAATCAACATACAAGGACTATCCCAAAATAATTTAAGAAAATTTATTTACAATAACATAAAAATAAAAAAAAAAACAGGAATAAAGTTAAGGAGATAAAATGTCTGCATACTGAACAGAAAACATACTGATAAATTAATGAAAGAATTTCTATACACTCTATAGATTCAATGCAATTCCTATCAAAGTTCAATTTCTCACAGAAATAGAAAAAGTATAATCCTAAACTTCTTACAATACCAGGAAAAAAACTGAATAATCAAATCGATTTAAAGAAAGAGGAGCAAAGTGATAGACATCATATTATTTGATTTCAGGTTTTATTACACAGTTTTAATGATGAAATAGTATGATACATAAAAAATAGACATAGAGATATGTGGAACGAATAGATCCTAGAAGTAAACCCATGGAAATGTGCTGAACTGATTTTAAGCAAAGTCACAAAGAAAGCACAATGGAGAAATGATAGCCACTTCAATAGATGTTGGGAAAACTGGACATTCTTATGCAAAATAATGAAATAAGCTCCATATATATTACATAAAAATCAATTCATGCAAATCATATATCTGCTGAAGGGTTAAAATACAAAATACACAGCAACTTATACCATTCAGGAGTTGTGAATAACCATTACTCTTTAAATGGGCAAAGGATCTACACGGGTATTTTTTCAAAAAATACAAGATGTATGGAAAGAGTCTCAAAATCATTAATAAGCAGCTAAACGCAGGCGCCTGGGTGGTTGAGTGGGTTAAAGCCTCTGCCTTCAGCTCAGGTCGTGATCCCAGGGTCCTGGGATTGAGCCCTGCAACCATCTCTCAGTTTGGCGGGGAGCCTGCTCACTGCCCCCCACCCCCGGCTCAGCTTCCCTCTCTGCCTCTTTGTGATCTCTGTCTGCCAAATAAATAAATAAAATCTTTTTAAAAATTAAAAAAATATCAGCTAAATGCAAATGGAAGAAAATGTGAGATATCACCTCACACTTGTTAGTTGGCTATTACCAAATAACAACAGACATGAATAGATGCTTCTCCAAAGAAGACATACCAATGTCCAATAGACACATGAAAATATATTCAATATTATATTCATCAGTGAAATGCAAATCAAAACCACAATGAGATAGTATCTCACACCTGTCAGAACGGTTAAAATTAATGACACAAGAAATAACAAGTGTTGACAATGATGTAGAGAAAAAGAATTCCATGTGCACTGTTGAGAATGCAAACTGGTACAGCCATCATGGTAAAACGTGTGGTGATTCTCACTCCCCCCAAAATAGAACTACCTTATGATACAGTCTTTGTAATTCATGTTATTCACCCCCAAAATAAAAAATCATTAAGCCAAAGGGAAACATACACCCTATGTTTATTGCAGCATTATTTACAATATCATGGAAGTAGCTTGTGTCCATTGATAGAGGAACAGATAAAGAAGTTATATATATACATATATATATCTCCTTCAATATACATCTATATATAATGATGTACATAATATTATATATAATTTAGTGATATTATTACATTAACATAAAATATTATATAATTTAAATATATAAATAATGCAATACACTGTACAATACCAGCATAATGATATATATCTTTTAAATATTATATTGTATAATGTAAACATTGTAATATGTGTTACAATATCAATATAGCTTGGAATACTGTTCTGCCATAAATAAGGATGTAATCTGGCCATTTACAAGAATGTGGTTGGGCTAAAGAATAGAGTGTTTAGTGAGTTAAGTCCATCAGAGAAAGACAAATGCCATATGATTTCACTCATGTGAAATTTAAGAAATTTGTTTCCCAAAACAAAAAAGCAGAGAGAGGAAAAAAAAAAGTGGAGGGAGACAAACCAAGACACAGACTCTCAATTACAGAGAACTGATGGTTCCCATAAGGAAAGTTAGGGGAGGATGAGTGAAATAGTTGATGAGGTTCAAAAGTACTCTTATTATTTTGAATACTGAGTGATGTATGGAAATTTTGATTTGCTATATTATATGCTTGAAACTAGTATAACAGTCTATACAAACTCCATAGGCATTAAAATAAAAAAGTAATAAAAATATAACATATATCAGGGTGAATGCAGAGAAAAGGGAAACTCTGTGCCCTGTTGTGTGATTGAAAATGTTCATAATCATTATGAAAAAATTATTGAACTTCTTCAAAAATATAAAGGAAATGTTAAAGAAATGCTACATGATCCAAAATTCGACTTATGAGTATGCATCTAGGTGAGATAAAATCACTACTTTCAGGAGATATTTTCACTCTATTTAATTGTAAAGTTATTCCCAATAGCAAAATTTTGGAAAGAATCCAAATGTCCAAGGACAGAAGAATTAATACAGAAAAGAGTGTGTGTGTGCACATGTTTATGTGTGAATGAAATATCATTTGAACTTAGAGAAGAAAATTGTACCATATATGACATAATAGATGAAACTTTCAACATCATGTAAAGTGAAATAATCTAGATACAGAAGACAAATACTGCATAATTTCATCTATATATGCAAATTTTAAAGAAACATGTTAAATTCATAAAAACAGATTAGAATGGTGATTATTAGGAACTGAGGGCAGGGATAGAACTGGGGGCATTGGTCAGAGTAAAAAAGTTTTAATTTTAAATTTAAGTTCTGGAGATCTAATGCATAGCATGTTGACTATAGTTAATGATTATATATTGTCTACTCAGAAAGTTCTAGGAGTATATCTCAAGTGTTCTCAACACACACAAAGGACAGTAATTAGATAAGATTATATATATATATATATATATATATATATATATATATATATATATATTGGTTTCCTTGACTGTGGTATTTATTTATTTATTATTTATTTTATTATTACTTATTTATTTTTAAGATTTTATTTATTTATTTGACAGACAGAGATCACAAATAGGCAGAGAGACAGGCGGGAGGGGTTGGGGGGAAGGAGGTTCCCTGCCTAGCAGAGAGACTGATGTGGGGCTTGATCCCAGGACCCCGGAATAATTATCTGAGCCAAAGACAGAGGCTTTAACCCATTAAGCCACCCAGGCGCTCCTTGACCTTGGTATTTATTTCACAATGTGTATTCATATCAAAACAAAACAAAACAAAAAAAAATCATGTTGTACACTTAAGTATTAACAATTTTTATTTTCATTTATTAATCCCATATAATATAGTTAATAGAGGGGAACCACAGTATAGGTTAAGCACTTCCATGGTTTCACAGCACCCATGCAATAAAATTCAGTTGGCTTTATGTACCTGATAGGACATTTTTACCATTTTAATAATTATAGAGCTATTCAGATCATCTAATTTTTTAAGGAGTTAAGATAATTTGGACTTTTCAATAATTTTACTCTTTCACTCTATCCAAGATATTGCATTTACAGGCTATGTTCCCATATTATTCTTTTCATATTAATAAAAGATACTGTGATGTTATTTCTGTCATTGTTGATACTGGTAAGCTGTATGTTCTCTCTTTAATACCGCTCAGTATTTTAATGGATATATCGTTTATATCTTAAAAAGCAGCTTTTTATATTAGATTTTCTCTTATTTAATTCTTCCCAATTTCAATTATTTCTTTTTTTTTTTTTTTTTGTAATTCTTTACATTTAGACATTTGAAATTCTTTTTTTTTTTTTCTCATTTTATTTATTTTTTCAGCGTAACAGTATTCATTCTTTTTGCACAACACCCAGTGCTCCATGCAAAACGTGCCCTCTCCATTACCCACCACCTGTTCCCCCAACCTCCCACCCCTGACTCTTCAAATTATTTCTTTTTTTTAATCTATATAATTTTGTTCTTTTCTTTCCCTTACCTCCTGTTTAGTTTTCTCTGTCAATTCTTAGAGTTGAAGTCAATATGTCTGATTTATGACCTTGCTTCTGTTATAATACAAGGTTTTACTGCTAATACCTTTCTCTTTGAGTACTGCTACAGCTGAAACAAATATTAATAAATTTGCTTTCACTTTAATTGTATTTGGAATGCAAAGTAATGTTTCTATTTAGTTTTTGTTTATGCTTATCAGCAGATTCCCCTAATTTCCTTGGCAGATATTTTCTAATACAATATTTGTGCAGAAAAATGTTTGGGAAAAGTAAGTGAAGAAATTTTCTATTCTTGAAAGAGGAATATATTTAATTTGGTGAAGATATACCTTGTGAACTACTTCTCAAATTCTAAGTGAAATTCATTAATTAGTTCATGTTTACTTTGGGTAAGCAAGGCCTAGTTAGGATAGAACACTCTACAAAAAATATCTGTTTTGTTGATCAAACAATCAGGGTGTTACTCTTATTGTCGAATTCTTAGAGTATTGATTATTTGGGAACTATCTGTTAAAATGTTATGTAAGTATATAACAAAATTTTATACCATGTTTCTATTTGGAATAGATTTATAAGGGGGAAAGCATCCAAAGAATAAACAAAACAACAACAAGAACAAAAAACACCTACTGATGTTATTTCACAATACAACAGAATGGATAAAACAGATAGATAAATGTATAAAAATAGATATCTACCTTGCTAATATTCTAGAATAGGATGCATCTTGCTTTGATCCTTTTTATGTCTTTTTTTACCTTTACATGTGATCTTATTTTTCCATGTCTGTTTTTAAATTTACTATATTAGCATTTGACTCTCTTTTTTCAATGTTACATTTGATGCCTTATTTATTTAATCAAAAAGTATTTAACTTGTTGTTTCTCCAATAATTCTTATTTTAATTTCTTCATTTAAAAATGGTTACACATAAAAAATGTTACACATTATATTACAAGTTTTTCACTGCTCTTTTTCATTATTTCCATATAATAATTTTACATATTTATAAAGTTTCAAATGTATATGTTAAATTATCTGTAGTAAACTTTCAAAACATATCAGGTATGTTTAAACATTTTTGTTAACTGTCCTAAAGGGCAGAAAGGGCATCTGTATGCAAATCTGTCTATGTCTACCCTTGTTAACTCTTGGTTACATTTATAACTAAACATATTACTCTTTTAAATGTTATTATCTTTAGATTAAAAAAAATAATTTCCATTTAGATTTGTTATTGGTATTTGGTTGTTCAAAAATTTAATGAATTAAATTTTAGTCTTCAGTTTGTATCTTTTATCTTTGTTGAATTGATTAGTCACCAAAGGCTTGGATGGGGAATAATTTCTGTTTACAAACACAAGATCATTTTCTCTGTGAACAGAGATAATTTTTCTTCTTCTTGTCCAAGCCTGAGGCTCTCTGTTAGTTTTACTGGCCTAATTTCTCTGGCCTGGACTTCTAGTATCATATGGGAAAGACATGGCAAACATGGCCATACTTGTCTTGCTCTTAATCTTACAGGACTGTCTTTCAGACTTTCAACATTGAGTATCTTTTTGCACCTTCTTCAGTTTCTTTCATGAGTGTTCTGTAGTCCTTTAAATACAGATCCTTTACCTCTTTGGTTAGGTTTATTCCCAGGTATCTTAATGGTTCTTGGTGCTATTGTAAATGAAGTCAATTCTGTAATTTCCCTTTCTATATTTTCATTGTATTGTATAAGAAAACAACAGACAGACTTCCCTTTGATATCTGGAACACAACAAGCATGCCCACTCTCACCATTGTTGTTCAACACAGTCTTAGAACTCTTAGCAAGTCTTAGCAACAACAATCAGACAACAAACAGAAATAAAAAGTATTCAAATTGGCAAAGAAGAAGTCAAATTCTCTCTCTTTGCAGATGACATGGTATTTCATATGGAAAACCCAAAAGACTCCACTCCCAAACTACTAGAACTCATACAGCAATTCAGTAATGTCGCAGGATATAAAATGAAAAGAGACCTATAAACAGATTATTTTTTACCAAGAAACAACAACAACAAAACCATACCAAAACAAACAAAACACAAAAAACCCAAAAACAAAACAAAACAAAACAAAAACAACAAAACTGCATTATAAGAAATTTGTTTTCTAAATATCTCCTCTCACCCTTCTGCTAATAGTACTTCTCCCCTATGTATTCTCAGACCCCTACTCATTTCTTAGCTAATACACTCGTCATATTGTCTCACTGTCACTAGAATTTCCATGTTTGTGTGGATTCCCTTTATTTACATTATTAGGGGCACCTGGGTGGCTCAGTGGGTTAAAGCCTCTGCCCTTGGCTCAGGTCATGATCCCAGGGTCCTGGAATCGCGCCCCGCATCAGGCTCTCTGCTCAGCAGGGAGCCTGCTTTCCCCTCTCTCTCTCTGCCTGCCTCTTTGCCTACTTGTGATCTCTGTCTATGATATAAAAAATTAAAAATTAATATTCAACATCAGACTATGAAGGAATTCATGTATTTTAGATTATATACTGCCCTGAAGTCATGGGTAATGATTTGATTTAGGCATTGGCTATGACCCAAAATCAGCAAATTATGATACATGTTTATCAGTTAGTCTCAGAAGGACACAAGGGAAGATTCATATCCAGAAAAATTTTCCCACTGGAACATATTGAGACCATCCTTTTTGTATAACATTTATCTATTTGCATGTAATTTGAGATTACATTATTTTGGTTTATAAAATAATGTTTAAAAATAGAAGTCTGGAAAAGAAGAGTCTACAAAATAATACAATTATGAATGGAATATCTGTGCTGCTATTCCTGTTTAAACACTGTGATTTTTTTCAACATATAATATGAATCACAGACTTTGAGTGATTAAATTTAGAAAAATGTTCATGGATATAAATGGGCAGATTTTCATAAACTTCTGTCTCTATAGTGTGAGAGAAATATAATGGCTAAGGAAAATGGCCTCAAAACTAATGTCTTAATGGTCTTATTGGATTCATATCACTCATTAATATATTTGGGTCTGAAAGTGTATCTTGTCTTTTAACACTTAGTTTCCTTTTTTAAAAAGATTATTTATTAATTTATTTGAGAGAGAGAGAATGAGAAGGCGAAGAGGGAGAGGGAGAATCTGACTCCCCTGTGAGCGGGGAATCTGATGTAACACTTGATCATCCCAGGATCTTGGGATCATGACCTGAGCCAAAGGCAAATGCTTAACTGATTGAACCACCCATGCACCCGAAAATTTAGTTTAATTAATTGTTACTTAACAATACTTACACTAATTAATTGTCTTTTAAAATTTAAATTCAATTAGCCAACATATATTGCGTTCTTATTTTGAGATGTAGATTTGAGTAATTCATCAGTAACACTTAACACCCAGGGTTCATAATATCATGTGCCCTCTTTAATATCCATCACACAATTAACACATCTAACCACCCATCTCCCCGCCAGCAACCTTCAGGCTGTTTTCTGTAGTTAAGAGATTCTCATAGTTTGTCTTCCTCTCTGATTTCTTCCCATTAACTTTTCCTTCTCTTCCCATATGATCCTCTGTGCTACTTCTTATATTATGTATTATATTATATTATATTCCTATATTATACTATATTATATTCTTATAGTCCACATAGGATTAAAACCAGTATTTCTCTGACTGATTTATTTCACTTAACATAATACCCTACAGTTCCATCCTCGTCATGAAAATGGCAAATTTTATAATTTTTGACACTTGGGTAATATTCCATTCCATATATCTATATGGTATCTTCTTTAGTCATTCATCTGTCAATGGACATCTCAGTTCTTTCCAGGTTATAGTGGATATTGTTGCTATACTATTGGGGTGCAAGTTTCCCATTTGTATCACTACATTTGTATCTTTGGTACCTAGTAGTGCAATTCCTGGGCCATAAGTTGACTCTATTTTTAGCTTCTTGAGGAACCTACAAAATCTTTTCCAGAGTGGCTGCACCAGCTTGATACCCACCAAATGTTTAAGAGTTCCCCTTTTTCAACATTCTGGCCAAGATTTGCTATTTCCTGATTTATTTTAGCCATTTTGATGGCTGTGAGGTGCTATATTATTGTGATTCTAATTTGTATTTCATGATGACAAGTGATGTGGAGCAGTTTTTCATGGGTCTGTTAGCCATTTGCATGTCTTCTTTGGAGAAGTGTCTGTTCTGTCTTCTTCCCATTTCTTTACTGGATTATATTTTGTGTGTTGAATTTAGTAATTTCCTTATGGATATTGGATACTAGTCCTTAATCAGATATGTCATTTTAAATATCATCTCCCATTCTGTGGGTTACCTGCTTTGGCTTTTGTTTCCTTTGCTGTTCAAGATCCAATAGTATTTTGCTTCTTTGTTTTTATTGATTGATTGATTGATTGATTGATTGATTTTGCTTTTGTTTGTTTCCCTTTCCTTTGCAATTGTGCCTAGCAAGAAGTTGCTGTGGCTGAGGTACAAGACCTGCTTGTTTTCTCCTCTAGGACTTTGATGAATTTCTTTCCCACAATTAGGTCTTTCATTCATTTTGAGTTTATCTTTGTGTATGGTTTAATAAAATGGTCCAGTTTCATTATTCATGTGGCATCCAATATTCCCAGCACCACTTATTGAAGAAACTGTCTTTTTTCCTTTGGATATTCTTTCCTGTTTTGTCAAAGATTAGTTGGCCATAGAGCTGAGGGTCCATTTCAGGGTTTTCAATGCCGGGTTTTGTGCCAGCTCTATACTGTGTTGATGATGATGGCTTTGTAATATAACTTTAAGCCCAGTGTTTTGATGCCACCAACTATGTTTTCTTTTTCCACATTCCTCTGGCTATTCTGGGTCTTATCTGGTTCCATACAAATTTTAAGATTATTTGTGCCAGCTATGTGAAAAATATCAGTGCTATTTTGATAGGGATTCCATTGAGTGTGTAGATTTCTCTGGCCAGCACAGAAATTTTACCATTTATTCTTCCAATCCATGATCATGGATTTTTTTTTTCAACTTCTTTCTATATTCCTCAAATTCTTTTACAAATGTTCTCTAGTTTTTAGAGTACAGATTCTTTACCTCTTCAGTTAGTTTTATTCCTAGCTATCTTATGGGTTTTGGAGCTGTTGTAAATGTGATTGGTTCCGTAATTTCTCTTTCTTGTGTTTCATTGTTAACGTATAGAAATGCAAATGATTTCTTTGGATTGAATTTGGATCTTGCCATGTCACTGAATTGCTGTATGAGCTCTAGCAATTTTGGGGTAGAATATTTTGGGTATTACACATAAAGTATTATGTCAACTACTGAGAGTTATAATTTGAATTCTTTTTTGCCAATATGAGTGACTTCTATTTCTTCCTTTTGTCTGATTGTTGAGACTAGGAATTCCAATACAATGCTGAACAATAGTGGTAGAATTGACATACCTGATTTATTCCTGATATTAAGGGAAAAGCTCTCAGTTGTTCACTATTCTGAATAATACTTTGAGGTTTTCATAGATAGCTTTTATGATATTGAGATATGTTTCCTCTATAAACACAGTGTGAAAGATTTTTTTCCATTTTATTTATTTTTTTCAGCATAACAGTATTCATTCTTTTTGCACAACACCCAGTGCTCCATGCAAAACGTGCCCTCCCCATTAACCACCACCTGTTCCCCCAACCTCCCACCCTTGACCCTTCAAAACCCTCAGGTTGCCCAACCTCCCACCCCTGACCCTTCAAAACCCTCAGGTTGTTTTTAAGAGTCCATAGTCTCTTATGGTTCGCCTCCCCTCCCCAATGTCCATAGCCCGCTCCCCCTCTCCCAATCCCACCTCCCCCCAGCAACCCCCAGTTTGTTTTGTGAGATTAAGAGTCATTTATGGTTTGTCTCCTTCCCAATCCCATCTTGTTTCATTTATTCTTCTCCTATCCCCCTACCCCCCCATGTTGCTTCTCCATGTCCTCATATCAGGGAGATCATATGATAGTTGTCTTTCTCCGATGGACTTATTTCACTAAGCATGACACGCTCTAGTTCCATCCACGTCGTCGCAAATGGCATGATTTCATTTCTTTTGATGGCTGCATAGTATTCCATTGTGTATATATACCACATCTTCTTTATCCATTCATCTGTTGATGGACATCTAGGTTCTTTCCATAGTCTGGCTATTGTAGACATTGCTGCTATAAACATTCGGGTACACGTGCCCCTTCGGATTACTATGTTTGTATCTTTAGGGTAAATACCCAGTAGTGCAATTGCTGGGTCATAGGGTAGTTCTATTTTCAACATTTTGAGGAACCTCCATGCTGTTTTCCAGAGTGGTTGCACCAGCTTGCATTCCCACCAACAGTGGAGGAGGGTTCCCCTTTCTCCACATCCTCGCCAGCATCTGCCATTTCCTGACTTGTTAATTTTAGCCATTCTGACTGGTGTGAGGTGATATCTCATTGTGGTTTTGATTTGTATTTCCCTGATGCTGAGTGATGTGGAGCACTTTTTCATGTGTCTGTTGGCCATCTGGATGTCTTCTTTGCAGAAATGTCTGTTCATGTCCTCTGCCCATTTCTTGATTGGATTGTTTGTTCTTTGGGGGTTGAGTTTGCTAAGTTCCTTATAGATTTTGGATACTAGCCCTTTATCTGATATGTCGTTTGCAAATATCTTCTCCCATTCTGTCAGTTGTCTTTTGGTTTTGTTAACTGTTTCCTTTGCTGTGCAAAAGCTTTTGATCTTGATGAAATCCCATTAGTTCATTTTTGCCCTTGCTTCCCTTGCCTTTGCCGTTGTTCCTAGGAAGATGTTGCTACGGCTGAGGTCAAAGAGGTTGCTGCCTGCATTCTCCTCAAGGATTTTGATGGATTCCTTTCTCACATTGAGGTCCTTCATCCATTTGGAGTCTATTTTCGTGTGCGGTGTAAGGAAGTGGTCCAATTTCATTTTTCTGCCTGTGGCTGTCCAATTTTCCCAGCACCATTTATTGAAGAGGCTGTCTTTTTTCCATTGGACATTCTTTCCTGCTTTGTCAAAGATTAGTTGACCATAGAGTTGAGGGTCGATTTCTGGGCTCTCTATTCTGTTCCACTGATCTATGTGTCTGTTTTTGTGCCAGTACCATGCTGTCTTGATGATGACAGCTTTGTAATAGAGCTTGAAGTCCGGAATTGTGATGCCACCAACTTTGGCTTTCTTTTTCAATATTCCTTTGGCTATTCGAGGTGTTTTCTGGTGCCATATAAATTTTAGGATTATTTGTTCCATTTCTTTGAAAAAAAAAATGGAAGTTATTTTGATAGGGATTGCATTAAATGTGTAGATTGCTTTAGGTAGCATGGACATTTTCACAATATTTATTCTTCCAATCCAGGAGCATGGAACATTTTTCCATTTCTTTGTTTCTTCCTGAATTTCTTTCATGAGTACTTTATAATTTTCTGTGTATACATTCTTAACCTCCTTGGTTAGGTTTATTCCTAGGTATCTTATAGTTTTGGGTACAATTGTAAAAGGGATGGACTCCTTAATTTCTCTTTCTTCAGTCTTGTTGTTGGTGTACAGAAATGCAACTGATTTCTGTGCATTGATTTTATATCCTGACACTTTACTGAATTCCTGTACAAGTTCTAGCAGTTTTGGAGTGGAGTCTTTTGGGTTTTCCACATATAGTATCATATCATCTGCGAAGAGTGATAGTTTGACTTCTTCTTTCCCAATTTGGATGCCTTTAATTTCTTTTTGTTGTCTGATTGCTGAGGCTAGGACTTCTAGTCCTATGTTGAATAGCAGTGGTGATAATGGACATCCCTGCCGTGTTCCTGACCTTAACGGAAAAGCTTTCAGTTTTTCTCCATTGAGAATGATATTTGTGGTGGGTTTTTAATAGATGGTTTTGATAATATTGACGTATGTGCCCTCTATCCCTACACTTTGAAGAGTTTTGATCAGGAAGGGATGCTGTACTTTGTCAAATGCTTTTTCAGCATCTATTGAGAGTATCATATGGTTCTTGTTCTTTCTTTTATTAATGTGTTCTATCACATTGATTGATTTGCGGATGTTGAACCAACCCTGCAGCCTGGAATAAATCCCACTTGATCGTGGTGAATAATCCTTTTAATGTACTGTTGAATCCTATTGGCTAGTATTTTGGCGAGAATTTTTGCGTCTGTGTTCATCAAGGATATTGGTCTGTAGTTCTCTTTTTTGGTGGGATCCTTGTCTGGTTTTGGGATCAAGGTGATTCTCGCTTCATAAAATGGGTTAGGAAGTTTTCCTTCCATTTTTATTTTTTGGAACAGTTTCAGGAGAATAGGAATTCGTTCTTCTTTAAATGTTTGGTAGAATTCCCCTGGGAAGCCTTCTGGCCCTGGGCTTTTGTTTGTTTGGAGATTTTTGATGACTGTTTCAATCTCCTTACTGGTGATGGGCCTGTTCAGGTTTTCTATTTCTTCCTGGTTCAGTTGTGGTAGTTTATATGTCTCTAGGAATGCATCCATTTTTTCCAGATTGTCAAATTTGTTGGCGTAGAGTTGCTCATAGTATGTTCTTCTAATTGTCTGTATTTCTTTGGTGTTAGTTGTGATCTCTCCTCTTTCATTCACGATTTTATTGATTTGGGTCCTTTCTCTTTTCTTTTTGATGAGTCTGGCCAGGGGTTTATCAATCTTATTGATTCTTTCAAAGAACCAGCTCCTAGTTTCATTGATTTGTTCTATTGTTTTTTTGGTTTCTATTTCATTGATTTCTGCTCTGATCTTTATGATTTCTCTTCTCCTGCTGGGTTTAGGGTTTCTGTCTTGTTCTTTCTCCAGCTCCTTTACGTGTAGGGTTAGGTTGTGTACTTGAGACCTTTCTTGTTTCTTGAGAAAGGCTTGTACCGCTATATATTTTCCTCTCAGGACTGCCTTTGCTGTGTCCCACAGATTTTGAACTGTTGTGTTTTCATTATCATTTGTTTCCATGAAAGTTTTCAATTCTTCTTTAATTTCCTGGTTGACCCATTCATTCTTTAGAAGGATGCTGTTTAGTCTCCATGTATTTGGGTTCTTTCAGCTTTCCTCTTGTGATTGAGTTCTAGCTTCAGAGCATTATGGTCTGAAAATATGCAGGGAATGATCCTAGTCTTTTGATACCGGTTGAGACCTGATTTGTGACCCAGCATGTGATCTATTCTGGAGAAGGTTCCATGTGCACTAGAGAAGAATGTGTATTCTGTTGCTTTGGGATGAAATGTTCTGAATAGATCTGTGATGTCCATCTGGTCCAGTGTGTCATTTAAGGCCTTTATTTCCTTGTTGATCTTTGGCTTGGATGATCTGTCCATTTCACTGAGGGGAGTGTTAAAGTCCCCTACTATTATTGTATTATTATTGATGTGTTTCTTTGATTTTGTTATTAATTGGTTGATATAGTTGGCTTCTCCCACGTTAGGGGCATAGATATTTAAAATTGTTAGATCTTCTTGTTGGACAGACCCTTTGAGTAGGATATAGTGTCCTTCCTCATCTCTTATTATAGTCTTTGGCTTAAAATCTAATTGATCTGATATAAGGATTGCCACCCCAGCTTTCTTCTGATACCCATTAGCATGGTAAATTGTTTTCACCCCTCACTTTAAATCTGGAGGTGTCTTCGCATCTAAAATGAGTTTCTTGTAGGCAACATACTGATGGGTTTTGTTTTTTTATCCATTCTGATACCCTGTGTCTTTTGATTGGGGCATTTAGCCCATTAACATTCAGGGTAACTATTGAGAGATATGAATTTAGTGCCATTATTAGCCTGTAAGGTGACTGTTACTGTATATTGTCTCTGTACCTTTCTGATCTACTACTTTTAGCCTCTCTCTTTGCTTAGAGGACCCCTTTAAATATTTCCTGTAGAGCTGGTTTGGTGTTTGCAAATTCTTTCAGTTTTTGTTTGTCCTGGAAGCTTTTGATCTCTCCTTCTATTTTCAATGATAGCCTAGCTGGATAGAGTATTCTTGGCTGCATGTTTTTCTCGTTTAGTGCTCTGAATATATCATGCCAGGTCTTCCTGGCCTGCCAGGTCTCTGTGGATAAGTCTTCTGCCAATCTAATATTTTTACCATTGTATGTTACAGACTTCTTTTCTCGGGCTGCTTTCAGGATTTTCTCTTTGTCACTAAGACTTGTCAATTTTACTATTAGGTGACGTGGAGTGGAACTATTCTTGTTGACTTTGAGGGGGGTTCTCTGCATCTCCTGGATTTTAATGCTTGTTCCCTTTGCCATATTAGGGAAATTCTCTCCAATGATTCTCTCCAGTAGACCTTCTGCTCCCCTCTCTGTTTCTTTTTCTTCTGGAATCCCAATTATTCTAATGTTGTTTCGTCTTATGGTGTCACTTATCTCTCGAATTCTCCCCTCATGGTCCAGTAGCTGTTTGTCCCTCTTTTGCTCGGCTTCCTTATTCTCTGTCATTTGGTCTTCTGTATCACTAATTCTTTCTTCTGCCTCATTGATCCTAGCAGTCAGAGCCTCCATTTTTGATTGCACCTCATTAATAGCTTTTTTGATTTCAACTTGGTTAGACTTTAGTTCTTTAATTTCTCCACAAAGGGCTTTAATATCTCCAGAGAGGGTTTCTCTAATATCTTCCATGCCTTTTTTGAGCCTGGCTAGAATGTTCAGAATCGTCATTCTGAACTCTTGATCTGACATAGTACCCATGTCTGTGTTGATTAGGTCCCTAGCCTTCGGTACTGTCTCTTGTTCTTTTGTTTGTGGTGATTTTTTCCGCCTTGTCATTTTGTCCAGATAAGAGGATATGAAGAAGCAAATAAACCACTGAAAGGGTGGCAAAAAACCCAGAAAAATGCGCTGTAACCAAATCAGAAGAGACCCCAAATTGTGGGGGGGGGAGAAAGGGGATAAAAACAGGTTCTGAAAAAAAAAGAAAAAAAAAAGAAGGAAAAAATTTAAAAAATAAAACAAATAAAAAAAATATAAAAAAGAAAGAAAAAAAATATATATTTAGATGAACTAGTCAAAAAACGTTAAAAAAGAAAAGGGTAAAAGTTTTTAAAAATTTAGCAGAAGAAGAAAAAAAAAGAAAAAAATTGAAAAAAGAAAAAAATTTGAAAAAGAAAAGAAATTGAAGTAGCCACAAGACTAAAGAATCATGGGGAGAAAGCCATGAGTTCTGTGCTTTGCTTTCTCCTCCTCTGGAATTGCTCTGCTGTCTTAGGAATTGAACCTGCTTTCTCCTTGATAGATGAACTTCGTCCTGGCTTCATATTTTGTTGATCTTCTGGGGGAGGGGCCTGTTGTAGTGGCTCTCAAGTGTCTTTGCCCGAGGCGGGATTGCACCGCCCTTACCGGCGGCCGGACTAAGTAATCGGCTCGGGTTCGCTTTTGGGAGCTTCTGTTCCCTGAACACTTTCTGTAGAGTTCCGGAGGATGGGAATGAAAATTGCGGCCTCCAAGTCTCCAGCCCGGAGGAGCCGAGAGCCTGGGGCCCCACTCCTCAGTGCGCCCCCAGAGGACAGCACCCAATCACTCCCATACCCCAGCCTCTAGCCGCGCTCCAAGCTCACCCAGCCCGCGACCAGTTCAAGGTAACCCCGAGCTGAGAGTTCAGTCCTCGGCTCTGTCTCTGCAGCCAGCTTCTCCGTTCTAATACCTGCGAGCTCTCCGACACTCTGACACCCCCGATCCTTCTGTGACCCTGCAGGGCCTGGGGCCACACTGGTCCCGCGTGGGCTTCACCCTGGTTTAGCCTCTGGAGCAATGTCCCTCAGTGGAACAGACTTTTAAAAGTCCTAATTTTGTGCTCCGTTGCTCCACCGCTTGCCGGGAGCCGGCCCCTCCCCCCGCGGTCTATCTTCCCGTCGTTTTAGATTCACTTCTCCGCCAGTCCTACCTTTCAGAAAGTGGTTGATTTTCTGTTTCTAGAGTTGCTGTTCTTCTTCTCTTCGCTCTCCCGTTGGATTTGTAGGTGTTTGCAATATTTAGATAAGCTATCGAGCTGATCTCCTGCTACCTGATGTAGTCTCAGGCTGCTACTTCTCCGCCATCTTGACTCCTCCCTCTAAAGAAAAATTTTTAAAAAGTACATGGAAGGAAATGAAAATGAAACATGACTTCCCAAAACCTTTGGGATGCAGCAAAGGCAGTTCCATCAGGCTCACCCATCCCCCCAACATCCTCCTCTCCAAAAGCCTATATTAGTTTCTCAAAGTCCACAGTCTCTCAGGCTTCATCTCCCCCTACAATTTCCCCCAATTCATTTTTTCTTTCCTTCTCCTAATGTCCTCCATGTTATTCCTTATGCTCCACAAATAAGTGAAAGCATATGATAATTGACACTCTCTGCTTGACTTATTTCACTCAGCATAATATCTCCCAGTCCCATCCATGTTGCTACAAAGGTTGAGTATTCATCTTTTCTGATGGAGGTGTAATATTCTGTTCTGTATATGGACCATATCTTCTCTATCCATTCATCTGTTGAAGGGTATCTTGGCTCTTTCCACTGCTTGGTGACTGTGTCCATTGTGGCTATGAACATTGGGGAGAGATGGCCCTTATTTTCACTATATCTGTATCTTTGGAGGAAATATCCAGTAGTGCAATTGCATGATCATAGGGTAGCTCTATTTTTAAATTTTTGTGGAATCCCCACACTGTTTTCTGAAGTGACTGCACCATCTTGCATTCCCACCAACAGCATAAGAGGGTTTCCCTTTCTCTACATCCTCTCCAACAGTTGTTGTTTACTGTCTTGTTAATTTTGGTAATTATAACTGTTGTAAGGTGCTATCTCAGTATGGTTTTGATAGAGTTTCCCTGATATCTAATGATTATGAACATTTTCCCATGTGTCTGATAGCCATTTGTATGTCTTCTTTGGAGAAGTCTACAAATGAGATTTTAAATGAAAGACTGTAAAAAGAGAGGAAGACGGGTACTAAATTATAATTAAGGGTACTTAGCCTCAGTAACAAGAAAACAAAAAGAAATTAAAGGCATAAAATTTTACAGGGAAGATGTCAAGCTTCCACTACTCGAAGATGACAAGTTATTGTATGTAGACAATCTGAAAGGTGTCATCCATAATTTACCAGAATTAATATATGAATTCTGTAAAGTAACAGGATATAATTCAATATAAAGGAGTATGTTGCATTTCTACATGCCAAAAATAAAGAAGCAGAAAAAGAAATAAATGGATTGAGTCCATTTGCAATTGCACACAGAACAGAATACTTGGGAATCAATCTAATTAAAGAGGCAAAATACCTTTACTCAGAAAACTGTAGAACACTTACTAAAGAAATTAAAGAAGATACAAAGAAATTGAAAACTTTCCATACACATGGATTGAGGGAAAAAATGTTACAATGTCTTTATTGCCCAAAACATTTACACATTTATTGTAATCCTTATCAAAATACCACCAGCAATTTTCCACAGAGATAGAACAAATGATTTTATATTTTTTATTGAACCAGAAAATATTCCAGATAGACAAAGATATCCTGAAAAAGAAAACAAAAGCTGGAGGCATCCCAATTCCTATTCAAGTTATATTACACAACTATAATCAAGACAGGATGATACTGGCACAAAAACAGACACATAGATCAATGGAGTGAAGACAAAATCCAGAAATGTACCCGCAACTATATGGTCGGCTTACAGAATGGGAGAAGTCATTTGTAAATGGCATATATGATAAAGGGTTAATATCAAAAACCTATAAAGAACTAACGACATTCAATAGCCAAAAAGCAATACAGATTAAAAATGGGCAAAATACATGATTAAACATTTTTCCAAAGAGGACTTACAGTAATTCAGCTAATACATGAAAAGTTGCTCACAATCACTCAACACCATGGAAATATGAATCAAAACTACAATGAGATATCAACTCAAAACACTCAGAAAGGCTAAAATTAACCACATAAGAAACAGATGTTGGCAAGGATGTGGGAAAAGGGGAAATCTCTTATAATGTTGGTGGGAATACAAGCTGATGCAGCCACTCTGGAAAACAGTATGGAGGGTCCTCAAAAAGATAAAAATAAAACTATGCTACAGAACAGCAATTACACTACTCATTATTTACGCAAAGAAAAAAAATACTGATTCAAAGAGATATATACACCCCAATGTTTATAACAGCATTTTCAACAACATTCAAATTATGGAATCAGCCCAAATGTCTTTGACTGATACATGGGTAAAAGAGGTTGAATATTATTTTAATTTTTTATTTCTTTTTCAATTTCTTTTCAGTGTTCCAGAATTCATTGTTTATGCACCACTCCCGGTGCTCCATGCAAAACGTGCCTTCCATAATACCCACCACCAAGCTCACCCAATTTCACACCCCTCTCCCCTCTAAAACCCTCAGTTTGTTTCCCCAAGTCCACAATCTCTCATGGTTCATCTCCTGCTCCAATTTACCCAAACTTAATTCTTTTATCCATCTCCCCATGTCCCCCATGTTTTTCCTTATGCTCCACAAATAAGTGAAACCCTATGATAATTGACTCTCTGCTTGATTTATTTCACGCAGCATATTCTCTTCCAGTCCCATCCATGTTTATACAAAATTTGGGTATTCTTCCTTTCTGATGGAGGCTTATTACTTCATAGCATATATGGACGGTATCTTCTTTATCCATTCATCTGTTGAAGGGCATCTTGGCTCTTTCCACTGTTTGGTGACTGTGGCCATTGCTGCTATTAACATTGGAGTACAGAAGGCCCTATTTTCACTACATCTGTATCTATGGGGTAAAAAAACCATTAGTGAAATTGTAGTGTCATAGGAAATTTCTATTTTTAATTTCTTAAGGAATCTCTACACTATTTTCCAAAGTGTCTACACCAACTTGCATTTCCACCAACAGTGTAAGAGGGTACCTCTTTCTCCATATTCTCTCCAACACATGTTCTTTGCTGTGCTGTTAATTTTGGCCATTCCAACTGGTGTAAGGTGATATCTCAATGTGGTTTTGATTTGAATCTCCCTGATGGCTAGGGATGATGAACACTTTTTTCATTTGTCTGTTAGCCATTTGTATGTTTTCTTTGGAGAATTGTCTGTTCATGTTTTCTGCCCAGTTTTTAATATGATTATCAGTTTAATGTGTTGAGTTTCAAGAGTTCTTTATAGATCTTGGATATCAGTCCGTTGTCTGTAGTGTCATTAGCGAATATCTTCTCTCATTCCGTGGGTTGCCTCTTTGTTTTGTGGACTGTTTCCTTTGCTGTGCAGAAACTTTTGATCTTGACGAAGTCCAAAACATTATTTTCACCTTTGTTCCCTTTGCATTTGGAGACGTATCTGGAAAGAAGTTGATGTAGCAGATGTCAAAGAGTTTACTGCCTATGTTCTCCTCCAGGATTCTGATGGATTTGTGCCCCATCTTGAGGTCTTTTAACCATTTTGAATTTATCTTTTTGTATGGTGTGAGAGAATTACCGAGTTTCATTCTTTCACACATAACTGTCCAATTTTCCTAGCACCATTTATTGAAGAAACTATCTTTTTCCCTCTGGATATTGTTTTCCTGCATTGTTGAAGAGTATTTGACCATAGAGTTGAGGGTCCCTATCTGGGTTCTGCACTCTGTTCCACTGGTCTTCGTGTCTGTTTTTGTGCCAGCATTCTGCTGTCTTGTGATCACAAATTTGTAGTAAAGTTTGAAATCAGGCAACGTGATGCCCCGAGCTTTGATTTTCTTTCTAAACATTTCATTAGCAATTCCTGGTCTTTTCTGGTCCCATACAAATTTTAGAAATATTTGCTCTAGTTCATTGAAAAATGCCAGTGGAATTTTGATCAGAATGACATTCAAACTATAGACTGCTCTAGTCAGTATAGACATTTTAACAATGTTTATTCTTTTTTTTAATTTTTATTTGTTTATTTTCAGCGTAACAGTGTTCATTGGTTTTTTTTTTTTTTTGAAATAACATACATGGCTTTTATTTCTCATTATAAACAGGACATAATATATTTATATTTGTGTATGTATAATGTCATCCAAATAAAACTCTGTATTTTCTTTTTTTTTCCTATTTTCTTTTCCATTTTATTTATTTTTTCAGCATAAGAGTATTCATTGTTTTGCACAACACCCAGTGCTCCATGCAATATGTGCCCTCCCTATTACCCACCACCTGTTCCCTCAACCTACCACCCCAGACCCTTCAAAACCCTCAGGTTGTTTTTCAGAGTCCATAGTCTCTTATGGTTCGCCTCCCCTTCCTATTTTTTTTTAATAAACATATAATGTATTTTTATCCCCAGGGGTACAGGTCTGTGAATCGCCAGGTTTACACACTTCACAGCACTCACTATAGCACATACCCTCCCCAATGTCCATAACCCCCTCCCCCTCTCCCAATCCCACATCCCCCGAGCAACCCCCAGTTTGTTTTGTGAGATTAAGAGTCATTTATGGTTTGTCTCCCTCCCAATCCCATCTTGTTTCATTTATTCTTCTCCTATCCCCCTAACCCCCCATGTTGCTTCTCCACGACCTCATATCAGGGAGATCATATGATAGTTGTCTTTCTCCGATTGACTTATTTCACTAAGCATGATACGCTCTAGTTCCATCCACGTTGTCGCAAATGGCAAGATTTCATTTCTTTTGATGGCTACATAGTATTCCATTGTGTATATATACAACATCTTTAGCCACTCATCTGTTGATGGACATCTAGGTTCTTTTCATAGTTTGGCTATTATAGACATTGCTGCTATAAACATTCGGGTACACGTGCCCCTTCGGATCACTATGTTTGTATCTTTAGGGTAAATACCCAGTAGTGCAATTGCTGGGTCATAGGGTAGTTCTATTTTCAACATTTTGAGGAACCTCCATGCTGTTTTCCAGAGTGGTTGCACCAGCTTGCATTCCCACCAACAGTGGAGGAGGGTTCCCCTTTCTCCGCATCCTCGCCAGCATCTGTCATTTCCTGACTTGTTAATTTTAGCCATTCTGACTGGTGTGAGGTGATATCTCATTGTGGTTTTGATTTGTATTTCCCTGATGCTGAGTGATGTGGAGCACTTTTTCATGTGTCTGTTGGCCATCTGGATGTCTTCTTTGCAGAAATGTCTGTTCATGTCCTCTGCCCATTTCTTGATTGGATTGTTTGTTCTTTGGGTGTTGAGTTTGCTAAGTTCCTTATAGATTTTGGATTCTAGCCCTTTATCTGATGTGTCCTTTGCAAATATCTTCTCCCATTCTGTCAGTTGTCTTTTGGTTTTGTGAACTGTTTCCTTTGCTGTGCAAAAGCTTTTGATCTTGATGAAATCCCAATAGTTCATTTTTGCCCTTGCTTCCCTTGCCTTTGTCGTTGTTCCTAGGAAGATGTTGCTATGGCTGAGGTCAAAGAGGTTGCTGCCTGCATTCTTCTCAAGGATTTTGATGGATTCCTTTCTCACATTGAGGTCCTTCATCCATTTGGAGTCTATTTTCGTGTGTGGTGTAAGGAAGTGGTCCAATTTCATTTTCCTGCATGTGGCTGTCCAATTTTCCCAGCACCATTTATTGAAGAGGCTGTCTTTTTTCCATTGGACATTCTTTCCTGCTTTGTCGAAGATGAGTTGACCACAGAGTTGATGGTCGTTTTCTGGGCTCTCTATTCTGTTCCACTGATCTATGTGTCTGTTTTTGTGCCAGTACCATGCTGTCTTGATGATGACGGCTTTGTAATAGAGCTTGAAGTCTGGAATTGTGATGCCACCCACTTTGGCTTTCTTTTTCAATATTCCTTTGGCTATTCGAGGTCTTTTCTGGTTCCATATAAATTTTAGGACTATTTGTTCCATTTCTTTGAAAAAAATGGTTAGTATTTTGATAGGGATTGCATTAAATGTGTAGATTGCTTTAGGTAGCATAGACATTTTCACAATATTTATTCTTCCAATCCAGGAGCATGGAACATTTTTCCATTTCTTTGTGTCTTCCTGAATTTCTTTCATTAGTACTTTATAATTTTCTGTTTATAGGTTCTTAGCCTTTTTGGTTAGGTTTATTCCTAGGTATCTTATAGTTTTGGGTTCAATTGTAAATGGCATTGACTCCTTAATTTCTCTTTCTTCTGTCTTGTTGTTGGTGTACAGAAATGCAACTGATTTCTGTGCATTGATTTTATATCCTGACACTTTACTGAATTCCTGTACAAGTTCTAGCAGTTTTGGAGTGGAGTCTTTTGGGTTTTCCACATATAGTATCATATCATCTGCAAAGAGTGATAGTTTGACTTCTTCTTTACCAATTTGGATGCCTTTAATTTCTTTTTGTTGTCTGATTGCTGAGGCTAGGACTTCTAGTACTATGTTGAATAGCAGTGGTGATAATGGACATCCCTGCCGTGTTCCTGACCTTAACGGAAAAGCTTTCAGTTTTTCTCCATTGAGAACGATATTTGCGGTGGGTTTTTCATAGATGGCTTTGATAATATTGAGGTATGTGCCCTCTATCCCTACACTTTGAAGAGTTTTGATCAGGAACGGATGCTGTTCATTGTCAAATGCTTTTTCAGCATCTATTGAGAGTATCATATTGTTCTTGTTCTTTCTTTTATTAATGTGTTCTATCACATTGATTGATTTGCGGATGTTGAACCAACCCTACAGCCCAGGAATAAATCCCAATTGATCGTGGTGAATAATCCTTTTAATGTACTGTTGAATCCTATTGGCTAGTATTTTGGCGAGAATTTTTGCATCTGTGTTCATCAAGGATATTGGTCTGTAGTTCTCTTTTTTGGTGGGATCCTTGTCTGGTTTGGGGATCAAGGTGATTCTCGCTTCATAAAATGGGTTAGGAAGTTTTCCTTCCATTTCTATTTTTTGGAACAGTTTCAGGAGAATAGGAATTAGTTTTTCTTTAAATGTTTGGTAGAATTCCCCTGGGAAGCCGTCTGGACCTGGGCTTTTGTTTGTTTGGAGATTTTTGATGATTGTTTCAATCTCCTTAATGGTTATGGGCCTGTTCAGGTTTTCTATTTCTTCCTGGTTCAGTTGTGGTAGTTTATATGTCTCTAGGAATGCATCCATTTTTTCCAGATTGTCAAATTTGTTGGCGTAGAGTTGCTCATAGTATGTTCTTCTAATTGTCTGTATTTCTTTGGTGTTAGTTGTGATCTCTCCTCTTTCATTCATGATTTTATTTATTTGGGTCCTTTCTCTTTTCTTTTTGATGAGTCTGGCCAGGGGTTTATCAATCTTATTGATTCTTTCAAAGATCCAGCTCCTAGTTTCATTGATTTTTTCTATTGTTTTTTGTTTTTTGTTTTTTTTTTTTTTGTTTGTTTTTTTGGTTTCTAGTTCATTGATTTCTGCTCTGATCTTTATGATTTCTCTTCTTCTGCTGGATTTACGCTTTCTTTCTTGTTCTTTCTCCAGTTCCTTTACATGTAGGGTGAGGTTGTGTACGTGAGACCTTTCTTGTTTCTTGAGAAAGGCTTTGACTGCTATATATTTTCCTCTCAGTATTGTCTTTGCTGTGTCCCACAGATTTTCAACCGTTGTGTTTTCATTATCATTTGTTTCCATGAATTTTTTCAATTCTTCTTTAATTTCCTGGTTGACCCATTCTTTCTTTAGAAGGATGCTGTTTAGTCTCCATGTATTTGGGTTCTTTCCAGCTTTCCTCTTGTGATTGAGTTCTAGCTTCAGAGCATTATGGTCTGAAAATATGCAGGGAATGATCCTAGTCTTTTGATTCCGGTTGAGACCTGATTTGTGACCCAGCATGTGATCTATTCTGGAGAAGGTTCCATGTGCACTAGAGAAGAATGTGTATTCTGTTGCTTTGGGATGAAATGTTCTGAATAGATCTGTGATGTCTATCTGGTCCAGTGTGTCATTTAAGGCCTTTATTTCCTTGTTGATCTTTGGCTTGGGTGATCTGTCCTTTTCACTGAGGGGAGTGTTAAAGTCCCCTACTATTATTGTATTATTATTGATGTGCTTCTTTGATTTTGTTATTAATTGGTTGATATAGTTGGCTGCTCCCACGTTAGGGGCATAGATATTTAAAATTGTTAGATCTTCTTGTTGGACAGACCCTTTGAGTAGGATATAGTGTCCTTCCTCATCTCTTATTATAGTCTTTGGCTTAAAATCTAATTGATCTGATATAAGGATTGCCACCCCAGCTTTCTTCTGATGCCCATTAGCATGGTAAATTGTTTTCCACCCCCTCACTTTCAATCTGGAGGTGTCTTCGCGTCTAAAATGAGTTTCTTGTAGGCAACATACTGATGGGTTTTGTTTTTTTATCCATCCTGATACCCTGTGTCTTTTGATTGGGGCATTTAGCCCATTAACATTCAGGGCAACTATTGAGAGATATGAATTTAGTGCCATTATTACCTGTAAGGTGACTGTTACTGTATATTGTCTCTGTACCTTTCTGATCTACTACTTTTAGGCTCTCTCTTTGCTTAGAGGACCCCTTTCAATATTTCCTGTAGAGCTGGTTTGGTGTTTGCAAATTCTTTCAGTTTTTGTTTGTCCTGGAAGCTTTTTATCTCTCCTTCTATTTTCAATGATAGCCTAGCTGGATAGAGTATTCTTGGCTGCACGTTTTTCTCGTTGAGTGCTCTGAATATATCATGCCAGCTCTTTCTGGCCTGCCAGGTCTCTGTGGATAAGTCTGCTGCCAATCTAATATTTTTACCATTGTATGTTACAGACTTCTTTTCTCGGGCTGCTTTCAGGATTTTCTCTTCCTCACTAAGACTTGTCAATTTTACTATTAGGTGACAGGGTGTGGACCTATTCTTGTTGACTTTGAGGGGGGTTCTCTGCATCTCCTGGATTTTGATGCTTGTTCCCTTTGCCATATTAGGGACATTCTCTCCAATAATTCTCTCCAATAGACCTTCTGCTTCCCTCTCTGTTTCTTCTTCTTCTGGAATCCCAATTATTCTAATGTTGTTTCGTCTTATGGTGTCACTTCTCTCTCGAATTCTCCCCTCATGGTCACTAGCTGTTTGTCCCTCTTTTGTTGGGCTTCTTTATTCTCTGTCATATGGTCTTCTATATCAGTAATTCTTTCTTCTGCCTCATTTATCCTAGCAGTGAGAGCCTCCATTTTTGATTGTACCTCATTAATAGCTTTTTTGATTTCAACTTGGTTAGATTTTAGTTCTTTAATTTCTCCAGAAAGGGCTTTAATATCTCCAGAGAGGGTTTCTCTAATATCTTCCATGCCTTTTTCGAGCCCGGCTAGAATGTTCAGAATCGTCATTCTGAACTCTTGATCTGACATATTACCAATGTCTGTGTTGATTAGGTCCCTAGCCTTCGTACTGTGTCTTGTTCTTTTGTTTGTGGTGATTTTTTCCGCCTTGTCATTTTGTCCAGATAAGAGGATATGAAGGAGCCAATAAAATACTAAAAGGGTGGCAAAGACCACAGAAAAATGCGCTGTAACCAAATGAGAAGAGACCCCAAATTGTGGGGGCGAGAAAGGGGATAAAAAGAGGTTCAGAAAAAAAAAAGAAAAAATTTAAAAAATAAAACAAAGAAAAAATATAAAAAGAAAGAAAAAAAAATATATATATATATAGATAAACTAGTCAAAAACTTTAAAAAAGAAAAGGGTAAAAGTTTTAAAAAATTTAGCAGAAGAAGAAAAAAGAAAAAAGAAAAAAAAATGAAAAAAGAAAAAAAAATTGAAGTAGCTGCAAGAATAAAAATCATGGGGAGAACGCCATGATTTCCGTGCTTTGCTTTCTCCTCATCTGGAATTGCGCTGCTGTCTTAGGAATTGAACCTACTTTCCTTGATAGATGAACTTCGTCCTGGCTGGATATTTTGTTGATCTTCTGGGGGAGGGACCTGTTGTAGTGAGTCTCAAGTGTCTTTGCCCGAGGCGGAATGCACCACCCTTACCAGCGGCCGGACTAAGTAATCGGCTCGGGTTCGCTTTTGGGAGCTTCTGTTCCCTGAACTTTCCGTAGAGTTCCAGAGGACGGGAATGAAAATGGCAGCCTCCTAGTCTCTGCCCCGGAGGAGCCGAGAGCCTGGGGCCCCACTCCTCAGTGCGCCCCCAGAGGACAGCATCCAATCACTCCCGTATCCCCAACCTCTAGCCATGCTCCGAGCTCACCCAACCCGCGACCAGTTCAAGGTAATCCCGAGCTGAGAGTTCAGTCCTCGGCTCTGTCTCTGCAGCTGGCTTCTCCGTTCTAATACCTGCAAGCTCTCCGACACTCCAACACCCCCGGTCCTTCTGTGACCCTGCGGGACCTGGGGCCATGCTGACCCCGCGTGGGCTTCACCCTGGTTTAGCCTCTGGAGCAATGTCCCTGAGTGGAACAGACTTTTATTTTTTATTTTTTTTATTTTTTTTAAATATTTTATTTATTTGACAGAGAGAAATCACAACTAGGCAGAGAGGCAGGCAGAGAGAGAGGAGGAAGCAGGCTCCCCGCAGAGCAGAGAGCCCGATGTGGGGCTCAATCCCAGGAGCCTGGGATCATGACCTGAGCCGAAGGCAGAGGCTTTAACCCACTGAGCCACCCAGGCGCCCCTGGAACAGACTTTTAAAAGTCCTGATTTTTGTGCTCTGTTCCTCCGCCGCTTGCTGGAAGCCGGCCCCTCCCCCCGGGGTCTATCTTCCCATCGTTTTAGATTCACTTCTCCACCAGTCCTACTTTTCAGAAAGTGGTTGATTTTCTGTTTCCAGAGTTGCTGTTCTTCTCTTCGATCCCCCTTTGGATTTGTACGTGTTTGCAATGTTTAGATAAGCTATCGAGCTGATCTCCTGCTACCTGATGTAGTCTCAAACTGCTACTTCTCCACCATCTTGACTCCTCCCCCCATCAGTGGCTTTCTTATACACTAACAATGAAAATACAGAAAGAGAAATTAGAGAACCATTCTATTTTCTATAGCACCAAGAATCATAAGATACCTGAGAATAAACCTAACCAAAGAGGTAAAGGATCTGTACTCAAGGAACTATGGAACACTCAAGAAAGTAATTTGAAGAAGATACAAAAATATGGAAAACCATAAGAGACTATGGACTCTGAAAAACAACCTGAGGGTTTTGAAGGAAAATCATTCATACTCATAGATCAGAAGAATAAACATCATTAATATGACTATGCTGCCAAAAGCAATCTATACTTTCAATACCATCCGAATCAAAATTCCAACTGAATTTTTCAAAATGAAGGAAAAACAATCCTTAATTTGTTTGAAACCAGAAGAGTTCTCGAACTGTCAAAGAAATGTTGAGAAAGAAAAAAAAAAAAAACAAACCTGGGCCATCAAGATGCCTGATTTCAAGCTATATGACAAAGCTTTATCACCAAGACAGCATGATACTGGCACAGAAACAGACAAATAGAGCAGTAGAACCGAATAGAGAGCCCAGATATGGACCCTCAACTCTATGGTCAACTACTCTTTGGCAAAGCAAGAAAAAATATCCAGAGGAGAAAAAGAGAGTCTCTTCACTAAATGGTGCTGGGAAAATTGGACAGCTACATACAAAATAATGAAACTGGAAGATAAACTCTAAAGGGATGAAAGACCTCAATGTGAAAAAGGAAACCATCAAAATCCTAGAGGATAATACAGGGAGTAACTTCTTTAACACTGGCCACAGAAACTTCTTTCAAGACACATCTCCAAAAGCAAGGGAAACAAAGTGAAAATTTGGGACTTCATCAAGATAAAAAGCTTCTTCACAACAGAGACACAGTAAACAAAACAAAGAAGCAACCCACAGAATGGGAGAAGATATTTGCAAATGACACTACAGACAAAAGTATATATTTTCTGTATGAAAATATATACACAAATATATGGAATATTGGATATACATAAACAAATAAATATATACACAAATATAAGGAATATTGGAATATATATATACACACACAAATATATATACACATCCTTGCTTAAATAGCCAGCATATAGGATTTCTATTTTTATTTTTTTCCTTGATTCATTTTTTTAATTTAATTTTATTTTTTCAGTGATCCAAGATTCATTGTTTATGCCCCACACCCAGTGCTCCATGCAATACGTATCCTCCTTAAGAGCCACTAACAGGCTCACCTATCCCCCAAACACCCACCCCTCCAAAACCCTCAGTTTGTTTTTCAGAGTCCACAGTTTCTCATGCTTCATCTCCCCCATCTGATTTCTCCCAATTCACTTTTCCTTTCCTTCCCCTAATGTCCTCCATGTTATTCTTTAGGCTCCACAAGAAAATGAAAGCATATGATAGTTGACTCTCTATGCTTGACTTATTATTTTTTAACTCAGTATAATCTCTTCCAGTCCCACCGAGGTTGATACAAAAGTTGGGTGTTCATCCTTTCTGATGGAAACATAATACTTCATAGTATATACAGACCATATCTTCTTTATCCATTCATCAGTTGAAAGGCATCTTGGCACTTTCTACAGTTTCAGGATTGAGACCATGGGTCCTATGAACATTGGGTTATGTATAGCCCTTCTTTTCACTATATCTGCATCTGGGGGCAAATACCCAGTAGAGCAATTGCAGGGACATAGTACCCTACTCTATTTTTAATTTCATAAGGAATCTCCACACTGTTTTCTAAGGTGACTACACCAACTTGCATTCCAACCAACAGTGAAAGAGTGTTCCCCTTTCTTTACATCCTCTCCAACACTTGTTTTTTACTGTCTTGTTGATTTTGGTCATTGTAACTGGCATAAGGTGGTATCTCAACATGGTTTTGATTTGAATCTCCCTGATGGCTAGTGATGATGAATATTTTTTCATGTGTCTGATAGCCATTTGTATGTTTTCTTTGGAGAAGTGTATGTTCATGTTTTCTGCCCATTTTTTTGACATGAATGTCTGTTTTCTGTGTGCTGAGATTGAGGAGTTCTTTATGGATCTTGGATATCAGCCCTTTGTCTGTAGTTTCATTTGTGTATCATGTCATTTGTGAAGAGAGAGAATTTGACTTCTTTTTGCCAATTCGAATATATTTTATTTCTTTTTGTTGTCTGATTGCTGTTGCCAGGACTTCCGGTACTATGTTATACAACAGTGGAGAGAGTGGGTATCCTTGTCATGTTCCTGATCTCAGTGGGAAGGCTTCCATCTTTTCCCCATTGAGGATGGTATTCAGTGTAGGTTTTTAATAGATTTTTAGGAAGTTGAGGGATGTTCCCTCCATCTTCCTGTACTTTGAAGCATTTTAAAAGGAACAGATGCTTTTTCTTGTCAAATATTTTTTTTCTGCATCAATTGAGAGGACCATGTGTTTCTTTTCTCTTCTCCTATTGATTTGTTCTATCACACTGATTGATTTGTGAATGTTGAACCAACCTTTCATCCCATGGATAAATCCCACCTGTTCATGGTGGATAACCTTTTTAATATACTTTTGGATCTTATTAGCTAGAATGTTGTTGAGAATCTTGGCATCCATATTCATCAGGGATATTGGCCTGAGATTCGCCTTTTTGATGGCGTCTTTGCCTGGTTTGGGGGTCAAGGTAATGCTGGCTTCAAGAAAGAGTCTGGAAGTTTTCCTTCTGTTTCTATTTTTTGTAACAGCTTTAAGAGAATAAGTATTATTTCTTCTTTGAATGTATGGTAGCATTTCCCCAGAAAATCTTTCAACCCCTTGGCTCCTGTTTTTTGGGAGGTTTTTCATCACTGCTTCAATCTTGTTACTAGATATTGGTCTATTCAGGTTGTCAATTTCTTCCTGATTCCATCTTGGAAGTTTACAGGCTTCGAGGAAAGCATCCATTTCATCTATGTTGCTTAACTTACAGGCATATAACTGTTTTTAAAAATTTCTGATGGTTGTTTCTATTTCCTTGGTGTTTGTCGTTATCTCTCCTTTTCATTCATAATTTTATTAATTTTGGTCCTCTCTGTTTTCTTTTGGATTAGTTTCACCAAATGTTTATCGATCTTATTGATTCTTTCAAAGAACCAGCTCCCACTTTTGTTGACGTGTTCTAATATATCTCTAGTTTCCATCTCATTGATCTCTATTGTAATCTTGATTATTTCACTTCTTGTACAAAGGGTTGGCTTAATTTGTTGTTGATTTTCCAGTTCTTTAAGTTGTAAAGAAAGCTGATGTATTCTGTATTTTTCATTGTTTTTGGAATCAGGCTATGTATTTTCCCCTTAGGACTGCCTTTGCTGTATCCCATAGGTTTTGGACTGAAGTGTCTTATTCTCATTGGCTTTCATGAATTTTTTAAGTTCTTCTTTGATTTCCTGGTTGATCCAAACATTCTTAAGCAGGGTGGTCTTTAGCTTCCAAGTGTTTGAATTCCTTCCAAACTTTATCTTGTGGTTACGCTCCAGTTTCAAAACATTGTGTTCTGAGAATATGCGGGAAATAATCTCAATATTTTGATATAAGTTGAGTCCTGATCTATGACCCAGTATGTGGTCTATTCTGGAGAGAGTTCCATGTGCATTCACAAGAATGAGTATTCTGTTGTTTTAGGGTGGGATGTTCTGTGTACTTCTAGGAGATCCATCTGTTCCAGTGTGCATTAAAAGCTCTTGTTTCTTTACTCATTTTCTGCTAGGATGATCTCTCTATTACTTAGAGTGGTGTGTTAAGATCCCCCACTATTCACATATTCATATCAATATGACTTTATCTTGATTAACAGTTGTCTTATGTAGTTGGCTGCTCTCATATTGGGGCTATAAATATTTACAAATATTAGATCTTCTTGGTGGATAAGCCCTTTCAGAATGATGCAGTGTCTTTCTGTATCTCTGACTACAGTCTTTAGCTTAAAATCTAATTTTCCTGATATGAGAACCATTACCCCAGCTTTCTCATGAGGCCTGTTGGCATGAAAGATGCTTCTCCATCCCTTCACTTTCAGTGTGGATGTATCTTTAGATTCCAAATGTGTCTCTTGTTTACAGCATATGGACTGGTCTGTCGTTTTATCCAGTGCTGTCTTATGGGAGCATTTAGGCCATTTATGTTGAGAGTGATTATTGAAAGATATGTTTTAATTGACATCATGTTGCCTGTGATGTCCTTGTTTCTATAGATTTCTCTGTAAATTTTGGTTCTATGTCACTCTTGGGTTTTTCTTCTTTTATAGAACTCCCCTTAATATTTCTTGTAGTGTCAGCTTGGTGGTCACATACTCTTTTTAACCTTGTCAGTCTTGGAAGTCCTTTATCTTTCCATCCATTCTGAATGTCAGCCTTGCTGGATAAAGTATTCTTGGCCACATGTTCTTCTCATTTATTGCCCTGAATATGTCTTGCCAGCACTTTTTTGGCTTGCCAGGTTTCTGTGGACAGGTCTGATATTATTCTGATGGACCTTCCTCTGTACTTAAGGAATATCTTCTCCCTAGCTGCCCTTAGGACCTCTTGTCTAAAATTATGATCTGTGAATTTCCCAATTAATTGTCTGGAGGTTTTCCACCCTCATTGATCTGGAGGGGTTTCCTTTCTGCATCTAGGACAGGAGCACTTGTTCCATTCCCCAGATTGTGGAAATTTTCATCCAGAATTTGTTCAAATATATATTCTAGGCTTCTGTCTTTCTCCACCCCCTCAGGGATCCCAATAATTCTGACATTGGAACGTTTCATGATGTCATTCATTTCCCTAATTCTGTTTTCATAGCCTCTAAGCTGTTTGTTCCAAGCCTCCTCCTGATCCTTCTTTCCTATCAGTTTGTCTTTTACATCACCAATTCTATCTTCTGACATGGTTTCCCTAGCCCTTAGAGTATTTAGATGAGATTGGATCTCATTGATAGCATTTTTAACTTCTGCCAGGTCAGCTCTCACTTCCACCCTTAGAAATTCTGGTTGTCACCAGTGGTTTTCTCGAACATAGCCATTGCCTGGATAATTGTTATCCTGAATTCCCTTCCAACATACTGTTTATGTCCATATCAAATAGTTCTGTGCAAGAGGCATGTTCTTTGAATTTTTCCTCTGTTGGGTGTTCCCCCTCCTAGCCGTTTTGGTGAGAGGTGGTTGAGGGGATGTATAGCTGAATATATCAACTGCTATTGAGGCAAGGTGCACCCTCTCCACTGATGTCTTCTGCCTCCCATAGAGATCCAGATGTGTATTGTCTCACATCCCAGGATGATTTCATGGGTGTTCAGAGTGTTCTGGTAGATATTCACCTCTCTTTAGGGGACCAGTCAAAACATGGTCTCCTACTTCTCTGCCATCTTGCCCCTCCCTCTTTTATTTTTTTTATTTAAATTCAATTAGTGAAAGTATAGGATATCATTGGTTTCTGATAAATATTCAGTGATACATAATTTGCATGTTACACCTACTACTCATCACATCACTGCCCTCTTTAATGCCCATCACCCTGTTATCCCATCCCCTCACCCACCTCCCTTTCTTCAACCTTCAGTTGGTTTCTCAGAGACGAGTCTCATATGTTTTGTCTGCCTCTCTGATTTCTGACTATTCACTTTCCCCACCCCTATTTTCCTCTCCACTATTCCTTATGTTCCACATATGTGTGAAACCGTATGATAATGTCTTTCTCTGCTTGGCTTATTTCACTTAGCATAATCCCCTCCAGTTCCATCCATGCCCATGTAAGTGATATGTATTCATCCTTTCTGATGGATGAGTAATACTCCATTGCATATGTATACCACTTTTCTTTATACATTCATCTGTTGAAGGACATCTCATTTCCATATACAGTATGGCAACTGTGGCCATTGCTGCTATGAACATTGGGGTACAGATGGCCCTCCTTTTCACCAAATCTGTATCTTTGGGGTAAATAGACAGTAATACAATTACTGCGTCATAAGGTAGCTCTATTTTTAACTTTTTAACTTTAACCAGAAACTTTAACTTTAACCATAAACATCCATACTGTTTTCCAGAGTGGTTGTGCCAGCTTGCATTCCCACCAAGAGTGTAAGAGGGTTCCCCTTTCTCCACATCCTCATAAATATTTGGTATTCCTTGTCTTGTTAATTTTAGCCATTTTGACTGGTGCAAGGTGATATCTAGTTGTGGTTTTGATATGTATCTCGCTTCTGGTAAGTAATATGGAGAATTTTTTTCATGTCTATTGGCCATTTGTATGTATTCTTTGGAGAAGTGTCTGTTCATATCTATATTTTTTGACGGGATTATTTGGTTTTAGGTGTTGCTTTTGAGAAGTTCTTTGTAGACCTTGGGTACCAACCCATTATCTGTAATGTCATTTGCAAATATTTTCTCCCATTATCTTGATGAAGTACTAGAGTTCATTTTTGCTTTTGTTTCCCATGCATTTAGAAACATGTCTTGAAAGAAGCTTCTGTGGCCAATGCGGAAGAGGTTACTACCACTGTTCTCCTCTAGGATTTTGGTTGGAACTAAGGCAGAACTTGGATGAGCACCACATTTTGTCTGAAAGTGTTGAATCCCAGTATTGCACACCTGAAACTAATATTAGACTGCAAGTTAACTACATAATTTAGATAAAATTAAAAAAAGAAAAACTTTGTTTTTGATCGTTTGTTTTGTTTTTATCACATGCCATCTACAAAGAGAATTAATTTCACTTCTTCTTTTCCAATTTGGAAATATTTTATTTATTTTCCTTAACTAATGGCTTTGGCTAGGATTTCCAATACTGTGTCGAAAGGAAATGGTTGATTGTGGACATCCCTATGTTGTACCTAATCTTAGAGAAAAACTTTAGTCTTTAGCCGTTGAATATGATGCTCCTCTCTTAGATTTTTATATATGGCCTTCTTTATATTGAGGTTGTTTCCTTCTACTCCTAGTTTTTTTAGGGTTGTTTTCATGAATTCTTGTTAAATTCTGTCAAATGATTTTTTTTCCTACATCCCCTGAGGTATTCATGTAATCCTCTCCACCCTTATTCTGTGGTGGATCATGATATTCCGTGGTGGATTGATATTTATATGTTGAACCATCCTTATGTTCAGGGAAAATCTCACTTGATCAAATTTTATAATTGTCTTGATGTGTAGTGATTTAGTTTATTAGAATTTGTGGAGATAACATTTATCCTCTTTTTTTTTTTTTACAATAAACTAAAAAAAATTAAAAAAATAAAAATTTTCTTGAGGCCAAAAGAAAGGAGGCAGATTTATTCTCTATTCCTCATGAAAAAAAAAAACAATAGCAACGAGTGGGTTGCAGGTTTGTGAGCTTTTGGCAATCTGAAAGCTGCCTTTTGCATTTCACAGGGGATCAGATTATTTCAATGCCATAACAGTTGAATCCAGCTATTAGAAGTTATGTTTCCTCAGCCAACCCTGAAATTCTGAATTCTTTAATTTTTTCTTAGGAGAATTTCATGCCTCCTTTTTCATAGGTATATTTAGGCAGATGAGTACATTTGTCATTTGGATACATAGGAGCAATAATGATGATTTGTGTTATTTTGAAAAGCACTGCAGTTTCAGGATTTTTTGTTGGAAGAAATTGATCTTTGGTAGGTGTTCTGAAGACATCAATAAGTTATTTTATATTTCATTTTTTTTTATTTTTTTTATTTTCACACTATAAGGGGGTTGAAACAAATGACCTCTAATATATCCATGATTCTTATAACCAAATTTATCAGATCCTAAATTCTCTTAAAACAATTCAAAGGAATATGCTAACGTGTGGTAATAAGTATGGCAACCTAGATGATTTTTAACCTTTTTCAGGAGGCATCTACTGATCACTATACTTTTCATAGCTGCTATGATATCCTTGTTTCTCACGCTATAGATCAGGGGGTTAAACAAAGGGGTAAGAATAGCATTAAACATAAAGAGGGACTGGTTTATTTTGGGGGTTTTGGAAGATCCTGGCCTCATGTAGACTAATATGGCAGGACCAAAGTAAAGAGAGACCACACAGAGGTGGGAGAAACATGTGGCCAAGGACTTGTTCTTACCTTCAAGGGAGTTCATACGGAGGACAGCAAGGAATATGTGGGTGTAGGAAGTGAGGATGAGACTCAGAGGGATGAGGACCACCAGAAAGCTTGATATCACAACTGACTTCACATATCCTGAAATGTTCTCACAAGTGAGCTTCAGGAGTGCCATGACCTCATATAAGAAGTGTGGGATCTCTCGAGGATGACATATTGATAAGTGCATGGCATAGGCTGTATGAACTAGGGAAATTATTGCCCCTCCTACCCAGGACCCAATGACCATCTGTTTAGAGATGGTATGGCTCATCAATACTGAGTAACGTAGTGGATTGCAAATGGCAATGTAGCGGTCATAGGACATAAAGGGCAGTAGAAGGCACTCAGAAATTCCTAAGGTTAAGCTGAAAAAGATCTGGGCTCCACAGCCTGTCTGTTATATGGTTCTTTTCCCTGAGAAGGAGTTTGTGACCATTTTGCGGACGGTAGAGGAGATCAAGGCCACATCAATAAAGGAGAGCTGGCTAAGCAAGAAGTACATAGGAGAGTGGAGTTGAGAATCCAGCCAGATGAGGAGAATGAGAACAGAATTGGTCATTAAAGCTATAATGTAGACAAGAAGAATGAGGAAGACAATGATCACAAGGTGACTAAGCTTAGGCCAGAGCCCCAAGAGAATAAAATCTGTGGTAATACTCTTATTGTTTATCTCCATGGCTGAACATCATTGCCCAGAAAACAATGATAAGAGCACTATTCCATCCAATGTGTTATTGTATATTTGCTTTTCTTACTCTCAGAACTCCTCTGAATATGTTCATGCTCACTTCATTCTTGTTGTTATCTATTTAGTATTATGAGTAACTTCTTGATATACAAAATATCATTAACTATATCTCTTGAATTTCTCAATAAACTACTATTTACACATTGTAGTGATTACAAATTGTAATCACTAATAGTAACCAAACAAGAACACAGGTACATTTAACATTCTATCAACTAAAAGCTAATCAATTTGATGAAAATGTATCACATGTATTTCTTAAAGCATTTACAAATACATCACCTTGAGGTATTGTTGCAGATATAACTTCAATAGAAAGGCAATGATTATTTTAGATTTATAAAAGTCAATGTTTCACTCAGTCTTGGGAGACTTCAGGGAAAATGAAGAAGACTCTCTTGAAGATGAGAAAAAAAGTCTTTGTTAACCTGAGGACACAAAAACATTTTCAGAACTGAGTGTTGTCTCTGCTTACTTTTTCTCTCTCACATAGGGGATTTTCCCATTTGCCCATGAGTCCTCCTTGCTCTAATCCTAACTCAAGTATCTCTTAAGTCAGGTAACCTTGAACAGAATTTCTAATCACAGCAACTTTGTTTAAGAAGAGACCTCATAAAAACAGTTGCTGCTAGTTTCACAGAAGTTTTCTTATTCTGCATGAAGTCTGTTTCTGCCATCAAAGTAATTAAAGGTACTAGCTGATGCTGTATAAAAGTAAACAGAAAGTAATGACGGAGATTACTAGAGTCCATCTTACAAAAAGTGCTTTATTTTAAAGGTAGAATAATATCCAGTTTAGCAAAAGTTTCATTGGACATATAAGCCTTGGAAGCAGACAAAGTATTGTAGATAAGTTAAAAACAACCTCCAGAGGATCAGTACCAGAGTTTGAAGCTCTATTCCTCAAACACACCACATTTACCTGCCTGATGGCCCTGGTGTAGTTGGATAATCCTTCTGTGTCTGTCTTCCTTCATTTGTAAAATTCGACTGAAGCATACCCACACCACAGGAGCTACATATAGAGTAAAAGACTTAGTGAAAACAGAACACTGTCTGGCCAACAGGTTTAAATGTTATATTAGGCATACTTTGAAGTTTAATTTGCATAAATGGGAAAACCAGTGCTTTCAGGTCCCTTAGTAGTCACAGAAATGTGCATATATGCATAGTTAGTCAGAGTGATTTCACTGTTTCTTGCAGTTTTAACCTGTACCTTTAAGTACAATTAAAAAAATGTTAGGGGCAAGAATTTATAACATGTGTATAGGTGTGATGAGGGAAGAGTTTTGACTAATCCATAAGTTCAAAACATACATTTTTCAAAAACTAGTGAGTAGAGTAAAAGCAATTTAGTTTTACTTTAACTGCTAAAGTGTATTACCCGCTTTCAAAGTCCTAGCTCAAATGTTCTCTTCTGTGATCTGAGGCATGACTTCACCTCTCCTACTCATTTCTGTATTCATCAGTCTCTCATGGTGTATATTGCATTATGACTTATACCATGTTATTAATGGGCAAATCTCATTTCCCTGAACCCTGTAATTGGATAATATTTTAAGAAGAGGGGTCCTGCTTTTTTTTTTCTCTGCTTTGTAAATATTTTGAACACTCAAGCTTGCCTGGGCCTATAACTTTATCACATGGGTTATTAATAATTGTGTGATAATAAACTTTGCATATTTTCCATTTCATACTTTCTGAAGAGTTAATGATACAATATCTGATTTTCAGTTTCATGGGCCTTATGGAATAAAATATTGTGGTTACTTAAAGTTGCCTGATGGAAACATGCCTGTACAATTCTCTGGACCTAGTAAATCATATTCTACATGCAGTTCTTATAATTAAACAGGATAGAGGAATATGAAGTATAATATTTGTATTATAAAAAACGAAGAATTGATACTCACTGAAATTAAGTGACTTGGTCAAGTTCATGCAGTGTCACATGACCAGTGACATCTCACAGAGTAAGTCAAGTAAGACTTGATATCCTATCAGATGTATCTTTCAGCTACATCTGACACTGTATTATAAATTATTTACAGAATTATACAGTCTTATTTTTTCCATTTTTTCACTATACATCTGAGATTATATTCCTATAAAATCATGTATTTTTCTGATAGATTTAAATAATATTTGTGCTAAAGTAAATGAATTGGGGATTTATGTATTGACAATTTATAACTTTATACCTCATTCTTTCCATAACTCATTTCACAGATTCACCCAGTTAGTCTTTCACTCTACACATGTCTATTGAGTTCAGTGTCTGTGCTGGGCAAATTCTAGTTTAGATTACAAGGTTTCAAGGACTTGTGAACATCAACTCTGGTATCAGTAAGGATGAGGGAAAGAAACAATTATTAAATAAAATGTGATATTGTTTTTAAAGGAAATTGTTCAAACTTTACAAAGAAATAAGGGAAGACTTTGTGCTGGAGATAATATTTTAATTACATCCTAAAAATGTGGAAGAGCTCCAGTTTCAAAGCATTGTGGTCTGAGAATATTCATGGAATAACCTCAATCTTTTGGTATCGATTGAGCCCTGATTTATGACCCAGTATGTGATGTATTTTGGAAATGTTCCATGTGCATTCGAGAAGAATTATTATTCTATTGTTTTAGGGTGGAACGTTCTATATATATCTGAGGTCCATCTGGTCCAACGTATCATCCAATGCTCGTGTTTCTTTACTGATTTTCTGCTTGTTTGATCTGTCTATTACTGAGAGTGACATTTAAGATCCTCTACTATTAATGTATTCATATCAGTATGACTCTTTACCTTGATTAACATTTGTCTTATGTAGTTGGCTGAAACTGAATCTCAACCAAAAGAAAAACTTTGGAAAGAATCCCAACACATGGAAGCTAAAAACTACCTTGTTAAAGAATGTTTAGATTAACCATGAAATCAAAGAAGAACTTAAACAATCTATGGAAGCCCATGAGAATGGAGACACTTCAGTCCAAAACCTATGGGAAACATCAAAGGCAGTCCTAAGGGGAGAATACATAACCATCCAAGCCTCACTCAAAAAAAAAAAAAAAATTGAAAAATCCAGAACACAGAAACTCTCTTTACACCTTAAAGTACTGGAAAATCAACAACAAATTAAACCAACCCTACACACAAGAAGTGAAATAATCAACATTATAGTTGATATCAATGAGATAGAAACAAGAGATACAGTAGAACACCTCAACGAAACTAGAAGTTGCTTTTTTTTTTTGAAAGAATCAATAAGATCGATAAACTGTTGGCCAAACTAACCCAAAAGTAAAGAGAGAGGATTCAAATTAATAAAATTATGAGTTAAAAGGGAGAGATCATGACTAAGACAAAGGACATAGAAACAACCATTAGAAATTATTAAAAACAGTTATATACCAATCAGTTAAGCAACCTAGATGAAATGGGTGCATTCTTGGAAACTTATAAACCTCTAAAACTGAATATGGAAGAAGCTGACTACCTGAATAGATCAATATATAGTAACAAGATTGAAGCAATGATAAAAACAACCTCCCAAAAAACAGGAGCCCAGGGGCTGAAAAATTCGCTGGGGAAATGCTACAACACATTTAAATAGGAAATAATACCTGTTATCTTTAAGCTGTTTCAAAAAATAGAAACAGAAGGAAAACTTCCAGACTCTTTCTTGAAGCCAGCATTGCCTTGATCCCAAAACCAGGCAAAGACACAATCAAAAAGGAGAACTTCAGACCAATATCGCTGATGGATATGGATGCCAAGATTCTCAACAACATTCTAGCTAATAGGATCCAAAAGTACATTAAAAAGGTTATCCACCATGACCAGGTGGGATTTATCCTTAGGGAGAAAGGGTGGCTCAAGATTCACAAATCAATATCATAGACAAATCAATAAGAGAGGAGAGAAGAACCACATGGTCCTCTCATTTGATGCAGAAAAAGCATTTGAGAAGAAAAGGCATCCGTTCCTGATTAAAATGCTTCAAACTATAGGAAGATGGATGGAACATTCCTATTCCTCAACTTCATCAAATCTATGAAAAACCCACACCGAATATCATTCTTAATGGGGAAAATATGGCAGCCTTCTCACTGAGATCAGGCACATGACAAGGATGCCCACTCTCACCATTGTTGTTCAACATAGTACTGAAAGTCCTAACAACAGCAATCAGACAACAAAAGCAAATAAAATATATTCAAATTGGCAAAGAAGTCAAATTCTCTCTCTTCACAAATGGCATGATACATTATATGGAAAACCCCAAAGACCCCACCCCAAACGCACTATAACTCATACAGAAATTCAGTAATGTGGCAGGATACAAAATCAATGTCAGGAAATCGATTGTTTTCTTATACACTAACAATGGAAATACAGAAAGGGAAATTAGAGAACCAATTCCATTTACTATAGCACCATGAAACATACGATCCTTGGGAATAAACCTAACCAAAGATATAAAGGATCTGTACTCGAGGAACTACAGAACACTCATGGAAGAAACTGAAGAAGACATAAAAAGGTAGAAGGCCATTCCATGCTCATGGATTGGGAGAATAAACATTGTTAAAATGTCTATACTGCCTAGAGAAATCTATGCTTTCAATGCCATCCCATTCAAAATTTCACTGCCAGTTTTCAAAGAACTGGAGCAAATGATCCTAAAATCTGTATGGAATCAGAAGAGACCCTGAATTGCTAAGGAAATTGTGAAAAAAGAAAACTAAAACAGGGGCACCACATTGCCTGATTTCAAGATTTACTACCAAGCTGTGATCATCAAGACAGCATTGTATTAGCATAAAAATAGACACATAGACCATGGAACAGAGTAGAGAGCTCAGATATGGACCCTCAACTCTATTGCCAATTAATCTTCGATAAAGCAGGGGAAAAAAATCCAGTGGAAAAAAGTCTCCTCAATAAATGGCGCTGGGAAAATTGGACACCTGTGCGTAGAAGACTGAAACATGACCATTCTCTTACACCATACACGAAAATAAACTCAAAATGGATAAAAGACCGCAGCGTGAGGCAGGTATCTATCAAAATCCTATAAAAGAACATAGGCAGTAACCTCTTTCACATCAGCCACAGCAAATTCTTTCAAGATATGTCTCCAAAGGCAAAGGAAACAAAAGCGAAAATGAACTTTTGGGACTTCATCAAGATCCAAAGCTTCTGCACAGCAAAGGAAACCATCAACAAAACAAAGAGGAAACCCCCAGAATAAGAGACGATATTCACAAATGACAGCACAAAGGGATGATATCCAAGATCTGTAAAGAACTCAAACTCAACATACACAAAACAGATAATCACATCAAGAAATAGGCAAAAGACATGAACAGACACTTCTCTGAAGAAAACATACAAATGGCTATCAGACACATGAAAAAAAATGTTCATTATAACTAGCCATCAGGGAAATTCAAATCAAAACCACATTGAAATATTACCTTACACCAGTTAGAGTGGCCAAAATTAACAAGACAAAATTAACAAAATTAATAAGACAGTAAACAGCGTGTGTTAGAGAGGATGTGTAGAAAGGGGAACCCTCATCCACTGTTGGTGGAAATGCAATTTGGTGCAGCCACTTTGGAAAACAGTATGGAGATTCCTTAAGAAATGAAAAATAGAACTTTCCTATGACCCTGCAATTGCAATACCGGGTATTTGTCCCAAATATGCATATTTAGTAAAGAAGAAGGGCCACCTGTACATAGCAGCAATGGCCACAGTTGCCAAACTGTGGAAAGAAAGATGATGCCCTTCAATAAATGACTGGATAAAGAATGGATGTACGATCCATATATACAATGGAGTATTATGCCTCCATCAAAAAGGATGAATACCCAACTTTTAAATCTACCTGGACAGGACTGGAAGAGAGTATGCTGAGCAAAATAAGGCAAGCAGAGAGAGTCAATTATCATATGCTTTCACTTACTTATGGAACATAAGGAATAACATGGAGGACATTGGATGAAGGAAAGGAGAAGTGAATTGGGGTAAATCAGAGGGGGAGACAAACCATGAGAGAGTGTGGACTCAGAAACAAACTGAGGGTTTTGGAGAGGAGGGGGATGGGGTTTCAATGAGCCTGGTGATGGTATTATGGAGGTCATGTATTGTATGGAGCACTGGCTGTGTGGCATAAACAATGAATGTTGAAACACTGAAAAGAAATAAAATAAAATGGGAAAAAATTAGACTGGAGTAGGTGCCTTAAAGAAATGTTGAAGAGATTTACCATTTGACAAAGTGCATTCCAGGTCTCAGGAACATTGTGCATAAAGAAGCAGAAGGACAGCAGAGAATAACATAGAAAATTCTTCAGGTTTATGGCTTAGAATTTCGATAAAATTAACAGGAAGTGAGATGTAATATTAGAAGTAACTTGCAAATGGGGAGGGAAAAACTGGACTCTGTTATGATCATGAAGGAAAGGGAAATAAAGTGGAAATATTAATGGGTTTAATAATATTTTATTAAATCAAACTTAGGTGAAATTCTGGAAATTTGCAGATTCTCAGTGCTCAATGCATGTTTCCTGAATGCTAGATGTTATAAGTATCAGGAACAGGGATCACACGCTGTGCTGCTCTTAAGAATTCATAGTGCTGGGGGGAGACAAGATGGCAGGGAAGTAGGAGGAGGCCCATTTCAACCTGTACCCTAAATTGAGCTGATTTTCTACCAAAGAACTCCAATCACCCATGAAATCAGCCTGAGATCAGAATTACACACGTCTGGATATCAAGGGGGCAGAAGAAACCAGTGGGCAGATAAAGAGGAGTGGGAACGTAGGACTGATATCAGAAGATAAACAAAAGTGTGAGGAAGCCACCAGAGGCGACTGATTGGAAAGTAATACCTAAAATACGAGAGTGCCCTGTGACTGGGGACCAGCACTAACTTGGAGTCTGGTTGAAAGCACTCAAAAAGTGCAAAGAATCATTGGGGGAAATTGTGAGAATAGCAGCAGCTAGGGACATGGGCTTGGGTCCCCAGACCCAGGACAGCCTCCCCTGGCACTGAGCCATAGAGAGTGTGGCAGAGAAACCAAGTCTTGGTCCCTGAACCGCCAGCACACCCAAGAACGCATGGGGTCCAGATATTGTGAGGGCCTGGGAGCCTCACCAGATGGCAGAACGCCAGGCCCTGCCATCAGAGCCTGAGACACATGCTCCCCACACCCTCCCCTGGAAGAGTGCACAAATGCACCAGCCGGGAGCTCTCAGACCCAGAAAGACCAGGAGCTCCCAGCACGGGCCAATGGGAAAATCTCAGTGTTCGATTGCTGCTTGGAAACTCTCTGGAAGTCTGGAACTGCCCAGATAGCCGCCGCTGCCATGGTTTTGGATACAAGCAGGAGATCCTGCATCCCTAGGGACCACGACTCAGAACCCACTCTGCCAGTGGCCAAGGGGGAATTTATGCGCTCTCAAACACCCACAGGGAAGCAGGCTGAGGCTTCTCTCTCAGAGGGAGGTCGGGGTGTCGTTTGCTTTCCTCTAAACCTCCAAAAATCGTCAAAAGCTGTCAAGGTGAGAGAAAACAGATGAACAAACATAAAAACTTCAGGAGAACAAAAGCCTGAAAAAACCGGTTTCCTCAGAGCCCACCACCTTGAGGGATCTTAACTCAGGGAACATCATTGACTGAAAATCCACATGGCAAGTCCCTCGCCCAGAAAACCAACTAGGAAAGAAAATAATAAAAAATAAAAAAGATGACAAGAGAACAACCACCACTACTTCATAGATACAACTTTTATTTTCAACTCGTTCCCACTATTCTGGTTCATTTTTTTTTATATAGATACATTTTTTTCCTATTTATCATCACAGTGAGATGTCCAGTACATAATTTGCCATAATAACCTTCTAACCTGAAATTTTTGATACATGCAGCCATGTTTTTTTTTATTTCTATATTTTTAATTTTAGTTTAGTTTAGTCTAGTTTATTCTTTTTTAGATTTATTTTTGTATTTGTTTATTTACAGCATAACAGTGTTCATTGTTTTGGCATCACACCCAATGATCCATGCAGTACGTGCCCTCCCTATTACCTACCACCTGGTTCCTCAACCTCCCAAGCGCCCGCCCCTTCAAAACCCTCTGGTTGTTTTTCAGAGTCCATAGTCTCTCATGGTTCATCTCCCCTTCCAGTTTCCCTCAACTCCCTCTCCTCTCCATCTCGCCATGTCCTCCATGTTATTTGTTATGCTCCACAAATAAGTGAGACCATATGATACTTGACTCTCTCTGCTTGACTTATTTCGCTCAGCATAATCTCTTCCAGTCCCGTCCATGTTGCTACAAAAGTTGGGTATTCATCCTTTCTGATGGAGGCATAATACTCCATTGTGTATATGGACCACATCTTCCTTATCCATTCATCCGTTGAAGGGCATCTTGGTTCTTTCCACAGTTTGGCGACCGTAGCCATTGCTGCAATAAACTTTGGAGTACAGATGGCCCTTCTTTTCACTACATCTGTATCTTTGGAGTAAATACCCAGCAGTGCAATTGCAGGGTCATAGGGAAGCTCTATTCTTACTTTCTTCAGGAGTCTCCACACTGTTCTCCAAAGTGGCTGCACTAACTTGCATTCCCACCAACAGTGGAAGAGGGTTCCCCTTTCTCCAAATCCTCTCCAACACACGTTGTTTCCTGTCTTGCTAATTTTGGCCATTCTAACTGGTGTCAAGTGGTATCTCAATGTGGTTTTAATTTGAATCTCCCTGATGGTTAGTGATGATGAACATTTTTTGTGTGTCTGATATCCATTTGTATGTCTTCATTGGAGAAGTGTCTGTTCATATCTTCTGCCCATTTTTTGATATGATTATCTGTTTTGTGTGTGTTGAGTTTGAGAAGTTCTTTATAGATCCCAGATATCAACCTTTTGTCTGTACTGTCATTTGTAAATAACTTCTCCCATTCCGTGTGTTGCCTTTTTGTTTTGTTGACTGTTTCCTTTGCTGTGCAGAAGTTTTTGATCTTGATGAAGTCCCAAAAGTTCATTTTTGCTTTTGTTTCCTTGGCCTTTGGAGATATATCTTGAAAGAAGTTGCTGTGGCTGATATCGAAGAGGCTACTGCCTATGTTCTCCTCTAGGATTCTGATGGATTCCTGTCTCACATTGAGGTCTTTTATCCATTTTGAGATTATCTTTGTGTACGGTGTAAGAGAACGGTCGAGTTTCATTCTTCTACATATCGCTGTCCAGTTTTCCCAGTACCATTTATTGAAGAGACTGTCTTTTTTCCATTGAATATTTTTTCCTGTTTTGTCGAAGATTATTTCACCATAGAGTTGAGGATCCATATCTGGGCTCTCCACTCTGTTCCACTGGTCTATGTGTCTGCTTTTATGCCAGTACCACGCTGTCTTGGTGATCACAGCTTTGTAGCAAAGATTGAAATCGGGTAACATGATGCCGCCAGTTTTGTTTATGTTTTTCAACATTTCCTTAGCAATCCGGGGTCTCTTCTGATTCCATACAAATTTTAGGATTATTTGCTCCAGCTCTTTGAAAAATACCGGTGGAATTTTTATCAGAATGGCATTAAAAGTATAGATTGCTCTAGGCAGTATAGACGTTTTAACAATGTTTATTCTTCCAATCCAAGAGCATGGAACAGTCTTCAATCTTTTTGTGTCTTCTTCAATTTCTTTCTTGAGTGTTCTGTAGTTCCTCGAGTACAGGTCATTTACCTCTTTGGTTAGGTTTATTCCCAGGTATCTTATGGTTCTTGGTGCTCTAGTAAATGGAATTGATTCTCTAATTTCCCTTTCTGTATTTTCATTGTTAGTGTATAAGAATGCCACTGATTTCTGTACATTGACTTTGTATCCTGCCACGTTACTGAATTGCTGTATGAGTTCTAGTAGTTTGGGGGTGGAGTCTTTGGGGTTTTCCATATAAAGAATCATGTCATCTGCGAAGAGAGAGAGTTTGACTTCCTCCTTGCCAATTTGGATACCTTTTATTCCTCTTTGTTGTCCGATTGCCATTGCTAGAACTTCTAATACTATGTTGAACAAGAGTGGTGAGAGTGGGCATCCTTGTTTTGTTCCTGATCTCAACGGGAAGGCTGCAAGCTTTTTCCCATTGAGGATGATATTTGCTGTGGGTCTTTCATAGATAGATTTTATGAAGTTCTGGAATGTTCCTTCTATCCCTATACTTTGAAGCGTTTTCATCAGGAACAGATGCTGGATTTTGTCAAAAGCCCTTCTGCATCAATTGAGAGGACCATGTGGTTCTTCTCTCTTCTCTTATTGATTTGTTCTATCCCATTGATTGATTTGTGAATGTTGAACCAACCTTGCAACCCAGGGATGAATCCCACCTGGTCATGGTGGATAATCTTTTTAATGTGCTGCTGGATCCTGTTTGCTAGGATCTTGTTCAGAATCTTTGCATCCATATTCATCTATGATATTGGTAGGAAATTCTGCCTTTTCGTAGGGTCTTTGCCTGGTTTGGGGAACAGGGTAATGCTGGCTTCATAAAAAGAGTGGAATTTTTCTTTCTGCTTCAATTTATTGGAATAGCTTTAGAAGAATTGGTGTTATTTCCTCTTTGAAAGTTTGGTAGAATTCTCCAGGGGATGCATCAGGTCCTGGGCTCTGTTTTTTGGGAGGTTTTTTTTTTTTTTTTTTTTCTCATTTTATTTATTTTTTCAGCGTAACAGTATTCATTCTTTTGCACAACACCCAGTGCTCCATGCAAAACGTGCCCTCCCCATTACCCACCACCTGTTCCCCCAACCTCCCACCCCTGACCCTTCAAAACCCTCAGGTTGCCCCAACCTCCCACCCCTGACCCTTCAAAACCCTCAGGTTGTTTTACAGAGTCCATAGTCTCTTATGGTTCGCTTCCCCTCCCCAATGTCCATAGCCCGCTCCCCCTCCCCCAATCCCACCTCCCCGCAGCAACCCCCAGTTTGTTTTGTGAGATTAAGAGTCATTTATGGTTTGTCTCCCTCCCAATCCCATCTTGTTTCATTTATTCTTCTCCTATCTCCTACCCCCCCATGTTGCTTCTCCATGTCCTCATATCAGGGAGATCATATGATAGTTGTCTTTCTCCGATTGACTTATTTCACTAAGCATGATACGCTCTAGTTCCATCCACGTCGTCGCAAATGGCAAGATTTCATTTCTTTTGATGGCTGCATAGTATTCCATTGTGTATATATACCACATCTTCTTGATCCATTCATCTGTTGATGGACATCTAGGTTCTTTCCATAGTCTGGCTATTGTAGACATTGCTGCTATAAACATTCGGGTACACGTGCCCCTTCGGATCACTATGTTTGTATCTTTAGGGTAAATACCCAGTAGTGCAATTGCTGGGTCATAGGGTAGTTCTATTTTCAACATTTTGAGGAATCTCCATGCTGTTTTCCAGAGTGGTTGCACCAGCTTGCATTCCCACCAACAGTGGAGGAGGGTTCCCCTTTCTCCACATCCTCTTCAGCATCTGTCATTTCCTGACTTGTTCATTTTAGCCATTCTGACTGGTGTGAGGTGATATCTCATTGTGGTTTTGATTTGTATTTCCCTGATGGCGAGTGACGTGGAGCATTTTTTCATGTGTCTGTTGGCCATCTGGATGTCTTCTTTGCAGAAATGTCTGTTCATGTCCTCTGCCCATTTCTTGATTGGATTGTTTGTTCTTTGGGTGTTGAGTTTGCTAAGTTCCTTATAGATTTTGGATACTAGCCCTTTATCTGATATGTCGTTTGCAAATATCTTCTCCCATTCTGTCAGTTGTCTTTTGGTTTTGTGAACTGTTTCCTTTGCTGTGCAAAAGCTTTTGATCTTGATGAAATCCCAACAGTTCATTTTTGCCCTTGCTTCCCTTGCCTTTGCCGTTGTTCCTAGGAAGATGTTGCTACGGCTGAGGTCGAAGAGGTTGCTGCCTGCATTCTCCTCAAGGATTTTGATGGATTCCTTTCTCACATTGAGGTCCTTCATCCATTTGGAGTCTATTTTTGTGTGTGGTGTAAGGAAGTGGTCCAATTTCATTTTTCTGCATGTGGCTGTCCAATTTTCCCAGCACCATTTATTGAAGAGGCTGTCGAGGGAGGAGATACAGACCCTTTAGCTACATCACCCACTCGTGCGCGAGTGAGACTTATCTTACCCCAAGGGTAAAAGTGGGAGGTAAGGAGCCCTTCCGCTGCGTAAAATCGGCTCGACCCGGAAACAGAGTCTCTTTAAAACGTTTACACTCTGTAGGGGCGGGCGGAATTGACGTGTTGCGAAGGCTGGAAGGCTTCTCAAGTTGCTAAGCGACGAGGCGGGAGAGCGCGCGCACGCACGGACTGCTGATTTTATGTATTTGAGAGAGAGAGCATGAGAGAGTGACTGAACACAGGGCAGGAGCAGAGGGAGAAAAAGAGAGAAACTCAAGAAGACTCTATACTGAGTGTGGAGCATGGTATGTGGCTCAATCTCACTACCCTGAGATCACGACCCGAACCAAAACCAAGAGTTGATGGTTAACCAACTGCGTCACACAGGTTAAAAGCATTCCTCCTGGGGAGGAGTCAAGATGGCGGAGAAGTTGCAGCCTGAGACTACATCAGGTAGCAGGAGATCAGCTCGATAGCTTATCTAAACATTGCAAACACCTACAAATCCAACGGGAGAGCGAAGAGAAGAAGAACAGCAACTCTAGAAACAGAAAATCAACCACTTTCTGAAAGGTAGGACTGGCGGAGAAGTGAATCTAAAACGACGGGAAGATAGACCGCGGGGGGAGGGGCCGGCTCCCGGCAAGCGGCGGAGGAACGGAGCACAAAATCAGGACTTTTAAAAGTCTGTTCCACTGAGGGACATTGCTCCAGGGGCTAAACCGGGGTGAAGCCCACGCGGGGCCAGCGTGGCCCCAGGCCCCGCAGGGTCACAGAAGGATCGGGGGTGTCGGAGGGTCGGAGAGCTCGCAGCTATTAGAACGGAGAAGCCGGCTGCCAAGACAGAGCCGAGGACTGAACTCTCAGCTCGGGGTTATTTTGGGAGGTTTTTGATCAGTGCTTCAATCTCGTTACTAGATATCAGTCTATTCAGGTCGTCAATTTCTTCCTGGTTCAATTTTGGGAGTTTGTAGTTTTCCAGGAATGCATCCATTCAGGTTAGAAGGTCATTAAAGAATTTGATGTACCAGACATCTCAGTGTGGTGGTAAATAGGTTAAAAAATTATCTGTATGTATTAAAAAAACAACCAGAATATTGGTAAAGAGTTAAAAATAAAAGTTGTATTTATGAAGTAGTGGTGGTTTTTCTCTTGTAGTCTTTTTTTTTCTTCCTTCCTGTTTGGTTTTCTGGGGGAGGGGCCTGCCACGTTGGTTTTCAGACAATGATGTTCCCTGAGTTAGGTCCTCCCGCTCCCCTCAAGGGGCTGGGCTCTGAGGAAACTGTTTTTTTTTTTCAGGCTTTTGTTCTCTTGGTGTTTTTATGTTCTTTCATCTGCTTTCTCTCGCCTTGACAGCTTTTGACGGTTTTTGGAGGTTTAGAGGAGAGCAAACTGCACCCGACCTCCCTCTCAGAGAGAAGCCTCAGAATGTTTTGCAAAAGCTGCTGGCAGAGTCCGTTCTGAATCACTGTCCCTGGGGATGCAGGAGCTCCTCGTTGTATCCAAAACCAGGGCAGCGGTGGCTGTCTAGGCAGCTCCAGACCACCAGAGAGGTTCTGAGCAGAGATCGCACACTGAGATTTTCCCACTGTCCGGGCTGGGAATGTCTGTTTTTTTCCAGATGCCAGAGCTCCAGGCTAGCCCCTATGAGCACCTATCCCAAGGAAGGGTGTGGGATGCGTGTGTTTCAGGATTGGCTTCTGGCCAGGCTCCCAGCCCCTCACGGGAGCCAGACCCCACTCGTTCTCAGGTGCACTGGCGTTCAGGCGCACTGGCAGCTCAGGGATGGAGACCTGATTTCTCTACTGCACTCTCTCTGGCTCAGCGCCAGGGGAGGCTGTCCTGGGTCTGGGGACTTAGGTTCCTGACCCTAACCCCCCAGGTTCCCACTATTACCACCCCCCCCCGTGATCCTTTGCTCTTTGTTTTTTGAGTGTTTTCAACCAGACTCCAAGTTAATGCTGGTCCCCAGACACAGAGCACTCTCGTGGTGGGGTATTACTTTCCAATTGGTCACCTCTGGTGGCTACCTCCCCCTTTTGTTTATCTTCTGATATCAGTCCGCCGCTCCCAGTCTGCTTTACCCGCCACTGGCTTCTTCTGCTCCTGTAGAGATCCAGACGTGTATAATTCTGATCTCAGGCTGATTTCCTGGGTGGTTGGAGTTCTTTTGTAGGTAATCAGCTCACTTTAGGGTACAGGTTGAAAGGGTGCCTCCTTCTACTTCCCAGCCATCTTGACTCTTATTTTAATTTTTGAATATTCATATAGAGTAAAACTTCAAGGTAGTTGCCTTTCCCCAATCAACGCTACCCCTATAGGTAAACCAATATTTAATCTCCCTTTATTTTAAGAAAGTTGAGTCCTTCAAAAAGATATCAAGATACATCCAGGAAGAATCAAAATAATCTTCCTCGCCCACACTGAGAATTTATAACCACTCTCCCATCTTCTTCTTCCGCCAGTGTTCTGTGTATTTGCGTTGTCCTGGTAGTATATAAATCTTACACTTTGGGATCTTTTTGACGAGCTTCTCCCTTTTTTTTTTTTTTTGGCTTTTATATATATACATATATTTTTTTCCTCTTCTCATATACTTTTATCTGTCTTTTTGTTTGTCTGTTTTTCCTTGTATACTTCATAACCTTACTTTAGGGCCCATTTGTGCTGAGCTTTCTCTTTGATCTTCCTTCTTTTTCCTCTCTATCTCTCTCTCTCTCTCCTCTATCGCCTCTATCTCTCACTCTCTGTTTCTTCTTTTTTCTTTTATTTATCTATTGCTTTTTGTTTTCTTTTTTCTCTCATTTGGGTGGGGAATCCTGATTGCACAGAAGTGTTTCAGGGTGCACCTTGACTGCACCACTGTCGATATATCCAGCTGCATCCATTCAGTCATCTCTTACCAAAATGACTAGGAAGAGGAGCTCCCAAAAGAAGAAAAATACAGAGGATGGGCCTTCTGTAACAAAACTAATGGCTATCGACATAGACAATATGTCAGAAAAGGAATTCAGGCTAACAATTATCCAGGCAATAGCTAGGTTGGAAAAAGCCATGGATGACCAAACGGAATTGTTTAGGGCAGAACTGAAAGCGAACATGGATGATGTTCACAATGTTAGGGCAGAAATAAAAGCCACCAAGGATGATGTTTAAAATGCTCTCAATTAGTTCCAATCTAATCTAAATTCTCTAAAAGCTAGGGTAACTGAGATAGAAGATAGAATTAGTGACCTGGAGGACAAATAGATAGAAAGGATCAGTAGGAAGCCTGGAACAAACAGCTCAGAAGCCACGAAAATAGAATCAGGGAAATAAATGATGCCAGGAAACGTTCCAATTCAGAATTATTGGAATCCCTGAAGGGGAGAAAAAAGAAAGAAGTCTAGAAGATAAAGTGGAAGAAGTTGTCTATGAAAAATTTCCCAATCTCACGAATGGAAACAACGTTCATGTACTAGAGGCAGAGAGATTTCCTCCCAAGATTTTAGATTCTCGAAAGTCCTCACGACACCTTATAGTTAAAATGAGGAATTATGTTTCAAGAGAGACCCTCTTAAAAGCAGCTAAGACAAAGAAGCTCCTTACATACAGAGGAAAACCCACTAGAATAACGTCAGACCTTTCCACAGAGACCTGGCAAGCCAGGAAGGGCTGGCAAAATATATTCAGAGTACTAAATGAGAAGAACATGCAACCGAGAATACTCTATCCAGCAAGACTGACATTTAAAATGGATGGAGAGATAAAGAGTTTCCAAGGCTAGGGAGGCTTAAAAGACTATGTAACCACCAAGCCGACACTGCAGGAAATATTAAGGGGGGTCCTATAAAAGAGAAAAAATCCTAAGAATATCATTGAACAGAAATATAGAAACAATCTACAGACAGAAAGACTTTAAGGCAACATGATGTTAATAAAAACCTATCTATCAATAATCACTCTCAATGTGAATGTCCTAAATGTGCCCATAAAAAGACACAGTGCTGCAGATAGGATAAAACGACAGGACCCATCCATATGTTGTCTACAAGAGACCAATTTTGAACCTAAGGATACACCCAGACTGAAAGTGAAGGGTTGGAGAAGCATCTTTCATGCCAGTGGGTCTCAAAAGAAGGCCGGGGTAGCGATTCTCATATCAGATAAATTAGATTTTTTTAAAGATTTTATTTATTTATTTGACAGAGAGAGAGAGAGAGATCACAAGTAGGCAGAGAGGCAGGCAGCGAGAGAGGAGGAAGCAGGCTTCCTGCGGAGCAGATAGCCCATTGCAGGGCTCGATCCCAGGACCCTGAGATCATGACCTGAGCCGAAGGCAGCGGCTTAATCCACTGAGCAACCCAGGCGCCCCAGATAAATTAGATTTTAAACTAAAGACTGTAGTCAGAGATACAGAAGGACACTACATAATTCTTAAAGGGACTATTCACCAAGATGATCTAACAATTGTAAATATCTATGCCCCCAATATGGGATCAGCCAAATACATAAGAAAATTATTAATCAAGATAATGAGTCTAATTGATGTGAATACATCAATAGTAGGAGATCTTAACAAGCATCTCTCAGTAATAGACAGATCAGTGAAGCAGAAAAACAATAAAGAAACAAGACTTTTCAATGAAACTTTGGACCAGATGGATCTCATAGACATATACAGAGCATTCCACCCTAAAACTACAGAATACGCATTCTTCTCAAGTGCACTTCAAACTTTCTCCTGAATAGACCACATAGTCGGTCACAAAGCAGGACTCAAACGATGCCAAAAGACTGATTTTATTCCCTGCATATTCTCAGATCACAATTCTTTGAAACTGGAGCTCAATCGCAAGGAAAATTTTGGAAGGAACTCAAACACCTAGAAGCTAATGACCACCTCCTTAAGAATGCTTTGACCAAACAGGAGATCAAAGAAGAACTTCAACAAATCATGGACACCAATGAGAATGAAGACATTTCAGTCCGAAACCTATGGGATACAGCAAAGGCAGTTCTAAGGGGAAAATACATAGCCATCCAAGCCTCCCTCAAAAAAAAATTGAAAAATCCAGAATACACCAGCAGTCTCTACACCTTAAAGAACTGGAGAATCAACAACAAATCAAACCAACTCCACACGCAAGAAAAGAAATAAACAAGATTTGAGCAGATATCTATGAGGTAGAAACCAGAGATACAGTAGAACGTATCAATGAAAATAGAAGCTGGTTTTTTGAAAGAATCAATAAGATTGATAAACCATTGGCCACACTAAACAAAAGAAAAGAGAGAAAGCCCAAATTAATAAAATTATGAATGAAAAGGGAGAGATAACAACTAACACCAAGGAAATAGAAACAATCCTCAGAAATTATTACCAGTTATATGCCAATAAGCTAAGCAACCTAGATGAAATGGATGCATTCCTGGAAAACTAAACTCCCAAAATTGAACCAGGAAGAAATTGACAACCTGAATAGACCGATATCTAGTAAAGATATTGAAGCAGTGATCAAAAACCTCCCATAAAACAAGAGCCCAGGACCTGACGGATTCCCTGGGAAATTCCACGTTTATCTGAAACATCCTCTGTCACCATGACATAATCTCTTAGTTGCAAGTTACTCTCTAAACAAACAGGTTTCTCGGAGTTAAGTACAGAGCATTTTCCTTACACTTTCCCATACACTTTGGAAAGGGATTTTAGTTTTTGATTCGGTTTCTCTACAGTGATTGTCCTTATTGCACTTTCCTCTGCATTCCCACCTACCTTTGGATTGTACTTCTATCGGTGAAGGAGTGTTCTGTCCCAGAGTCAAGGTTATCACCCATCCCTTGTGTTTCTGTACGTACCTTTTAGAACACTTACAGTTTTGTGGAGCAAGATGTGAGTCGAAAAACTCTTGTTTCTCAGAATTAAGTATATGACACCCATAGGCGTCCACACATAAGTTTGAGGAGGCTGTTTTCCTGCATCAAGACGTTCATTGAAAGTTGCATTCTACTCAGAGTTCTATGATCAGGGTTACATATGGGGCACTTTCCTCACCTTGAAGAGCTCTATATGTAATCCTGATCATGCAACTCTGAGTAGACATGGTGGGAATCGTCCTATTGTCAAGAGAGCAGATGTTGATTGAATGACATTTTGTCCACTTTGAGCTGAAACAATAGAATGACGTATAGGGCTCTTTCTGCAAAGGTGTCCACACCTTATTGGAAAATGTTTCTAACTTCAAGAAAGAAGATAATACAAAGACGGTCTCTCAACAGTTTTGAAGCTGTGAGTTCAGTGTGTGGCACCTTTCTTAGGCTTCTAAAATATACATTTGGGAAGCACATTCTGTGGGTGTCCACACTGTCAACATCAGTTGAAATGTTTCAAAAGACAGGAAGGAAGTTATAAGAACAGTCTACCATTGAAATTATTGATGCTGAAATTTTTGAAAGGGAAAGTACAACAAAAAAAACCTACCTTCAACTAAAGTTTAAGACAGAACGTGTCTTAAGTTGAAGGTGGATCTGGGATTTTGGTGTGGGTGCCCATGGACTGTGTGGAGATCTTTAGTGGGGAAGGGTTTTCCCACCAGGAGGGTTCTGCACAGGACCAAATGGCACAGTTTCCATGTAGGTGGCACCCAGAGTCCTGCGTTGTGAATAAGGAGTCCCCAAACTGGAGGGCTACCGGGCCATGCCACTAGTGACAGAAGTCTGAAGAACCACCGTAGGGTTAGGGTAAGGCAAACAGGGCATGGCAGGCCCTATCTGCCCGTGCTGATGGGACCACTTCCTGTGGCTGAGTTGAGGGCTTGTGTCTGCAGGATCATCACATTACTGCTTCCATGTCCTGGTGGGAGCCTAATGCAGATGTGGCCCATAGAATGCATGCAGGTTTCTCCTGCTTTGGGGATTCAGGTCCTTTCAAAGGGCATGGTTTCATCCAGGGACCAGGTGCAACTGTGGTGTGCAGCTCAGGACTTCCTCATCTGGAGAATTTGAGAACCAGGACTCTGAGGACGGAATCCTGAGAACCCAGCATGGACATTGGGTTAGGGTTAGGGTTAGTGTTGGGCTTAGGATTAGGGTTAGGGCTTGGGGTAGGGTTATGTGATAGGGACAAAGCATGTCGTATCTGGCAACACAGATATGGCCTCCATCATGGCCTCAGTTTAGGGCGGGACTCAGGAGGCCCCTCACGTGCTGGGATTGGGGGATGCAGGGGCCAAGAGGGCGGGAATGGCCTCAGGGGAGCATGCTGTTTCTACGGCTCTGAAGGTAGTAGAAAGCACCCAAAGAAATGGGTTCCTCCTGGCTGAAAGGCTGAGTCCTGCCGTCAGTCTGATGCTTCCATCCATGAGAAGAATTGGGTGTCAGGCCTCTGGGGTCCAGAGCCTGAACATGCAACCTAGGGTTAGGGTTCAGTCCTAGGAGAATGGCAGATCTGGTCTGCCAGTGCCAAGTCTGGATCTACTGAGGGCTGACTTGAGGGCGTTGAGCTGGCGGCCCTTCACTCTCCGTGATTTTGGTGTGGGTGTTCTCGGACGGTGTGTGTCTCTTGAGGCGGCATGGGGTTTCTCCCGCCTGGAGGGTTTTGCACAAGGCCAAATGGCACAGTTTCCACGTGGGTGGCCCCCAGAGTCCCGCGTTGTGAATAAGGAGTCCCCAGACTGGAGGGCTACCGGGCCAGTCCACTGGGAATGGAAGTCTGAAGAACCACCCTAGGGTTAGGGTTAGGCCAACAGGGCATGGCAGGCCCGATCTGCCCACACTGACGGGGCCTCTTCGTACGGCCGTGTTGAAGGCTTGTATCTGAAGGATCGTGAGATAACTGGTTCCAGATCCTGGTGGGCGCCTACTCCAGATGTGGCCCATGAGATACATGTAGGTTTCTCCCAATCTGCGGTTTCAGCACATTTCAAAGGGCATGGTTTCCTCAATTGACCAGGTGCAATTTTGGTTTGCAGCTCAGGAATTCCCCATCTGGAGAGTTTGAGAACCAGACCTCTGAGGATGGAAGCCTGAGCACTCAACATGGGCATCGGGTTAGGGTTTTGTTAGGGTTAGTGTTGGGGTTAGGGTTATGGTTAGGGCAATGGTTAGGGCTAGGGTTAAGATTATTTAGGTTTATTATAAGGTTTTAGGGACAAGGCATGTTGTATCTGTCAACACAAATATGGCCTCCTCCAAGGCCTGAGTTGTGTTCTGTACTCAGGACTTCCTCTGGCCCTGGGTTTTGCTGCTGTGGGGGCTAAGAGTGTTGGAATGGCTTCAGTTGTGCATGCTTTATTCTACGGCATTGAGGGTAGTAGAAAGCACCCAAGGAAACGGGTTCCTCCTGGCTGAGAGGCTGAGTCCTGCCATGTGTCTGATGCTCCCATCCATGGGAAGAATTGGGTGTCAGGCCTCTGCGGTCCGGAGCCAAAACACGCAACCTAGGGTTAGGGTTTGGTTCTAGGAGAATGGCAGGCCTGATCTGCCTGTTCCAAGTCAGGCTCTATGGAGCTCTGCATTGAGGGCATTGGTCTGGCTGCCCGTCAGTCTCCGTGATTTTGGTGTGGGTGTTCTTGGACTGTGTGGGTCTCTTGAGGCGGCATGAGGGTTTCTCCCGTTAAGAGGGTTCTGCACAGAGCAAAATGGCACAGTTTCCACGTGGGTGAAACCAAGAGTCCTGCGTTGTGAATAAGGAGTCTTCAGACTGGAGGACTACCAGGCCAGGCCACTGGGACAGAGGTCTGAAGAACCACCCTAGGGTTAGGGTTATGCCGACAGGGCATAGCAGGCCCTATTTGCCCATGCTGATGTGGCCTCTTACTATGGCTGAGTTGAGGGCCTGTGTGTGCAGGACCGTCAGATTACTGGATCCAGGTCCTGGTGGGCGACTAATGTGGATGTGGCCCATGGAATGCATTTAGGTTTCTCCCACTCTGGGGATTCAGCTCATTTCAAAGGGCATGGTTTCCTCCAGGGATCAGGTACAATAGTGGTGTGCAGCTCAGGACTTTCCCATTTGGAGATTTTGGGAACCAGGCCTCTGAGAATGGAAGACTGAGCACCCAACATCGGCATCAGGTTAGGGCTAGGGTTGGGTAAAGGTTAGGGCTAGGGTTAGGATTGGTGTTATGTGTTACGGACAAGGCATGTTGGATCTGTCAACACAAATATGGCCTCTTCCAAGGCCTGAGTTGAGTTCTGTTCTCAGGTCCTCCTCAGGCCCTGGATTTTGGGGCTGTGGGGAATAAGTGGGTTGGAATTGCCTCAGTTGAGCTTGCTTTTTTCTACGGAACTGAGGGTAGTAGAAAGCACCCAAAGAAACGGTTTCCTCCTGGCTGAGAGGCTGAATCCTCCTGTCAGTCTGATGCCCCCATCCATGGGAAGAATTGGGTGTCAGGCCTGTGGGGTCCAGAGTCTGGACACGCAACCTAGGGTTACAGTTTGGTTCTAGGAGAATTGCAGGCCTGCTATGCCAGTGCCAAGTAAGGCTCTACGGAGAGCCGAGTTGACTGCGTTGGTCTGTCGGCCCGTCAGGCTCCAGGATTTTGGTGTGTGTGTTCTCGGATGGTGTGGGGGTCTTGAGGGTGCATGGGTATTTCTCCCGCCAGGAGGGTTCTGCACAGGGCCAACTGGCACAGTTTCCACGTGGGTGGAATGCAGAGTCCTGTGTTTTGAATAAGGAGTCCCCAAACTAGAGGGCTAATGGGCTAAGCCACTGGGGATGGAAGTCTGAAGATACACCCTCTGGTTAGGGCTAGGCTGACAGGGCATGGCAGGCCTGATCCGCCAGTGCTGACCTCCTCCTATGGCTCCTATAGCCTCCTATGGCCTCCTCCTACGGCTGAGTTTTGGGCTTGTCTGCAGGATCGTCAGATTACTGGTTCCAGGTTCTGGTTGGCATCTAATGCGGATGGGGCCCATGGGATGCTTGCAGGTTTCTCCCGCTCTGTGGATTCAGCTCATTTCAAAGGGCATTTTTTCCTCCAGAGACCATTGCAATTGTGGGGTGCAGCTCAGGACTTCCCCATCTGTAGAGTTTGAGAATCAAGACTCTGAGGACGGAAGCCTGAGCACCCAACCTGGGCGTCGGGTGAGGGATAGGGTTAGGGTTAGTGTTAAGTTTAGGGTTATGAGTTAGGGACAAGGTTTGTCTCATATGGCAACACAGATATGGCCTCCACCATGTCCTCAGTTTAGGGCGGGACTCAGCAGGCTCCTCAGGCCCTGGGTTTTGGGGCAGCATGGGCCAAGAGGGCTGGAATGGCCACAGGGGAGCATGCTGTTTTCTACGGCTTGGGAGTAGTAGAAAGCACCCAATGAAACGGGTTCCTCCTGGCTGAGAGGCTGAGTCCTGCCATCAGTCTGATGCTCCATTCCATGGGAGGAATTGGGTATTAGAACTCTGGCATCCAGAGCCTGCACACGCAACCGAGGGTAAGGGTTTTGTCCTGGGTGAAGGGCAGGCCTGCACTCCTAGTGCCAAGTCAGGCTCTTGGATGGGCTGAGTTGAGGGCGTTGGTCTGGCGGCCCGTCAGTCTCTGGTAATTTGGTGTGGGTATTCTCAGAAGGTGTGGGGGTCTTGAGCGGGCATGTTTTTTCTCCCTCAAGGGTTCTGCACAGGGCCAAGTTGCACAGTCTCCATGTTGGTGTCACCCAGAGTCCTGTGTTGTGAATAAGGAATCCTCATACTGGAGAGCTACCTGGCCAGGCCACAGGGGACAGAAGTTTGAAGAACCACCCTAGGTTTAGGGTTAGGCCGACAGGGCATGGTAGGCCCGATCTGCCCGCACTGAACTGCCCTCTTCCTATGGTGGAGTTTAGGGCTTGTATCTGCAGGATGGTCAGATAACTGGCTCCAGATCCTGGTGGGCATCTAATGTGTATGTGGCCCATGGGATGCCTGCAGGTTTCTCCCCCTCTGTGGATTCAGCTCATTTCAAAGGGCATGGTTTTCTCCAGGGACCAGGTGCAATTGTGTGGTGCAGCTCAGGACTTCCCCATCTGGAGAGTTTGAAAACCAGGCCACTGGGGACAGAAGCATGAGGACCCAAGATGGGCATCGGGTTACGGTTAGGTTTAGGGTTAGAGCTTGGTTTAGGGTTAGAGTTAGGTTTATGGATAGGGCCAGGGTTAGGGTTCTGTGTAGGGACAAGGTGTGTCGGATCTGTCAACACAAATATGGCCTCCCCCAAGGCCTGAGTTGAGATCGGGACTCAAGAGGCTCCTCAGGCCCAGAGTTTTGTGGCTGTAGGGGCCAAGAGGGTGGGAATGGCCTCAGGGGACCATGTTGTATTCTACGTCTCTGAGGGTAGTAGATAGCACCCAATGAAATGGGTTCCTCCTTGTTGAGAGGCTGCGACCTGTCATCAGACGGATGCTCCAATCCATGGGAGGAATTGGATGTCAGTCCTCTGGTGTCCAGAGCCTGCACACACTATATAGGGTTATCGTTTGGTCCTGGGAGAATGGCAGGCTTGCTCTTCCAGTGCCAAGTCAGGCTCTAAGGAGGGCTGTGTTGAGGACATTGGTCTGGCATCCCGTCATTCTCTGGGATTTTGGTGTGGGTGTTCTCGGATGGTGTGGGGGTCTTGAGGGAGCATGGGGTTTCTCCCTCCAGGAGGCTTCTGCACTGTGCCAAATGGCACAGTTTCCACGTGGTTGGCACCCAGAGTCCTGCATTTGAATAATTAGTCCCCCAGCTGGAGGCTACCCTGCCTGGCTACTGGGGATGTCAGTCTTAAGAACCACCCTAGGGTTAGGGTTTGGCCCACAGAGCATGGCAGGCCCACTCTGAGGTGCCCTCTTCCTATGGCCTAGTTGAGGGCTTGTGTCTGCAGGATGGTCAGATGACTGGTTCCCTCCTTACAGATTCCGCTTCACTGCCCTCATGGTGCACAGATGGGCTTGCCATCACCTTGCCCCAAAACTATCCCGAGTTTGTGTTTGCACAAACACAGTTTTGTCCCCAGATCCCTGGAATAGAGGCCCTCCAGGATGGGGCCTCTGGAGCCACAGTGCTGGACTCTGCCTAGCCACCTGAAGGAAACTGCCTGTCACATTTGCACAAACCCTCCAGATGGCAATGGCCCTGAGCCCACCACAAAGTCATTGGCTGCCTTGGAAAAAATGCGCATTTGGACACATGCCAGACACCTACCTCTGGCAGACACCCAGATCAGTGGCCCTGAGTCTGAAGATGGAATCTGACATACTCCTAGGACCTCAGCAGAACCCTAGTTTAGGTTTGCAGGCATCTGTCTCCAGAGGCAAACTCTGGAATACTTACATATGATCCAACATTTGATCCCTCAGCCTCATAACAGAACATCTCCTGTCCCTAGAAGGCAAACTGCCTCTTGGGAGCTGCGTCCAACCCTCAGGTGAGCAGAATCCTGCATGGGGCCTGAGCCCCCGCCACATTCTAAGGTCTCCCTGGACACAAGCCAGCATTGTGAGGCATCAAAATGAGGATCCCTGTCACCTCAGCCCCCTGGGCATTTTGCCCCAGAGACACCAGATCAAAACGGCCTTGTTTATGGGCTGGAAGGGTAAGTGGAGCTGGGCTGTCCAGGCATCCATGTGGTGACATCTGCTACAACGTCTTTCCATATGGGGGACCCTGGTGCCATCCAAAACGACTCCCCCTGTCCCGCAGAAGGAAAGATTCCTGTCCGGGGCAGCTCAAAAGTCCCAGCTTGGGAAGACAGCCATGGCCTCATGAGGCCACCCCTCCATTTGTTAGCCATCATGGACACAAACTCCAGCGTGAGTGACCATCTGACACATGCCCTGACTCATGTGGTGGTGATCTCGAGCCAGACGTTGCATATTGGAAATGCCATGTGCTCGTCAACCGGCGCTTGTGCATTCAGAATTCTGTCCTCACGCTCCTGGGCTGCAAACTGTCCAGATGGTTCATTCTGGAGCCATAACGCAGTCTTCTACCTGCCCTCCAGAAAGAAGAAGGACCCTCGGGGTCCTCCCAGAATCCCCACGTGAGGATCAACAAGCAAGGACTTCATCAGGACCCAATATCCCAGGCCGCCCTGTGACTAATATTCTGTCTGACACAGCCGGAGCCCCGACCTCCCATCAGCCCACCAGGTAGCGGGCCCCATATCCTGCAGGTGGGACCTGCTATGGCCAGAGACTGTCATCATTACCCAACCTGGGAATTCGGCCATCTATGCCCAAACCATAGCTCAAATCCCGGCCTATGGGGGAACCTCAAGCTTAAAAGAGCACTCCTCCTGCCTGAAGAAGGGAAAAGCTTGCTGTGGGGATGGGGGTCTAACCCTCAGAGTGGGAGCCAGCTGCATGTCCCATGAGACCACACCCACCCAGGAGGGCTGCCCTGGCCACAAACAGGCATTGTGACCCTCAGCCTGAGCCCAATTTCAAACCAGCCCCCTCACTAGCTGGACCAGGAGCCCGCACATTGGGCCTAATAGGCACTAAGGCCCAAATCCTCTCCCTTGGTTGTGTTCTCCAGGAATCCAGACCCCGAAGCTGACTCTGAAATCCCTACTATGTTGGGACCTGTGATACAGAAAACAGCACTCTTCCCTTTCCCCCGAAAGACACCAAACCCTTGGGAGCCGGGCAGAATCCTCACAGAGGCAGAATCTCTGATGGCCCCATGAGGGTACCACTACATTCTGTGGCCATGAAAAACACACAACCCAGAGAGAAAAGTCTGTGCTCCCACTTCCCTGTAGCCCTCCTTTCAAATCACAAGGCACTGCCCTCACAATCTGCAGATAGGGCCTGCCATCACCTCGCCCCAACCCTATCCTGAGTTTGTGTTTGCAGACTTTTGTCCCCTAAGCCCTGGCTGAGAGTCCCTCCAGGATGGGGCCTCTGGAGCCACAGTGCAGGACTCTACCTGTACACCTGAAGGAAACCCTGCCCGTCACATTTGGACAAACCCTCCAGATTGGGAGACACCTGCAGTGCCCATGAGCCCACCCCAAATTCTTTGGCTGCCTTTGAAAAAATGCGCATTTGGACAGATGCCAGACACCTACCTCCAGGCAGACAGTCAGGTCATTGGCCCTTCGTCAGAAGATGGAGCCTGATGTACCTCTTGGACTTCAATGGAGCCGTACCTTAGGTTTGCAGGCATCTGTCTCCAGAGGCAAACTCTGGAATACCTACATATTGTCCAAGACTTGATCCCTGAGCCACAAAACAGAACATCTCCTGTCCCCAAAGGCAACCTGACTCTTGGGAGCTGCATCCAACCCTCAGGCGAGGAGAATCCTGCATGGCCCCTCAGCCCCTGCCACATTCTAAGATTTCCCTGGACACAAGCCAGTTTGTGACCCATCAAATGAGGCTCCCTGTCACCTCAGCCCCCCCTGAGCATGTGGCTCCAGAGCCACCAAATCAAAACGGGCTAGTTCCTGGGCTAGACAGGTAAGTGGAGCTGGGCTTTTCAGGTATCCATGTGGTGACTTCTGCAGCGGTGTCTTTCCATACGGGGGACCCTGCTGCCATCAACCAGACTCACCCTGTCCTGCAGAAGGAAAGCTAGCTGTTCGGGGCAGATCACAAGCCACAGCCTTGGAAGACCTCCATGGCATCATGAGGCCACCTCTCCATTCGTCTGCCATTATGGACACAAACTCCAGCGTGAGCGACCATCTGACACATGCCCTGACTCAGGTGGTGGAGATCTCGAGTCAGACGCTGCACACTGGAAATTCCATGTGCTAGGCACTGAACTGAACCAGCGCTTGTGCGTTCAGAATTCCGTCCTCACCCACCTGTCCTGCAAGCTCTCCAGATTGTTAATTCTAGAGCCACAACGCAATCTTCTGACTGCTTGCCAGAAAGAAGAAGGGCCCTAAGGGCTGCCCAGAATACCCACGTGAGGATCAACATGCACGTACCTTGACAACACCCCAATATCCTAGGCCGCCCTTTGCTCTAATGCTCTGTGTGACACAGCCTGAGCCCCGACCCTCCCATCAGGCTCCCAGGTAGCCGGCCCCAGATACTGCTGGTGGGACCTGTCATGGACAGAGACTGTCATCTCTACCCAACCTGGGAATTCAGGTGTCTGTACCCACACCATAGCTCAAATCCCGGCCTATGGGGGAGCTCAAGCATAAAAGAGCGCCCCCCCTTCCCCACGATGTGAAATGCATGCTGTGGGGATAGGGGTCTAACCCTCAGAGTGGGAGCCAGCTGCATGTCCCATGAGAACACGCCCACCCAGGAGGGCTGCCCTGGCCACAAACAAGCATTTGACCCTTAGCCTGAGTGCGCTTTCAAACCAGCCTCTCACTAGCTGGATATGGAGCCCGCATATCGGGCCTGACAGGCCCCTAGGCAAAAAATCCTCACCCTCGGTCAGTTTCTCCAGGTGCCCGGATCCAGAAGCCAACTCTGAAATCCCTGCTATGGCAGGACCCTGAGACAGAAAACAGGACTCTTCCCTTCTCCCTGAAAGACACCAAACCCTTGGGAGCCGGGAAGAATCCACACAGAGGAAGAATCTCCCATGGCCCCATAAGGCTACTGCTACATTCTGTGGCCAACCGAGACACACAACCAAGACAGAAAAGCCTGTGCTCCGGCCTTGCCGTAGTCCAAATTTCAGATCCGGGGGCACTGCCCTCAAGGTCCTCAGATCAGTCCTGCCATCACCTCGCCCCTAAACCTATCCCGAGTTTGTGTTTGCAGATATTTGTCCCCAAACCCTGGCCAACAGTCCCTCCAGGATGGGGTCTCTGGAGCCACAGTTCAGGACTCTGCCTGCCCACCTGAAGGAAACTCTGCCCGTCAGATTTGCACAAACCCTCCAGATTCAGAGACACCTGCAATGCCCCTCAGCCCACCCCAAATTCGTTGGCCATCTTGGAAAAAATTCTCATTCAGACACATGCCAGACCCTACCTCCAGGCAGACGCCCAGGTCAATGGCCCTGAGTCAGAGGTTGGAAACTGACATAACCCTAGGACCTCAACGGAACCCAAGCTTAGGTTTGCAGGTATCTGTCTCCAGAGGCAAACGCTGGAATACCTAAATGTGGTCCAACCTTGATCCCTGAGGAACAGAACAGAACAAATCCTATTCCCAAAAGTCAACATGGCCCTTGGGAGCTGCGTCCAAGCCACAGGGAAGGAGAATCCTGCATGGTGCCTGAGCCCCCGCCAATTCTAAGGTCTCCTTGGACACAAGCCAGCATTGTGACCCATCAGAATGAGGCTCCCAGTCACCTCAGCCCCCTGAGCACTTTGCGCCAGAGCCACCAGATCAAAATGGCCTTGTTCTGGGGCTGAAAGCATAAGCTGAGCTGTGCTTTCCAGGCATCCATATGGTGACTTCTGCTACGACGTCTTTCATTTGGGGGGCCCTGGTGCCAACAAAATGGACTCCCCCTGCCCCGCAGAAGGAATGCTTGCTGTTTGGAGCAGCTCACAAGCCCCAGCCTGGGAAGACCTCCATGGCCTCATGAGGTCACGCCCCCATTTGACGGCCATCATGGACACAAAGTCCAGCATGAGCGACCATCTGACACATGCCCTGACTCAGGTGCTGGAGATCTCGGGTCAGACACTGCACATTGGAAATGCCATGTCCTCGCCATTGAACTGAACCTGCGCTTGTGCTTTCAGAATTCCCTCCTCACCCTCCTGGGTCACAAGCCCTCCAGATCGTTCATTCGGGGACCACAATGCAATCTTCTACCTGTCCTCCAGAAAGAAGAAGGGTCCTCAGGGTCTTCCCAGAATCCCCACGTGAGTACAACTTGCACAGTCCTTGACAGCAACCCAATATGATAGGCCGCACTGTGCACTAATGCTCTGTCTGACACAGCCTGAGCCCTGACCTCCCATCAGCACCCCAGGTATCTGGCCCCATACCCTGCAGGTGGGACCTCCTATGGCCAGAGACTGTCATCTCTACCCAACCTGGGAATTCAGGCATCTGTTCCCAGACCATAGCTCAAATCCCGGCCTATGGGGGAACCACAAGCATAAACAAACTCTCCTCCTGCCTGAAGAAGGGAAAAGCTTGCTGTGGGGATGGGGGTCTAACCCTCAGAGTGGAGCCAGCTGCATGTCCCATGAGACCACACCCACCCAGGAGAGCTGCCCTGGCCACAAACAGGCATTGTGACCCTCAGCCTGAGCCCGCTTTCAAACCATCCTGCTCGCTAACTGGAGCAGGGGCCCGCATATTCGGCCTGACATATTTGGGCATAGGCCCAAATTTTCACCCTCGGTCTGGTCCCCAGGTTACCGAACCCAGAAGCCCACTCTGGAATCCCTGCTGTGGCGGGACCACTGAGACGGAAAACAGCACTCTTCCCTTCCCCCTGAAAGACACCAAACCCTTGGGAGCCGGGCAGAATCCTCACAGAGGCAGAATCTCCCATGGCAGCATGAGGCTACCGCTACATTCCGTGGCCAACTAAGACACACCACCAGACAGAAAAGACTGAGATCCCCCCTCCCCATCGCCCTCATTTCAGATCCCGCGGCACTGCCCTTCCAGTCTACAGAAAGGTCCTGCCATCACCTCTCCCCAACCCTATTATGTGTTTGAGTTTGCAGGTTTTTGTCCCCAATGCCCTGGCTGACAGGCCCTCCAGGATGGAGCCTCTGGAGCCACAGTGCAGGACTCTGCCTGCCCACCCGAAGGAAACTCTGCCCATCACATTGGCACAAACCCTCCAAATTGGGAGACACCTGCAATGCCCCTGTGCCCACCCCAAATTCGTTGGCCACCTTGGGAAAAAAGTGCATTCAGACACATGCCAGACACCTACCTCAAGGCAGACACCCAGGTCAATGGCCTGAGTCAGAAGATGGAAAGTTACATACCCCTAGGACCTCGAAGGAACACTAGTGTAGGTTTGCAGGCATCTGTCTCTAGAGGCAAACTCTGGGATACCTACATGTGAGCCAACACTTGATCCCTGAGCCACAAAACAGTACACGTCCTGTCCCCAGAAGGCACCATAGCTCTTTTGAGCTGTGTTCAACACTCAGGGGAAGAGAATCCTGCATGGCACCAGAACCCTGCCACATTTTAAGGTCTCCCTGGATACAAACCAGCATTGTGACTCATCAGAATGAGGCTCCCTGTCACCTCAACCTCCTGGGGACTTGTCTCCAGAGCCACAAGAGCGAAACAGCCTTGTTCCTGGGCTGGAAGGGTAAGTAGAGCTGGGCTTTCCAGGCATCCATGAGGTGAATTTTGCTACCCCGTCTTTCCATACGGGTGACTCTGGTGTTATCAAAATGGACTCCCCCTGTCCCACAGAAGGAAATCTTGCTGTTCATAGCAGCTCACAAAACCCAGGCTGGGAAAACCTCCAGGGCCTCATGAGGCCACCCCTTCATTCATCAGCCATCGTGGACACAAACTCCAGCGTGAGCAATCACCTGACACTTTCCCTGACTCATGTGTTGGAGATCTCATGTCAGATGTTGCAAATTGGAAATGCCATGTGCTTGGCACTGAACTGAACCGGTGCTTGTGCTTTCAGAATTCCGTCCTCACCCGCCTAGTTCGCAAACCCTACAGATTGTTCATTCTGGAGCCACAACACAGTCTTCTGCCTGCCCTCCAGAAAGAAGAAGGGCCCTAGGGGTCTTCCCAGTATACCCACGTGAGGATCAACCTGCATGGACCTCGATGGCACCCCAATATCCTAGGTCCCCCTGTGCACTAATGCTCTGTCTGACACAGCCTGAGCCCCAACCTCCCATCCGCCCGCCACGCAGCGGGTCCCATGTCTTGCCATTGGGACCGGCCATGGACCGTGGCTGTCATCTCTACCCAAACTGGGTGTTCAGGCATCTGTTCTCAGACCATAGCTCAAATCCCAGACTAAGGGGAGAACCTCAAGCACAAAAGGGCACTCCTCCTTCCCCACAGCAGTTAAAGCTTTCTGTGGATAGTGTTAGGGTCCGTGATCAAAGGAATGAGACTGGCACAAAGCAAAAATCAAGCAAAGCTTTATTTCGAGCCATGCATCAGGAATGAAAATGACCGGTAGGTGTCCAAGCCCCATGCATTAGAAATCAAACTGACCGGGAGGTGCCCGAGCCTTGCTGGGGGCCACAGCCTCCTTGCCCTGGCGTCCCTCGTGGAGGCTCCCTGCCTCACTCTCACTGTACCAAAGGCCACTTCCCGGGACGAGGCCGCTCCTGGTGAGGCCGCTCCCTGGGCGAGGCCACTGCCAACGAGGCTCCCAGCAATGCCACTCCTGACGAGGCCACGCTACTGGCTCCTGGGAGGCTGCTCCTGGCGGCGCCACTGCTCGAGGCGGCAAGGCCACTCACGGTGGCACTGCTGCTCAGGGCGGCGAGGCCTCTCCTGATGAGCCCCCTCCGGATGAGGCCGCTCCCTGCCAACTAGGACGGGGCGCTCCTGACAAGGTCGCTCCGGATGAGGCCACTCCCAGGACTTGTAATAGCACCGCTGCTCGGGGCAGCGAGGCTGCTCCTGATGGTGCTGCTGCTTGAGGCATTGAGGCCGCTCGCGGCGGCGCTGCTGCTAACGAGGCCGCTCCGGATGAGGCCGCTCCCTGGACTCGTTACAGCACTGCTGCTCGGGGCAGCAAGGCCGCTCGCGGCAGCGCTGCTGCTTGGGTCGGCGAGGCTGCTCCGGATGAGGCCACTCCCCGGGATGAGGCTGCTCTGGGCCGCGAGGCTGCTCCTTGTACGAGGCTCCCAGCAATGCTGCTCCCAATGCACCCGATGATGAAAAGGGCACTGTCACTCTCCACAACCCCAACACTACCACTCCTAACACTACCCTTATGGCTCCCAATGGCTCCCGTAATGGCTACTCTAATGGCTCCTGCTTCCGGCTACTCTAAGTCCTCCTGCTACACACCCGCCCACCCCGCAACCTCACAGACCAGCTTTTATAGAGGTGGTTGAGCCTGGCCCACATACAGGTGGCCAATGGGATTGCAACTCACCTCAGTAAATATATGCATGCCCCACTGATTGGCCATCTCCACCTAGCTGGCCTGGCCCGCCCCTACAGGTAGATGGTCGAACCCTCAGAGTGGTAGCAAGTTGCACGGTCATGAGATCACGCTCACCCAGGAGGGCTGCCCTGGCCACAAAAAGGCATCATGACCCTCAGCCTGAGCGCACTTTCAAATAAGCCCCCTTGCAAGCTGGACCAGGAGCCCCCATATCAGGCCTGCCATGCCCATAAGCCCAAATCCTCACCCTCGTTTGGGTTAACCAGGCGCCAGGACCCAGAAGCTGTCTCTGGAATCCCTGCTATGCCTGGACCCCTGAGACGGAAAGCAGCACTCTTCCCTTGCCCCTGAAGGCACCAAACCCTTGGGAGCCAGGCAGGATGTCACAGAGGCAGAATCTCAAATGGGCCCATTAGGCTACCGCTACATTCCATGGCCAACCGAGATGCACAACCCAGACAGAAAAGCCTGTGCTCCCGCCTCGCCGACACCCTAATTTCAGATACCGAGGGACTGCCCTCTGTCCGCAGATCAGTCTTGCAATCACCTCAGCCCTCCCCCTAACCCGAGTTTGTTTTTGCAGGCGTTGTCCCCAAAGCCCTGGCTTACAGACCCTCCATGATGGGGCCTCTTGAGCCATAGCACAGGACTCTGCCTGCCTTCCCAAAGGAAATTCACCCCATCACAGTTGCACAAACCCTCCAAATTGTGAGAAACTGGCAAGTCCACTGAGCCCACCCCAATTTCATTGGCTGTTGTGGACAAATATGCACAGTGTGACACATGCCAGGCACCTTCCTCCAGGCAGACATCCAGGTCAGTGGCCTAGAGTCAGAAGATGGAACCTGACATGCCCCTAGGACCTCAACAGAACCCTAGCTTAGGTTTGCAGCCATCTGTCCCCGGAGGCAAGTGTTGGAATACCTACATATGGTCCAACACTTGATCCCTGAACCACAAAACATAACACCTCCTGTCCCCAGAAGGCAACCTGGGTCTTGGGACCTGAGTCCAACGGTCAGGGCAGGAGAATCCTGCAGGGCGCCTGAGCTCCCACCACATTGTAAGGACTCCCTGGACGCAAGCCAGCATTGTGACCCATCAGCATGAGGCAGCTGGTCACACAGCCCCTTGGGTACTTCGCCCAGAGCTACCAGATTGAAACTGCCTTGTCCCTGGGCTGCAAAGTTAAGCTGAGATGGGCTTTCCTGGCATCCATGAGGAGAGCTCTATTACCAAGTCTTTCCATATGGGGGACCCTGGAGATATCAAAATGGATTCCCCCAGTCCCACAGAAGGAAAGCTTGCTGTTCGGAGCAGCTCGAAAGCCCCAGCCTGGGAAGACCTCCATGGCCTCATGAGGCCACGGGCCATTCGTCGGCCATCATGGACACCAACTCCAGCATGAGCGACCATCTGAAACGTGCCCTGACTAAGGTGCTGGAGATCTCGAGTCAGATGCTGCACATTGGAATTGCCATGCACTCCGCACTGAACTGAACCAGCACTTGTGCATTCAGACTTCATTCCTCACCCTCCTGGCCTGCAAGACTTCCAGATGGGGAATTCTGGAGCCAAAACACAGCCTTCTGACCTGCCTTCCAGAAAGAAAAAGGGCCCTATAGGGCTGTCCAAAATCCCCATGTGAGGATCAAGCTGCACGGCCCTAGATGGAACCCTAATATCCAGGCCTCACTCTGCACTAATGCTCTGTCTGACAGAGCCTGAGCCCCGACCTCCAGCCAGTCCCTCAGGTAGCAGATGCCGTCTCCTTCAGGTGGGACCAGCCAAGGCCCGAGACTTTCATCTCCACCCAACCTGGGTGTTCAGGCATCTATGCCCAAACGATAGCTCCAATCACTGCCTGTGGGGGGAACTCAAGCACAAAAGAGCACTCCTCCTTCCCACAGCAGGAAAAGCTTTCAGAGGGGTTGGGGTCAAACACTCAGAGTCAGAGCCAGCTGCATGGCCCATGAGACCACTCCCACTGGTGGTCCACCCTGGGCACAAACAGATATTGTGAACATCATCCTGAGCCTGCTTTAAACAAGCCCCCTCGCCAGCTCGATCAGGAACCCGCATATCGGTCCTGCCATGCCGCTAGGTCCAAGTCTTTCCTCTCGGTCGGGTTCTCCAGGCGCCCGGACCCAGATACGGCCACTGGAATCCCTGCTATGGCGGGACCCCTGAGATGGAAAACAGCTCTCTTCCCTTCATCCAGAAAGACACCAAAATCTTGGGAGCCATGCAAAACCCCCCAGAGGCAGTATCTCTCATGGACCGAAGAGGCCACCCCTCCATTCTGTGGCCAACCAAGACACAAAACACAGACAGAAAAGCCTGTGCTCCCACCTCCCCATCGCCCTAATTTATACCGAGTAACTGCCCTCATGGTCTGCAGATCGGCCCTGCCATCACCTCATCCCTCACCCTAACCCGAGTTTGTGTTTGTAGACTATTGTCGCCAATGCCCTGGCTGACAGGCCCTCTAGGATGGGGCCTCTGGAGGCACAGCACAGGACTCTGCCTGGCCTCACGAAGGAAACTCTGCCCATCACAGTTGCACAAACCCTCCACATTGGGAGACACCTACAAGGCCCCTGAGCCCACACAATTTTGTTGGCAGTTCTGGACAAAATGCACAGTCTGACACATGGCAGACACCTACCTCCAGGCAGACACCCAGGTCAATAGCCCTGACTCAGAAGTTGTAAACTTACATGCACCTAGGACCTCAATAGATCCATAGCTTAGGTTTGCAGGCATCTGTCCCCAGAGGCAGGTTCTGGAATACCTACATATGGTCCAACGCCTGGTCCCTGAGCCACAAAACAGAACACCTCTCCCCAGAAGGCAACCTGGCTCTTGGGACCTGTGAACACCCCTCAGGGCAGGAGAATCCTGCATGGCGCCTGAGCCCCAACCACATTCTAAGGTCTCCCAGGACACAACCCAGAATTGTGACCCATCAGCATGAGGCTCCCTGTCACCTCAGTCCCCTGGGCACTTCGCCCCAGAGCCACCAGATCGAAACTGCCTTATTCCTGGGCTGTAAGGATAAGCTGAGCTGGGCTTTCCAGACATCTATGTGGTGAGATCGGCTACCATGTCTTTCCATATGGGCGACCCTGGAGCCATCAAAACAGACTCGCCCTGTCCCACAGAAGGAAAGCTCGCTGTTCGGAGGAGCTCACAGCCACAGCCTGGGAAAACCTCCCTGGCCTTATGAGGCCACCCCTGCATTCATCAGGAATTATGGACACAACCCCAGCATGAGCAACCATCCGACACTCGCCCTGAACCATGTGCTGGAGATCTCGAGTCAGACGCTGCATATTGGAACTTCCATGTGCTCGGCACTGAAATGAACCGGTGCTTGTGCATTCAGTCTTCTGTCCTCACCCGTCTGGCCCACAAGCCCTCCAGATTGGGAATTCTTATGCCACAACGCAGTCTTCTGCCTGCCCTCCAGAAAGAAGAAAGTCCCTCAGGGTCTGCCAAGAATCCCCATATGAGGATCAACCTGCACGGCCTGCACAGCCGTAGAAGGAACCCCAATATCCAGGCCGAAATGTGCACAAATGCTGTGTCTGACACCGTCTGAGCCCTGACCTCCAGTAAGCCCCACAGGTAGCTTTAGTCATCTCCTGCAGGTGTGACTGGTCAGGGCCCGAGGCTGTCATCTCTACCCAACCTGGGTGCTCAGGCATCTGTTTCCAGACCATAGCTCCAATCCTGGCCTATGGGGGAACTTCACACACAAAAGAGCACTCCTCCGTCCCCACCGCAGGAAAAACTTGCTGTGGGGATGGGAGTCAAACCCTCAGTTGGGAGACAGCTGCGTGGCCAATGAGACAATGCCCACCCAGGTGATCTGCCCTGAGCACAAACAGGCATTGTGACCATCAGCCTGAGCTTGCTTTCAAACAAGCAGCCTCGCTAGCTGGACCAGGAGCCCGCATCTCGGTACTGCCATGCCCCTAGGCCCAAATCCTCACCCTCGGTCGGGTTCTACAGGTGCCCGGACCTAGAATCTGACTCTGGAATCATTGCTTTAGTGGGACCCCTGAAACGGAAAACAGCTCTCATCTCTTAATCCAGAAAGAAACCAATAACTTGGGAGCCATGCAAAATCCCCACAGAGAAAGAATCTCACATGGACCCATGAGGCCACCCCTCCATTCCGTGGCCAACTGAGACACACAACCCAGACAGAAAAGCCTGCACTCCTGCCACCCCATCGCCCTAAATTCAAATCCCGAGGCACTGCCCTCATGGTCTGCAGATCGGGCCTGCCATCAGCTCGCCCCTCACCCTAACCAGAGTTTGTGTTTGCAGACTGTTGTCCCCAAAGCCCTGGCCAATAGGCCCTCCAGGATGGGGTCTCGGGAGCCACAACACAGGACTATGCCTGCCCGTCCTAGGAAAGTCTGTCCATAACAGTTGCACAAATCCTCCAGATTGGGAGACACCTGCAAGTCCACAGATTCCACCCCAATTTCGTTGGCCTCTCTGGACAAAAATGTGCAGTCTGACACATGCCAGGCACCTACCTCTTGGCAAACACCCAGTTCAATTGTCCTGAGTTATATGATAGAACCTGACAGCCCCTAGGACCTCAACGGAACCCTAGCTTAGGTTTACAGGCATCCGTCCCCAGAGGCAAACTGGAATACCTACATATGGTCCAACACTTGATCTCTGAGCCACAAACAGAACATCTCCTGTCCCCAGAAGGCAATCTAGCTCTTGGGAGCTGCGTCCAACTCTCAGGGGAGGAGAATCCTGCATGGCGCCTGAGCTCCTGCCACATTCTAAGGTCTCCCTGGACAAAAGCCAGCCTTCTGACCCATAAACATTAGGCTCCCTTTCAAACTCAGCCCCTGGGCACTTCGCCACAGAGCAACCAGATCGAAACTGCCTTGTTCTTGGGCTGCAAGGGTAAGCTGAGCTGGGCTTTCCAGGCATTCATGCAGAGAGCTGTGCTACCAAGTCTTTCCATATGGGGGACCCTGGAGCCAGCAAATCAGACTTCCCCTCTCCCGCAGAAAGAAAGTTTGCTGTTCAGAGCAGCTCAGAAACCCCAGCCTGGGAAAACCTCCATGGCCTCATGAGGCCACCCCACCATTCGTCAGCCATCATGAACACAGACTCCAGCGTGAGCGACCATCTGACACGTGCCCTGACTCAGGTGCTGGAGATCTCGAGTCAGACGCTGCACCTTGGAAATGCCATGTGCTTGGCACTGAACTGAACCAGCGCTTGTGCTTTCAGAATTCCGTCCTCAACCACCTGGGCCGTAAGCCCTCCAGATTGTTCATTCTGGAGCCAAAACGCAGTCGTCTGCCGGCCCTCCAGAAAGAAGAAGGGCCCTAGGGGACTGCCCAGAATCCCCATGTGAGGATCAAACTGCACGGCCATCGATGGCACCCCAGTATCCTAGAATGCCCTGTGCACGAATGCTCTGTCTGGAACGGCCTGAGCTCTGACCTCCCTTTAGGCTCCCAGGTAGCAGGCCACATATCCTGCAGGTGGGACTGACCATGGCCCGAGGCTGTCATCTCTACCCAACCTGGGTATTCAGGCATCTGTTCCCAGACCATAGCTCAAATCCCGACCTATGGGGGAACCTCAAGCACAAAGGAGGACTCCTCCTTCCTCATGGGAGGAAAACCTTGCTGTGGGGATGGGGGTCAAACCCTCAGAATGGGTGTCAGGTACATGGTCCATGAGACCACACCCACCCTGGAGGTCCATCCTGGGCACAACCAGGCCTTGAGACCCTCAGCCTGAGCCCACTTTCATAAAAGCCCCCCTCGCTAGCTTTACCACGAGCCTGCATTTCGGGCCTGCCATGCCCCTAGGACCAAATCCTCACCCTTGGTCAGGTACTCCAGGCGTCTGGACCCAGAAGCCGACTCTGGAATCCCTGCTATGGCGGGACCACTGACAGGAAAACAGCACTCTTCTCATTGACCCCGAAAGTTACCAAACCCGTGGGAGCCAAGCAGAATCACCACAGAGGAAGAATCTCCCATGGCCCCATGAGGCCACCCCGACATTCCGTGGTGAAATGAGACACACAACCCAGACAGAAAAGCCTGTGCTCCCGCCTCGCTGTTGCGCTAATTTAAAATAATGATGCATTGCCCTGACCATCTGCAGATCGGGCCTGCCATCACCTCGCCTCTCACCCTAACCAGATTTTGTGTTTGCTGGGTTTGATCCCAAATCCCTGGGCAACAGGCCCGCCAGGATGGGGCCTCTGGAGCCAAAGCGCAGGACTCTGCCTGCCCTCCTGAAGGAAAATCTGTCATTCACAGTTGCACAAACCCTCCAGATTGGGAGACCCCTGCACAGCCCCTGAGCCCACTCCAATTTCATTGACCACTCTAGACAAAAATGTGCAGACTGACACATGCCAGGCACCTACATCCAGGCAGACACCCAGATCAATGGCTCTGAGCCAGAAGATGGAATCTGACAGGCCCTTAGGACCTCAAAAGAACCCTAGCTTACGTTTGCAGGCATCTGTCCCCAGAGGTAAGTGCTGGAATACCAACATATGGCCGAACACTTGGTCCCTGAGCCACAAAACAGAACACCACCTGTTCACAGAAGACAACCTCCCACTTAGGAGCTGTGCCCAACCATCAGGGGAGGAGAATCCTGCATGGAACCTGAGGCCCCGCCACATTCTAAGTTCTATCTGGACACAAACCAGCCTTGTGACCCATCAGCATGAGGCTACCTGTATACTCAGACCCCTGGGCACATCGCCCCAGAGGCACCAGATCGAAACTGCCTTGTTCCTGGGCTGCAAGGGTAAGCTGAACTGGGCTTTTGAGGCATCCATGTGGAGAGCTCTGCTACCAAGTTTTTGAATATGGGGGATCCTGCAGCCAGCAAAATGAACTACCCCGTCTCACAGAAGGAAAGCTTGCTGTTCAGAGCAGCTCGCAAGCCCCAGCCTGGAAAAAAACTCCATGGCCTGATGAGGCCACCCCGCCATTCCTCTACCATCATGGACACCACCTCCAGCGTGAGTGACCATCAGACACTCACCCTGACTCAGGTGCTGGAGATCTGGAGTCAGACGCTGCACATTGGAACTGCCATGCACTCTTCACTGAACTGAACCGGCGATTGTGCATTCAGACTTCCGTCCTCAACCTCCTCCCTGCCAGACCTTCAGATTGGGAATTCTGCAGCCACTACACAGACTTCTTCCTGCCCTCAATAATGAAGAAGTGTCCCAAGGGTCTGCCCAGGATCCCCATGTGATGATCAACCTGCACGGACCTCGACAGCACCAAAAATGCTAGGCTAAACTGTGCACTAATGCTCTGTCTGACACAGTCTGAGCACCAACCTCCCACCAGGGTAACAGGCCCCATAAACTGTAGGTGGGACCTGCCATGGCACGAGGCTGTCATATCTACCCAACCTGGTTATTCAGGCATATGTGCCCAGAACTTACCTCAAATCCCAGCCTATAGGGGAACCTCAAGCATAAAAGAGCACTCCTCCTTCCCTACGGCAGGAAAAGCTTGCTGTTGTGATGGGGGTCAAACACTCAGAGTGGGAGCCAGGTGCATGGCCCATGAGACCACGCCCAGCCAGGAGGTAGGTCCTGGCCACAAACAGGCATTGTGACCCTCACCAGAGCCTGCTTTCAAACAAGCCCCCTCACTAGCGTTAGCAGGAACACGCATATCGGGCCTGCCATGCCCCAGGCCCAAATCCTCACCCTTAGTCGGGTTCTCCAGGCGCCTGGACCCAGAGCCGACTCTGGAATCCCTGCTATGGCGGGACCCCTGAGACGGAAAATAGCACTCTTCCCTTAACCCTGAAAGACACCAAACCCTTCGGAGCTGGGCAGAATCCTCACAGAGGCAGAATCTCCCATGGCCCCATTAGGACACGCCTACATTCCATGGCCAACCGAGACACACAACCCAGACAGAAAAGGCTAAGCTCCCACCTCCCTAATGCCCTAATTTCAGGTCACGAGGCACAGTCCTCACAGTTTGCAGATCGGGTCTGCCATCACCACGCTCTTAACCGAATCTCGAGTTTGTGTTTGCAGACTTTTGTTCCCAAAGCCCTGGCCGACAGGCCCTTCTGGATGGGGCTTCTGGAGCCACAGCATAGGACTGTGCCTGCACTCCTGGAGGAATCTCTGCCCATCAGAGTTGCAAACTCTCTAGATTGGGAGACACTTGCAAGTCCCCTGAGAGCACTCCAATTTCGTTGGACGCTCTGGACAAAAATGCACAGTCTGACACATGTCAGACACATACCTCCAGGCAGACACACAGGATAATGGCTGAGTCAGAAGATGAAATCTAACATGGCCCTAGGACCTCATTGGTACCCTAGTTTAGGTTTGCAGGCATCTGTAACCAGAGGCAAGTTCTGGAATACCTACATATGGTCCAACACTTGGTCTCTGAGCCACAAAACAGAACACCCCCTGTCCCCAGAAGGCAACCTGGCTCTTGGAAGCTGCGTCCAACCATCAGGGGAGGATAATCCTGCCTGCGCCTGAGCCCCTGCCTCATTCCAAGGTCTCCCTGGACAAAAGCCAACATTGTGACCCATCGGCATGAGGCTCCCTGTCAACTCAGCCACCTGGACATTTTGCCCCAGAGCCACCAGATCGAAACTGCCCTGTGCCTGGGCTGCAAGGGTAAGCTGAGCTGGGCTCTCCACGCATCCATGCGGAGAGCTCTGCTACCAAGTCTTGCCATATGGGGGGCCCTGGCGCCATCAAAATGGACTCCCCCTGTCCCGCCGAAGGAAAGCTTGCAGTTCGGAGCAGCTCACAAGCCCCAGCCTAGGATAACTTCCATGACCTGATGAGGCCACCCCTCCATTCGTTGGCCATCATGGGCACAAATTGCAGTGTGAGGGACCATCTGACATGTGCCCTGACTCAGGTGCTGAAGATCTCGAGTCAGACGCTGCACATTGGAACTGCCATGCGCTCAGCACTGAATTGCACAGGCACTTGTGCATTCAGACTTCCATCCTCACCCTCCTGGCCTGCAACCCCTACAGATCGGGAATTCTGGAGCCACAACGCACCCTTCCGTCTGCCTTCAGAAAGAAGAGGGGACCTAGAGTTCTGCCCAGATTCCCCACCTGAGGATCAACATGCACGGCCCTCGATGACACCCCAATATCCTAGGCGGCCCTGTGCACTAATACTCTGTCTGATACAGACTAAGCCCCGACATCCAGTCACCCATCGAAGTAACAGGACCCATAACCTGCAGGTGGCCTGGCCAAGGCCCGAGTCTGACGTCTCTACACAATGTGGGTATTCAGGCATCTGTGCCCTGACCTTTGCTCATATCCTGGCCTATGCGGGAACCTCAAGCACAAAAGAGGACTCCTCCTTCCCCAAGGCAGGAAAAGCTTGCTGTGGGGATGGCGGTCAAACCTTCAGAATGGGAGCCAGCTGCATGGCCCATGAGACCAAGCCCACCCAGGAAGGCCGCCCAGGCAACAAACAGGCATTGTGACCCACAGCATCAGCCCGATTTCAAACAAGCCTCCTCACTAGCTGGACCAGGAGCCCACATATCGGGCCTGCCATGCCCCTAGGCCCAAGTACTCACCCTCAGTGGGGTTCTCCAGGCATCTGGACCCAGAAGCCAACTCTGGAATCCCTGCTATGGGATGACCCCTACAATGGAAACCAGCACACTTCCCATACCCCTGAAAGACACCAAACCCTTGGGAGCTGTGCAGAATCCTCACAGAGGAAGAATCTGCCATGGCCCCATTAGGACACGCCTACATTCCATGGCCAAGCGAGATACACAACCCAGACAGAAAAGCTTGTGCTCCCGCCTCCATGACCCCCTTATTTCAGATATTGAGGCACTGCTCTCATGGTCCGCTGATCGGGCCTGCCATCACATAGCCCCTAACCCAAGTTTGTGTTTGCAGACTTTTGTCCCCAAAGCTCTGGCTGAGAGGCCCTCCATGATGGCGCCTCTGGAGCCACAGCGTAGGACACTGCCTGCTCTCCCGAAGGAAACTCTGCCCATCACAATTGCACAAACCCTCCAGATTGGGAGATACCTGCAAGGCCCCTGAGCCCACCCCAATTTCGTTGGACGCTCTGGACAAAAATGTGCAGTCTGACATATGCCAGATACCTACATCCAGGCAGACACCCAGGTCAATGGCCCTGAGTCAGAAGATGGAATCTGACATGGCCCAAGTACCTCAATGGAACCCTAGCTTAGGTTTGCAGGCATCTGTACCCAGAGGCAAGTTCTGGAATACCTACAAATGGTCCAACACTTGGTCCCTGAGCCACAAAACAGAACACCCCCCTGTCCCCAGAAGGCAACCTGGCTCTTGGAAGCTGCGTCCAACCATCAGGAAAGGAGAATCCTGCCTGCGCCTGAGCCCCCGCCTCATTCTAAGGTCTCGCTGGACACAATCCAGCATTGTAACCCATCAGCATGAGGCTCCCTGTCAACAGAGTCCCCAGGGCACTTCGCCCCAGAGTCACCAGATCGGAACTGTCTTGTGCCTGGGCTGAAAGGGTAAGCTGAACTGGGCTTTCCAGGCATCCATGTGGAGACCTCTGCTACCAAGTCGTTCCATATAGGGAACCCTGGAGCCATCAAAACGCACTACCACTGTCCCGCAGACAGAGAGCTCGCTGTTCTGAGTAGCTCAAAAGCAACAGCCTGGGATAACTTCCATGGTCTCATGAGGCCACCCCTCCATTCGTCAGCCATCATGGACACAAACTCCAGCGTGAGCGACCATCTGGCTCTTCCTCTGACTCAGGTGCTGGAGATCTCGAATCAGATGCTGCACATTGGAACTGCCATACGCTCAGCACTGAACTGAACTGGCGCTTGTGTGATCCAATTGCCATCCGCACCCATCTGGCCCACAAGCCCTCGAGATTGGAAATTCTGAAGCCACAACGCAGTCTTCTGCTTGCCCTCCAGAAAGAAGAAGGGCCTGAGGTGACTTCCCAGAATCCCCACCTGAGGATCACCTGCACGGCCCTCGATGACACCCCAATATCCTAGGCCACCCTGTGCCTAATTCTGTCTGACACAGCCTGAGCCCCGACCTCCTCAAAAGAGCACTCCTCCTTCCCCATGGCAGGGAAAGCGTGCTGTGGGGATGGGGGTCAAACCCTCAGAGTGGGAGGCAGCTGCATGGCCCATGACACCACTGCCACCCACTAGGGCCGCCCTGGCCACAAACAGGCATTGTGACCCTCAGCCTGAACCCGCTTTCAAACAAGCCCCCTCGATTGCTGGACCAGGAGCACGCATATCGGACCTGCCATGCCCCTAGGCCCCAATCCTCACCGTCATTCGGGTTCTCCAGGCGCCCATCCCAGAAGCCGACTCTGGAATCCCTGCTAGGGCAGGACCCATGAGAAGGAAAACAGCACTCTTCCCTTCCCCCAGAAAGACATCAAAATCTTGGGAGCCGGGCTGAATACCCACAGAGTCAGAATCTCCCATGGCCCCAAGAGGCCACCCATATATTCCATGGCCAACAGCGACATAAAAAACAGACAGGAAAGCCAGCACTCCCGCTCCCTGTTGCCCTAATTTCAGATCCCAAGGCACTGTCCTCACCGTTTGCAGATCGGGCCTGCCATCACCTCCCCCTAACCCAGTCCCGAGTTTGTGTTTGCAGACTTTTGTCCACAAAGCCCTGGATGACAGGCCCTCCAGGATGGGGCCTCTGAAGCCACAGTGCAGGACTCTGCCTGCCCTCATGGAGGAATCTCTGCCCATAACAGTTGCACAAAAACACCAGATTGGGAGACATCCACAAGGCCCCAGAGCCCACTCCAATTTCGTTGGCTGCTCTGGACAAAAATGCGCAGTCTGACACATACCAGACACTTACATCCAGGCAGACACCCAGGTCAATGGCCTTGAGTCAGAAGATGGAACCTGACATGACGCTAGGACCTGACATGCCCCTAAGTCCTCAACGGGACCCTAACTTAGGTTTGCAGGCATCTGTCCCCAGAGGCAAGTTCCGGAATACCTATATATAGTCCAACACTTTGTCACTGAGCCACAAAAAAGAACACCTCCTGTCACCAGAAGGCAACCTGGCCCTTAGTAACTGTGTCCAAACCTTAGGGGAAGAGAATCCTGCATGGCGCCTGAGACCCCACCACATTCTAAGGTCTCCCTGGAAACAAGCCAGTATTGTGACCTATCACCATGAGTCACCCTGTCAACACACCTCCCTGGGCACTTCTCCCTAGGGCCACCAGATCGATACTGCCTTGTGCCTGGGTTGCAAGGGTAAGCAGAGTTAGCCATTCCAGGCATCCAAGCAGAGAGATGTGCTACCAAGTCTTTCCATATGGGGGACACTGGAGCCATCAAAATGGACTCTCAGTGTACCGCAGAAGGAAAGCTTGCTGTTTGGAGCAGCTCACAATCCCCAGCCTGGGATAAATTCAATGGCCTCATGAGGCCATGCCTCCATTCGTAGGACATCATGGACACAAACTCCAGCGTGAGCGACCATCTGACACTTGCCCTGACTCAGGTGCTAGAGATCTCGAGTCAGATGCTGCACATTGGAACTGCCATGTGCTCGGCACTGAACAGAACCAGCGTTTGTGCATTCAGACATCCGTCCTCACCCTCCTGGCCCTCAAACCCTCTAGATTGGGAATTCTGGAGCCATAACACAGCCTTCTGCCTCCCGTCCAGAAAGAAGAAGGGCCCTAGGGGCCTGCCCAGAATCCCCAAATGAGGATCAACCTGCATGGCCCTCGACAGCACCCCAATATCCTAGACAGCACTGTGCACTAATACCCTGTCTGACACATCCTGAGCCCTGAACTCCCATCACCAACCGAGGTGATACATAACCTGTATGTGGGACTGGCCATGGCCCGAGGTTGTCATCTCTACCCAACCAGGGTATTCAGGCATCTATGCCCTGACTTTAGCTCAAATCCCGGCCTATTGGGGAATCTCAAGCATAAAGGAGCACTCCTCCTTCCCCACAGCTGGAAAAGCTTGCTGTGGGCATGGCGATCAAACCCTCAGAGTGGGACCCAGCTGCATGGCCCATGAGACCATTCGCACCCAGAAGGGCCGCCCAGGCCACAAACAGGCATTGTGACCCTTAGCATGAGCTCGCTTTCAAACCAGCCCCCATGCTAGCCTGACCACGAGCCCAATAATTGGGCCTGATATGACCCTAGGCCCAAATCCTCATGCTTGGTCGTGTTCTCCAGGTGCCCAGATCCAGAAGCCAACTCTGGAATCCCTGCTATGGCGGGACCACTGTGATGGAAAACAGCACTCTTCCCTTCCCCCAGAAAGACAACAAACCCTAGGCAAAATTCCCACAGAGGCAGAATCTCACATGGCCCCGTGAGGCCATCCCTACATTCCGTGGCCAACAGAAACACACAACAGAGACAGAAAAGCCTGCACTCCTGACTCCCCTTCGCCCTCATTTCAGATCCCGAGGCACTGCCCTCACAGTATGCAGTTCAGGCCTGCCATGACCTCGCCGCTATCCCTATCCCGAGTTTGTATTTGCAGTTTTTGTGCCCAAAGCCCTGGCGGAACACCCCTCCAGGGTGGGGCCTCTGGAGCCACAACACAGGACACTGCCTACCCTCCTGAAGGAAATCCTGACCATCACAGGTGCACACACCCTCCATATTGTGAGACACCTGCAAGGCCCCTGAGCCCATCCCAATTCCGACGGCTGCTCTGGACAAAAATGCACAGTCTAACACATGCCAGACACCTCCCTCCAAGCAGATATCCAGGTCAATGGCCTTGAGTCAGAAGAAGGAACCTGACGTGCCCCAGGACCTCAACAGAGCCCTAGCGTAGGTTTGCAGGCATCTGTCCCCAGAGGCAAGTTCTGGAATACCTACATATGGTCCTACACTTGTTCTCTGAACCACAAAACAGAACACCTCCTGTCCCCAGAAGGCAACCTGGCTCTTGGGAGCTGCATGCTACCCTCAGTGGAGGAGAATCCTGCATAGCGCCTAAGCCCGCTCCACATTCTAAGGTTTACCTGGACACCAGCCAGCATTGTGACCCATCAGCATGAGGTTCCCTGTCAACTTACCCTCTGGTCACATCTCCCCAGAGCCACCTGATCGAAACTGCCTTGTGCCTGGACTGCAAGGGTAAGCTGAGCTGGGGTTTTCAGGCATCCATGCGGAGAGCTCTGCTACCAAGTCTTTACATATGGGAGACCCTGGAGCCATCAAAACGGACTCCCCCTGTCCTGCAGAAGGAAAGCGTGCTGTTCAGTGCAGCTCACAAGCCACAGCCTGGGAAAACCTCCATGGCCTTATGAGGCCACCCCTCCATTCGTCGGCCATCATGGACAGAACTCCACCGTAAGCAACCATCTGACACTGGCCCTGACTCAGGTCCTGGAGATCTCATGTCAGACGCTGCACATTGGAACTGCCATGTGCTGGGCACTGAACTGAACCGGTGCTTGTGCATTCAAAATTCTGTCCTGACCTTACTGACACGCAAGCCCTCTAGACTGGGAATTCTGGAGCCACAACGCAGCCTTCTGCCTGCCCTCCAGAGAGAAAAATGGCCTTAGTGGTCTGCCCAGAATCTCACGTGAGGATCAACCTGCACGACCCTCGTCGGCACCCCAATATCCTAGGCGGACCTGTGCAATAATGCTCTGTCTGACACAGCATGAGACCCAACCTCCAGTCACCCACCAAGGTAACAGGACCCTCAACCTGCATATGGGAACGACCATGGCCCTAGGTTGTCATCTCTACCCAACCTGGGTATTCAAACATCTATGCCCAGATCTTAGCTCAAATCCCAGCCTAAGGGGGAACCTCAAACACAAAAGAGCACTCCTCCTTCCCCATGGCAGGAAAAGCTTTCTGTGGGCATGGGGGTCAAACCCTCATAGTGGGAGCAAGCTGCATGGCCCATGAGACCGTGCCACCCAGGAGAGCCGCCCTGGACACAAACAGGCATTGTGACCCTCAGAATGAGCCCACTTTCAATGGAACAAGAGGGTATCATGCTTAGTGAAATAAGTCAATCGGAGAAAGATAACTATCATATGATCTCCCTGATATGAGGACGTGGAGATGCAACATGGGGGGTTAGGGGGATAGGAGAAGAATAAATGAAACAAGATGGGATTGGGAGGGAGACAAACAATAAATGACTCTTAGTCTCACAAAAGAAAAACTGGGGGTTGCTGGGAGGATGTGGGGTTGAGAGAGGGGTAGGGGGTTATGGACATTGGCAAGGGTATGTGCTATCATGAGTGCTGTGAAGTGTGTAAACCTGGCAATTCACAGACCTGTACCCCTGGGGATAAAAATACATTATATGTTTATAAAAAAAAAAAAAAGAAAGAAAGGATGAATACCCAACTTTTGTAGCAACATGTACGGGACTGGAAGTGATTATGCTGAGTGAAATAAGTCAAGCAGAGAGAGTCAAGTATCATATGGTTTCACTTATTTGTGGAGCATAACAAATGACATGGAGGACATGGGGAGATGGAGAGGAGAAGGAATTTGAGGGAAATTGGAAGGGGAGGCGAACCATAAGAGACTATGGATTCTGAAAAACAACCTGAGGGTTTTGAAGGGGCGGGGGTGGGAGGTTGGGGGAACCAGGTGGTGGGTAATAGGGAGGGCACGTATTGCATGGAGCACTGGGTGTTGTGCAAAAACAATGAATACTGTTACACTGAAAAAAATAAATTAATTAATTAAAATTTAGGGGAAAAAAAAAGAATGAGCCCACTTTCAGTCATGCCACTGTGCTAGCTGGAGCAGGAGCCCGCATATCAGGCCTGCTATGCCCCTAGGCCCAAATCCTCACCCTCAGTCTTGTTCTCCAGGTGCCCAGACCCAGAAGATGACTCTGGAATCCCTGCGATGGCAGAACCCCTGAGACGGAAAATAGCACTCTTCCCTTCCCCCAAAAGACACCAAACCCTTGGGAGCCGGGCAGAATCCTCCCAGAGGCAGAATCTGCCATGGCCCCATGAGGCCACCCCTGCATTCCGTGGGCAACCGATACACATAACCTGGACAGAAAAGGCTGGGCTCCCACCTCCCCAATGCCCTCATTTCATATCCCAACACACTGCCTTCACGGTCTATAGATCGGGCCTGCCATCACCTCACCCCTAACCCTAACCCAAGTTTGTGTTTGCAAATGTTTGTCCCCCAAACAGGCAGACAGGCCCTCCAGGATAGGGCCCCTGGCACCTCAGCGCAGGACTCTTCCTGCCCTCCCGACAGAAACTCTTCCCATCACAGTGTCACAATCCCTCCAGATTTTTAGACAACCGCAAAGCCCCTGAGCACACCCCAATTTTGTTGGCCTCTCTGGACAAAAATACGCAGTCTGACACATGCTACAAACCTACCTCCAGGCAGAAACCAAGGTTAATGGCCCTGAGTCAGAAGATCAAACCTGACATGCCCCTAGGACCACAACGGAACCCTAGCTTCAGTTTGCAGGCATCTGTCTCCAGAGGCAAGTTCTGGAATAGCTACATATTGTCCTACACTTGGTCTCTGAGCCACCAAACAGAACACCTCCTTTCCTCAGAAGGCAAGCTGGCTCTTGGGAGCTGCGTCCAACCCTCAGGTGAGGAGAATCCTCTATGGCGCCTGAGCCTCCACCACATTCTAAGGTCTCCCTGGACACAAGCCATCATTGTGACCCATCAACATGAGGCTTCCTGTCAAATCATTCTCCTGGGCACTTTGCGGCAGAGCCACCATATCGGAACTGCCTTGTGCCTGGGCTACAAGAGTTACCTGAGCTGGGCTTTCCAGGCATCCATGCGGAGAGCTCTGCTACCAAGTCTTTCCATATGGAGGACCATGGAGCCATCAAAATGGAATCTCCCTGTCCCGCAGAAGGAAAGCTTGATGTTTGGAGCAGCTCACCACCCTCAGCCTAGCATAACTTTGATGGCCTCATGAGGCCACATATCCATTCTCCAGCCATCATGGACACAAATTTCAGTGTGATCGACCATCTGACACTTGCCCTGACTCAGGTGCTGGATATCTCGAGTCAGACGCTGCACATTGGAAATACCATGCACTTGGCACTGAACTGAACCAGCGCTTGTGTGTTCAGACTTCCATCCTCACCCTTCTGGCCGGGAAGCCCTCCAGACTGGGAATTCTTGAGCCACAATGCAGCCTTCTGCCTGCCCTCTAGAAAGAAGATGGGCCCTAGGCGTCTGCCGAGATTCCCCACCTGAGGATCAATCTGAACGGCCCTCCATGGCACCCCAATACACTAGGCAGCCCTGTGCATTAATGCTCTGTCTGACACAGACTGAGTTCCGACCTATCGTCACCTACCGAGGTAACAGGCCCCATAACCTGCAGATGGGACCGGCCATTGCCCGTGGCTGTCATCTCTACCCAACCTGGGTATTCAGGCATCTGTGCCCAGACCTTGCCTCAAATTCCGGCCTATGGGGGAACCTCAAGCACAAAGGAGCAATCCTCCTTCCCCACGGCAGGAAAAGCTTGCTGTGGGGGTGGGGGTGAAACCCTCAGAGTGGGAGCAAGCTGCATGTCCCATGAATCCAAGCCCACCCAGGAGGGCCACCCTGGCCACAAACAGGAATTGTGGCCTAAAGCGGCCTGATTAGCCAGAGAAACTGTAAATCCCTGATATATGGGCGGGCCAGGCCAGATAGCCATATCCAATCTGTGGGGCTTGCTTATATTAACTGTGGCGAGTTGAAATCTCATTGGCCACCTGTGTGTGGGCCAGGCTCAACCACCTCTATAAAGGTTAGTCTGTGAGATTGGGGTGGGGGGAGAAGATGGAGGAATTAGAATAGCCATTGGAATAGCAGGAGGAGTTAGAATAGCCATTAGAGTAGCCATTAGAGTAGCCGTTGGGAGCCGTTAGGGTAGTCATAGGAGTGATAGTGTCAGAGTTGTCGAGAGCGTTCTATCTTCACGATCATCAGAGCGTCTGGAGCGGCATTGCTGGGAGCCTTGTTGTCCCGAGCAGCGGCACCGCCTGAGCAGCCTCCCCCCACCCCAAGAACCAGCGCCACCCCGAGTGGCTCGCCACCCCGAGCAGTGGCGCTGCCAGAAGCGGCCCCACCACCTCGAGCAGTGGCGCTGCGGCGAGTCCATGGAGTACCCTCATCCCAGTGAGTGGCCTCGTCCCAGTGAGCAGCCTTGTCCCAGTGAGCGGCCTCGTCCAGAGCAGCCTCTTCCTGGAGCAACATTGTCCAGAGCGGCCTTGTCAGGATTGGCCTTGTCCCGGGGAGTGGCCTCATCCCAGGGAGCGGCCTCATCCCGGGGAGCGGCCTCGTCTGGAGCTGCCTCCTTGGGAGCGGCCTCGTCCCGGTCGCAGCCTTGTCCGGGGAACGGACTCGTCCGGAGTCACCTCGTTTGGGGAGTGGGCTCGTCTGGAGTAGCCTCATCAACGTGTGGCCTCATCGGGAGCAGCCTTATTGGCAGTGGCCTTATCAGATCGTCCTTTTCGCCTTTCCGTGAGAGATGGCCCCTACCTGTCAGTTTGATTTCAGATGTGTGGCGTGAAATAAAGCTTAGCTTGATTTTCGCTTTCTGTCAGTCTCATTCTTTTGATCATGGACCCTAACACTGGGGGCTCATCTGGGATCAAAGAACGAGAACTGAGCCAGCATTGGAAATTATGGGAAAAGCATCCAGAGGTGTTGGGATCTTGTCTGTCTGTCTGGTTGGAGCTTCAGGGTATGACCCACTGGGGAGAAGCTAGACACAGCCATGCTGCCCAGGGCTGGAGTGGATGCGGAGACGCCCCATCCCTCTGCTGGTAGATTGACAGGGGATTTGAGTACCCCTGGGTGGTCGGGGGGGAGGGGTTCGAGTCCCCCTAGATGGTCGGGGGTTCGAGTCTGCCTGGACAGTCATGGGAATTGAGACCCCTAGATGGTCACCAGGGTGTTCCAGTACCCCTAGGCGGTTACCAGGGGGTTCAAGTACCCCTAGGTAGTCAGGGGTTCGAGTCCCCGTAGGTGGTCATCAAGGGTTGGTGTCCCCCGAGGCGGTCATTGGGGGTTCGAGTCCCCCTAGGCAGTCAGGGGTGTTGATTCCCCCTAGGAAATCCCCACCGTTGGCAGGACCTCTAGGCCTGCAGTTGTCTTTGTCTTTTTGTTGTCTGCTCTGTTGTTTGTTGTGTTTGAAGGAATGGGGCAAGCAGTGAGTAAGGGGACTCTGACTTTCATCTCTCCGTTCCTCATAATAGATGTGGGGCTTCTTCCTCACTCAGTTTGTGTGTTAAAAGCTATAACTGGAGCCAACTGGGGTTAGTCTAACTCAGGACAGAGACAATAAGGAATATTCCCAAGCAGCTGCCGAAACTCACTTCGTTTCAGGGAATTCCTTGCCTTCTCTGGCACAATGTGGACTGCCTAACCCCTCCCCATTGCTGGCGGGAAAGCATGGCGTCTGAAGTGGAATGGGCCCAGGTGGAACATGAAATCTGTTAGCAAAAAGATGACTGAATTGATGATTAATTGTCTGTCTCAGGGTTTTAATGGGTAATTGTTAAAGTAGCTTTCAGAGTCTTTTGTAACCTGAAGCTTTGAAATTTTGCTTGGATGACAAATGGGATGAAGTGCTAGGGCACTGGTTGCTGGAACTAGGTTTGTGCTTTTGAAATCTTTGGTAAACATGTTTTTTGCTTAACTTCTATTGCAACAGTTCACAATTGGTTAATATTTAGTCTTCACTAGAGATTGAGATGTTTCTAATAAAATGTAAATTTTTTTCTGTGCCCACCCAGAATTGTAAATGAGATCTCTTTGACTCATAAGACTTTTCCCTGATATGCTAAGTTACTCAGGAAGTACTGCTAAATTAATGATAAACCTTGGGTTACATTGGGGTAAATGCTGTAACTCCTCCAGATGTTCTATACATTTCCTAAAATTTTAATGTTTTGATAAGGCTCATCATTTGATATCTAACCATATATATTCTGAGTTTTTTGTCATTTGTATTGTTTTAATTCTCTTGTAAGATGAATTCCGCCTTAAAGGAAATTCATATGGGACACTTTCAGAGCAAATACAGGTCTTTGATATGCTGAAATCCTGGAACTGAATTTCCAGAAATAAAAGTTGAACTCAGACTAAACCAGAATAAGTATGGTGACTCAAGGTAAGAATGAGTCTCCAGGAGCTTTCCTAGAAAGGCTTATTGAAGCCTATAAAATGTATAGCCCGATTGACCCTGAGGCACCCAAAAATCAGGGGGCAGTGAATCTTGCTTTTGCCAGTTAGTCAGCCTCGTATATAAGGAGGAAACAGGTTAGGAATAGTAAATGTAAGGAAAAGACTAAGCACAGAGAAGGCAGGAGGGAAGACTTAGATTCAGATTGTTTGCTTCCTGTAAGGGAAAAGGGCATTGGGCCAGGGAATGCCCCAAAAAGAAGACAGCAGTGCCACCAGAGACTGAAGGGGCCATGGTTCAGAGCCCCTCCCCGAACCTCGGGTAAAAATTGAAGTGGAGGGGAAATCAGTTGATTTTTTGGTGAAAACGGGAGTCCAATTTTCATCATTACTTAAACCTATGGGAAAACTATCTGGAGAAGAAGCCTGGGTACAAGGAGCAAATGGCACAGAGAGACAAAAATGGACAAGAGAAAGGGCTTTAAATTTGGCCTCGGGAGTAGTTAAACATCAATTTTTGGTCCTCCCTAATGCCCCATATGACTTAATGGGAAGAGATCTCCTCCATAAGTTAAGAGCTGGCATTCAGTTCTTGGAAGAAGACATGACTGTAACCTTGAGACAACCCACTGCACAGGTGCTTATGGCAGCAGTAGATGAATACGTCCTTTATGAGCCAGCCTCAAATCCAGAGGAGACAAAAGGCGGGAGCCTTCTCCAAATCCTACAAGATGAGTTTCCCGAGGTCTGGGCAGAAGGGAAGCCCCCTGGCTTGGCCAAGAACAATCTCCAGTGGCGGTAAAATTACAGGCGATGGCTATGGCTATTCGTGTTCAGCAGTACCCCCTTCCCTGGCAAGCAAAGGAAGGGATCAGAAAACACATTAACTGCCTCCAAGGAGAAGGGATCCTAGTTCCTTGAAAATCTCCATGGAATACACATTTGCTGCCCGTCAAAAAGACTGAGACTGGGGAGTACCGACCCGTTCAGGACTTGCGGGAAGTTAATAAATGGGTTGAAGATATCCACCCGACAGTGCCTAACTCCTATACCCTACTCTCCCTCCTGGGCCACAAAAGAACTGTGTATACCATCGTAGATCTCAAGGATGCATTTTTCTGCGTATCTTTAGCAAGGGAATCTCAACCCACTTTTGCTTTTGAGTGGTCTGACTGACAGGAAGTGTTCCATGGGCAGCTCACCTGGACAAGACTTCCCCAAGAATTCAAGAAATCACCCACCATTTTTTGACGAGGCCCTACACGAGGATTTACGTGAGTACAGAACCTCCAACCTGGGAGTCACTCTGTTACAGCATGTTGATGGCTTGCTAGTAGCCACTGAGGACTATGAGTCATGTTTGTGGGGGATGAGAGCTCTCTTACAGGCTCTGCAGGAAAAAGGGTATTGGGTGGCAGCAAAGAAAGCACAGCTGTGTCAGAGCCATGCCACATATCTAGGCATTGATCTCCACAATGGAGTGCGTTCACTGTCTCAGTCCAGGAAACAGGTGATCACCAGATATCCCCGCCCCACCACGTTCCGACAAGTGAGGGAGTTTCTTGGGTGGTGGGTTACTGTAGGCTGTGGATAATGTGGTTTTCAGAGATTGCCCAACCTCCCTACGAACTGGAGAAAGGGGGGGGTCACTATGTTAGAGTGGACAGCTGAGGCAGAAGGAGAATTTCGGGAATTACAAACAGCCTTATTGCATGTCCAGCATTGGCCATCCCAGAGGTTACTAAGCCCTTCCACTTGTATGTGGATGAAAAAGCAGCAGTAGCCAAAGGGGTTTTAAATCAGAACCTGGGTACTTGGAAAAGGCCAGTAGCTTATCTTAGCAAGAAACTAGATCCAGTAGCAATTGGGTTTCCCCCTTGCCTCCGCATAATTGCTATCACGGCCCTCCTGGTCAAGGATGCAAGTAAATTGACTTTGGGTCAAAATCTCATCATAACCACCACACACACTATCGAGGGCCTTCTCTGGACTCCACCAGACCAATGGATGACAAACGCCCTAGTGACGGTGTATCAGGCCCTCCTCCTCAATGAACCAAGGGTGACCTTCCGGCCCCCGGCAGTGCTAAATCCAGCCACACTGCTTCCTGTGGATCTGGCTGACTACCCACATGACTGCGAGGAGGTCTTAACCCAAGTTGCAGGAATAAGGCCAGATCTCAAAGACATTCCCCTCCTGGATGCCAAGATGACTCTGTTCACAGATGGGAGTAGCTACGTGGTCAATGGAAGGAGGTATGCGGTGGCTGCGGTAGTCTCTCCTGGGCAGAGACTCTGGACAGAAGCCCTGCCACATGGAACTTTGGCACAAAAAGTGGAGCTGATTGCACTCACTAAGGCACTGCAGATGGCCAAAGGTAAAACTGCCAACATCTATATGGACAGCAGGTACGCCTTTGCTACTCTCCATATACATGGGGATATTTATAAAGAAAGGGGGCTGATTAACAGCAGAAGGAAAGGAATTAAAAACAGAGGAGAAATATTGGTTCTCCTTCATGCTATCTGGGACCCAAAAGAGGTGGCTATTAAGCATTGCCCGGGACACCAAAAGGGGACTGATCTGATCTCAAAAGGCAACCAATGAGCAGATCAAGCCACTAAGCAAACAGCCCGAGAAACAGTGCAAGAACTGGTTACACTCCTGGCTCCAGCCCTACCAGAAAAACTGAATTATTAAGAAGAAGATTTAAAGTATTTACAGAAATGGGTTAAATTGGACTATGAAGGGGACTGGGCTAAGACTGAAGCAGGAAAAATAATTCTTCCTTGAAGAAAAGGTAAGAAGTTAGTAGACCAGGTACATCAGGGTACTCATTTGGGGATACGCAAACTCAAGGAGCTTATAGGCAAGCAGCTCCAGGTTTCTAAATTAGGGTGTATCATACAGGATGTAGTTGATAGATGTGCTCAATGCCAGGCAGTTAATGTGGGAAGAACGAAAATGGGAAGAGGGAAAAGAGAAAGAGGTAAGGAACCAGGAATTTATTGGGAAATAGAATTTACAGAAATGAAACCTGGAAAATAGGGGCACAAGTACTTGTTAGTTTTTGTAGATACCTTTTCAGGCTGGGTAGAGGCTTTTCCCGCCAAACATGAGACGGCAGGAGGGGTAGCCAAAATGCTACTAGAAGAAATAATTCCTAGGTTTGGGCTGCCTCTCACAATCAGGTCAGATAATGGCCCTACATTTGTGAGTTCAGTCTCACAGGCTTTGGCCAAGGCTGTGGGCACTAATTGGAAATTACATTGTGCCTACCAGCCTCAGAGTTCCGGGCAAGTAGAGAGAATTAACCGGACTCTTAAAGAGACCTTGACAAAACTAATTCTGGAGACTGGCAGTGGATGGGTGTATCTCCTTCCTTTCTCCCTCCTCAGGGCATGATGTACACCATATTTAATACACCCTATTTAAGCAAGATGACCCCATTTGAAATAATGTTTGGGAGAACCCCCCACCCCCGTCCTTGACTACAAGAGGTTGCCTTAGCGGAAATGACTGACCAATCTGTACTCCAGTCACTGCAGGCATTACAGTCTGTCTTAAAATAAGTCCACTCAGGGATCCGGACTGCCCACACTGGATGGAGACGGAGGTGGAATCACACCCTTACAAACCCGGGGACTTGATTTGGATACATCGCTATCAAGTGGGAAACTTGGAGCCTTGTTGGAGGAGACCATTTACTGTTATCCTGACCACCCCCACGGCAGTAAAATTAGAAGGCATTAGGGCCTGGATTCATGTGGGTCATGTAAAACGAGCCGGTGACAAGGACACTCCACAGAGATGGAAGTTGCAGGTGACAGACTCTGCTGACCATGGACTAAAGCTAAGACTAAAAAAACTGTGAGTTTATTGTTGCTCCTATTGTTACCTGTTTATGAAATGTATAGGTGGGAAATTAGATGAACGTAAATAGGGAAAAAATGGAAAAGTTTATACAAAATGTTGAATGTCTAACTCATCAGCCGACTGTGCACTACTGTTACTTTTTGGCCCCAATATTACATGCTCAATATAACCCCCTTACAACAGGAGAACATAGAACTGGCTGAAAAGTCAAGGATTTGACTAATCTCCAAAGAAAAGGGGGGAATGTAAGGGCCTGTTAGGCCAGAGGGAGTCATTTTGTGTTTATGTTGTGTACTTAGATTGACCCCACCCCTCACAGAGGAACTTATTTGCAAAGTCTAGATACAAGGGCGGGTCAGGCCGGGTAAAGACATGCAATCATTGGGGAGCATATATATCTACTAGGGCAAATTGAAATTCAATTGGCCACCTCTGTGTTACCTATCAGTTTGTTTGTTTGTTTGTTTTTTCTATGTGGCAGACCTCGCATGACTGTGCAATTTTCTCTGTGTGTTGCAATCCCATTGGCTACCTGTATGTGGGCAGGGCTCAATCACCTCTATAAAAGCTGGTCTGTGAGGCTGCAGGGGGATATAGCAGGAGGAGTCAGCAGTGCGCCGGGAGTGGGAGCTGGAGCAGCTGTAGCAGCAGCAGCAGCGCCGCTGGGAGCCACCTTGCCACCTCGAGCTGTAACACCAGCAGCACCGGCAGGAGCAGCTTTGACAGGAGTGGCCTGTGGTACAGTGAGGGTAGGGAAGGGTACCTCCTGGAGGGACCCCAGGGCAGGGAGGCTGTGGCCCCTAGCAAGGCTTGGACACCTACCAGTTGGTTTGGTTTCTAATGCACGGGGCTCAGGCACCTACTGGTCAGTTTGATTTCTAATGCATGGGGCTTGGGAACCTACCCATCAGTTTAGTTTCTAATGCCCAGGGCTCGGGCACCTACTGGTCAGTTTCATTTCTGATGCATGGCACGAAATAAAGCTTTGCGTGATTTTCGCTTTGTGTCAGTCTCATTCCTTTGATCACGGACCCTAACAATATGCACCGAGGAGCTCACCAGAACTCTTGTGTAGGTTTGCAGGCATCTGTCTCCAGAGTCAAGTTCTGGAATACCTACATATGGTCCAACACTTCATCCCTGACACAAAACAGAACACTTCTTGTCCCCAGAAGGCCACCTGGTTCTTGGACACTGCGTTCAACCCTCAGGGGAGGAGAATTCTGCATGGCGCCTGAGCCCCTGCCATATTCTAAGGTATCTCTGGAAAGAAACCAGCATGTGACCCATGAGCATGAGGCTCCCTGTAATCTCAGTCCCCTGGGCTCTTTGCCTCAGAGCTACTGGATCGAAACTGCCTTGTGCCTGGGCTGGAAGGGTAAGCAAAGCTGGGCTTTCCAGGCATCCATGTGGAGAGCTCTGCTACCAAGTCTTTACATATGGGGATGCTGGAGCCATCAAAACGGACTCCTCCTGTCCTGCAGAAGGTAAACTGGGTGTTTGGAGCAGCTCACAAGCCCCAGCCTTTGAAAACCTCCACGGCCTCATGAGGCCACCCCTCCATTCCTCAGCCATCATGGACACAAATTCCAGTGTGAGCGACCATCTGACATGTGCCCTGACTCAGGTGCTAGAGATCTCGAGTCAGACGCTGCTCATTGGAACTGCCAAGCACTCGGCACTGACCTGAACTGGCGCTTGTGTGATCAGGCTTCCATCCTCACCCTCCTGGCCAACAAGCCCTCCAGATTGGGAATTCTGGAGACACAATGCAGGCTTCTGCCTGCCCTCCAGAAAGTAGAAGGGCCCTAGGTGTCTGCCCAGAAACCCAACGTGAGGATCAACCTGCATGGCCTTCTGGGATACCCCAATATCCTAGGCTGCCCTGTGCACTAATGCTCTGTCTGACACAGCTGAGCTCTGATCTCCCATCACCCACCGAGGTAACAGGCCTAATAACCTGCAGGTGGGACCGGCCATGGCCCGAGGCTGTCATCTCTACCCAACCTGGATATTCAAGCATCTGTGCCCAGACCTTACCTCAAATCCCGGCCTATGGGGGAACCTCAAGCACAAAAGACCACTCCTCCTTCCCCATGGCAGGAAAAGCTTACTGTGGGGATGGGGGTCAAACCCTTAGAGTGGGATCCAGTTGCATGGCCCCTGAGACCATGCCCACCCGGGAGGTCCACCCTGGCCACCCTGGCCACAAACATGGGGGACTGCTGAGCCATAAACAGGACAGGAACTATTCCCAAGAATAGAACCAGAATATTTTTAAAATACGCAAAAATCCCAGAGAGGGATAAATCTCAATGTCCCCAAGAGGCCAGTCCCAGAATCGGCGGATCTCATGGACACAAAATCCACCTGAGCGACCTTGACTCAGGGTAGGAGAATCTTGCATGCCCCCTGAGGCACCAAAACATTACCAGGACTCCATGGAGATATACCCACATTGCGACATATCAGCATGAGCCTACATTTCAACTCAGCCCCCTGGGTAGCTCACCCCAGAGGCAGCAGATTGAACCTGCCTTGTTCCTTGTTGCCGATAAGAGCCCAAGGTGGGGTTTCCAGACATCCATATGTAGAGCCCTGCTCTCATATATTTCCTTATGGGCGACACTTGGGCCATCAAAAGGACATTCCCAGTCTTGCAGAAGGAAATCTTGCTCTTTGGAGTAGCTCACAACCCACAGCATGGGAAACTTCCATGGCCTCATGAGGCCACCCCACCAATACGCAGCCATCAAGAACACAAACACCAGCCTGAGCAAATGTCTGACACTCGCCCTTACTTCAAATTCTGGAAATCTCGATTCAGCCTCTGCAGATTCAGTCTGCGACGCCCTAGGCCATAAACCTAACCCTAACTTATGTTTTCAGACTTCCGTCCTCACACTCCTGGCCCACAAGCCCTGCGGATTGGGAATTCTGGAGTCACAATGCAGCACACTGCTTGCCCACAAGAAGGAAAAAGTGCCCTAAGGGGCTATCCAAACCCTAAATGAAGATAAATCTGCACATCCCACGGTGGGGCACCCCAATTTCATAGGCCACCCTCTCCACTAATGCTGTCTGACACAGCCTGAGCCCAGACCACCCATCATCCACCAAGATAGCTGGCCATATATCCAGCAGATCAGACCCGCCATGGCTGTAGGCCTTCATATATACCCACCCAGGGTTTTCAGGCATCAGTCCCCAGACCTTATCTCAAATACCTGCATATGGGGGAACATGATGCACAAAACAGAACTCCTCCATCCCAATGGCAGTGAACGTTGCTTTTGGGATGGGTTTCAAGCACTCAGAGTGGCAGAAACCTGCATGGCCTATAAGTCCACACAATGTCTGGGGGCTGCCTTGTGCACGGACTCACATTGTGACCCTCAGCCAGATTCCCATTGTCAAGTAAGGGCCCCTGGTAGCTGGACCAAGAGCTCGCATATCGGGTGTGCCAAACCCCTAGGCCCAAACCCTAACCCAAATTGGGTTATTCCAGGCTCCCATATGGAGAGCCCTGCTTTGGAATCCCTCTTTTGGGGGGGCCCCTGAGATAGAAAACAGGACTCCATCCTACTCCCAGAGTGACACCAGATTCTTGGGAGCCAGGCAAAATCCTAAGAGAGGGAGAATCTTCCACGGCCCCAAAATGCCATCCCTACATTCTGTGGCGATCCTAGAAAGAAAATCCAGAGACAAAAGCCTGAGCTATCGCCTCACACTCGCTCTAATTTCTGATCCCGAGAAGCTCCCTTCAGGGGCTACAGATCAGGACTCTCATCCCTAGGCTGTAATCCTAACCTGAATTTGTGTTTTCACACTTCTGTCCTAGAGCCCTTGCCACCACATCCTCCAGGCCTCCTGGGCCTCATCTCAGGACTATGCCTACCTTCTGAAGGAAATTGTGCCCTTTACAGTTGCCAAAACCATCCAGATTAGGAGAAAACTGCAAGGCTCCTGAGGCCATCCCAATTTCGTAAGCCATTCTTGATAAAACTGTGTGGTCTGACACACCCTATGCAAAGACCTCCAATCAGACTCCCACGTAGATGACCCCAGAGACAGAAGATTGAACATGACATACCCCTAGGCAGTAATCTGCACCCTTGCTTAGGATTTCAGGCATCTGTGCCCAGAGGACTGGTCTCAAATACCAACATATGGGGGGTCCCAGTGGCCCAAAAAGGAACATCTCCTTTCCTCAGAAAGAAACCTTGCTATTCAGAGCTGTGTAAACACTCAGGGTAGGATAATCCTGCATGTCCCATGAGCCATTGCCACATACCAAGTTGTCCCTGCACACAAACACTCATTGTGACTCCATTTCAACTCAGCCCCCTGGGTACCTTGCCAAGAGGCAGTGATCGAACCTGCTTTGTTCCTAGGCACCAATGGGATCACGAGGTGGGGTTTCCAGGCATCTATACATAGAGCCTGCTCTCAAATCTTTCGGTATGGGGGAATATTGGGCCTGGAAACAGGAGACCTCCGGTCCTGCAGAAGGAAACCTTGGTGTTATAAGCACCTCACAACCCCGAGAGTGGGAAAACCTCCATGGCCTCATGAGGCCACCCCTCCATGCGGCAGCCATCATGGACACAAATTCTAGCCTGAGCGAACGTCTGACACTCGTCCTTACTTTACATGCTGGAGATCTCGATTCAGACTTCGCAAATTTCGCTTGCCATGCCCTCGGCCCTAAAACCATCCCAAGCTTATGTTTTCAAAATTCCAACCTCACACTCCTGGCCCACAAGCCCTCCAGATTGGGAATTCTGGAGCCACAACACAGCACTCTGCCTGCCCACCAGATAGAAGAAGTGCCCTGGGGCTGTCCAAAAACCCCAAATGAGGATCTACTTGCATGGCCCTTGGCGGCACCCCAATATCGTAGGCGGCACTGAGCCCAGACCTCCCATCAGCCACCCACACTCTGGCCCAATATCCAGCAGATCAGACTTGCCATGTCCCTTGGCCGTCATCTCTACTCTACCTCAGTGTTCAGGCATCTGTTCCCAGACTTTATCTCAAATTCCTGCATATGGGGGAACATGATGTGCAAAACAGAACTCCTTTCCCCATGGCAGAAAACCGTGCTGTTGGAAAACCCTCAGATTAGGGAAAACCTGCAGATCCCATGAGGCCATGCCCAATCTGTAGGGCCTCCATGGGCACAAACACACACTACGACCCTCAGCCTGAGCCCCATTCTCAAATAAGATCCCTTTGTAGCTGGACCACGAGCCTGCATATCAGGCTTGCCAGGCCCCTAGGCCAAAATCCTAACCCAAGTTGAGCTTATCCAGGCACCCATACCTGCTCTGAAATTCCTTTCTTGGGGGGACCTTTAGAGAGAATACAGGACTCCTCCTTTCCCCCAGAATGACACTAAACCATTGGGAGTTGGGCAAAATCCCCAGAGAGGGGGAATCTTCCATGGCCCCATGAGACCACCCCTATAGTCTGTACCCATCCTAGACACACACACACACACACACACAAAAAAAAAAAAAAAAAAAAAAACAAAACAAAACAAAACAAAAAACAAAAACAGAAGCAAAAGCCTGAGCTACCACCTCACGCTCGTCTGAATTTCAGATCCCAAGGAGCTCCCCTCAGGGTCTACAGATTGGGCCTGCCATAAACTCGGCACTAATCCTAACCCGAGTTTGTGTTTTCAGACTTCTGTCCCCAGAGCCCTGGCCCACACACCCTCCAGGATGGGCCTCCAGAGCCACACTGCAGGCCTGTGCCTGCCCTCCAGAAGGAAACTCTGCCATTCTCAGTTGCCCAAACCCTCCTTATTAGAAGAAACCTGCAAGGCCGTGAGACCTCCCCTATTTTGTAGGCCTCTGTGAACAATAATGCATAGTCTGACATACCCTGAGCACCTACTTCCCAGCAGACACCCAGGTAAATGGACCTAGAGACAGAAGATTGAACCTGACATGCCCCTAGGACATAATCTATACACTAGCATAGGTTTTCAGGCATCTCCCCAGAGGCCTGCTCTCGAATACCAACATATGGTCCAACATGTGGTCCCTGAGCCACAAAACAGTACACCTCCTGTCCCCAGAAGGAAACCTTGCTCTTGGGACCCGTGTCAAACCCTTAGGGTAGGAGAATCCTATATGGCTCCTGAGCCACTGCCACATTCCAAGGCCTTCCTGGATACAAGCCCACACTGTGAACAATTAGTATGAGATTCTATTTCAACTCATCCCCCTGGGTAGTTGGACTCAGATCCACGAGATCGATCCTGCCATATTCCTAGACTGCAATTGTAACGCAAGATAGGCTATCCAGGTATTCATGCATAGAGCTCTGCTGTTGAATCTTTCCATAAGGGGACCCTGGAGCCCTCAAACAGTACTCCTCTTTTCCCGTAGAAGGAAACCTTGGTATTTGAAGCAGCTCACAAGGACCAGCGTGGGAAAACATCCATGTCCTCATGAGGCCACCCCTCCACTAGGCAGCCATCATGGGCACAAACTCCAGTCTGAATGAATGTCTGACACATGCCCTTACTTCAGATACTGGAGACCTTGAATCAGCCATTGCAAATGGGGATTGCCATGTACTCAGCCCTGAACTGAACCCTAACCTTTATTTTCAGACTTCCGTCATCACACTCCTGGCCCACAAGCCCTCCAGATTGGGAATTCTGGAGCCACAACGCAGCAGTCTGCCTGCACACCAGAAAAAAAAAATTGCCCTATGGGGCTACATAGAAAACCCAAATGAGAATCAAGCTGTACGTCTCTTGATGGCATCCCAATTTCATAGGCCGCCCTGTGCACTAATGCTCTGTCTGACACAGCCCGAGTCCAGACCTCCCGCCAGCCACCCAATTAGCTGAACGTATATCCAGCAGATGGGACCTGCCATGGCTCTAGGCCATTATCTCTACCGAACCTGGTTATTCAGGCATCTGTCCCCAGATCTTTGCTCAAGTCCCTGCATATGGGGGAACCGGATGCATAAAAGAGAACTCCTCCTTTCCTATGGCAGGAAACCTTGCTCTTGGGATGGGTGTCAAACCCTCAGAGTGGGAGAAAACTGCATGGAGCATGTGGCCACTCCAACACATGAGGGCTGCCCTGGGCACAAAGGTGCATTTTGACCCCTATTCTGAGCCCGTTCTCAAATAAGCCCCCTCGGTAGCTGGACCAAGAGCCCACATATCAGGCCTCCATGCCCCTAACCCCCAGTAATAACACAAAGTATGGTTTTCTAAGCTCCTATACCCAGAGCCTGTCTCTGGAATCCCTGTTTTAGGGGGACTCCAGAGACAGAAAAAAACAGGACTCTTCTCTTCCCCCAGAATGACACCAAAGTATTGGGAGCCTGGCAGAAACCCCAGAGAATGAGAATCCTCCATGGACACATGAGGCCAGACCAGCATTCCACGACCATTCTAGACACACAATCCAGAGACAATAGCCTGAGCTACCGCCTCACACTCACCCTAATTTCAGATCCTGAGGAGCTCCCCTCCGATTCTGCAGATCGGGCCTGTCATAACCTCAGCCTTAAACCTAACCCGAGTTTGTGTTTTCAGACTTTTGTCCCCAACACCCTGGCCACATGCCCTCCAGGATGGGGCTTCTGAAGCCACTATCCAGGACTGTGGCTGCCCACCCAAAGTTGCCAAAAACATCTAGATTAGGAGAAATCTTCAAGGCCCCAGAAGCCACGCCAAATTTGTTGGCCACTCTGGAAAAAAATGCACCGTCTGACACACCCTGAACACCTACCTCAAGTCAGACACCCAGGTAAATGGTCCCTAGAAACAGAATATTGAACCTGATATGCCCTTAGGCCCTAATCTTAACCCCAGCATAGGTTATCAGGTATCATTCTCCAGATGCCTGTTATCCAATACAAAAATAGGGGTGTCCCCGAGCCACAAACTGAACACCTCCTGTCCCCAGTAGGAAACCTTGGTATTTGAAGAGGTGTCAAACCCTCAGGGTAAAAGAATCCTGTATGGCTCCTGAGCCACTGACACATTCCAAGGTCTCCCTGTATACAAATCAACATTTTGACCCATGAGTGTAAGACTCCATTTCAACTCAGTCCCCTGGGTAGTTGACCCCAGATCCACCAGATCGAACGTGCCATGTTCCTAGGCTATATGATAATGTGAGGTGGGGTTTCCAGGCATAAATATGTAGAACCATGTTCTCAAATATTTCCATATGGGGAACCCTGGATCTATCAAACAGTACTTCCCCTGTCCCACAAAAGGAATCATTGCTGTATGGGACAACTCACAACCCTTAGCATGTGAAAACCTCCATGGTCTCATGAGGCCATCCCTCCATTTGATGGCCATCATGGACACAAACCCCAGCATGAGCGAGTGTCTGACACTCGCCCTGATTTCAGATGTTGGAGACCTCAATTCAGCCACTGCAGATTTGGCCTGTAGTGCTCTAGGCCCTAAACCAATCCCGAGCTTGTGTTTTCAGACTTCCGTCCTCACACTCCTGGCCCACAAGCCCTCCAAATTGGAAATTCTGGAGCCACAACGCAGCACTCTCCCTGCACACCAGAAGAAATAAATGCCCTACGGGACTGCCCAAAATCCCCAAATGATGATCCACCTGCATGGCCCTCGAGGGAACACCAATTTCCTAGGCCGCCCTGTTCAATAATGCTATGTCTGACACAGCCTGAGACCAGACCTCCCATCAGCCACCCAGACAGCTGGCTGCATATCCAGCAGATGGTACCTGCCATGGCACTATGCCATCATCTCTACCCAACCTAGCTTTTCAGGCATCTGTATTCCAACCTTATCCCAAATCCCTGCATATGGGAAAATCTGATGCACAAAAGAGTACTTCTTCCTCATGGCAGGAAAACTTATTGTTGTGTTGGGTGTATAACCCTCTGAGTAAGAGAAACCAGCATGAGTAGTAAGGATACCTCCACTCATGAGGGCCGCCCTGGATACATACACGCATTGTGACCCTCAGCCTGAGCCTATTATCCAAGGCCCCATCGGGAGCTGGACTAAGAACCAGCATATTAGGCCTGCCTTGTCCTTAGCCCCAAATCCTAACCCACAGTGGTGTATTCTAGGCACCTGAACCCAGAGTCCATCTCTTGAATCTCTTTTTTTGTGGGACAGAAAACATGACTCTTCCCTTCCCCTAGAATGACACCAAATTATGGAGAGCCTGGGAGAATCCAGAGAGACAGAGAATCTTCCAAATCCCCATGAGGCCACCAATACATTGTTTCCCATCCTAGACACACAGTCCAGAGACAAAAGCCTGAGCTACAACCTCACACCCTCCCTAATTTCAGATCCTGGGGAGCTCTTCTCAGGGTCTGCCGATTGTACCTCCATAACCTCAGCCCTAACTCTAACATGGGTGTCAAACCCTCATGGTAAGAGAAACCTGCTTGGCCCAAGAGGCCACTTTTACTCTGGAGGACTGCATTGGGCACAAACACTTACTGTGGCCCTCATCCTGAGCCACGTTATCAAATAAAGCCCCTAGGTACTTGGACTAAGAGCACGCATATCATGCTTGCCATATTCCTAGGCCCAAATCCTAACCCACGGTGGAGGTTTCCAGGATCCCGTACCCAGAGCTCAGCTATGGAATCCTTTTTGCGAGAACATTGAGAAAAAAAAAAAAAAAGACTCCTCCTTTCCCCCAGAATGATACCAAACTATTGGGAGCCTGGCAACATCACCAGAGAGGGAGAATCTTCTCTCTCCATGAGGCCAACCCTACATCGTGGCCATCCTAGACACACAATCAAGAAACAAAGACTGAGCTACTGTCTGACATTCTCCCTAATTTCAGATCATGAGGTGGTCCCCCCAGGGTTTGTAGATCAGGCTTCCATTACCTGTGCCCTAAACACAATCTGTGTTTGTGTTTTCATACTTTTGTCCCCAAAGCCTGGTCCACACACCCTCCAGGCTGAGCCTCAGTACTGTAGCTACACCACAGGAGTGTCCCTGCCCTCCTGAGGGAAACGCTGCCCATCACAGTTGCCAAAATCCTACAGATTAGAAGAAAACTGCAACCACCCGGGGCCACCCCTATTTCGTAGGGCACCCTGGAAAAAAATGCACAGTCTGACATACCTGGTGCACTGATATCCAGTCAGACACCCAGGTCAATTGCTCAGGAGACAGAAGATTGGCCCTGACATGCCCGTAGGCCCTATTCTGATCCCTAGCTTAGGTTTTCAGGCTTCTGTCACCAGAGCTCTGTTCTCAATACCAACATATGTGGGGTAACCTGAGGCAAAAAAGGAACACCTCCTGTCCCCAGAAGGGAAACTTGCTCTTTGGAGCTGTGTAAATACTCAGGGTAGGAGAATCCTGCATGGCTCCTCAACCACCACCACATTCCAAGGTCTCCCTGGACAGAAACCAGCATTGTGATCCATCAGCAAGAGACTCCATTTCAACTCGGCCCCCTGGGTAGCTCACTGCAGAGCCCGCAGATTGAAATGCCATGTTCCTAGGTGAAAACGATAGCACGAGGTAGGGTTACAGGCATCCAAAGGTGGAGCCATGCTCTCGAATCCTTCCATATGGTGTACCCATGAGTCATCAAACAAAGTCCCCGTGTTCTGAAGAACTTGCTGTTGGGAGCAGCCCACAACCCCCAGAATTTGAAAACCTCCATGGCCTCATGAGGCCACCCTTCCACTAGGCAGCCATAATGGACACAAACTCTAACCTGAATGAAAGTCTGACACTCGCCCTGACTTCAGATGCTGTAGATCTTGATTCAGCCTCTGCAGATTGGGCCTGCCATGCCCTAGGCCCTAAACTGAACCCAAGCTTGTGTTTTCAGACTTTTGTCATCACACTCCTAGCCCACCTGCCATCCCGTTTGGGATTTCTGGAGACACAACGCAGCACTCTGCCTTCCCAACAGAAGAAAAAAGTATCCTATGGGGCTGCCCCAAAACCCCAAATGAGGATCAACCTGCATGGTCCTCAATGACACCTCAATTTCATAGACTGCCTTGTGCACGAATTCTCAGTCTCAGATAGCCTGAGCTCAGACCTCCCATCAGTCACCCAGAAAATGGGTGGCCTATCCAGCAGATAGGACCTGCCATGGCCCTAGGACTTCATCTCTACCCAACCTGTGTTTTCAGGCATCTGTCCCCAGACCTTAGCGCAAATCCCTGCATATGGTGGAACCTGATGCACAAAACAGAACTTCTCCTTCCCTGTGGCAGGAAACCTTGCAGTTGGGATGGTTATAAAACCATCAGGGCAGGAAATACCTGCATGACCTATGAGGCCACGCTGCTCTGGAGGGGCAGCGTGGGCACAAACACTCATTGTGACCCTCAGCCTGAGCCCTGTTTTCAAATGAGGCCTCTCAGTAGCTGGACCAAGAGCACGCATATCAGGGTGCCATGCCCCTAGGCCTATATCCTAAGCTAAGGTTTGTTTTCCAGGGGCTGGTACCCAGAGCCCTGCTCTGGAATCCCTCTATTGGGGTACTTCTGAGAGAGAAAACAGGACTCGTCCCTTCCCCCAGAAGTAATTGAAACTATTGGGAGCTGGGGAAAATCCCCAGAGAAATAGAATCTTCCATGGTCCCATGATGTCACCTCTATATTCCTTGGCCATCCTAGACACAAAATCCAGAGACAAATGCCTGAGCTAGCACCTCACACTCACCCTAATTTCAGATCTCGAGGAGCTCCCTTCAGGGTCTGCCGATCGGGTCTACCATACACTCAGCCCAAACCCTAACCCGAGTTTTTGTTTTCAGACTTCTGTCCCAGAGCCCTCCCCGACAAATCTCCAAAATGGGGCCTCCAAAGCCACACTGCAAGACTGTGCTTCCCTCTCGAAGGAAATTGTGCCTTTACACTTACCAAAGCCTCCAGATTAGAAGAAACCTGCAAGGACCCTGAGGCCACCCCAATTTCGTAGTCCGCTCAGGAAAAAAATGCACTGTCTGACACACCCTGAACACCTGCATCCAGTCAGACTAGCAGGGAGGTGCCCCAAGAGACATAAGATTGAACCTGATATGTCCCTAGGCCTTAATTTGAGCCCTAACTTAGGTTTTCTGGCATCTATCCCAAAATACCTGGTCTTACATACCAACATATGGGGGTCCCTGAGGCACATAACAGAATACCTCCTGACCCCAGAAGTGTACCTTGCTATTTGCAGCTCTGTAAAACTCTCAGCATAAAAGATCCTGCATGGCCCCTGAGCCACCACCACATTGCAAGGTCTCCCTTCTTCCTGGACACAAGCCAGCATTGTGACCCATAAGCATGTGACTCTACTTCAATCTAGCCCCTCGGGTATATCACCCCAGAGCCAGCAGATTGAACCTACTTTGTTCTGAGGTGCCAATGGGAACGCGAGGTGTGGTTTCCAGGCATCCATACGTAGAGCCCTACTATCAAATCTTTCCATATTTCGGACCCTTGAGCTATCAAGCAGGACTCCCTCTGTCCCGTAGTAGGAATTTTTTTTTTTTTTTTGGAACAGCTCACAATTCCCAGAGTGGGAAAACCTCCATGGCCTCATGAAGCCACCCCTGCATTAGGCGGCCATGATGTACACAAACTCTAGCCTGAGGGAACATATCACTGTTGCCCTTATTCAGATGCTGGAGAACTCACTTCAGCCTCTACAGATTGGGACTGCCATGCAATCTGCCCTAAACCTAACCCTGGCTTCTCAGACTTCCATCCTCAAACTCCTGGCCCACAAGCCGTCTGGACTGGGATTTCTGGAGCCTCAACACAGCACTCTGCCTGCCCACCAGGAGGGAAATGTGCCCTATGGGGTTGCCCAAAAGCTCCAAATGGAGATCAACCTGCTCAGCACTCTATGGCACCTCAATTTCATAGGCTGCCCTGTGCAACTAATGCTCTGTCTGATACAGCCAGAGACCAGACCCCCATCAGCTACCCAAACAGCTACCCACATATCCAGCAATTTAGACCTGCAATGGCCCTGGGCCGTCATATCTACCCAACATGGGTTTTCAGACATCTGTCCCCAGACTGTATCTCAAATCCTTACATATGGGGGAACCTGATGCAAAAACACAAGTCCTCCTTCACCATGGCAGGAAACCTTGCTTTTGGGATGTGTGTCAAATCCTCAGGGTAAGAGAATCCTGTATCATCCATGAGGCCATGCCCACTTTTGAGGGCTGCCTTGGGCAGGAACTCACATTGTAACCACCATCCTGAGCCCTGTTTTCAAATAAGGCCCGTCAGTAGCAGCATCAAGTGCCCATATATCGGGCTTTCGTTATGCCCCTAGGACCAAATCCTAACCCAAAGTGGATTATGCAGGCACCTGTACCCAGAGCACTGCTCTGGGAACCCAGTTTTGGGGGGACACCTAAGAGAGAAAAAAAGGACTCCTCCCTTCCCTCAGAATGACACCAAACTATTGGGAGCTAGGCAAAATCCCCAGAGAGGAAGAATCTTCCAAGGCCCCATAAGGCCACCCCTACATTCCACGGCCACTCTAGACACAAAATCCAGAGACAAAGGCATCAGCTACCACCTCTCACCCTCTCCCTAATTTCAGACCCCAAGGAGCTCCCTCTGGGTCTGCCAATGGGGCCTGTCATTCCCTCTGCCCTAATCCTAACCTTAGTTCGTGTTTTCAGACTTCTGTCTCGAGAGTGATGTCCCACAAACTGTCCAACCTGGGTATTTCATACACACACCACAGGACTGTTCCTGCCCTCCATAAGGCAGCTGTGCCCCTTAGTGCTTCAAGAAACCTCAAGATTAGGACAAACCTGCAATGCCCCTGAGACTATCCCAATTTCATAGGTTGCCCAGGATAAAATACGCAGTCTGACACACTGTGAGCAACTATCTCCCATCAGACACTGAGGTCGATGGCCCCAGAAACAGAAGATTGAACCTGACATGACACTAGGCTCTAATCTGTACTTTAGTTTAGGTTCTAGGCCATCTGTCCACTGAGGCCTGGTCTCGAATACCAACATTTGGGGGATACCTGAGCCACAGAAACAAAAATTCCTGTCCCCAGAAGGAAACCTTGCTCTTGGGAGCTGTGTCAAACCCTCAAGGTGGTAGAATCCTGCATGGTCCCTGAGACCACCAACACATTTGAAGGTAGTTCTGGACAGAAACCCGCATTGTGACCCTCAGCATGAGACTCCATTTCAACTCAGCCCCCTGGGTATCTCGCCCCAGAGCCAGCAGATCGAACCTGTCTTGTCCCTTGGCTTCAGTGGGTACACTAAGTGCGCTGTTCAGGCATCCATATGTAGAGCCTGCTTTCGAATCCATCCATTGGGGGACCCTTGAGCCATCAATCAGCACTCCCACTGTCCCGAAGAAGAGAATTTTGCTATTTGGAGCGGCGCCCAACCTCCTGATGGGGAAAACCTGCATGGCCTCCTGAGGCCACCCCTCCATTAGGAGGCCTTCCTGGAACAAACTCCATCCTGACCGGACATCGGACACTAGCCCTTATTTCTGATGCTGGTGATCTGGTCTTTGGCTCTAGAGATTGGAGCTCCCATGCCCTAGGCCCTAACCCTAGCTTGTGTTTTCAGTCTTCCGTCCCCAGAGTCCTGGTGAACAAGCCCTCCAGATTGGGAATTCTGGAGCCCCATCGCAGCACTCTGCCTGCCTTTCAGAAGGCATAAGTGGCCATTGAAACTGCACTAAAACCCCAAAGGAGGATCAACCTGCACGGCCTGTGAGGGCACCGCAATTTCATAAACTGCACTAAGCACTAACATTCTGTTTGCCAAAAACTGGGCCTTGACTCCTGTCAGTCACCCAGGTAGATAGCACCCTATCCAGCAGAACAGATCTATCATGTCCCTAGGCGATCATCTCTATCTAACCTGGGTTTATAGACAACTGTCTCCAGAGACCTGGTCTCAGATCCCTGTGGGGGAACATGATCCACAAAATGGAAGTCCTGACCTGAAGCAGGAAACCTTGCTATTGGGATGTGTGTAAAACCCTCAGAGTGGTAGAAACGTGCATGTCCCATTATGCCCCGCCCACTATTGAAGGCCGCCCTGGGCACAATCTTGCATTGTGACCCTCAGCCTGAGCCACATTTTCAACTAAGCCCCTTCAGTATCATGACCTTGAGGCAGCATTTGAGACTTGTGGTGACCCTAGGCCCAAATCCTCACCCAAGTTTGGGTTTCTAGGCATATATACACAGAGCCTTGCTCTCGAATCCCTCCTCATGTGGCCTCCTGAATCAGAAAACAGAATTTCTCCTTTCCCCCACAATGACAGAATGTTATTTGGAGCTGTGAAAATCCCCAATGAGGGTGAATCTTCCATGGCCCCAAGAGGTCCCCTCTATATTCCGTGCCCTTCTCAGACACAAAAACCAGAGGAAAATCCTGACTTTCTGCCTCACACTTGCCTGAATGTCAGATCTTGAGGAGCTCGACTCAGCGTCTGCAGATCAGGCCTGTCATACCCTCAGCCATTATCCTAACCCTAGCTTGTGTATTCAGACTTCTGTTCCCAGAGTACTGCACCACAAAACCTCCAGCCTGGGTATTCCATAGTCACACCACAGGACTGGACCTGCCCTCGAGAAGGAAGTTGGCCCCTTTAGAGCTTCAAGAAACCTCAGGTGAGGAGAAACCTAGAAGGCCTCTGAGGCCACCCCAATTTCGTACGATGCTCTGGACAAAAATGCGTGGTCTGACACAACCTGAGCAACTCCCTCCCATCAGACACCCAGTTAGAAGGCTCCAGAGACAGAAGATTGAACCTGACATGCCCCTAATCCCGAATCTGTACAGTAGCTTAGGTTTTCAGGCATCTGTCCCCAGAGGCTTTGTCTCGAACTCAAACATCCGGGGAATCCTTGAGCCAAAGAACACAACACCTCCTGTCCCCAGAAGGAAACCTTGCTATTTGGAGCTGTATCTAAACCCCAGATAGGTAAACTTCCATGGAAGGAGGCCATGGAAGATTCTCCCTCTTATGGATTTTGCACAGCTCCAAACAGCATGTTGTCATTTGGGGGAGAGGGGGAATCTTGTTTTCAAATTCAGGGGTCCCCATAAAGAGGGATTCGAGAGGGGTACCTGGGTGGCTCTGTGGGTTAAACCTCTGCCTTTAGTTCAGGTAATGATCTCAGGGTCCTGGAATTGAACCCCGCATCAGGCTCTCTGTTCAGCACGGAGCCTGCTTCCTCCTCTCTCTCTGCTTGCCTCTCTGACTACTTGTGATTTCTCTATCAAATAAATAAATGAAATAAAAATAAGGGGGATTTGAGATCAGGGCTCTGTGTATGGGTGCCTAGAAACCCAACCTTAGGTTAAGATTTGGGCCTAGGGTCATGGCAGTACTCATATGCTGGCTCTAGTTCAAGATACTGAGGTGCCTTAATTGAAACATGGCTCAGGCTGAGGGTCACAATGCGTGATTGTGCCCAGGGTGGCCTTCAACAGTGGGCAGGGCCTCATGGGCCATGCATGTTTCTCCTACTCTGAGGGTTTTACACACATCCCAATAGCAAAGCTTCATGCTGCAGGGCAGGAGGACTTCTAATTTGTGGATCATATTTCCCGATATTCAGGGATTTGAGCCCATGCCTCTAGGGGCAGAGGCTTATAAAACCAGGTTGATTAGAGATGATGGTCTAGGGACATGGCAGGTACGATCTGTTGGAAAGGCGGCCAGCTACATGGGTGGCTGTCAGGAGGTCAGGGCTTAGCTGTACCAGATAGATCATTAGTGCACCAGTGCCCTATGAAATTTCTTTGACCTTGCAGGCTGTGCAGGTTGATCCTCTTTTGGGTTTGTTGTGCAGTCCCAGAGGCCACTTTTGCCTTCTGAAAGGCTGATAGTGTGCTGCATTGTGACTCCAGAATTCCCAATCTGGAAGGCTTGTACACCAGGACTCTCAGGACGGAAGACTGAAAACACAAGCTAGGGTTAGGGTTAGGGCCTAGGGTGTGGGAGGCACAATTTGCAGAGGCTGTTTCAAGATCTCCAGCATGTGAGGTAAGGGCTAGTGTCAGACGTTTGCTCAGGCTGGAGTTTGTGTCCATGATGGCATCCTAAGGGTGGGGTGGCCTCATAAGCCCATGGAGGTATTCCCACTCTGGGTGTTGTGAGCTGCTCCAAAACTCAAGGTTTATTTCTGTAAGAGGGGGGAGCCCTGTTTGATGGCTGCAGTGTCCCCCATATGGAATGATTCTATATCACAGCTCTATGCATGGATGCCTGGAAATCCCACCCCATGTTACCATTGCAGCCTAGGAACATGGCAGGTTTGATCTGCTGGCTCTGGGGCAAACTACCCAGGGGGCTGAGTTGAAATGGAGTCTCATGCTGACGGGTCACAATGTAGGTTTGTGTCCAGGGACACCTTGGATTTTGGCCGTGGCTCAGAGACCATACAGGATTCCCCCTCCCCTGAGTCTCTGATGCAACTCCGTATAGCAAGCTTCCCTTCTGGGACAGGAGGTGTTCTGTTTTGTGGCTCAGGGCCCCCGTTATGTTGGTATTCAGACCAGGTCTCTGGGGACAGATGCCTGAAAACCAATGCTAGTGTTTAGTTTAGGTACTAGGGACATGTTAGTTTCAATATCCTGTCTCTAGACCAACTACCTGGGTGTCTGACTGGATGTAGGTGCTCAGGATGTGTCAGAGTGTGCATTATTTCCAGCTCACCTTATGAAATTAGGGTGGCCTCGAGGGCCTTGCAGGTTTCTCCTAATATGTAGGGTTTTGGCAACTGTAAAGGGCACAGTTTCCTTTAGGAGGGGAGGCTCAGTCCTGAGGTGTGGCTCTGGAGGCACCAGCCTGGAGGGTGTGTGGGCCAGGGCTCTGGGGATGGAAGTCTGAAAACACAACCTCAGTTTAGGGTTAGGACCGAGAGTATGGCATGCCTGATCTGCAGACCCTGAGGGGAGTTCCTTGGAATCTGAAATTAGGACGAGTGTGAGGCGGTAGCTCTGGCTTTTGTCTCTGGATTTTGTGTCTAGGATGGCGGCAGAATGTAGGTGTGGCCTCATGGGGCCATGGAAGATTCTCTTTCTGTGGATATTTGCACAGCTCCCAATAGTTTGGTGTCAAGGTTCTGGAAGGGAGGAGTCCTGTTTTATTCTCAGAGGTCCCCCAAAATGAGATATCCAAAACAGGGATCTGGGTATGGGCTCCTGGAAAACCTCCACTTTGGTTAGGATTTGTCCCTAGGGGCATGGCAAGTCTGAATTGTGGGCTCCTAGTACAGCTACTGTTGGGCCTTATATGAAAACATGGCTCAGCCTGAAGATCTCAATGTGTGTTTGTGCCGAAGGCCACCCTCAAAAGTGGACGTGGCCTCATGGGCCATGCAGGTTTCTCTGACTCTGAGAGTTTTATCCTCAACCCAAAGGCAAGGTTTCCCCTCATGGGGAAGAAGGAGTACGGTTTTGTGCATCAGGGTCCCCCATATTCAGGGATTTGAGATAATATCTGCAGACATATACCTGTAAACCCAGTTTGGGTAGAGATGATGGCCTAGTGCCATGTCATGTACGATCTTCTGGATATGTTGCAAGCTAACTTAGAGGCTGACAGGAGGTCTGGGCCATAACCCTAGAAAATTCTGTGGCCCCAAGAGACCACCCACACATTCGGGGGATCTAATGGACACAAACTCCAGCCTGAGAGACCTCCTGACTGTCGCCTTAACCTCAGATCCCTGGGATTTCACCTCAGCATCTATAGATTGGGCCTGCCATGACCTAGGACCTAACTCTACCCTTCGCATAGGTTTTCAGTCCTCTGTCCCAATGGTGCTGGCCCACAAGCTCTTCAGATAGAGAACTGAGGAACCACACCATGGGACTCTGCCTAACCTACAGAAGGAAACCATTCTCAATGGCGATTCACAAAACCCCACGATTAGGGGAAACATGCATGGCCAACGAGGCCACACCCGTTGATGGAACCCGACCCTGGACAGTAAGGCACATTCTGTCTCTCAGCATGAGCAGTGACCTCCAGACCTCCAGTCAGCCATCAAGTAGCTGGCCCCAGAGGAAGCTGATTGGACCTGCCATGACCCTAGTCCCTAATGCTAACCCCAGGATGGGTTTTCTGGCATCCGTACACAGAGTCCTGCTCTCAAATCCCTCCATATAAGGACATAAGTGCCATACAACAGGACTCCACCTCTCCCCCAGAATGAAGTCATACTATTTGGAGTTCCGCAAATCCCCCAGAGCAAGAGAAACCTCCATGGCCCTAGGAGGGCACACACATTCAACAGCCCTAGTGGACACAAATTCTAGTCTGGTTTGAGCAAATGCCTGACACTCACCCTAACTTCATATTCCAGGGAGCTTGCCTAAGAATCTGCCCATCGGGGATCCATGCCCTACACCCTAACCGTACACTGAACTTAGGTTTTCAGAATTCCATTCCTTGAGTCCTGGAATGCTATCCCTCAAGATTGGGGACTCTGGAGCCACTCCACAGGACTTGCTCTGCCCTGCAGAATAAATTATGCCCTATGGAGCCCAACAAAACCCGTAGATCAGGGAAAACGTGCATGGCCCACGATGCCACTCACTTTTGTTCTCCACCCTGGACACTAATACACAGTCTGAAACAACCTGAGTCCCATCCTCCAATCAGCCACCGGGAGAGCCGGCCCCAAAGCCAAAAGATCAAACCTGCCATGTCCCTAGGCTTGAACTCTAAATGTGTTTGGATTTTCAAGACATCCATACCCAGAGCTGTCTTGTTGAATGCCTCCACAGAGGGGACCCCTCAACTACAAAACAAAAATATTGCTGGTTGCCAGAAGGAAACCTTGCTTTTGCATCTATATAAACCCTCAAGATTGGAAGAAACCTGTGGTGACCTGAGGCCATGGCCACTCTTGCCAGTTGCTCTGAACACAATCACCCATTATGACCCTTAGCCTGAGACCCATTTTCAACAGAGCCCTATGTGTAGATCATCCCAGATCCAGGATATAAGGCTTGTCATGCCCGATGTTCCTAACTCTAGACATAGGTTGGGTTTTCAGGCATCTATTCCCAGAGCCCTGCTCTCAAATCCCTCCATAGAGGGAACCACTGATCCATAAAACAGGACAGCACATATCACCCAGAATACACCAAAGTATTTCGAACTGTGCAAATACCCCAGAGGAGTAGCAACTCCATGGCCCCATGAGGCCACCCACACACTCGGCAGATCACATGGACAAAAACTCCACCAGGAGCCACCCCTGACACTCACCTTAACGTGAGATCCCAGGGAGTTCACTCAGTACCTGAAGATTAGGCCTGCCACGCCCTAAGCCCTAACACTAACCCTAGCTTTGGTTTTCAGACTTTTGTTCCAAGAGCCCTGGCCCACAAGCACTCTGGAGAGAAAACTCCAGAACCACACCATGGGACTCTGCCTACTCTCCAGAAGGAAATCATGCTCATTGGAGCTGCACAAAACCCCCATATTTGGAGAAACCATCATAACTACTGAGGTCACACCAATTTAAGAACATGACACTGGACCCTAATGCACATTCTTTCCCACAGCGTGAGCCCTGTCCTCCAATCAGCCACCTACATAGCTTGCACCAGAGTCATCAGATTGTTCTGCCATGCCCCTTGTCCGTAAGTCTAAACCTAGGTTGGGTTTTTAGGCATCCATACCCAGAGCCCTGCTCTCGTTCCCTCTGTATGGGGACCCCTGAGCCATACAATAGGACTCTACCCCTCACTGAGAATGAAATCATACTATATGGAGCTGTGCAAAACCCCCAGCAGGAGATACCTCCATGGCTCCAGGAGGACACCCACACTCCAGTGGAAACAAATTCTAGTCTGGTCTGAGTGAATGCCTGACATTCCCCCTACCCTCAGAAACTGGAGAGCTCAACTCAGGATCTGCAGATAGATGACTCATGCCCTACACCCTAACCGTAAACTGAACTTGGCTTGTCTGAATTCCATATCTTCAATCCTGGGATGCAAGCCCTCCAGGTTGGGACTCTGGGGCCAGCCCATAGGAGTCTGCCTGCCCTCCAAAAGTAAACCGTGCCCTATGGAGCTGCCTAAATCAGGGCAAACGTGCAAGGCCCCCAATGCCACCCACTTCCGTTCTCAAATCTGGACACTAATACCCGGTCTGATACAACCTGAGTACTGTCCTCCAATCAGCCACCAGGAAGGCTGGCGCCAGAGACCGCAGATCGGAATTGCTTTGCCCCTTGGCCCAAATCCTAACCCTAGATTGGGGTTTCAGGTATCCAAACACAGAGCCCTCCACTTAAATCCCTCCACAGGGGGGACACCTGAACCATACAACAGGACCCCACCTCTTACTGAGAATGAAATCATACTATTTGGAGCTGCACAAAACCCCCAGCAGGAGATATCTCCATGGACCCAGGAGGACACCCACACATTCTGCAACTTTAGTGGACACAAACTCTAGTCTGGTCTGAGCGAATGCCTGACACTCACCCTAACTTCAGATCTAGAGAGCTCACCTCAATATCTAAAGATCAGGGAACCATGCCCTATAACCTAAACATAAACTAACCTTGGACTTTCCAAATGCCATTCTTTGAATCCAGGAATGCAAGGAATCCAGATTGGGGATTCTGGAACCAGCCCACAGGACTCTCCCTGCCCTCCATATGGAAACTGTTTCCTATGGGGCTGCACAAAACCCCTTGATTAGGGCAAACATGCATGGCCCCTGATGCCACCCCACTTTGGTTCTCCATGCTGAACATTAATATGCAGTCTGCCACAACCTGAGTCCTGTCCTCCAATCAGTCACAGTGTTAGCTGGCCCCAGAGTGAGCAGATTGGATCTTCCATGCCCTAGAGTCTAATCTTAGCCCTTGCTTGGGGTATCAGGCATCCATATCCAGAGTCCTGCTCTAGAATCCCACCACACGGGGGACCCCTGAGAAACAGAAAAGAACTTCTCCGTGAGCCCAGAAGGAATCCTTGCTTTTTCAGCTATGTATAACCCTCAGAGGTGGAAGAAAGCTGCACTGCCCCTGAAGCCACGCACAAATTTACAGGCATCCCAGGACACAAACACACATTGTGACCCTTAGCCTGTGCCCCATTTTAAACACAGCTCCACGGGTAGCTCTTCACAGAGCCAGGATATAAGATCTGCCATGTCACTAGGATCTAACCCTAAACATAGGTTGGGTCTTCAGGCATACATATCTGGAAACCTGCTCACAAATTCCTCCATATGGGGGACCCATGAGCCATATAACAGGACACCACCTATCCCACAGAATAGGCCAAACTATTTGGAACTGTGCAAAAACTGCAAAGTGGGAGCAAACTCCATGGCCCCTTGAGGCCACCCCTACATTCTGCCTAAACTACAGAAGGAAATTGTGCTCATTGGAGCTGCACAAAACCCACAGATTTGGAGAAACTGGCACGACTAATGAGGGCACCCCCATTTATGGAACACAGCCCTGGATCCTAATACACATTCTGTCCTCAGCCTGAGCCCTGACTCCCACTCAGCCACCCACGTAGCTGGCTCCAGAGGCAGCAGATTGGACCTGCCATGGCCCTAGTCCCTAATGCTAACCCTAGGTTAGGTTTTCAGGCATCCATACCCAGAGTCCTGCTCTCTAATCCCCTCATATGGGGACATCTGTGCCATATAACAGGACTCCACATCTCCCCCAGAATGAAGTCATACTTTTTGGGGCAGCACAAATCCCTCAGAGCAGGAGAAAACTCCATGGCCCCAGTAGGCCAGAAACTCTTTCGGCTGCCCTAGTGGACACAAATTCTAGTCTGGTCTGAGCAAATATCTGACACTCACCCTAACTTCAGAATCTGGAGATCTTGCCTCATTTTCTGCAGAACATGGATCCATGTCCTACACCCTATCCATAAAGGAAACTTCGGTTTTCAGAATTCTATCCCTTGAAATCTGGAATGCAAGCTCTCCAGATTAGGGAATCTGGAGCCACATCGCAGGACTCTCTCTGCCTTCCAGAAGGAAACCTTGCCCTATGGAGATGCAAAAAAACCCTAGTTCAAGGGAAATGTGCATGGTCCCCAATGCCACCCCACTTTCGTACTCCATCTGGACACTAATATGCAGTCTGACACCACCTGAGTCCTGTGTTCCAATCAGGTACTGTGACAGCTGGCATAGACACAGCAGATCGTATCTGACATGCCCCTCAGCCTTAATCCAAACCCTTGGTTTGGGTTTCAGGCATCCTTACCCAGAGTCCTCCACTCGAATCACTCCACACTGGGGACACCTGAACCACAAAACAGAATTGCTCCTGCCCGCCAGAAGGAAATCTTGCCTTTTTGAGCTATGTAAAACCCCCAGAGTTGGAAGAAACCTGAGTAGACACTGAGGCCATGCCCACTTTTGCAAGCCACCCTGGACACAAACACCCATTGTGATCCTTTGCCTGAGCCCCATTTTCAACACAGCACTATGAGTCGCTCACCCCAGAGCCAGGGTATAAGTACTGCCATGCCACTAAGACCTAAGCCTTATAGTAGTTTGGGTTTTCAAGTATCCATACCTGGAAACCTACTCTCAAATCCCTCCATGTGGGGGACCCCTGAGCCATAAAACTGGACACCATGTATCCATCAGAATAGACCAAAGTATTTGGAACTGTGCAAAAAGCTCAGAGCAGGGCAAAACTTCATAGCCGCATGAGGCCACCCACACTTTTGGCGGATAGCATGGACACAAACTCCAGCCTGAGCCACCTCCTGACACTCGCCTATACCTCAGATCCCCAGGCGCTCGCATCAGTGTCTGTAGATTGGGCCTGTCTTGCCCTACAACCTAACCCTAACCCTAGCTATGGTTGTCAGACTTCCATCCCAAGAGACCTGGCCCACAGGCCCTCCAGATAGAGTACTCTGGAGCCACACCTTGGGTCTCTGCCTATGCTCCAGAAGGAAACCGTGCTCACTGGAGCTGCACACGAACCCCAGATTAGGAGAAACCTGCACAGCAAATGAGGCCTCTACGATTTTCAGAACTCAACCCAGGACACTTATACACATTCTCTCCCTCAGACCGACCTCGAGTCAGCCACCCACATTTCTGGCCCCAGTGTTGGCAGATCAGACCTCCCATGCCCCTAGTAGCTAATCCTAAACCTAGGCTGGGTTTTCAGGAATCCATTCCCAAAACCCTGCTCTCAAATCCCTCCATATTGGGACACCTGATTCATACAGCAGGTGTCCCCCTCTCCCAAAGAATGAAACCATACTATTTGGAGCTGTACAAAACTCCCAGTTTAGGAGAATCCTGCATGTCCAACAAGGCCTCCCTGATTTACAGAACCCGACTCAGGACACTAATATAAAATTTGTTCCTAAACCGGAGCCCTGACGTCCAATCAGCCACCCATGTAGCTGGCCCCAGAGTCAGCAGGTCATACCTTCCATGCCCCTAGTCCATAATGCTAACCCTACGTTGGGTTTTCGGGCATCCTTACCCAGATCCCTGATCTCAAATACTTCCATATGGGGACCCATGAGCCATGCAACAGGACTCCATATCTCCCCCACAATGAAACCATACTTTTGGTAGCTGTGCAACCACCCCAGCAGGAGAAAATCCCAAACCCAGGAGGCCATGCACATATTTGGCATCCCAGGTGGATGCAAAATCATGTAAGGTTTAAGCGAATGCCTGGAACTCACCCTAACTTCAGAATCTGGGGAGCTCACCTTAGAATCTGCAGATCGGTCATCCATGCCCTACTGCCTAACCATACACTGAACTTTGGTTTTTAGAATTCCATTGTTTGAGTCCTGGAATGCAATGCCTCCAGATTGGTGACTCTGTATTCACCCCACAGGACTCTCCATGCTCTCCAGAAGGAAACCGTGTGTTATGGAGATGCGCAAAACCCCTAGATCAGGGGAAACGTGCACAGTCCGCGATGCCACCCCACTTTCATACTCCACCCTGGATAATGTTATGCAGTCTGACACAACCTGAGTCCCATCCTCCAATAAGGCACTGGGATAGCTGGCCCCAGAGCCAGCAGTTCAGATCTGCCACGCCTATAGGCCCAAATCCTAACACTAGGTTGGTGTTTCAGGCATCCATACCCAGAGCCCTCCACTCAAATCCCTCCATATGGGGGACCCCTGAGCCACAAAACAGAATTCCTACTGCCCCCAAATAGTAAACCTTGCCTTCTTGAGCTATGTAAAACCCTCAGAGTTGGAAGAAAATTGTGTAGGCCCTGAGGCCACACCTACTTTGCAGTCCGCCCTGGACACAAACACCCATTTTGATCCTTTGCTTGGGCTCCATTTTCAACACAGCCCCATGTGTAGCTCACCCCAGAGTGAGGATATAAGGACTGCCATGCCACTAGGACCTAATACTTATTGTAGGTTGGGTTTTCAGGCATCCAACCTGCTCTCAAATCCCTCCATATGAGAGACCCCTGGAATATAAAACAGGATACAACCCATCCCCCAGAATAGACCAAACTCTTTGTAACTGCAGAAAAAGTCCAGTGCGGGACAAAGCTCCATGGCCCCATGAGGCCACACCCACATTTTGCAAATCGCATGGACACAAACTCCAGCCTGAGTGACCTCCTGACACTTGCCTTAACTTCAGATCCCCTGGAGCTCATCCAGCATCTGTAGATTGTGCCTGCCATGACCTAGGCCTTAACCCTAACCCTACCTTCAGTTTTCAGTCCTCCATCCCTAGAGTCCTGGCTCACAAGCCCTCCAGATAGAGAATGCCAGAGCCATACCATGGGACTCTGCCTACCTTCAGAAGGATTCCGTGCTCAATGGAACTGCACAAAACCCCCAGACTTGGAGAAACCTGCATGTCCAAAGGGCCACAACCTTTGACGGAACCCGACCCTGGATCCTAAAACACATTCAGTCCCTCGCCTTAGCCCTGACCTCCAGTCAGCCACCCATGTAGCTGACCCCAGAGTTGGCAGATCGACCTGCCATGCCCCTAGTGCCTAATGCTAACCCTAGTTTGGGTTTTCAGAAGCCCTAGTGGAACCAAATTCGACATCCCTAGTGGAACCAAATTCTAGTTTGGTCTGAGTGAGTGCCTGACACTTGCCCTAACTTCAGAGTCTGGGGTGCTTCCCTCAGAATCTGCAGATCATGGATTCATGCCTACACCCTAACCATACACTGAGCTTGGATTTTTAGAATTTCATTCCTTGAGTCTGGAGTGTAAGGACTCCAGATTGGGGACTCCAGGGCCTCACCAGAGGGATCTCCATGCTCTCCAGAAGTAAACCGTGCCCTATGGAGCTGCACAAAACCCCTAGATCAGGGGAAAAGTGCACAGTCCATGATGCCATCCCAGTTTCGTACACTACCATGGACACCAATATGAATTCTGACACAATCTGTGTCCCGTACTTTAGTCAGCCACCAGGACAGCTGGCCCCAGAGCCAAAAGACCAGACCTGTCATGCCACTAGGCCCTATTCCTAACCTTAGGTTGGATTTTCAGGCAACCACAACTAGCGCCCTTCTCTTGAATTCCTCCATATGGGTGACCACTGAGCAACAAAAAGAACTCCTCCTGTCCCCCAGAAGGAAACTGTGCCCCTTGGATCTATGTAAAACCCTCAGAGTTGGAAGAAATCTGTATAGACCCTGAGACCACGCCCACTTTTGCAGGCTGCCCTGGGCACAAACACCCATTGTGACCCTTAGCCTGAGCCCCATTTTCAAAAAAGGCCAATAGGTAGCTCACCCCAGAGCCAGGATATAAGGACTGGGATGCCACTAGAACCTAACCCTTATTGGAGCTTGTGTTTTCAGGAATCCATATGTGGAAACTGCATTGCCCCTAGGCCACACCCATTAATGCTGTCCGCATGGGACACAAACACCCATTGTGACCCTTAGTCTGAGCCCCATTTTCACACAGCCCCATGGTTAACTCAGCCCAGAGCTCGGATCTAAGGCCTGTGATGCCAAAAGGACCCAATCCTAACCCTAGTTTGGGTTTTCATGCACCCATACCCAGAGCCCTGCTCTTGAATCTCTCCATATGGGGACCCCTTGAGCCGTAAAACAGGACAGGACCTATTCCCCAGAATAAACCAAGCTATTTTTCAACTATGCAAAAATCCGAGAGCGGGAGTAAACTCCATGTCCCCATGAGGCCACTCCCAGATTCGTTGGATCTTATGGACACAAACTCTAGCTTGAGCCACCTCTTGACACTTACCTTAACTTCAGATCCTCAGGAGTTTGCCTTGGGGTCTGTAGTTTGGGACTGCAATGCCCAAGGCCCTAAATCTAACCCTGGGTTGTGTTTTCTGTGTTCTGTCCCAAGGGTCTTAGCCCACAAGCCCTCCAGAGCCACACTATGGAACTCTGCCTAACCTACAGAAGTAAACCATGCTCAATGGAACTGCACAAATACCCCAGATTAGGAGAAACCTGCAGGCCACAGAGGGCACCCCCATTTACAGAACCCAATCCTGGACCCTAATGCAAATTTTGTCCCACAGCATGAGCCCGGTCCTTCAGTTAGTCATCCTATGTAGCTTGCCCTAGAGTCAGCAATGTAGGGGCGGGCCAGGCCAGCTAGAGGAGAAGGCCAATCAGTGGGGCATACATAAATTTACTGAGGTGAGTTTCAATCCCATTGGCCACCTGTGTGTGGGCCGGGATCAACCACCTCTATAAAGGCTGGTCTGTGAGGCTGCAAGGGGTGTAGTAGCAGGAGTTAGGGTAGCCAGTAGCAGGAGCCATTGGGAGCTGTTAGGGTAGTGGTAGTGTCTTGGTTGTGGAGAGTGACAGTGCCCTTTTCATCACCAGGAGCGGCCTCATCCCAGGGAGTGGCCTCACCACGCCTAGCAGCGGCGCCACCAGGAGCAGCCTAATCTGCCGCAGCGCCTCCGCGAGCGGCCTTGCCGCCCGAGCAGCGGCGCTGTCACTAGACGGCCAGGGAGCGGCCTCATCTGCAGCAGTCTCGCCACCCTGAGGAGCAGCGCCACAGGGAGCGACCTCGTCAGGAGTGGCCTCGCACCAGGGAGCAGCCTGTGGTACAGTGAGTGTGAGGCAGGGAGCCTCCAGGAGGGACCTCAGGGCAAGGAGGCAGTGAACCCCAGCAAGACTCAGGCACCTACCGGTCAGTTTGATTTCTAATGCATGGGGCCAGTTTGATTTCTAATGCATGGGGCTCGGGCACCTACCAGTCAGTTTCGTTTCTGATGCATGGCACGAAATAAAGCTTTGCTTGATTTTTGCTTTGTGTCAGAATCGTTCCTTTGATCATGGACCCTAACAAGCAGATCATCCTGCCATGCCTCTTTTCCCCAATGCTAACTCTAGGTTGGGTTTTCAGGCATCCATACCCAGAATGCTGCTCTCGATCCCTCCTTATGGGGACTCCCGGGCCATACAACAGGATCCCTCCTCTCACTGAGAATGAAATCATACTATTTGGAGCAAATCCCCCAACAGGAGATACCTGCATGGCCCCAGAAGGACACCCACACATTCTGTAGCCCTAGTGGACACAAATTCTAGTCTGGTCTGAGCGAAATCCTGTCAATTGCCCTAACTTCAGAAACTGGAGTGCTTGCCTCAGCATCTGGAGAATGGGGATCCATGCCCAACACCCAACTATAAACTGAACTTGGGTTGTCTGAATTCCATCCCTTGAATACTGTAATGCAAGTCCCCCAGGTTGGGACTCTTGAGCCTGCCCACAGGAGTCTCCCTGCTCTCTAAAAGGAAACCATGCCCTATGGAGCTGCACAAAACCCTTAGATCAGGGCAAACGTGCATGGTCCCCAATGCCACCCAATTTCGTTCACCACCCTGGACACTAATAAGCAGTCTGACACAACCTAAGTCCTGTCCTCCAGTCAGCAATCAGAAAGGCTGGCCGCAGATCAGCAGATTGGAGCTTCCATGCCCATAGGCCCTAATCCTAACCCTAGGTTGCAGTTTCAGGCATCCATACCCAGAGCTCTCCTCTCGAATCCTTCCATTCCACGAGGGAAGCCTGAGCCATACAGCGATACTCGACCTCTCACTGAGAATGAAATCATACTATCTGGAGCTGTATAAAAGAACCCTAGAGCTTGAGAGAACTTCTTGGCCACAGGAGGCCTCAAAACATTCCGTAGCCCTAGTGGACACAAATTCAAGTCTGGTCTCAGCGAATGCCTGAAACTTGTCCTAATTTCAGAGTCTGTGGTGCTCTCCTCAGCATCTATAGATCAAGGATCCATACCTTACACCCTAATCATACACTGAGCTTAGGCTTTCAGAACTCCATCCCTTGAGTCCTAGAATGCAAGCCCTCCAGATTGGGGACTCTGGAGCCACACCACAGGACACCCCCTGCCTTCCAGAAAGAAACAGTGCCCTATCGAGACACACCATGAGACTCTGCATACCTTCCAGAAGGAAACCGTGCTCAATCGAGCGCACAACACCCCCAGATTAGGAGAAGCCCACATGGTCAATAAGGCCACACTCATTTGCAGAACCATAACCTGGACATTAATAAACATTCTGTCCCTCAGATTGATCAGTGACTTCCAGTCAGCAACCTATGTATATGACTCCAGCATCAGCAAGATGGTCCTGCCATGAACTTAGTGCCTAATGCCAAAGGTAGATTGGGTTTTCAGGCTTCCATACCTGAAACCCTGCTCTTAAATCGCTCCATTTGGGGACCCTGAGTCATACAACAGGACTCCACCTCTCTCCCAGAATGAAACCATACTATTTGGAGATGTGCAAAACCCCCAGACCACCTCTCTCCCAGAATGAAACCATACTATTTGGAGATGTGCAAAACCCCCAGACCACCTCTCTCCCAGAATGAAACCATACAATTTGGAGATGTGCAAAATCCCCAGAGCAAGAGAAACCTCCAAGGCACCATGAGGCCACTCCCACATTCTGCAGATCGCAGGGACACAAATTCTAGCCTGAGTGACCTCCTAACACTCATCTTAAAGTTAGGTCCCAAGCCCCCCCCCCCAGCATCTGAAGACTGGGCCCACCATGCCCTAAGCCATAACCTTTACCTTAGTTTGGGTCTTCTGACTTCTGTCCCTAGAGTATGCCCCAGAAGCCCTCCAGATATAAAACTATGGAGTCACACCATGGGACTATGCCTACCCTCCAGAAGAACCCGTTCTCAAAGGACCTACAACAAACCCCAGATTATGAGAAACCTGCAGGGCCAACAAGACCTCCCTGAATTATGGAACGAGAACCAGGATACTAAAACACATACTTCCCCTCAGCCTGAGTTCCAACAACAAGTTAGGCAGCCACATAACTGTCCCCAGATTCAGCAGATCAGATCTGACATGCCCCGAGTCTATAATGCTAACCCTAGGTTGGGTTTTCAGGAATACATACGCAGGGCCCTGCTCTCAAATCGTTCCATATGGGGAAATCCTGAGCCATAAAACAGGACACCACTGGTGTGTCCTGTTTTTCTTTCCCTCAGAATAGAACAAACTTTTTTGGAAGTGTATAAAAACCCCAGAGCAGGAAAAAAAAAAAAAATCCATGGCCCCATGAGACTGCCCACACATTCGGCAGATCACAGGGACACAAACTCCAGCCTGAGTGACCTCCTGACACTTGCCTTAACTTGAGATCCTTGGGAGCTTGCCTCAGCATCAATAGATTGGGCCCGCCATGCCCTACGATCTAACCCTAACTCAGCATGGGTTTTCACACTTCCTTCCAAAGAGTCCTGGCCCACAAGCCCTCCAGGTAAAGAATTCCGGAGCCACACCATGGGACTCTACCTACACTTCAGAAGGAAACTGTGTTCAATGGAGCTTCACAAAACTCCCAGATTAGGAGAAACCTGCACAGCCAATGAGGCCACACCCAATTATGGAACCTGAACCTGGACACTAATGCACATTTATGCATTCTGTCCCTCAGCCTGAGCCACAACCTGCAATATGCCACCCACATAGCTGGCCCCATAGTTGGCAGATTGGACCTGCCATGACCCTAGTCCCTAATGTAATCATAGGTTGGGTTTTCAGGCATCCATACCCAAAACCCTGCTCTCAAATCCCTCCACATGGGGGACCCCTGAACCACAAACAGAACGCCCTCTGCCCCCCAAAGGAAACCTTGCATTTTGGAGCTGTGTAAAACCCTCAGAGTTGGAAGAAATCTGCATAGCACCTGAAGACACACCCACTTTTGCAGGCCTCCCTGGACACAAACACCCATTGTGATCCTTAGCCTGAGCCCTGTTTTCAACACAGTCCCATCTGTACCTCACCTCAGAGCTAAGACACAAGGCCTGCCATGAATTTGTACCTGATCATAACCTTAGTTTGAGATTTCAGACCTCCATCCCAAGATCCTGGCCCAGAAGTTCTCCAGATAGAGATCTCCAGAGCCACACCATGTGACTCTGCCTTTCCGCCAGAAGGAACTGTGCTCAATGGATCTGCACAAAACCCTCAGATTAGGAGACAGCTGCACAGCCACTGAGGCCACACCCATTTACAGATCCTGACCCTGGACACTAATACACATTCTGTCCCTCAGTCTGAGCTCTGAACTCCAATAAGCCACCCATGTAGCTGTCCCCAGAGTCGGCAGATTGGACCTCCATGCTCCTCGACCCTAATGCTAAATCTAACTTGGATTCTCAGGCACCCATACTCAGAGCACTTCTCTTACATCCCTCCATATAGGGACCCCTGAGACATAAAAGGACCCCTCTTATCCCCCAAATTAAACTGTACTATTTGGAGCTGTGCAAAAAGCCAAAAGCATGAGAAAACTCCATGGCCCCAGGATGTCACCAACACATTTGGCAGCCCTAGTGGATACAAATTCTAGTCTGATCTGATCGAATGCCTGACACTCACCCTACCCTCAGAATCTGGGGAGCTCACCTCAGCATCTACTGACCGGGTATCCATGCCCTAAACCCTAACCTATCTTTGGATTTCCGAATTCCATCCCTTGAGTCTTGGAATGCAAGCCCTGCAGATTGGGCACTCTGGAGCCACACTACAGGACTCCCCTGCCCTCAAGAAGGAAATCCTGCACTATGAAGCTGCACAAAACCCCTAGATCAGGGGAAAACTACACGGCCCTTGATGCAACCCCAATTTTGTACTCCACCCTGGACACTAATATGCAATCTAACACAACCTGTGTCCCATCCTCCAATCAGCCACTGGGATAGCTGGCATCAGAGCCAGCAGACCGAATCTGCCATGCCCCAGACCCTAATTCAATCCCAGGGTTTGGGTTTCAGGCATCTGTACCCAGAGCCATCTACTAGAATCATCCCACACAGGGGATGTCTGACCCAAAATACAGAACTCCTCTTGCCCCCCAGAAGGAAGCCTTGTATTTTGGAGCTATGTAAAACCCTCAGAGTTGGCAGAAAGCTGTGTAGCCCCTGAGGCCATGCACACATTTACAGGTCGCCCTAGACACAAAACACCCATTGTGAACCTTAGCCTGAGCCCCATTTTCAACACAGCTCCATGAGTATCTCGCTCCAGAGCAAGGATATAAGGACTGCCATGGCACTAGGACATAATCCTTATAGCAGGTTGGGTTTTCAGGCATCCATTCCCAAAACTCTGCCCTCAAATCACTCTATATGGGGACCCTTGAGTCATATAGCAGTTCTCCCCCTCTCCCGTAGAATGAAACCATACTATCTGGAGCTGCACAAAACCCCAGTTTAGGAGAAACCTCCATGGACAATGAAGCCATCCTGGAACCTGACCCAGGACACTACAACACATTTTGTTCCTCAGCCTGAGCACCGACGTCCAGTCAACCACCCACGTATATGGCCCCAGAGTCAGCAGATCAGACTTTCCATTCCCCTAGTCCATAATGCTAACCCTAGGTTGGGTTTTCAGGCATCCATATGCAGAGACCTCTCTCAAATACTTCCATATGGGGACCCTTGGGCCAAGCAACAGGACTCCACATATCCCCCAGAGTGAAACCATACTTTTGGGATCTGCACAAAAACCCCAGCAAGAGAAACTTTAAAACCCAAGAGGCCACCCACACATTTGGCAGCCCTAGTGGACACACATTTTTCTAAGGTCTGAGCGAATGCCTGGGACTCACCCTAACTTCAGAATCCGGGGAGCTTGCCTCAGCATATGCAGGTCAGTGACCCATGCCATACACCCTAACCATACACTGAGTTTTGGTTTTCAGAAATCCATCCCTTGAGTCCTGGAATGCAAGCCCTGTAGATTGGGGACTCCAGAGCTACCCCACAGGACTCTCCAAGCCCTCCAGAAGGAAAATGTGTCATATGGAGCTGCATAAAACATAAATTAGGTGAAATGTGTATGGCCACCGATGCCACGCCACATTCGAACTCTACACTGGACACTAATACACAGTCTGACAAAAGCTGAGTCCCATCCTCCAATCAGCCACTGGGATAGCTGGCCCCAGAGTCAGCAGATCAGACCTGCCATGCCTCAAGGCCCCAATCCTAACCCTAGGTTGGGGTTTCAGGCATCCACACTCATAGCCCTCCTCTCGAATCCCACTACACGGTAGACCCCTGAGAAACAGAACAGAACTTCTCCTATCCCCCAGAAGGTATCCTTGCTTGTTGCAGCTCTGCAAAACCCTCAGAGTTGGAAGAAAGCTGCATTAAGCTGAGGCCACACCCAATTTTACAGGCTGCCCAGGAAGCAAACACCCATTGTGAGCCCTATTTCCAACACAGCCCCATGGGTAGCTAGGCTGATAGACAGGATCTAAGGCTTGGATACCACTAGGATCTAACCCTAAACATGGGTCTTCCGGTATCCATACCCGGAACCCTGCTCTCCAATGCCTCTGTATGAGGAATCCATGAGTCATAAAACAGGACACCATCTATCCCCCACAATAGACCTAACTACTTGGAACTGCACAAAAACCCCAGAGCAGGAGCAAACTCAATGGTCCCATGAGGCCACCCCCACAGTTGGCAGATCACATGGATACAAACTCCAGCCTGAGTGACCTCCTGACCCTCGCCTAAACCTCGATTTTTGGGGAGCTTGCCTCAGGGTCTGTACGTTGGGCCTGCCATATTCTAGGTCCAAACCACAGACCTAGCTTGGGTTTTCAGACTTCTGTTCTCAGAGTCCTTTTCCACAAGCCAGAGTTGGCAGATTGGAACTGGTATGTCCCTAGGCCCGATCTCTAACCATATGTTGTGTTTTTAGGCATGCATCCCTAGAGCCCTGCTCATGAGTACCCTACAGCCATACAAGAAGACTCCACCCATCCCCCAGAATGAAAGCCTGCTATTCGGTAATGTGCAGAACCCCCAATGTGGGAAAAACCTCCATGTCCACAGTAGGCCACCTCAACTTACAGTGGCCCTAATGGTCACAAACTGTAGTCTGAGCGAGTGCCTGACATTTGCCCTAAGCTCAGATCCTGAGGAGCTCAATTCAGCATCTGTAGATGGTGCCTGCCATGCCCTCAGACCTTTCCCAAACCCTAGCTTGGGTTTTCAGACTTCTTTCCCTGATTTCTGGCTCACAAGTCTTCTAGACTGGAGATGCAGAAGTCATACCAGAGGACTCTGAAGGAAACCGAGCTCTATGGCGCTGCACAAAACCTACCAGATTAGGAGAAACATGCATGGTCTCTGAAGTCACCCCCATTTAAGAAGCCGTCCATGGACGCTAATGCATAGTCTTTCACTCATCCTGAGACAGGACCTCCACTTTGCCACCCACGTAGCTAGCCCAAGAGCCAGCAGATCAGACCTACCTTGTCCCTAGTCCCCAATTCTAACCCTAGATGTGTTTTCAGATATCTGTCCCCAATGGTCTACTTCCAAATCCTTCCATATGGGAGATCCCTGAACCAGAAAAAAGGACATCTCCTGCCTTCCTAAAGGAATTCTTGCAGTTTGGAGCTGTGTAAAATTCTCAGAGTAAAAGACTTCTGCATGACCCAGGCAACCCGCAATTTTGGAGGACACAAGCTGATTTGTGAACCTCATGCTGAGCGGCATTTACAACTCAGTCCCCAAGATAGCTCCCCCAGAGACAGCTGATCAGGCATGCCATGCCCTAGGCCCTAATCCTAACCCTAGATTGGGTTTTCAGTAATTCCAACCCAGAACCTTCACTCAAATCCCTCTATATGGGTGACCCCTGAGCCATAATACAGGACTCCTCCTATCCCACAGAATAAAACCTTGCTAACTGGAGCTGTGCAAAATCACCATGGCTGTAGTAACCTCCATGGGCACATGAGGCCACCTCCATATTTGTGAGAAATCATGGACACAAAGTCCAGCTTGAGTAAACACATGACACTCAACCTAAATTCACAATCCATGGAGTCTTCCTCAGAGTCTGCAGGTTGAGCAAACCATGCCCTAGTCCTTAAACCTAACCCTATCCTGTGTTTTCAGACTTCTGTCCCAAGAGTCCTGGCCTACAAGCCCTCCAGATAGAGAACTCAGAAAACACAAAATATGTCTCAGGCTGCCTACGCAGAAGGAAACTGTGCCATATGGAGCTGCACAAAACCCCAAGATTACAGAAATGTGCATGGCCCCTGATGCCACCCCAATTTGGTACGCCACTGTGGACACTAATTCGCAGTCTGACAACCTGAGTCCCATTCTCCAATCAGCCACTGGGACAGCTGGCCCCAGAGCCAGCAGAGGTGATCTGCCATGCCCCTAGGCCCTAATCCTAACCCTAGGTTGGGTTGTCAGTTATCCATACCCAGAACCCTGTTCATGAATCCCTCCTTATGGTGGGCACCTGAGCCATAAAACTGGACTCCACCTGTACTGTAAAATAAATCGTGCTAATTGGAGCTGCACAAAACCAGCAGGGTGGTAGTAACCTCCATGGCCACACAAGGTTTCTCCCATATTTGGCAGAATGCATGGACACAAAGGTCAGCCTGAGCCAACTCCTGGCACACACCCTAAATTTACATCCCAGGGATCTTGACTCAGCGTCTCCAGATCTGCCTGTCCATGCCCTAGGCCCTAACCTTAACACCAGCTTGGGTTTTTAGATTTCAGTCCCAAGAGTCATGGACCATAAGCCCTCCAGGTAGAGACCTCTGGAACGACAGGACAGTATTCTGTCTGCCAATCAGCAGAAACGGTGTTCTGGGGAGCTACAAACACCCCCAGATTATGAGAACCCTGTGTGAAAAAAGAGGACACCCCCAATATCGGGAACCTGTTTTAGGACACTAATACACATTCTGTCACTAAGCCTGAGCCCTGACCTCCAGCCAGCCATCCACGTATCTGGCCCCAGGGTGAGCAGATCAGACCTGACATGACCCTAGTCCCTAACCCAAACCCTAGGCTGGGTTTTCAGGAATCCATACCTGGTCCCTGCTCTCATATCCCTCCATTGGGAGACCCCTGAGCCATAAAACAGGACATGACCTATACCCCAGAATAAACCAAACTATTTGGAACTGTGCAAAATCTCCAGAGCTTTTGAAAATTCCATGAACTCATGAAGCTACCACCAAAATCAATGGTTCTCATGGACACACGCTCCAGCTTGAGTGACCCTCTCATAATTGCCTTAAACTCAGATCCCGGGGAGCTTGCCTCAGCATCTGTAGATTGGGCCTGCCATGCTTTAGGCCCTAACCCTAGCATTAGCTTGGGATTTCATACTTCTGTCCTCAGAGACCTAGTCCACAAGCCTTCCAGAGAGGGAACACGAGTCACACCACAGGACTCTGCCTGTCCTCCAGAAGGAAAACGTGCCCTGTGGAGCTGCATGAAACCCCCAGATTATGAGACAGCTTCAAGAGACCCCAAGCCACTCCCATTTACGAAAGCCAGCACTGGACACTAATACAATTCTGTCCCTCAACCTGAGTCCTACCTCCAGACAGACACCCATATAGGTGGCACAAAGACAGCAGACTGACCTTCCATGCCCCTAGGACCTCATCCTAGCTCTAGATTAGTTTTTCAGGCATCCATACTGAGACCTGCTCTAGTAATGCCTAATGGAACCTCCAACCAAATGCCCTGAGGCATTGGGGGTGAGGTTGGCAGCAATGTTTACAGGGTGTGAAAAAGCCATTCCCCTGGAGATTCTGGAAGCCAGAGCCCCATAGTGTTGGCAGACAGCAAGAGTACAACTTTCTGTATCAGATGTCTCCAGCCAAGTAACTCTGGTAGTGGACTACACTAGAATGTGGGAGTCTGGTTGCAGTTTTCCAAATTCTATTGGGGTCTGAAGTCAAGGAAGTGACTAAACTGCCTGAGATCACCTACCCAACGCCACCCTGGATTATCACCTACACAAACAGTGTTCAGGGCTGTTGTCTTCCCATCTCCTTTCTGCATGCAAGGCCACATCTGTACACAGTGACACCAACACACACACACATCTCCACAGGCCCCCAAGGAAGGACTGAGTGAAGCCAGGGCCCCACCTGGCTTCAGACACAAATCTCCACTCTTACCTGTTTGTGACCCTGGATAATCCATTTTGCCTGTCCCAGGGGGTCTGCATCTTGTATGTACAGTACAGATGATTGTAGCATGGACTTCCTCCACGTCCACAGGCATGTGTGGAAAAATATCTGTGATATTGGATGAATGGTGTCACATGTAGGAAATAACTTCAAGCACATTTTCCTCCTCTTCTCAATTTCTCCAAGTCTGCTACTCATCAGATCCCCCTCTACAGTCCCTAATGGTGTGTGTGAGTGTGTGTGTATGTGGGGGGCATGCACAGTTGCTCCTGTGGGCACACATCTGTTCATCAGTGCTCATATTCCGAGAAGGTGCCAGCCCCATCTACAGAGGGGTGGGTCATACATTACGAACACCTTAGGCTTTCTAATTTTCAAAGCAAACCCTAAAGAAGGGATTAGAGCTTTGGACCTTCATGGTCAGAATCCACCCTTACCATTAAAGACTTCATATCCTGTGTTGAGAGCTATTAAATCCTTTCTATTGGGTGTGATGTGGATAGGCATCCACACAGTGAGTTGCCATGACCTGGGCTCCCCCTCAGAAAAGAACGTCCTGGAATGCCTCCTCTCTATGATATCAATGCTCTCTCTCACCCTGAAATCATCTCCATGTCTGTAGGCCCTGCCTTCAGCACAAATTTTTGCAGAGGCCACCAGTGAGTCCTTGTTGCATCCAGGGCCCCAACTTTGAGGACACTCACAAAGAGCTGGGTTCAGGCCTGATTCAGCCTCCTTAACAGTCTGTGATTGTGGGCAAGACATTAAGCATGCAGTGGTCTTCACCTGCTCCTCCCAGTAGTTCCCTGAAATCTCATATCCTGTTTAATCGTCTTTGTGTAACCCTGTCCCTTGGATTGTGATTTGGACTGAATGATTCCTTCCATTCCACAGAACATGGCCACATGACCCTATAGCCCCATCTGAGATTTAGCTCTAAAACCTCATTGCCCAACCCAATGACGCCTCTGACCCATGTTCTCTCTCATATACTCACCCTCGAGTACAAGCCCCTATGCTGAACCTTATTGCACACACATGGGCCCAGGACCTAGCAAGGAGGACCAACAGTCAGAAGAACTCAGGCCTTTTGAGATGGGCTGAATCTTGCCAACACCCCTATGTGAACTCAGATTCTCAGTGAAGCAGGTCCTGAATTAATGTTATCATCAGCCTCAAAGTACTGTGGGGATCTGGCAGGAGCCCCTAAGTAAGCACTCCTGGATTCCCATACTTAAAGACTTCTCAGAGAATGTGAGATAGTTTTTGTTGGTTAAGACACTGAGTGTGGAATAATGTGGTCACACGGTACTAGGAGCAGGGCACTGATAGTGTCCACCTGCCCCAGGCCATGGCCTTCCTCCCTTTCCTCTGCTCCCCCCCTCAGCATCCTCCTTTCTAGCACCCTGGCCTCCTTTCTAACCCCCACTCAGGGAACATCATATTCTGCTTCTGATCCTCTGCAACATGGTACCCTCTGCTGGGCTAAATACAGTGGGATTTGTGCAGGGCTGCCTTATTCTTTCCTGCCACAGGAATTCTCAATGTCATCTCAGCATAGGCTTTTCAGATCCCTCCCATGGTGGAGTTCAGGACCCATTTTAGTCCCTTACACTTGTCTCATGTAGCAAATGCTCCTTTCATTCACCTTTTCAGTTCATGTTTGTCGATCTGCCTCTCTAAACCCTGATCCCCTAGAGGGAGAAATTGTTTGCTTGATAAGGAGTGGCACCACCTGAGTGCTCAGGACCCAGTGGCTGAATGAACAGGAGAGAGGATCCAGCCCACCACCGACCATCTCTATTGTCCAAGTCCAATTAATTTGGGTCATGTGTAAGTTCAATTGTTTTCTTTTGTTTCCTACATAAACTCTGTGTTCCATGTGGGGCTCAAACTCAGGACCCTGAGATCAAGTACCTCATGCCTTACTGACTGAGGAAGCCAGGTGCTTATTTGGTCATTTTCTATATGTTCTAGGCTGATAACTACGGAAGTTTGCTTGCTGATTTCAACATGTTCTAGTTATATTACCTTATGCTGAATTACCAAACAACTCCCCTAATTATGGTGGCATTTTGCCATAGATGTCCTCACAAGACAGTTCTGAGTGGATCTTCAGATTGGAGACTGAGCTCCTTCACGTGGTCTTTCAGGAACCCAGAGTCTCTCCACCATGGTCCTTCTAACTCCCTTGATTGTCAATCACTTCTGGCTTCATCAGTATAAGGGGAATGTCCCAGAATTAAAGTGTTCAAGTGGTGAAATTTGTAGGAATCATACAGAAAGAAACAGATTTGTGGCACAGACGTACTTATCATTTGAATGATGAGAGTGAAATAATTGGAAATGGCTCAGTTGTTCAACGATGGGTCTTCGGGTGCTGTCACTGAGAATGACCAAGAGGACAGCAGCAACAGTGCTTGTCCACTGTGGGGACATCAGGAAGAAGAAGAGCCCAGCTTGAAAACTCTCACTACCTTCCCCCCACAACATAAAACACACACACACATACACACACACACACACACACACACACACACACACACACACACCCCAGAGGGAAAATTATTGCAATTGGGACAAAATCCAATACAGAAAATCATTTCTTGGAGAAGGAAATTGCCTTCTTTTGTCATATTTAAGTCATTATTTTACTATATAAACACCATCTTGCTTAAAACTAAAGAACTATTTACTCTATTACCTGACTTGTTAGTAATAAATGGGAAGATTTAAGATTTGATTTTAATATTTTTTATAAATTGCCTTCTAGAATAACTTAAACATGGCCTACGCAGGATAATGAAATAATTTAAAAGTGTCTCATGGACCCAGAATGCCCCCCACCCGTTTCCACCATTCAAAAATATCGTTATGAAAGGGAACACTACCCAGATAATGAGAGTTGCATATTTGGGGGCTTCCCATGATGATAGTTCTTTCAGGAACATTCGTTTGTAATAAAATGTTACTTTTATAAAGCAATGAAAAAATTATGTATATTTCTTATATTCTGTAGCCAGACAGAAAAGGCCATATTGTAGGATTCAAGTCACATGAAAATCCCAGATGACATATAGTACCAGAGACAGAGAAGCACAGTGGTTGCAGGGACTGTGGTACAGTAATGAGCAATGAGTGATAAGTAGCCCAGGTTTCTCTGTGATGGAAATGTACGACAAGTAATTAGTTGTGCAACACTCATAAAGTACTTAAAGTCACCTCAATATACAATTGAAAACAATCAGGGTAAACTTTTATGTAAACTCTAATAATACTTTGTTTAATGAACAAAATCTATTTAGCCATTTTACAAGTGTATACAAAACACAAACATTACAAAGAGGGCAAGGAACCCCATCCTTGGGGTTCCAGCCAGCATGAGCTGTTGCTTTGGGGCTGAGTCTGGTTATTCCACTGAGACAATTGCTGACTCGACCCCCTCAGAAACCAAAAAGGAGCATGGGCAGAACCCTGCTGGACCTTCAGGTCAGGTAAAGGGGCTGATAGTTCTTCTATCTCAGGAGAGTGAATTAGAGTCCTGACTACCACCTGCACTGGCCCCAACAGGGCAGGTGGTGCCACTGCTCATGCTGAAGGGTGAGCTACAGTACCAGAGATGGGGCGAGCCAGCTTTGTGTCCGAAGATACAGCGGGCACCACAGTGGGAGCTGCGGCGAGTTCCTGAGGTGGTTCAGGATCTTTCTCTGGTCCTAGGGCTGTATCTCCTTGTAAAGAAAGTATCATCAGCATGATTGACTTCCCACGTCCCTTCTAAAACACAAAAACTTTCCCCAGCACTCAATGCCTTATGTGTCCAGGAAGCAATGCCTGGGAGGTCTCCCTGACTAAAGACCATGGGAACAGGAATCTGAGACTACTCCTCTCGGCTCAAGTGTACTCTAGGCTTGGTCAGTGTGGCCCACTCACCCCCCTCCACAGGACCACATCAGTCCATCAAGCCCTTATAACTCCCAGACTCTGTCTCCATGGCTCAAGCTGTTGCACCTGGGAGGGCAGAACCTGGGTATGGTGCTCCAAATCTAAGCCCGGCATATAGAGCCCCATGCTGAATATGCCAGCAGCATCTTCAGGCTGGGAAATTCTGGGGGCTGGACAAAATCCTCAGGCTAATGTTCTAGCCATGTGTTCAAGATGGAGGAGATGGCCCTAGGAAGGGACTTTTAGTCAGAGGAGTCAGAAGCAGGGCACCCTCCCAAACCAATATCCCAGGGAACCCCTGTGGGAACCTGGGTCCCTGGGCTTCCAGCTCCTGTCAGAGACCAGTCCTAGTCTTTGTCCACCCATGATCTGGCATTCCTGCCTGAGACAAGTCTCATCATAGATGACAGGGTGCAAAAAGTTGCTATGACTGTGAGTCCTGATCAATCCTGTGAGCATTTCTGTCCTTCTTAGGGGAACTGGACACACTCCTCAGTCTGCCTCCTTGTCCACTTGGCACAGAATTCAACTGAATGTTCCCAGGGAGGGGTGGAGCCTGGCCTCTTAATTACCCTCAATGCACATGCCACTGTGCTGTGAAGATCCAACCAAGGAGGGAACTAAGGGACTCTGTCTCTAGCTAGGCCTTTCCAGGGCCCTCCCAGTACCTCAAATGTTACCTCCTCTGCCCTTGTCCTTCCTCTTTCACTAGATGCCACGAGCGGGTCTCCTTCCACTGACACTATTCTCCACAGGGTGTGGAATGTCTGGTCCGTGAGCTCTCACTGGATCTTCCGAGCACCATCTGGCCACCCAGTGTCCGGGTTCCAACAGATTGCTATGTGTGATGGTTCCTAAACCCTCTGTTCTGGGTCCCTGGATTGGCATGGAGTCAGGACTTGCGGGGGGGGGGGGGCTGCGTGGGGAATGACTCCCTTAGGGGCTAATGCTGTCCTCTATGTCCCTCTGCTCTGCAAAGGAGTCCACATCCACAGTTTCCCCAGGCCCTTTCCTGTATCTAGAAGGAACTCTCAGACCCTCACCCTTCACAGATGTGTGGGATGAGGATCCAAGAGTCCCTGGGGGTGAGAGAAGGTCCTCACGCATCAGTCAAAGCTAACTCACATATTGTGCTACTCCTGGGCTCTGTCAACCTCATCATGGCTGGAGAAAGTACACCCATATCTAGTGGAAGCCAGGGTTCACTACATAAAATGTTGTGTGGATGCTACCTCTCATCATGTCCAGTGTCACTGTTTGTCCCCTAACTAGTCTGGAGCCCTGGGATGCTGTCTGCTCTGTGCAGGGTTCATAGTCAGCTCCTAGAGGATTGCCTATGATGAGTGGGGATTCCTGAATTCTTCCTGAATGAAAGGGCCCCAACCCAGCCCATTACAGATATCTGCATGGGCCTGGACCTCCTGCTCACCCCTGGGGCACCTGCTCTGGTTTCTCCCAGGCACAGTCCTCATATAGAGTCTCATATCTCCTTTAAAAAAATTAAATTACTTTTCAGTGTTCTGAATTCATTGCATATGCACCACACTCGTCCTCCATGCAATGCATGCTTTCCATAATACCCACCACCTGTCTCACCCAAAGACCCACCCCTACCCCTCCAAAACCCTCAGATTGCTTTTCAGAGTCCAGAGTCTCTCATGGTTCATCTACCCCTCCATTTACCCCCAACTCCCTTCTCCTCTCCATATCCCCATGTCCTTCATGTTATTCCTTATGCTCCACAAATAAGTGAAACCATATGACAATTGACTACCTCTGCTTGACTTATTTCACTTTGCATAATCTCTTCCAGTCCTGTTCATGTTGATACAAAAGTTGGGTATTCATCCTTTCTGATGGAGGCATAATACTCTGTAGTGTATATGGACCATATCTTCCTTTTCCATTCGTCCATTGAAGGGCATTTTGGCTCTTTCCATAGTTTGGATACTGTGGCTATTGCTGCTATGAACATTGGGGTAGGTGTGGTCCTTTTATTCACCACATCTGTATCTTTGGAGTAAATACCAAGTAGTACAATTGCAGGGTCACAAGGAAGCTCTAATTGACATTGTTTTAAATTTGACTCGCCCCTGAAAATTTTTTGGAAGAGTGTCAAGCTTCAAAATTGAAAAAAAAAAAAAAAATATATATATATATATATATATATATTTATCTATATCTATATCCATCTACATATAGATATAGATAGAAATATATAAATAACTTATTTTTTGGCAGAGAGAGATCTCCATAGAGGGAATACAAGCAGGAGTGGGAGAGGGAGAAGCAGGCTTCCCACTGAGCAGGGACCCCGACGTGGGGCTTGATCCCAGGACCTGGGACCATGACATGAGCCAAAGGCAGACACTTAATGAATGAACCACTCAAGTGTCCTTAAAAAATGATTTAAGGTGATATTATTCAGGTATGTTTTATGAAGTGAGTGACCTCCCTATGCTCTGAAAGAGGATATTTAATATTTCATTTTGACTAACATCTGAGAATCAATTCGAATCACTCTGGGTTATCAGTGTCTTGTCTCCTAGATCTTCTGTGGTAAAAGGGCAATATAGAAAAAAAAAAACTACAATGGAAAATCTTCTCATAAATATTCTACTACTGTCCTTGTAAATACACTCCTTTTCTGCTGAATGTAATCTGAAGTAACTTTCAGTAGATTCATAATCTAGGAAGTTTATTTTTATAAAGGTTATAAATGAGGTAATTTTTATCAAAAGGAGAATGTAGGTCATGGATGTTTTGCTTTACATTTCATAAAGATATAAAATAGCATAATTATTACATTTTAAATAAAATGTATTTTATTCACTCTTCATATTTTATTGATTCCTATAAGTAAATAAATGATTATTTTAAAAAATTAATGTAATTTTTTCTGAGTTCCAAGTTTAATTATTTATGCACTATATTCAGTGCACCATGCAATACATGCCCTTCTTAATAGCTACCACCAGGTTTATCTATCCCCCATCCCTGCCCCTCCAAAACCCTCAGTTTTTTTCTCAGAGCCACAGTCTCTCATGGGTCATCTCCTCTTACAATTTCCCCCAATTCACTTTTCCTTTCCTTCTACTATTGTCCTCCATGTAATTTCCTATGCACCACAAGTAAGTGAAACCATATAATAATTGACTCTCTCTGATTTACTTATTTCCCTTCAGCATAATATCCTCCAGTCCTCCATATTGATAGAAAAGTTAGGTATTCATCCCTTCTGATCGCTGCATAATATTCCATTTTATATATGGACCATATCTTCTTTATCCATTGTCTGTTGAAGGACTTCATGGCTCTTTCCACAGTTTGGTGACTGTGGCCATGCTGCTACGAACATTGGGGTACAGATGGCCCTTCTGTTCACTACATCTGTATCTTTGGGGTAAATACCAAGTAGTGCAATTGCAGGGTCATAGGGAAGCACTGTTTTTAATTACTTAAGGAGTCTCCACACTGTTTTCCAAGGCAGCAACACCAGCTTGCAGTCCCACCAACAGTGTAAGAGGATTCCCCTGTCTTCACATCCTCACCAACAGACGTTGTTTTCTGTCATGTTAATTTTGACCATTTTAACTGGTGTGAGGTGGTACCTCAATGTGGTTTTGATTTGAATCTCCCTGACGGCTAGTGGTGATGAATATTTTTCATGTGTCTGATAGCCATTTGTATGTCTTCATTGGAGAAGTGTCTGTTCATGTCTTCTGCCCATTTTTTGACATGATTATCTGTTTTGTGTGTGTTGAGTATGAGTTCTTTATAGATCCTGGATATCAACCATTTGTCTGTAGTGTCATTTGTGAATATCTTCTCCCATTCTGCGGGTTGCCTCTTTGTTTTGTTGACTCTTTCCTTTACTGAGCAGAAGGTTTTGATCTTGATGAAGTCCCAAAAGTTCACGTTTGCTTTTTTTTCCTTTGCCCTTGGAGACATATCTTAAAAGAAGTTGCTATGACCAATGCCGAAGAGGTTACTGCCTATGTTCTCCTCTAGGATTCTGATGGATTCCTGCCTCACATTGAGATCTTTTATCCATTTCAAGTTTATCTTTGTGTATGGTGTAAGAGGATGGTCAAGCTTCATTCTTCTATATATAGCTGTCCAATTTTCCCAGCACCATTTTTTGAAGAGACTGTCTTTTTTTTCCCCGCTGTATATATTTTCAGTTTTGTTGAGGATTATTTGACCATAGAGTTTTGGATCCATATCTTGGCTCCCTCCTTTCTTACACTTGTCTATGTGTCTGTTTTTGGGCCAATGCCATGCTGTCTTGGTGATCACAGCTTTGTAACAAAACTTGAAATCAGTCAGGCAACGTGATGCCCCTGGTTTTGTTTTTCTTTTTGAAAATTTCCTTAGCAATTTGGGGTCTTTTCTGGTTCCATATAAATTTTACGATTGTTTGTTCCAGCACCTTGAAGATGCGAATGGAATTTTAACTGGGATGGAATTGAAGTACACATTGCTCTGTGCAGTAAAGACATTTTAATGAGGTTTATTTTTCCGATCCATGAGCATGGGATGCTTTTACATCTTTTTGTGTCTTTTTCAATTTCTTTCATGAGTGTTCCTTAGCTCCTTAAGTAAAGATCATATACATCTTTTGTTAGGTTTATTCCAAGGTTTTTTGTGGTTCTTGGTGCTATAGTAAATGGAATCAATTCTCTAATTTCCATTTCTCTATTTTCTTGGATTGTGTATAAGAAAGCAACTGATTTCTGTACATTGATTTTGTATCCTGCCCCATTCCTGAATTGATATATTAGTTCTAGTAGTTTGGGGGTGGAGTCTTTTTGGTTTTCCATATAAAGTATGATGTCATCTGTGAATAGGGAGAGTTTGACTTCTTCTTTCCCAAACTGAGTACGTTTTATTTCTTTTTGTTGTCTGATTGCTGTTTCTAGGACTTCAAATACTATGTTGGAGAACAGTGCCGAGACTGGGCATCCTTCTCGTGTTCCTGATCTCAAAGTGAAGACTGTTAAATTTTGCCCATAGAGAATCATATTCACTGTGGGCTTTTCATTGATAGATTGATGAATTTGAGGAATATTAACTCTATCCCTTTACTTCGAGGCGTTTTTATCAGGAGCAGATGCTGTATTTTTATAAATGCTTTTTCTGCATCAATTGAGATGGCCAAGTGGTTCTCTCTTCTCTTATTGTTTTTTTTTTCACATTTATTGATTTGTGAATATTAACCACTCTTGCTTACCAGAGATCAATCCTACTGGGTCTTAGGGGATAATTTTTAAATGTACTTTGGATCCTATTATCTAAGATCTTGTTGCGATCTTGGTGTCCATATTCATCAGGATATTGGTCTGAAATAATTTTTGATGGGATCTTTGCCAACTTTGAGGACCAGGGTAATTCTGGCTGCACAGGAAGTGACTGGAAGTTTTCATTTTCTTTCTATTTATCTCCTTTTCTATTTATTTTCCTTCTGTTTTCTATTTATCTAAAGAACCACTTAAGCATTGGCAAGGGGTCATCACTGTGAAAGCTCCTACAAATGCTAGTATGGCAATTTTTTTAAAAGAATTTATTTATTTATTTCTCAGAGAGAGAGAGAGAGCAAGCGCAGGCAGACAGAGTGGCAGGCAGAGGCAGAGGGAGAAGCAGGCTCCTTGCCAAGCAAGGAGCCCGATGTTGGACTCGATCCCAGGATGCTGGGATCATGACCTGAGCCAAAGGCAGCCGCTCAACCAACTGAGCCACGAATTTTTAACTCATGATGACTGTACTTCTTCAAAGGCCAGTCCTACAGGTAATGCCCAGAGGTCAAGACAAGGATTATTAGTAATGAGCATCCACTTGGACCCTGAACCTTCTCTTGAGGGAAGCCTTGTGCTATTTGGGCATCAGGAGTTTGTTGTACACTAAATGGTACCTCAATAAACCTGGGGATAAATGTCATAACCACTGAAAAACATGTTCACAGGGTTGCAAATGAACAAAAATCATACTTCAGTACCTCTGTTATGAATCAGTAATAACTTCATCTAACGATAAACCTCACCTCTGAGCAAGTATTAGATTTCTCTCATGGCATTTGATCAAGAATAAGGCAAGAAAAGGCGCCATCATGGTCTTTGTGTGCTATGTGAGGGAACAGAGGCTTGAAGACTACATAAGGACATGGCCAGCATATGAGAAACGGGGCACTGAAGTTTTGGTGCCTTGCTTCCAAAGCCCCTGCAACCTTCTCTCACATCTCCACTGCCTGGAAGGGACTGTAAATTTCTACTCTGAGTTTGGCATCAACAGTGGCTTTAGTCCTGGCTCTGGACCCTCCTGTGGTAGGCACATGCCAGGTGAAAGACATCAGGCCCAGTCCATGCTCAGAATTCAAGTACTTTTAGAATCCAATCTGTATTTCCCACCCGGATGCTTCACTGTTTCTCCTTCCCTCACTCCCAGACTCTTTTGATTACAGGCAGTTTCAGACTTAATCCTCCCACAGTCTTCAAATTCTGGAGTTCTGGAGCAGTGCTCCTTGCTGTGGCAGTCAGGCCCTAGGGCAGTCACATCTCACACCCACGTGTGGAAGGAGTTGAGGAAAATTAACTCCAAACTTCCCCTATTGGGATCTAACATTTCACCTCACATAGTGCTGCCAAAAGTGGAAATGCAGTTCCCTTGTGAGTAATCTGTCTTCTTTACCTGGGACAGGCATGGTTTCTGTGTGATTTCCAGAAGACTCTCTCCATAAAATAATAAAAAATAAAAATAAATAGAGAGAGAGAGAGAGAGAGAGAGAGAGAGAGAGAAAGAGAGATGTTCTTCAGGGATTGAGCATTAAGATGGGCACCTGGCTTTCTTCCAAAGAGGTAGAAAGAATAGGCTATGTGTTGCAATTTGGAGGCAGAAAAGCTCAGCGATGGGAGAAGAAAAGCACCATTTAGGGTTCTGTTCAAATCGACTACTTAAAATCGTCTCTTGCTGTATTATGTGGATCTTTTGAAGGAGATAAACGTAAGTCGTCATTTTGGATAAATATAAATATAAAATGAGAAAAATTATGGATTGACGTTTCCTTTTTGATCATGTATATATATGAAATATGTTGCATTTGTATAGATTTTGCTTGCGCTGTCAGTGTCAATGTTTCCCTCTGCAAAACAAAATCTGAGACATCTGGATTGATATATGTTACGTATTAACTCCAGAAACAACTAGACTTCCATAAACTCCTGATTATTGTTCCCATGCCATCAACAAGGAGACTCTAAGGATCAAGAGAGTTATCTGGTGGATTCCATGGGTGAATGCAGCACTCAGAGCTAAGGGCTGGACCTTATGAAGAAAAGATTTCTGAGGGAAGAAGGAAGACACAAGGCACATCAGACCATGGGATAGATGAACGGTCTAAAGTTTCTTTTTTTTTTTTTTTTTTTTTTTTCCCTTTTTATTTATTTTTTTTTCAGCGTAACAGTATTCATTCTTTTTGCACAACACCCAGTGCTCCATGCAAAACGTGCCCTCCCCATCACCCACCACCTGTTCCCCCAACCTCCCACCCCTGACCCTTCAAAACCCTCAGGTTGTTTTTCAGAGTCCATAGTCTCTTATGGTTCGCCTCCCCTCCCCAATGTCCATAGCCCGCTCCCCCTCTCCCAATCCCACCTCCCCCCAGCAACCCCCAGTTTGTTTTGTGAGATTAAGAGTCATTTATGGTTTGTCTCCCTCCCAATCCCATCTTGTTTCATTTATTCTTCTCCTATCCCCCTACCCCCCCATGTTGCTTCTCCATGTCCTCATATCAGGGAGATCATATGATAGTTGTCTTTCTCCGATTGACTTATTTCACTAAGCATGATACGCTCTAGTTCCATCCACGTCGTCGCAAATGGCAAGATTTCATTTCTTTTGATGGCTGCATAGTATTCCATTGTGTATATATACCACATCTTCTTGATCCATTCATCTGTTGATGGACATCTAGGTTCTTTCCATAGTCTGGCTATTGTAGACATTGCTGCTATAAACATTCGGGTACACGTGCCCCTTCGGATCACTATGTTTGTATCTTTAGGGTAAATACCCAGTAGTGCAATTGCTGGGTCATAGGGTAGTTCTATTTTCAACATTTTGAGGAACCTCCATGCTGTTTTCCAGAGTGGTTGGACCAGCTTGCATTCCCACCAACAGTGGAGGAGGGTTCGTTCCCCTTTCTCCACATCCTCTCCAGCATCTGTCATTTCCTGACTTGTTAATTTTAGCCATTCTGACTGGTGTGAGGTGATATCTCATTGTGGTTTTGATTTGTATTTCCCTGATGCCGAGTGACGTGGAGCACTTTAAAGTTTCAAGATCAGAATACTTGGTAGAGTTTCCTCACTTCCAGATACTGCTGAGCTGGGAAGGAAACATCTACATAAGTAGCAGAAGACTTAACACTAGCAAGATTCTGGTGATCATATGCATGTGACTTAAACTGTTCTCACCTGCTGGTGAGAGTCTCAACCATTTGAGGGTCAAGAGTGGTAGGAATTTCACAGAACACTTGATGGCTCTTTAGATACAATGGGACTGCAATGGCTGATCAGAAAGTATACTGTACTTAGGTGAGCATTCTGCTAAGTAGTTATTAGGCTCCTGTGACCTAGGTATGTTTTTATGGGCCAGCTCAGGAATAGATTTGGGCCCAGTGCTGACTCAGCAAGCCCTGGGTCAGCCAAACCACAGGTTTGTCAAGTCCCAAGGGGGTTGTGGACTGAGACTTGACAGATTAGGGAAGACGGAGCTGTGGGTACATGGGGAATAGACTGAGAGCTAACTTCTCAGGATTTGAGTAGAGCTCTGGAGGGCAGTTGACCTGAGACTTTAAACCTTAGCTTGGTCGCCAGGACCCTTTACAGTCTACTTCAAAGGAGCAGAGACCCTCAGTGCTGGAATGAAACAACAGGGCACATCAAACTATACACCTTCATTTCCTTTATTTTTTTTTAGATTTTATTTATTTATTTGACAGACAGAAGGACACACAGAGAGAGAGAGAGCACAAGCAGAGGGAGCAGGAGAGGGAGAAGCAGAATCTCCACTGAGCATTGAGCCAAATATGGGGCTCAATCGTGGGACCCTGGGATCATGACCTGAGCCAAAGGCAGATGCTTAATGACTGAGCCACCCAGACACCCATATAGAGCTTCATTGTAGGAGAGAGAAGACTTGGCTTCATTCTAATACATAAGAGGAGAATTGTTGGATGATATGGTAATTCTATATCCATTTTTTAAGTACTCTTTACTCACAATGTGGGGCTCAACCTCATGATCCCGTGATCAAGAGTCACTCACTCTTCTGATTGTGTCAGCTGGGTGCCCCTCTGTTGAATTTTTTGATAAAACTTGCCACTATTTTTTCTTTTTCTTTTAATTTCTTTTCAGCATAACAGTATTCATTGTTTTTACACCACACCCAGTGCTCCATGCAATACATGCCCTCCCTATTACCCACCACCTGGTTCACACAAACTCCCACTCCCCGCCCCTTCAGAACCCTCAGGTTGTTTTTCATAGTCTATAGTCTCTCATGGTTCATCTCCCCTTCCAATTTGCCTCAACTTCCTACTCCACTCCATTTCCCCATGTCTTCCATGTTATTTATTATGCTCCAAAAAAAGTGAGACCATATGATACTTGACTCTCTTTGCTTGACTTAGTTCGCTCAGCATAATCTCTTCCAGTCCCGTCCATGTTGCTACAAAAGTTGGGTATTCATCCTTTCTGATGGAGGCATAATACTCCATTGTGTATATGGACCACATCTTCCTTATCCATTCATCCGTTGAAGGGCATCTTCGTTCTTTCCACAGTTTGGCGACCGTGGCCATTGCTGCAATAAACATTGGGGTACAGATGGCCCTTCTTTTCACTACATCTGTATCATTGGGGTAAATGCCCAGTAGTGCAATTGCAGAGTCATAGGGAAGCTCTATTTTTAATTTCTTGAGGAAACTCCACACTGTTCTCCAAAGTGGCTGCACCATCTTGCATTCCCACCAACAGTATGAGAGGGTTCCCCTTTCTCCACATCCTCTCCAACACATGTTGTTTCCTGTCTTGCTAATTTTGGCCATTCTAACTGGTGTAAAGTGGTATCTCAATGTGTTTTTTTAAATGTATTTATTTATTTTCAGCGTAATAGTACTCATTGTTTTTGCACCACACCCAGTGCTCCATGCAATACATGCCCTCAAAGTGGTTATAATTTGAATCTCCCTAATGGCTAGTGATGATGAACATTTTTTCATGTTTCTGATAGCCATTTGTATGTATTCATTGGAGAAGTGTCTGTCCATATCTTCTGCCCATTTTTTGATATGATTATCTGTTTTGTGTGTGTTGAGTTTGAAGAGTTCTTTATAGATCCTGGATATCAACCTTTTGTCTGTACTGTCATTTGCAAATATCTTCTCCCATTCTGTGGGTTGCCTCCTTGTTTTGTTGACTGTTTCCTTTGCTGTGCAGAAGCTTTTGATCTTGATGAAGCCCAAAAATTCATTTTCGCTTTTCTTTCCTTTGCCTTTGGAGACATATCTTGAAAGAAGTTGCTGTGGCTGGTATTGAAGAGGTTACTGCTTATGATCTCCTCTAGGATTATGATGGATTCCTGTCTCACGTTGAGGTCTTTTATACATTTCTAATTTATCTTTATGTACGGTGTAAGAGAATTGTCGAGTTTCATTCTTCTACATATCGCTGTCCAGTTTTCCCAGCACCATTTATTGAAGATATTTTTTTTTCTTCACTGTATATTTTTCCCTGTTTTGTCAAAGATTATTTGACCATGAGTTGAGGGTCCATATCTGGGCTCTACACTCTGTTCCACTGTTCCATGTGTCTGTTTTTATGCCAGTACCACGCTGTCTTGGTGATCACAGCTTTGTAGTAAAACTTGAAATCAATTAACATGATGCCGCCAGTTTTGTTTTTGTTTTTCAAAATTTCCTTAGCAATTCGGGTTCTCTTCTTATTCCATACAAATTTTAGGATTATTTGCTCCAGCTCTTCGAAAAATACCGGTGGAATTTTCATTGGAATTACATTAAAAGTATAGATTGTTCTAGGCAGTATAGACATTTTAACAATGTTTATTCTTGCGATCCAAGAGCATGGAACGGTCTTCCATCTTTTTGTGTCTTCTTCAATTTCTTTCATGAGTGTTCTGTAGTTCCTTGAATACAGATCCTTTACCTCTTTGATTAGGTTTATTCCCAGGCATCTTATGGTTCTTGGTGCTATAGTAAATGGAATTGATTCTCTAATTTCCCTTTCTGTATTTTCATTGTTAGTGTATAAGAAAGCCACTGATTTCTGTACATTGACTTTTTATCCTGTCACATTACTGAATGGCTGTATGAGTTCTAGTAGTTTGGGGGTGGATTCTTTGCGGTTTTCCATATAAAGAATCATGTAATCTGTGAAGAAAGAGAGTTTGAGTCGTTCATTGCCAATTTGGATACCTTTTATTTCTCTTTGTTGTCTGATTGCTGTTGCTAGGACTTGTAATACTATGTTGAACAAGAGTGGTGAGAGTGGGCCTCCTTGTCGTGTTCCTGATCTCAACGGGAAGGCTGTAAGCTTTTTCCCATTGAGGATGATATTTGCTGTGGGTCTTTCATAGATAGATTTTATGAAGTTCAGGAATGTTCCCTCTATCCCTGTACTTTGAAGTGTTTTAATCAGGAATTGATGCGGGATTTTGTCAAATGCCCTTCTGCATCAATTAAGAGGACCATGTGGTTCTTCTCTCTTCTCTTATTGATTTGTTCTATCACATTGATTGATTTGCAAATGTTGGACCATCCTTGCAACCCAGGGATGAATCCCACCTGGTCATGGTGGATAATCTTTTTAATGTGCTGTTGGTCCTGTTTGCTAGCATCTTGTTGAGAATCTTAGCATCCATATTCATCAGGGGTAATGGTCTGAAATTCTCCTTTTTGGTAGGGTCTTTGCCTGGTTTGGGGATAAGGGTAATTCTGTCTTCATAAAGAGTCTGGAAGTTTTCCTTATGCTTCTATTTTTGAAACTGCTTCAGGAGAATTGGTGTTATTTCTTCTTTGAAAATTTTGCAGAATTCCCCAGGGAATCCATCAGGTCCTGGGCTCTTTTTTTTTTTTTCAGAAGTTTTTAATCACTGCCTCAATCTTGTTATTACATATCGGTCTATTCACGTTGTCAGTTTCTTCCTGGTTCAATTTTGGGAGTTTACAATTTTCCAGGAATGCATCCATTTCATCTAGGTTGCTTAGCTTATTAACTTGCTACTATTTTCCATGGTAGCTGCACCCATTTATAGTCCTATCAACAGAGCCCGTTTATAGCCCCACTAGAGCACAATAGAGCACAGTTCCCTCTTCCCCACATTTTGGCCAAAATTCTTGTTTGGTTTTCTGGGTACTAGTCATTATGACAGGTGACAGGTGACATCATTTTGGCTTATTTGCATTTCCCTGGTGATAAGTGGTGTTGAATATCTCTTCATGTATTTGTTGGCCCTCTGTGTGATATCTTTGGAAAAATATCTAGTTAGTCTGAACTCGGCTCATTTTGTAACTGCTATTTGTTTTTGTGTTATTGAGTTGTATGTGTTCTTTAATATTGTGAGTATGAGACATTTATCAGTTAGGTAGTTTGCAAATATTTTCTCCTCTTCAGTATATTGTCTATTCACTGTGTTGATGACTGGAGTTTTCCTTTGCTGCACAGAAGTCTTTTATTTTGATGCAGGCCTAGTTGTTTATTTTTCACTGTAGCCTTTGCTTCTGATGTCAAATCCAAAAATACGTATCAAGAATGAACTCCAGAAACATTTTTCCAAAAAAAAATGTGTTAAGGGGATGAATGAATAGATCTATTCTGAAACATCTGTGCCCCATAGTTTTAATAGGTTCTTGCCTGGCTCAGACAGCACAGCATCTGACTCTAGATCTCACACTCTGCAGTTCAAATTTTGGTCATGGAGCTTATTATAAAAAGCAGGGGTGTTAATAACATTCTGCCCAATTTCCAGCTAGGGATTTTATGGGTGTAGCTGTTTTGTTGAACTTCTTGCCACATTGTGACTTTATTATTTTTGATTAGGGTGGGATAGACATTCAGTTGCATTGCTTTACTTGAGGTTGCCCAGTGTTTCCAAAGCACGTATCGTGGAGACTGTTGCTTCCCTATTTTACATTACTGGAGATTTTGTTGGAAATCAATTGACTATATATGTGTGGGGTTTTCTTGTGTTTTCTACTCTGTTCCATTGAACTGTGTGCCTGTCTGCATATCCATTCCACACGATTTTCATTTCTACAAAATTTGTAATGAACTTTGAATTCAGAAAGTATGATGCCTCCAGGTTTGTTTTTTTCTCCAGATGGCTTTGGCTATTCAGGGCCCTTTGTGGTAGTATTCACTCTGTACATTATTGGTTTTATTTCTAAAAATATCATTAAAACTTGCTGGGGTTTACACTGAATATTTAGATTGCTTTATGCTGTGTGGACCTTTGGATTACATATATTCTAGGACTCCATGAGCATGGGATGTCTCCAGACTTAACTCTCTCTTCTTCAAATTCTTCCATTAATGATTTAAGTTTTCGGTATGTAGGTCTTTCACCTCAGGTGAAAATAATTCCTATGTATTTTCTTCATTTTGGGTGATTATCAATTAAAAATTATTTTCTTAATTCCTGTCCTTGATAGCATGTTATTCATGTATAGAAATGAAACTCATTTTTGTATGTACAATCTGTGCCCTTAAGTTTAGGACTTAATCCATCTGTTAGTTCTACAAGGGATTTTGTAGTCATTAAGAGTTCAATATATGGGGCGCCAAGGTGGCTCAGTGGGTTAAGCCGCTGCCTTCGGCTCAGGTCATGATCTCAGGGTCCTGGGATCGAGTCCCGCATCGGGCTCTCTGCTCGGCAGGGAGCCTGCTTCCCTCTCTCTCTGTCTCTGCCTGCCTCTCTATCTACTTGTGATCTCTATCAAATAAGTAAATAAAATCTTTAAGAAAAAGAGTTCAATATATGACACTATCTTCTCCTAATAAGTAAAAAAAAAAATAAGTTGGGAATATAAGTTGATATCATCTAACTGGGAAAAGTGGATGCAGGTATGCTGAGTGATAGTTTTCAAATTGTCTAAAATGTTTTATGTTTAGTGTAAGCAAAGGAATCCATAAGTATGGCTTGTTTTCTTTTACTGCTTTCTTTCTACCAAATATACAGAGCTGTGGTATTGACCAGTTATTTCCCACACTATCCCGCTGTACACCATGTATCTCTTGGGAAGCATCCACCATTCTCCCTACTTTCCTGGAACCCAGGGCCTGACTCAGCTACTCAGAAAATATTTCCCTAAATAGCGCATTTGGGAGAAAGCCCATTTTCCACAGATTTCCTAGAAGACCCATTCCAAAACGTTGAATTGTATGGAACTGTTTTGATCTATCTGTGAATCCTTGAAGATGCCAAACATCCACTGGCTTGTTTTGCAGACAGTTCAGGGAACTCCTGATGTCACCTGTGGCCACCAGAGGAGCTTGTGTACTCTTAACAAGGACATTGCTCCACCCCTGCAGAAGATATGTTAACATCCTTTTGGACTTCCTTCATAATCTTAGCAAATTTCTTCAAGGATGGAATAAATATTATTCTACAGATTCTTGCAGATCTATTGACAACTCCCTACAAGTGACAACCTAAGGTATTACAGTGACTTACCCGCATCTGTTCTTACAACTACCAATACATAAAATTATAAATGATTGAATGAAGGCCCATGAAACCTCCCCTCAGTGAAGACAGAAAATGAACCCCAAATGGGTCACAGATGTAAATTCAAAAGCTAAAACTATGAACCTCAGAGAAGAAAGCCTATGAAGAAATCTTCCTCACCTTAGCTTTGGCATCTGTTTCTTAAGAACGACAACAGAACCAACAAGTGGAAGACCAGATACATGGGTAAATCGGTCACTGACATGATTGCCTTTCCTCTGGATTCTACACAAGCTCCCATGCACCAGGCAGGGACTGTACGAGTCATTTATTTCTACATCTCACTTAGCAGTACCCATTACTTTCAATAATTTAGGGACAGGGTCTGTAGCTTCAGAGCCCTGTTTGGGGTCGCCCAGCTATGAAGAGGCTGAGCAGGGGCTAGAACTGCTGTCTCTCTGCCATTGGACTTTGTTTTCCATCCACAGGGCACACTCCTGGAACTCAGAGGTGCACAAAGCTCCACATCCAACCCCGAGGCCTGGAGACATCATTGAACTCAAGGGGCAGTGGGGCAAAATCTCATTTGGGCTTGTCCTGGGTCTGTTGTCTGATAATGCTGTGCCTTGGCACTGAGGACTCTCCCAGTACCAGCCAGCCTTTGTCTCATTAGGAGGATGTTTCTCCTTGGGTACAAAGGCTCATGTAACCTCAGAGTTGAGAAGTCTCTTCTGAAGCACCTAGATGAAACCTTCTTGTGAGGCTGGGCCCACAATGCTGGCAAGCCCTGGGTTCAAATCTTGCCTGTGACTCAATATGGAACATGGAAACGTGCAGTTTATTAAAGCCTTGGTTTCCTCTTTCGTCAAACAGAGGCAGGATTTCTACCTTCCACATGGAATTGTTAGGGGGATTTACTGACGTGATTCATGCTCTAAAAAGATACTCAGTAATCTTTAGACTTACCAGCTAAAATTAGCTCACAGGGAGCACATTCCTGTCATGGACTCTGGGTCTCTGCCTTACTGTGTCCTTTCAGCCTGCCAAACCAGGATCCCCTGACTCAGTTGTCCTTCCAGAAAGCCTTCATCCTATCCGGTATGGGATCCCACAGCCCTGGACTCATCCATCAGACCCAGGCCAGCCCTGGGGCAGGATGTCACCCAGAGCTTGTGTCCTGGACAAGGAAATTACTCAATGTAGAGACTGGCAGGCTGGAGCCCCTGGAAATGTCACCTGTTTTTGGAACAAATATTGGGGTGCCTTGTGATGGGGCTCTTTCACTCCAAAGCAGGGAAAATAGCTGCCCCCAGTTCCATTAGCCAGTCCCACTTTTCCCCCACCGTGTAATCATTGGTACAAAGACTCTTAGGCCTCCTTGGCTGCCTGGGTCCCACTGCCTTTCCGTTGTTGGAGTTGAAAGTATTTATGGATGTGATTTTGGTTTTTGAGGTGGCCTATTGGTGGGAGGAATCCTGGCCACTCCCTATGAGCAACACAAAGCCTGTGCCACTGACCAATACGGCAGCACCTGGCTCATGGCAGCCCTTCCCCTAGTGCACAGAGTTCTCCTTTCTCAGTGAGTCCCACTCACTTGTTTTTCTCTCTCTTCCTGCAGGGAGAGCCCCAAATATCCTCTCTCTGGGGATATCTTCTGTGCCTGGTTATCTCCATGTTATGGCAAGGAGACAGGAATTAATGACAATGGCCTCTAATAGATTATCACATCAAGTGGACTCCCCCTTACCTGACTTGAAGGAGGAGAAGGGTCTCAGCAGGAAGCACAGTCCCCTCTCTCAGACAACCTTAACTTGAGGGATACCAAGGTTGGTGTTGGCAGGGTTAAGGGGTCACAGCTAGAGCATCTTGACTGGTGTGGATGACGAATGAGCAATGTCCAGTGTCAAAGCCCCTGACTGAGGCTCTATCCATCCTGCAACTTCCATGAGAAGCCAATATGCTTTGTAAAGACCTGTCTTGCTCACACAGGTTCAAGTGGTTCTTGCTGTTGCCAATAAAACAGCATCTGGATGAACACTTGTCTGTAACCCACTGATCTGCACTGTTTTTAGAGGTTCCTTCCTGAGAGGATGGGGTTCAGCCAGGAAGTACAGCGAGCAAGCTAAGAGGAGTGTCCTGGCCTGCACCCCTTTGATGGCATGGATCATGGTCTGGTTGCTCTAGTTATCATCTGAGTTCAGGAGCATGAGGGGCTGGAGTGGCTGGAGAGTGTCACGAGACAGGGCATGGGTGAGGTATGTTCCAGGACAGAAGGCAGGGAAGCTTGTGGGAGAAGACATATGAGAGAGGGTTCTGGCTCTTCCATTCTCTATGGTCACTCCTGATACTACGATGGCATCACTGATGGCTTGTCCTCATGATTTCAGGTCTCATCTATAGAACCTGGGATCCCTCCTTTCCAAAGCAATGCTTCACCTTAATAAATAGAGCATAGAGGAGCCAGCAGCCAGTCCCCCAAAAATGTGGTTAACATGTGTTCTAGTATTGGTGTTTATAGGAACCATTCCTAAAGAAACAGAGATTTATGGCACTGATATTCTTACCACTTACATTATGAGAGTCAAATAATTGGAAATGGCTTAGTTGTTCAACAGATGGGGCTACTGAGCGCTGTCACTGTGAATGCCCAAGGGAACAGCAACGACAGTGCCTTTCCACTGTGGGGACATCAGGTAGAACAATAGTGCAGGCTGGAACCTTCTCTGCCCCACTCTGATACACACATATGCGTGTGCATGTGTGTGCATGCACACACACACACACACACACACACTACACTTAGAGGGAAAGGCAGGGAATACAGACACTGTGTGTTATGGGCGATTATTTCTTGGTAGAAGGAACATGTCTTCTTTTTTCACATTTAAGCCATTATTTACTAAATAAATATAGTCTGGATAAAACCTAAAGAACTATTTACTTCATTACCTAACTTGTTAGCATAAATGATAATATTTAAGATATAATTTTAATATTTTATACTATGCCCATTAGAATAGTTTAAACATAGCCTATACAGGAAAATGAAAGAATTGAAAGGTGGCTCATGGACCATTTGTGGTTTCTGCTTTTCAAGGCATCCTTGTAAAAGGGAACCCTATCACACATAATGAAAATCATTCATTTTGGAGCTTCCCATGATCTTTGTACTTTCAGGAACATTCCTATGTAATAAAATGCTATTTGCATAATTAAAAAAATGTGAATCACACTTATGTTCTGCAGACAGACAGAAAAGGAGATATTGTAGGGTTCCAGGCACATGAAAATCCAAGACAAGTAAAGTACGTACCAGAGCCAGAGAGAAGAGCAGTGGTTTCAGGGACTGGGGTGAGGGAATGAGCATAGAGTGATTAGTAGCACAGGTGTCTCTGTGATAGAAATGTTGTAGAAGTAAATGGTTGTGCCAAACTCTGAATGTACCTAATGAGACGTTGATATAACATTGAAAAGGATCTGAATAAAATTTTATGTAAACTCAAATTCTATTTTATTTAATGAACAAAATCTATTAAGTCATTATACAGGTGTATACAAAACACAAATATTACAAAGAAGGCAATGACAGGGGAAAGGGAGGCATTGTTTGCATCTACAGCTTACACCAGCTGCTGCTCAGGGGCTGTGGCTGGTTACTTCACTAAGGCAGGTGGGGTTCAGGCCTTTCAGGAACTCCAGAAGCAGGGTCAGGACCCCGCTGGACCTCCAGGTCAGGCAAAGGGGCCTCTGGGTGCCAGAGTGGGAGTTGGGATGGGTTCCTGAGGTAGATCAGGATCTTTCTGTAGGGCTGGTGCTGTAGCTCCAAGAAGAGTAAGTATCATCAGCACGACTGGCTTCCTTTTTACCTCATACATAAAAGATCTTTTCCCACACTCAGTGTGGTCTGAATTCAAGACCCAATCCTTAAAACAAAACAAAACAAAACCCAATCCTTGGAATGTCTCTTCAACTGAAGCCCATGGGGACAGGGATCTGAGATTACTCACTCCTCTCAGACCAGTAACAATCTGTGGAGGCTTACTCAATGTGTCCCATGCTATCTCCTCCTCAGGCCCACATCAGTCAACCCCAGACCTCCTTACCCCAAAGCTCTCGCTTCATGGGCTCAAGGTGTTGCAGATGTGAGAGCAGAAGTTGGGCATGATGCTACAGGCCTGACATATTGAGCCCCATGTATGCCAGCAGCATATAGTATGATAAATTCTGAGGGCTGGAAAAATCCCCAGAGTATTGTTCCAGCCATGTGCTCAAGATGCAGTAGATAGCCCTGAGGACAGGCAGGTAGGCAGAGATGCCAAAGGAGAGGGCACCCATCCAAACCAATATTCCAGGGAAACCCTATGGGAACCTGGGTCCCTGGATTTCCAGCACCTGTCAGAGACAAGTCCTACTCCTTCTACACCTGTTATCTGTCAATACGCCACAGGACAGGCCTGGTAACAGATGGCAGGCTGGCAAAAAGGCGTTGTGAATGGGAGTCCTTGATCAATGGTATGAGCATTTCTGTCCTTAAGGGAACTGGACATACTCCTCAGTTTGTCTCCTTGCTCACTTCCCACTTGAATTCAACTGCATGTGCCCAGGGATAGGTGGTGTCTGCCCTCTTATTTACCTTCACAGCACACACCACTGCTCTGTAAAGATCCAACCAAGGAGGGAACAAAGTTACTCTGTCTCTAACCAGGCCTTCCCAGGACCCCCCAATACCTCAAATGTTACTTCCTGTGCCCGTGTGCTGCCTTATTTACTAGGTGCCATGAGTGAGTCTTCTTCCACGGACACTAATCTCCCACAGGATGTGGGTTTGTGGTCCCTGACCTCTCACTGGGTCTCCTGGGCAACCTCTGAGCACCAGGTGTCCAGGTTCTAACGGACTGCTGTGTGATGGTTCCCAAATCCTCATTTCAGGGTCCTGGATTTGAGGTAGAGATAGGACTGGGAGTGGGCAGGGATGAAGAATGACCAGCTTACGGTTTGAACCCGTCCTCCATCCCACTATGATTTTCCACAGTGGTTCACACACCAACCGCATTGCCCAGGACACCTTCCCATTTTCCAGAAAAAGCTCTCAGATATTTACCCTGAAGCAATAATAACAGATGTGTGGGTGAATGTCCAGCAGGCCCTCTAATTCACAGTACCTCACTACCCTGATGGAGAGAGAAGGCCTTTCTTTATCAGCTGGAGCTTACTCACAATTTCCGCTTTTCCTGGGCTCTGCTGAACTCATCATAGATGGAGAAAATGCACACGTATCTAGAGAAGGCCAGGGGCCATCACATGAAATGCTTTGTGGATGCTTCCTTTCATCATGTGTGCCCCAAATAGTTTGCAACCCTGAGGTGCTGTCTGTTCTGTGTAGGGATCATATGCAGTACCTATATAAATGCCTCCACCGAGTGGGGCTTCCTGAGTGCTTGATGAATGAAAGGGCCCCAACGAGCCCATCACAGATATCTGAGTGTGCGTGGCCCCCTGCTCACACCCAGGGATGCCCGCTCTGGATTCACCCAGACACAGACCCCAGATGGAGTCTCATATCTCCCTTTCAATGGCAAAAGAGCCCAGTTCAAGACCATAGTGATAGTGAGGGATGAGGCAGAGGATTTATCATGAGGAGCAAGAGAATGCTCAAATAGCATGACAACAGGCCCTCTAGCAGACTATTCCACAGAAGCAGGCACCCAGGTGTACTTTACCTACAATTCCCCACTAGTCCCTATAATAACTCTACCCCAGTTAAGAGCAAACTGAGGCTTGTGGAAGTTTGGAGACATGCTAAAGTCTCACAACCAGGCATTGGCCAAATCACACTTGGAAATTAGGGGAAGGTCCTCACCTTTCAAACAGGAGGTCCAGCACCTCTTGTGTGGTGGCAAAGCCTCAGTATGTTCCCAGGAACATGTAGACAGAGTTTAGATCTCTTCTTCAGAAGGCAGGTGCCAGGTGTTCTATTTCTGTCTCAGCGTGTTTGCCTGGTTAGTAAAAGCACGGAGGTCTCATTTTTTTTTTTTTCTGATTGAGCCATTTTTACCATGTGAATCAGAGGACACATAAGTCAGTGCTATAGCCACCAACAGAATTGGGAGTTGGAGGGCAGACTGACCCCCCAGGTCTCAGTGACTCATGGCAAGAGGTGGGACAAGAGACCCCAAAGTCCTAAAAAGAATGAGGTGACTCAGTGTTTCCTTGGGTTAACCATAAGGCTCTTGATTTTTGTTCAGGTCATATTCTCAATGTCCTGGGACTGTGCTCCTCATAGGGCTGTGCCCATAGTGCAGTGTCTGCTTGAGGATTCTGTCTCTCCCTCTGCTTCTCCCCACTCTCCCCCTGCCTCTCTCTCAAATCCATCAATCAACCAATCAATTAATAAACCTTTAAGGAAAAAAAAATAAAAAGGTTCTTGGCAGCCATATAAAGAATTGAAGTAAATGGTGTCTGAACTGATAGTATCTCAGGTCACTTTGTGAGTTGAGTACTGATAGCACCACCCTGCATGAATGGCATGAATCCTGTGATTTCTGATAACAAATCCCATTCTTGAGACAAGAACACAGAGATGTCTTCGGTGAGAGATCTTAGGATATTAGGACACAAAGGATGTAGGATGCAGCACTGTGTGTTGGCAACAGAAGGGGTCACATCAAATTCCTGCTTCACTAAAGGTCTCAATGGCTGTGATAAATGACTGGCCTTCTGGAATTGTGTGCAGCACAGTGGATCCCCTGATCCTGACCCTGGAGTGACCCCAAAGATGTGTTCCATCAAAACAACAGGGCAGAGCAAGAGAACTAGTACCATTGGCTGAAGGTCCCTTTGGATAAAAGTCTCCCAATTCACCATGATCATTTGCAAGACTTGCAGAACTTGGGAAAGAGATGTTGGGCCAGTGGGGACACCTGGGATCACGAGTTAAGAAATTTTATAGCACAGTGCAAAAGAACTCTAGATAAATGAGATGAGACATGGTTTAAAGTATCTTTAATGATATTCCTATAAATAAGTGGACAATGACTCTGTTTCTGTCCAAGTTGTGGGCAGGACCAGATGGACAAGTTTGGGGAAGAGATGGAATGGAAAAGCATATGAGTACAGGAACCTTGGAGCCCAGGATAGCTTCTAGGATGTGGGGTTCTTTGTTCTGCATTGGTGCCCTTGGTGTGGGATCTCCCCAGCACCTGCACGCATCTCGAACTAGTGCTGGACTCTGTTGGTAGTGTTGGACACCTTCTTTTGCTTCAAGGAGGTATAGATGGGGATCTCATCATTCAGCTCCTGCTCCATCTCCTTTCTAGAGGTCTGTGAAGACAGTGCCCTGCAGTTAGGCAGGAGGCTTCAGAGCCCTGTCTGGATGAATTTGCTGGTCTTCAGACCAAGGGCACTCCATTCCAGACACACCACACACCAGTATTCACACACTCCTGTCAAGGAGAGAAACGTGGCACAACTTCAGGATCTTGGATGGGCTCTGGCACAGCTAAGAGGCACCTCAGGAATCCTCTTTCCACCCTTTACACCATGACATTGGTGTGAACAAGAAGGGATCACTAGGATATGAACTGTTCTCAACATACTACAGCCCTTGGTCGGGAACCCCTACATATTCCTCTTTCCCTAAAACTCAAGAGGAAGGGATGGGGCTGCCCTTGGATGCTTCATAGCAGTGGGCATCGCCTAGTCTGCTCAATATTAAGTACCTTATGGCACCTCCTGCCAAATCCCCTAGATATTGGGGTGAGGTTTTGGGCCAGTGTCTTCAGCATGTGAAAAAGACATTCCATTGGGGTTTCTGGAAGCCAGAGCCCCAGAAAGTAGGCAAGCAGCAATAGAACATCTTTCCATATCAGATGTCTCTAGCAAAGTAACCCTGATACTGGACTACACTAGAATGTGGGTGCATTGTTGCAGGGGTTCCATGTTCTGTTGAGGTCAGTGGTGAAGGAAGTGACATCACTGCCTGGGATTCCCCTACTGGAGTCCACTCCTGGTTTGACACCTAAGAAAACAGTGCTCTAGTTTGCCATCTCCTCATCCCTTTTCTGCATGCAAGGCCACATCTGTACACAGTGACACCAACACACCCCTGTCCACAGGGCCCCAGGAAATATCTGGGTGCAGCCAGGGCCCCAGCTTGGAAACGCATCTGGTTTCAGACACAACTCTCTAGTCTTACATGTTTTTTACCCTAGATTAGCCATTGTGCCTGACAGGGATTGTCTTCTCTGTAAAATATGGATGATTCTAGCATGTCCTTCATTTAAAAAAATTATTTATGTATTTGACAGACAGAGATCACAAGTAGGCAGATAAGTAGGCAGAGAGAGAGGGGAGGAAGCACGCTCCCCATTGAGCAGACAGCCCAATGTGGGGCTCGATCCCAGGACCATCGGATCATGACCTGAGCTGAAGTGAGAGGCTTTAACCCACTGAGCCATCCAGGCAACCCCCTAGCATTTCCTTCTACCATATATCCACAGCCATAGGTTGGATAATATCTATGATGTTAGAGTGTCACATGTAGGACATACCTCTGATCATATTTCCTTCCTATCAACTTCTTTGAATATGCTACTAGTCAGATCCCACCCCACAGTCCCTACTGGTTTGTGTGTTTTCATGTGCACATGCACTCTCGTTCCTGTGTGCACACATGTGTTCATCAGTGCTCACATTCTGGAGTCCCAGAAGATGACAACCCCACCTACAACGGGTGGGTAATAGCTTCACAAGATCTTAGGCTTCTGATTTCCAATGCAGACCCTAAAGATGGGATTGGTGTCTTGGCCCTTTATGGTCAGAATGCACCCTTACACTTTGAGACTGCCTGTCCTGGGATGCAAGCCATTACTTCCTTTCCAATGGATGTGATGTAGATAGGGGTCCATTCAGTGGGTTGCCATAATCTGGGGTCTTCCTCAGACAACAACATGGGCAGATGTCTCCTTTCCAGGATATCAATGATCACCCTCAGCCTGATACCATTTCCATGTCTATAGCCACTTCCTTCTAGACAACTTTTTCCAGAGCCCCCAGTGAATGTCTAGGTGCGCCAGGAACCCACCTTTGAAGATAATCAAAGAGCTGGATTTGGGCGCCTGGGTGGCTCAGTGGGTTAAGCCGCTGCCTTCGGCTCAGGTCATGATCTCAGGGTCCTGGGATCGAGTCCCGCATCAGGCTCTCTGCTCAGCAGTAAGCCTGCTTCCCTCTCTCTCTCTCTCTCTCTCTCTCTGCCTGCCTCTCTGTCTACTTGTGATCTCTCTCTGTCAAATAAATAAATAAAATCTTTTTTTTTTAAAAAGAGCTGGATTCATGCCTGGTAAACCTTCCTACCAGTCTGATTCTGGTCAAGGCATGGACTCTTCAGGGATCATCACCTTCTCCCCTCAAGGGTACCGTTGTTTCCCCAAATCCTCTGCATATATCCTTGTGTAACCCCCTCCCCGAGTGTGGTCTGGATTTCGTGATTCACTTCCATTCCACAGAAAATGGCAAACTGACCCAATTTCCCTGCTGAGATTTAGTTATAAAAGCTCATTGCCCAGCCCCATGTTGATTCAACCCATGTTATCTATCAGATCCTTATACTGGAGTACAAGCCCTCAGGTTGAACAGTGACACAGACATATGCATGTGGCCTAGCACTGTGGGTCAACAACAGCAGAAGAACTCACGTTTTTGGAAAGGGTTGTATCTGTCCAATGCCCCTAAGTGAGCTCAGGTTCTCAGAGAAGCGTGTCCTCCCTTGGTGTTGTCAACAGCCTCAATCTAATGAGACTCTGGAAGGAACAGCCAGCTGTGCACTCCTGGATTCCTGATCCCTTGAGAGCGGGAGATAGCGTTTGTGGGTTCAGCCACTAAGTGTGTGGAAATGTGGTCACACAGCACTGGGAGAAGGGCACTGATACTGTTGAAATGCCATGGGCCCTGACCCTCCTACACTCTCTCTCTCTGCTCTCTTCCTCAGCTTCCTCTGGCCACTCTGGCCTCCTTTCTAACCTCCACTCTGGGAACATCAAATTCTGCCCCCAATGCTCTGCTCCATGGTCTCCTCTCCCACGTTGAATGCACTCATATTTGTGCAGGGCTGTCTTCTTCTTTTCCTGACACAGGAATTCTCAGTGTCATCTCAGCATAGCCTTGTCAAACCCCTCACTTGGTGGAGCTCAGGACTTTGTTGTAGTCCCTGAATCTTTTCCTGTGGAGCAATTGCTCTTTTCCTTTTCATTTTTGTTTCTTGTTTGTCCATCTTCTCCTCTAGGCCCTGAGTTCTTAGATGCAGAACCTGGTTGTCTGAGCAGCACTGGCACCACCTGAGTGTGCAGTGCCCAGTGGCTGAATGAATGGGAGACAGGATCCATCCCAGCATTGACTGGCTCCATCATTTAAGCCTCATTGATTTTGCTCATGTGTAAGTCTTTTTTTTTTTCATTTTTTTTTGTTTTTCTTTTTTAAGTCAACTATGCCTGATGTGGGGCTCAAACTCATAACCCAGAGATCAAGTATGCTACTGACTGAAGAAGCCAGGTGCCTCTTTGGTCATTTTTAAAGGTTTTTGGTTGATAACTCTTGAAGTTAACTTGGTGATTTCAACATGTTGTAGGTATATTACATTATGATAAATTACCAAGTAACTCCCCAAATTTTGGTAGCATGTCACCACAGATTTCCCCCCATGACTGTGCTGTGGCCTCTGAAGATGAGGAGACTGAAATCCTTTATGTGGTCTTTCAGGAATGCAGAGTCACTCCACCATGTGCTTTCTCACTCCCTGTGCTGAAGCCATCAGCACAAGAGGAAAGATGACAAAGAAATACACAAATGAGGATGTTTCCAGCAGGTATTGAAGGCCTAGGTGTACACTTACACTCAATCTTTTATTTATTTATTTAAAAGATTTTATTTATTTATTGGACAGACAGAGATCACAAGTAGGCAGAGAAGCAGGCAGAGAGAGAGAGTAGGAAGCAGGCTCCCCGCTAAGCAGAGAGCTCAATGTGGGGCTCGATCCCAGGACCGTGGATCATGACCTGACCCGAAGGCAGAGGCTTTAACCCACTGAGCCACCAGGCGCCCCTCTTTTATTTATTTTTATCAGGATTTTATTTCTTTATTAGAAGGTAAAGAGCACAAGCAGGAAGGGAGGTGCAGAGTGAGGAGATCCAGAGAGATGCTGAGGTGAGGAGGACAGGGTGTGGCTGATATATACCAGTGGACAGAACAGCTTAGGCCACACTGAACAAGTCTCCATCAACTGGTAGTCCAGGAGTAATGAATATTCTCAGATCCCTATTCCCATGACTTGCCATCAGGGGAGACCTTCCATGGATTGCTTCATGGACTCAGAGAAAATTGAGTGGTGGGAAATTTTCTCATTATTTAGGAGGGAGATGAAAAGTCAATCATGGTGATGATACTTTCTCTTCTTGGACCAACAGCACCAGCCATAGAAGAAGATCCTGAACCACCTCAAGAGCAACCTCTAGCTCTCACTGTGGTGCCCGCAGCAGCTTCAGACCTTGAGTGGCATGGATGAGAATAAGTTGTGCGGGTGATATGACTGTGGATACAGCACAGGGGAGGCAGCTAGCTGAAGTAACCTAAGGCAAGGTTTTCAGTGACAATGAAGTTCTTGATTGAAACACTTAGAGTACGACTACTGTGTGGGACATTTATGGCTTAAGTGTTCAAATGGTGAAGTGGGGTGGAATCCCAGCTGTTACAGCATGATATGAGGATCCTGAGGGTCACAAGAAGAACAGGTGGGGCCAGGGTGCTTCAGAGTTCCCAGACATCCATTAGGGAAAAATGGCTGAAAACGACAAACCTAGGTCCTGGCCTTCTGCTCTGTGTAGCCCTATACTCCAAACGACAGCCTTGTTGGGCATTCATTTTCCTGAGAGGGGTCCAGAAAAAAAAAAAAAGCATGGCAAGACCTCAAACACCCAGCAGGTATGGTGTGGTTCTGTGCCACAGAAATCCATAGAAATTGGAATTGGGGCTACCAGTGTGACTCAGTTGTTTAAGTAAATGCCTTCATCTCAGGTCATGACCCCAGAGTGTCTGGATCCAGTCCCACATCAGGTTCCCAGTTCCATGGGGAGTCTGCTTCTCTCTCTGACCTTCTCCCATCTCATTCTCTCTCTCAAATAAATAAAATATTTAAAAACAAATATACTGGAGTTAGAACTCAATCGCATTCCTGAGATAAAATTGCATTGTCACTGGAAGCGTGAACACAGAGTTCGGCAGAAACCAGGGAGTTAATGACTGGTGGATTTTTTTGTTTGTTTAGTTTTGTCTGTCTGTCTGTCTGTTTGTTTGTTTGTTTTCCTGTGAGGGCTCTCTGAAGAGCTGGTGTGCAAATTTTCAGCTCCTGCGTGGAAAGCAGGGTGCAGCGATATTCATCTCACCCATTGGTGCATCATCTGATAAAAGAATAATTAATTGTTTTGACATAGTGTAAACACCAGAACCATCACTAATGTGAGGAAATTGATGCATCCAGAGCACACGATGTCACGAGACATTCACACCTAGGTTTGCACAAGCCTCACCCGTGAACCTTCATGACCCTAGGGGCCTCAATTATTCTCATTCTGGTATCTCTGTTAATTTATCTATTATTTGTTCTTTCTATAAACTTATGCTTGAAAGAAAAATGAGTGCCTCTCCAGGCTATCTCAGTTTGCCAACAATAGGTTCATGAATGTTCTTTTAATACACAGATTTCTTTCCATCTCTTGACTGCCTGCCAGGCCCACATAACAAAACTTCCAGGTTGGTGACCACTATCTACTTCCTTTCGTCCAATCCCATACTCTTAATTTTGACCAAGCTTACAGGCTGCATTAAATACTTTTGTTATTCAGCCTTAGCTAGTCTGTAATGCGACTTGCTATTCTTTTCTTCTTATCACTTTGTGCAGGCCAGAGATTTAAAATGAGGTGTTGGGTCTCAGTACATAAACACCTTTCTTTACCTCGAACATACTTCATGTTAACTACTTTATTTCACTCTTTACTTCATTCCTCTAAAGTCTAGTTTCCTGTTTTCAAAATGGAGTTGACATTTGTACATATTTCCTGACTGTCAATGAGATTTAAAAACAATATTATTGGGAAATATGCAATTCAGTACTCTGCATATAGTAATCATTTAACAAATGTGAAATAGTATAAAACACAAAAATGAATCATTACATCTTTATAGAAAAAAATGATCTAATATATAATTTTTTGTGTTTCTTCAATGCAAGACATTGCTATTTGAACTTGTATTCCTAAAGGAGACTTTAAATTTTTTAGTACATTCTGTGATTTTCTTTCTTTTATCTAGATTGCTCTAGGTCATCACCAGCCCACTCAATGGGAATATACTATTTTATTCAATCAAAACTAAGCAAGAGTTTTAACCCTCCTTCTGAAAAAGGATCTCTTCTTGCTTGGCAAAGATCTTTCCTATGTTTTAGGGTCATTTGCTCCAGGGTACTTCCTATGTAACACCATTAAACTTTCCCCAGGAAACCAACCATAAGTCAGGGGTTCCAGGTTCATCTCTTCATGCTCCTTGTCTGGGCTGCATGGGCTTCGATACACAGTAAACTGTCTTCTGCTAGGTATTTAGCCTTGTCCATTATGGGCTATTGATACTCCATCAGATTTTCCCAAAATCTAGTTGTGTCTCATATATTGTAAGACTTGGAAATGGAATGTTGGCTCTCCATTGCCAATGGCAACACTTGAGACTATTGTGTGATTCAAGTATTTTCAACTCCTCCTGCTCTTTTGCTTTGAAATCCATCAGGCCATGTGTAATCAGAGAACAAATATGATCACTCAAAGGAATTAGTGGCTGGTAAATATTGAACTAATCGATCATACCTGATTCACACAGAGATTGCATTTCATCTTTCTCTGCATGACACAGAGTTCATCTAAATGAGAAGTATAAATATTTTCAAAGGCAACTCCAAGCACAGCTCAAAACTGTAAAATAATTACAAAAACAAATCTTTTGGTGTATTATCTGTTCCACCCACCTGACTTTTCATTGCACTCAAGATACCTTAATGATGTGATTGAATGTTTAATGATATTTTTTTATTAATTGGCCAGGATTGCATCTTTTAGAGAAAGATGTTTGAATATTCATCACAGATAAATGATAAGCATGTGGAATTAGGGTATGTTAATCGGCATTAATGGAAAATCTACCATATGAAAATGATTGTGATAGATTTTATGGGAATATAAGGAAAATATCTTAGTCAGCTTGGGCTGCTATAACAAAATACCATAAACTGAGTAGCTTCTCAACAGTAGAAATGAGTATCATCCTGGAGGTTTTAGATCAGATATCAGAGTGCCAGCACGGTCAGGTTCTGGTGAGAGCCCTCTTCCACACTGCAGATTGCTAACTGCTCATTGTATCCTCATGTGGTGTAAAGAGCTAGCTAACCCTCTGGCCTCTCCCTATAAGGACAACAATCCTATACATTAGGGCTCACCCTTGGGACCTAATTATCTCCAAAGGTCCCAACTCCAAATACCATCTTACTGGAATTAGGATTTTAACATGAATTTTTGAGAGGCACAAATATTCAGTCTGTAACAGGTGACTAAAAATAGTTATCTCAAGAACTTCACTTTAGAGTTATAGATAATTAAGGCTACCTCTGGAATTGTAAGCTTTGAGTGAGGAAAATCCTACTGTATACGTCTGAGCCTGTAGTACTCAGTGTGTCTAGGAAATATGCTATATTGAGTAGAAAATAATCCATTTCTGCAAATGGTCTTAACATAAAGTAGAGAAAAGGTGAGGAGGAAAAAATACAGAAATCAATCACGGAATGATAAGTGGAAATCGAAAGTTTAGCTAAATGTTTTAATCACTTACAGTTTCTGAGGGGCAGAGATTCATTTAATCCAGATTTCCTTCTAGAACAGTTAGAACTCTGTGTCCCTATTATTCTGCTAAGAATATTCTTTCTGAGGCCAAATTCTTGCCTCTCTGGGACCCATTATTACCTCCACCCCCCCTTCATACATTCTTAGCTCAATGCCTATTCTCCTGAGTGCTGCCTTTACATGACATTTGAATCTTATCTACCACATACCTTTATTCTCTTGCCTCAGGCTTTTTTTCTGTGTTATTAATGTTTTTTTCCTTTACTTTTCCCTTTGCAGCCCTAGTGTAAAATGTAAAGTTCAATACCACATGAAACTTTAGAAAACACATTTCTAGAACTACTACACATGACATGAATGTTGACTTTTAGCCATGGATCATATGCAGAGACTAATATATATAGGAAGAAATCAATAAGCTTCAATTTATACAAAATAAATAAAATAGAACAATATTTGAAAGAAAGATCCATAGTATCACAAGAATGTGCCTGGTGCCTGGTATCATTTGCAAATGATTGATTCTGATAGTAACTAGAAGTGCCATAAATTTAGAAAAGAAAGACATGACTCTGGGTTAATCTAGAACAGTCTTATAGATTATCAGTAACCATTGTTAGATTATGAAGATAGATAGGATTTAGAATGTGAAAAAGATTTGGAAGGTTGTTCTATAGGAACAATCTGTGGTTAACGATTGGTGCATAAATGTATTATAAGTGGAGTTCCACTAAAAATAGTAGTTCATATGTAGTTCAGATCTAATTCCACATAAATCTGGGTCTGGATCTCACTATTCCCCTCCATGTTTTTCTAATGAATGCCTTGGCAGTGTATAGAAAATATGTACATGTGTATATGTGTGTTTGTATGTGTGTGTGTCCATACATTAACAAGTTTCTCCACATATATAGTGAGATACTGTTTCATTGTGTGCCTCTGTCTCAACTACAGAGACATGATTCAAGTGCAAAGTAATAAAAGTATAGAGAATGGAATATTATTATATTAAATTATATGCTTTCAAACATAGTCCAAATAATACTGATAGGGGTTTGGAGGAAATCTCGTTTCATTTGCTAACTTTTCTAATGCAGGTCAGGTGTATAACCTGTCTCCTGAGAAGAAAACAATATGCTGAATAAGACTGAGTGAGAATAGCCAACACTAGGGAGGAAATAATCTCCCTTATCTTCACTTTTTGTGTTTAACAATGATGTGAAGGCTAATATCTCCACAAAAATCTCCATATATATATGTGTGTGTGTGTGTGTGTGTGTGTGTGTGTGTGTGTGTGTGTGTATTCATGACAATGAGGAGTGCTGGTGCTATTATTTTTCATGGGAACTTTCAGTACTTTGCATTGATCTATCTGATTTACACCTTTTATGTGTACAGATTTCCATTCTTCCTAATACCTAGGGTTCCAGCTCCATTTCTAGGATAACTTTATTTCCCACTTGCTTTCTCCCTATTCCATTCTCTAGACTCATTTATTCATTGGCTTGTTCATTATTCACTCAATGAAGAAAGTGAGAGAAGACCTTACTGAGAGACAAAAGAGGATAGATCCAGGAGAAAGAAGGAGGGAAAGAAAGATAAATCTTCCTCTAAACCCTTTCTTCTGGGCTCTAGAAATTTTCATAGTCTCATGCTTTTTACAGAATACTTGCAGAAAATAAGTTGGATGAAAGAAGAAACTACCAATCATAACCCAAGAAAAATGTCATTATTATCCTTTTACATAAATAAACAAAAAGTCTTTAGAGGTCAAGCCTCAAAGACGGGAAGGGAAGCAGAATCAATATCATCAGGGATTATAAGTCCTTTTCAAGAGGGTCTTCCTATCTCACGAAGGGATGCAATCTTCCTGTCTCTATTGTTACTAGTGTAGTTCTATAGGAAATACAGATTTCCGTATCTGGAACTTCTTCTTTTCACATGAAGAATTGACAGCCCACATCATTTTTTTCATCTTGTTTTCAATGATCCTTGAGATAATGAGTGGAAATTATAGTTTTCTGCAATAACCATAATGTGAGTTCCTCTTTGCCTCTGGCATAGAGGAAGCCCACATGATGAAATAAATACTAACCTAGAAGCGATCACAGTCTTGGTTCAAGCCTTATGGTCTTTCTTAAGTCTATGACCCTGTGAAGCCACTCATCACCTTTAACTTTAGTTTCCATCTCTGAGAAAGAGAATGATAATAATTATGTTCTAGAATGATGAGAACCTTAAGTGAAATCGATGTGTGTGGACACACTTTTTTAAAGTTTTAGGTGTTGTTATTATAAGATCAATACCGTAATCATATTAAAAAAATAAAGTTGATATATTTCAAAATTTTTAGAATTGGTGACTCCTTAAAAAAATACTTTTGAATAATGAATGCTGTAATTGCAGATGATTTCCATCATTTTCAAAAGTTTGAGTGTGTTGCCCAAAACCCAGTAAAGTGATTTTAATAATCAGTCAATGATATGAGCAAAAACACATGATAAAATAATAACATGGATAATACTATCTCTCAGATAAAAATATGACAGTGGCCTCAGAGCACTCTGTTACAGAAATGATGTAATCTTAGCAAGGATTTCTTGAGATATAAATAGACACATTGAATTTCATACTTGAAATGTAATCTCATTACTACAGTAATGACAACTAAAAATTCTAATAAGTCTACCAGAATGAGTTGTGAATTTACAAAGACAGCACATCACTGTGAAAACAGCAGGAATCTTGGAACCAGACATCCGTGGATTCCATATGTGAGTTATTTAACACTGGACATGCTATTGATCTTTCTGTCTGGAGGGGAATGCCATTTCCCCCTCCAGGCTTCCAAGAGGCGGTTATCTTCCCTTTGCATATTCTGGCATTCCTCTACTTCTACATTCTTTCCACCCTAGAAAAAATGAAGTTCACATAATGAATTGATTACCTGGGGAAGAATAACTACATACTTGAAATAATTTCACTCTTTTCTCTTTTGCTACTAATCTAGTCTTTAAAAAGCACATGTTTTCCTCCAATCCTCTGATTTGACCATAACTGGGAGGGTAAATCTGCTTAGGTCTGAGGTTCAGGATTAGCAGGAGCATTTGACTCACCTATTGAGAGCCATTCTTGTCAACTAGGTAACTATTATTATTTTAACCCCTATTTTGAGGCCTTGACTATTTTTCCTCAGCTTCTTCAGATTACAACAGGGTAAATGAGGTACAATAGTAATTTTGTGATGGCTTTGTTAAAACCCCAACATCAAATGTATCAGCCAGAAATACTGGAAAATAAAACCAAAAGAATGGAATTTGGGAGACCAAAGTATACACATGGAAAGCCTTAGTGGTTTAAGAATAAGTAATTTGGGCCTTGGTGCTCTGACTGTGGTGATTTGTTGAGGTAGTATTAGGTTCATATGTGTTTTTAAATTCTATGATTGAGTAAATTGAAATATTTTAGCCCAGCCACGTGGTACTTTTGTTGTGGTAGATGATTGTAGCTTGCAGGTTTTGTTGTTGTTGCTGTTGTTTGTTTGTTTGCAGGTTTTCTTTGTTGTTTGTTTGTTTGCTTGCTTTGTCTGTAATTAAATGGCTTTATTTTCCTGCATACAGAAAATTAGTCGAATGTCCCCGGGCCTCAGGAAAGATATTCAAGAAGGGATATCAATGAGAAGAGTCCATGAGAGATGGAATCAGAGATAGACAGTGGGCATCTCAGCAAACTAGGTTAGGGCCTCTCAGTTCTCAACAGAGGTGCAGAGTCTGGCAAAGACTCAAAGCTGTAGGGCTTTGAGGGCAGACTTCTATAATCAGGAAACTGCAGCCTCCTCCTCTTTTCTTATTCTGGCTGAAGCAAATGATCCACTGCAAGGAAGAGTACAGGCCTTTTAGGTATTAGTGGGAAATACAGTGTTTGCTACTTCTAAATTGCAAGGTAGAGAGGTTCTGCATGTATCTCAAAGCATTACTGGGTTTTTAGCTTATCCCACTGAGCTACCCAGGTTCCCCAGATACATCTATTCTGACACCTGTGTGTTCCAAAGTTTATTTTATTTTATTTAATTTTTAAATTTTATTTATCTTTTTAATTTCTTTTCAGTGTTCCATAATTCATTGTTTATGCACCACACCCAGTGCTCCTTGTAATAAGTGCCCTCCATAATATCCACCACCAGCCTCACCCAACCTCCCACCCCCTCTCCTCCAAAACTCTCAGATTGTTTCCTCAGAATCCACAGTCTCTCATGGTTCATATTCCTCTCCAATTTCCCTCAACTACCTCCTTCTCTACATCTCCCCTTGTCTTCCGTGTTATTTCTTATGCTCTGAAAATAAATGAAACCATATGATAATTGACTCTCTCTGCTTGACTTATTTCACTCAGCATAATCTCTTCCAGTCCTGTCCGTGTTAATACAAAATTTGGGTATTCATCCTTTCTGATGGAGGCAGAATTCTCCATACTATATGTGGACTGCATCATCCTTATCCTTTCATCTGTTGAAGGACATCTTGGTTCTTTCCACAGTTTGGTGACTGTGGACATTGCTGCTATGAACACTAAGGTAGAGATGGCCCTTCTTTTCACTACATCTGTATCATTGGGGTAAATACCCAGTAGTGCAATTTCAGGATCATATGGAAGCTCTATTTTTAATTTCTTATGGAACCTCCACACTGTTCTCCAAAGTGGCTGCACCAACTTGCATTCTCACCAATATTGTAAGAGGGTTCCCCTTTCTTCACGTCCTCTCCAACAAACGTTGTTTCCCGTCTGGCTAATTTTGGCCATTCTAACTGGTGTAAGGTGGTATCTCAATGTGGTTTTGATTTAAATCTCCATTTGTATGTCTTCATTGGACAAGTTTCTGTTCTTGTCTTCTGCCCATTTTTTGACACGATTATCTATTTGTGTGTGTTGAGGTTGAGGAGTTTTTTTTATAGATCCTGGATATCAGCCTTTGTATTATCATTTACGAATATCTTCTCCCATTCAGTGGGTTACCTCATAGTTTTGTTGACTGTTTCCCTTGCTGTGAAGAAGGTTTTGATCTTGATGAAGACCCCAAAATTATTTTCGCTCTTGTTTCCTTTGCTTTGGAGATATATCTTGAAATAAGTTGTTGTGGCTGATGTGAAAGAGGTTACTGCCTATGTTACCCTCCAAGATTCTGATGGATTCGTGCCTCACATTGAGGTCTTTTATCCATTTCGAGTTTATCTTCATGTATGGTGTAGGAGAATGGTTTACTTTCATTTTTCTACACATAGCTGTCCAATTTTCCCAGCACCATTTATTGAAGAGACTGTCTTTTTTCAACTGGATTTTTTTTTTAGATTTGTTGAAGATTATTTGACCATAGAGTTGAGGGTCCATATCTGGGCTCTCTACACTGTTCCCCTGGTCTATGTGCCTGATTTTATGCCAGTACCATGCTGTCTTGTTGATCACAGCTTTGTAGTAAAGCTTGAAATCAGGCAGCATGATGCTCCCTTTTTTTGTTTTTCATTTCCTTAGCAATTTGTGGTTTCCTCTGATTCCATACAAATTTTAGGATTGTTTGCTCCAGCTCGTCGAAAAATACTGGTGGAATTTTGATTGGAATGGCATTAAAAGTATAGATTGTTCTAGGCAGTATAAACATTTTAACAATGTTTATTTTTCAGATCCATGAGCATGAAGTGGTCTTCCATCTTTTTGCATCTTCAATTTCTTTCATGAGTGTTCTGTAGTTCCTTGAGTACAGATCTTTAACCACTTTGGTTAGGTTTATTCCCAGGTATCTTATGGTTCTTGGTGCTATAGAGAATAGAATCGATTCTCTAATTTCCCTTTCTATATTTTCATTGTTAGTGTATAAGAAAGCAACTGTTTTCTGTACATTAATTTTTGTATCCTGCCACATTACTGAATTGCTGAATGAGTTCTAGTAGTTTGGGGTTTGGGTCTTTTGGGTTTTCCATATAAAGTATCATGCTCTCTGTGAAGAGAGAGAGTTTGACTTCTTCATTGAAATTTGTGCTCCATAGTTTGAAATGGTTCTTGACTGGGTCAGTCAGCACAGTATCTGTCTCTTGATCTCAGAATCTTGAGTTTAAAATTTTGTCAAGGAGATTGTTAAGAAAACAGGTGTGGGTGTTAATAACATTCTGTCCAACTTTCGTCTAGGCATTTTATAGGTGTAGCTGTTTTGTTGGAGTCTTTGTCACGTGTTGACTCTGTTGTTGTGGATGGGGTAGAGTATACATTCAGTTGCATTGCTTTACTTGAGGTTGTCCGGTGTTTCCAGAACCATTTAATATGGAGACTGTTGTTTCCCTATTTTTATTCTTGGAGCTTTGGTTGGAAGTGAATTGACTACATATGTGTCAGTTTCTTCCTGGGCTTTGTACTATGTTCCATTCATCTCTATGTCTGTCTGTATATTAATATTATACTGTTTTGATTTCTAAAACTTTTAATACACTTTGAATTCAGAAAGCATGTCACCTCCAGCTTTGTTCTTTCTCCAGATATCTTTGGCTACTCAAGGCCTTCCACGGTATTTTTCACATCATATGATTGTGTTTCTTATTTCTGGAAATGCTATTAAATTTTGGTGGGGTTTGAACTGAATGTTTAGATTGCTTTTTGAAGTGTGGGCATTTGGATTACATATATTCTTGGGATCCATTAGTATGGGATGTCTAAAGACTTCATTCTGTCTTCTCAAAATTCTCTCATTAATGATTTATGGTTTTCAGTATAGATGTATTTCCGTTCTTGATGAAAATCATTCATAAGTATTTTATTATTTTTGAGTGATTATGAATTAAAAATTATTTTCATAATTTCTCTCAGTGAAAACTTGCTATTCATGTATAGATATGAAACTCATTTTTGTATATTGAATCTGTGTCCCTAAGCTTGACTTAATCCATCTGTTGGTTCTTTTTTTTTTTAATTTATTTTCAGCATAACAGTATTCATTGATTTTGCACCACACCCAGTGCTCCATGCAGTACATGCCCACCCTATTACCCACCAGATGGTTCCGCAAGCTACCACCCCTGGCCCCTTCAAAAACCTCTGGTTGTTTTTCAGAGTCCATAGTCTCTCATGGTTCAACTCCCCTTCAAGTTTCCCTCAAATCCATTCTCCTCTCCATCTCCGCATGTCCTCCATGTTATTTGTTATGCTCCACAAATAAGTGAGACCATATGATACTTGACTCTCTCTTCTTGAATTATTTTGCTCAGCATAATCTCTTCCAGTCCCGTCCATGTTGCTACAAAAGTTGGATATTCATCCTTTCTGATGGAGGCATAATACTCCATCGTGAATATGGACCACATCTTCCTTATCCATTCGTCCGTTGAAGGGCATCTTCATTCTTTCCACAGTTTGGCGACGGTGGCCATTGTTGCTATAAAAATTGGGGTACAGATTGTTCTTCTTTTCACTACATCTGTATCCTTGGGCTAAATACCCAGCAGTGCAATTGCAGGGTCATAGGGAAGCTCTATTTTTAATTTCTTGAGGAGTCTCCACACTGTACTCCAAAGTGGCTGCACCTAATTGCATTCCCACAAACAGTGTAAGAGGGTTCCTTTTTCTCCACATCCTCTCCAACACACGTTGTTTCTGTCTTGCTAATTTTGGTCATTCTAACTGGTGTCAGGTGGTATCTCAATGTGGTTTTAATTTGAAACGCCGTGATGGCTAGTGATGAGGAACATTTTTTCATGTGTCTGACAGCCATTTGTATGTCTTCATTGGAGAAGTGTCTGTTCATATCTTCTGCCCATTTCTTGATATGATTATCTGTTTTGTGTGTGTTGAGTTTGAGGAGTTCTTTATAGATCCTGGGTATCAACCTTTTGTCTGTACTGTCATTTGCAAATATCTTCTCCCATTCCGTGGGTTGCCTTTTTGTTTTGTTGACTGTTTCCTTTGCTGTGCAGAAGCTTTTGATCTTGATGAAGTCCCAAAAGTTCATTTTCGCTTTTGTTTCCTTTCCCATTGGAGACGTGTCTTGAAAGAAGTTGCTGCGGCTGGTGTTGAAGAGGTTACTGCCTATGTTCTCCTCTAGGGCTCTGATGGATTCCTGTATCACGTTGAGGTCTTTTATCCATTTCGAGTTTATCTTTGTGTACGGTGTAAGAGAATGGTCGAGTTTCATTCTTCTACATATAGCTGTCCAGTTTTCCCAGTACTATTTATTGAAGAGACTCTCTTTTTTCCATTGTATATTTTTTCTTATTTTCTCGAAGATTATTGGACCATAGAGTTGAGGGTCCATATCTGGGCTCTCCACTCTGTTCGACTGGTCTATGTGTCTGTTTTTATGCCAGTACCAAGCTGTCTTGGTGATCACAACTTTGTACTAAAGCTTGGAATCAGGTAACGAGATGCCAGCAGTTTTGTTTTGTTTTTCAACATTTCCTTAGCAATTCGGAGTCTCTTCTGATTCCATACAAATTTTAGGATTATTTGCTCCAGCTCTTTGAAAAATACCGGTGGAATTTTGATTGGAATGGCATTAAAAGTATAGATTTCTCTAGGATGTATAGACATTTTAACAATGTTTATTCTTCTGATCCAAGAGCATGGAATGGTCTTCCATCTTTTTGTGTCTTCTTCAATTTATTTCATGAGTGTTCTGTAGTTCCTCGAGTACGGGTCCTTTACCTCTTTGGTTAGGTTTATTCCCAGGTATCTTATGGTTCTTGGTGCTATAGTAAATGGAATTGAATCTCTATTTCCATTTCTGTATTTTCATTTCGAGTGTATAAGAAACCCACTAATTTATGTACATTGACTTTTTATCCTGCTATGTTACTGAATTGCTCTATGAGTTCTAGTAGTTTGGGGGGGGAGTCTTTGGGATTTCCATATAAAGTATCATGTCATCTGTGAAGAGAGAGAGTTTGACTTCTTCCTTGCCAATTTGGATACCTTTTATTTCTCTTTGTTGTCTGATTGCTGTTGCTAGGACTTCTAATACTATGTTGAACAAGAGTAGTGAGAGTGGGCATCTTTGTTGTGTTTCTGATTTCAACGGGATTGCTACAAGCTTTATCCCATTGAGGATGATATTTGCTGTGGGTCTTTCATAGATAAATTTTATGAAATTCAGGAATGTTCCCTGTATCCCTATACTTTGAAGCGTTTAAATCTGGAACGGATGCTGGATTTTGTCAAAAGCTTTTTCTGCATCAATTGAGAGGACCATGTGGTTCTTCTCTCTTCTCTTATTGATTTGTTCTATCCATTGTTTGATTTGCAAATGTTGAACCAACCTTGTCACCCTGGGATGAATCCCACATGGTCATTGTGGATAATCTTTTTAATGTGTTACTGGATCATCTTTGCTAGGATTTGTTGAGAATCTTAGCATCCATATTCATCAGGGATAATGATAAGAAATTCTCCTTTTGGGTGGGTCTTTGCTTGGTTTTGGCATCAGGGTAATGCTGGCTTCATAAAAAGAGTCTGGAAGTTTTCCTTCTGCTTCAATTTTTTGGAACAGCTTCAGGAGAATTGATGTTATTTCTTCTTTTAAAGTTTTGTAGAATTCCCCAGGGTATCTGTCCGGTCCTGGGCTCTTGTTTTTGGGGAAGTTTTTGATCACTGCTTCTATCTCCTTACTAGATATCGGTCTAATCAGGTTTTCAATTTCTTCCTGGTTCAATTTTGGTAGTTTATAGTTTTCCAGGAATGAATCCATTTCATCTAGGTTGCTTAACTTATTGGCATATAACTGTTGGTAATAATTTCTGATGATTGTTTCTATTTCCTTGGTGTTAGTTGTGATCTCTCCCTTTTCATTCATAGTTTTATTAATTTGGGCTTCTCTCTTTTCTTTTGGATTAGTGTGACCAATGGTTTATTGTTCTTATTGATTCTTTCAAAAACCATCTTCTAGTTTCATTGATACATTCTACTGTATCTCTGGTTTCTACCTCATTGATATCTGCTCTAATCTTGATTATTTCCCTTCTTGCATGTGGAGTTGGTTTGATTTGTTGTTGATTCTCCAGTTCTTTAAGGTGTAGAGACAGCTGGTGTATTCTGGATTTTCAATTTTTTTTTTGGAATGAGGATTGGATGGCTATGTATTTCCCCCTTAGAACCGCCTTTGCTGTATCCCATAGGTTTTGGACAGAAGTGTCTTCATTCTCATTGGTTTCCATGAATTGTTTAAGTTCATCTTTGATCTCCTGGTTGATCCAAGTATTCTTAAGCAAAGTGGTCTTTAGTTTACAGGTTATTGAGTTCCTTCTGAACTTTTCCTTGTGATTGAGTTCCAGTATCAAAGCATTGTGATCTGAGATTATGCATGGAATAATGTCAGTCTTTTGGTATCGGTTGAGTCCTGCTCTGTGACCCAGTATGTGGTCTATTCTGGAGAAGGTTCCATGTGCACTTGAGAAGAATGAGTATTCTGTTGTTTTAGGGAGGAATGTTCTGTATATGTCTATGAGGTCCATCTGGTCCAATGTTTCATTCAATGCTCTTATTTCTTTATTGGTTTTCTGCTTCGATGATCTGTCTATTACTGAGAGAGGCATATTAAGATCTCCTTCTATTAATGTATTCATATCAATATGACTCTTTATCTTGATTAATAATTTTCTTATGTAATTGGCTGCTCCCATATTGGGGGCATAGATATTTACAATTATTAGATCATCTTGGTGGATAGTCCCTTTAAGAATTATGTAGTGTCCTTCTGTATCTCTGAGTACAGTCTTTAGTTTAAAATCTAATTTATCTGATATTAGAATTGCTACCCCGGCCTTCTTTTGAAGCCCATTGGCATGAATGATGCCTCTCCATCCCTACACTTTAAGTCTGGGTGTATCCTTAGGTTCAAAATGGGTCTCTTGTAGACAACATATGATGGGTCCTGTCGTTTTATCCAGTCTGCAACCCTGTTTCATTTTATGGGTGCGTTTAGGCCATTCACATTGAGTGTGATTATTGATAGATATGTTTTTATTGGCATCGTTATACCTTTGAAGTCTTACCATCTGTAGATTTTTTCTATATTTCTGTTCAATGATGTTCTTAGGATTTATTCTCTTTTAGAGGAACACCTTAATATTTCCTGCTGGGTCAGCTTGGTGGTTGCATAGTCTTTTAAGCCTTGCCAGTCTTGGAAACTCTTTATCTCTCCATCCATTTTGAATGTCAGTCTTGCTTTTTAGAGTATTCTTGGCTGCATGTTCTTCTCATTTAGTACTCTGAATATATTTTGCCATCCCTTCCTGGTTTGCCAGGTCTCTGTGGACAGGTCTGACATTATTCTAATGGGCTTTCATCTGTATGTAAGGAGCTTCTTTGTCCTATCTGCTTTTAAGAGGGTCTGTCTTGAATCATTATTCCTCACTTTAACTATAAGGTGTCGTGAGGATTCTCGAGAATCTAAAATCTTGAGGGGAAACCTCTCTACTTCTCGTACATGAACGTTGTTTCCATTCGTGAGATTGGGAAAATTTTCATAGACAACTTCTTCCACTATATCTTCTAGACTTCTTTCTTTTTCCTCCCCTTCAGGGATTCCAATAATTCTGACTTTGGAATGTTTCATGGCTCCATTTATTTTCCCTGATTCTGTTTTCATGGCTTCTCAGCTGTTTGTTCCAGTGTTCCTCCTGATCCTTTCTCTCTGTTTGTCCTCAAGATCCCTAATTCTATCTTCTGTCTCAGTTCCCCTAGCTTTTAGAGAATTTGGATTAGATTCGAATTCATTGAGAGTATTTTGAACATCATCCCTAGTGGTTTTCAGTTCTTCCCTAACATTGTGAACATCATCGCTGGTGGCTTTCAGTTCTGCCCTCATCAATTCAATTTGGTCATCCAAGGCTTTCTTCAACCTAGATATTGCCTGAATAATTGTTAGTCTGAATTCCTTTTCCGACATATTGTCTATGTCCATAGCCATTAGCTCTGTTGCAGAAGGTCCATCCTCTGTATTTTTCTTCTGTTTGTTATTCCTCCCCCTAGTCATTTTGGTAAGAAATGACTGAATGGATGCAGCTGGATTTATCGATTGTGGTGCAGTCAAGGAGCACCCTGGAACACTTCTGTGCAATTAGGTTTCCCTACCCAAATGAAAGACAAGAGAAAAGAAAAAGAAATACAGAAGAAGAAGAAAAAAAAAAAGAAAAGAAAAAAGGGAAAAAAAAGAGAGAGAGTGAGGCAGGAAACAAAGGGAAGATAAAGGAGAAGGTTCAGCCCAAATGGGCCCCAAGGTAAGATTTATGAAGTATACAAAAAAAAACTGACAAACAAAAAGTCTGATAAAAGTATATGACAAGAGAAAAAAAAATATATATAAGCAAAAAAAGGAAGAACTTCATCTGAAAGAACCCCAAGTATAAGATTTATATACTATTAGAACAAACACAAGTACACATAAATACTGGCAGAAGGAAAAATTGGGAGAGTGCTTATAAATTCTCAGTGTGGGGGAGGAAGGTTATTTTGATTCTTCCTGGATGTATCTTTTTTTTCCATTTTATTAATTTTTTCAGCGTAACAGTATTCATTGTTTTTGCACAACACCCAGTGCTCCATGCAAAACGTGCCCTCTCTATTACCCACCACCTGTTCCCCCAACCTCCCACCCCTGACCCTTCAAAACCCTCAGGTTGTTTTTCAGAGTCCATAGTCTCTTATGGTTCGCCTCCCCTTCTAAATTTTTTTTTAATAAACATATAATGTATTTTTATCCCCAGGGGTACAGGTCCGTGAATCGCCAGGTTTACACACTTCACAGCACTCACGATAGCACATACCCTCCCCAAAGTCCATAACACCCTCCCCTCTCCCAATCCCACCTCCACCCAGTAACACCCGGTTTGTTTTGTGAGATTAAGAGTCATTTATGGTTTGTCTCCCTCACAATCCCATCTTGTTTCATTTATTCTTCTATCCCCCTAAACCCCCATGTTGCTTCTCCATGTCCTCATATCAGGGAGATCATATGATAGTTGTCTTTCTCCGATTGACTTATTTCACTAAACATGATACACTCTAGTTCCATCCACGAGGTCACAAATGGCAAGATTTCATTTCTTTTGATGGCTGCATAGTATTCCATTGTGTATATATACCACATCTTCTTTATCCAGTCATCTGTTGATGGACATCTAGGTTCTTTCCATAGTTTGGCTATTGTAGACATTGCTGCTATAAACATTCGGGTACACGTGCCCCTTCAGATCACTATGTTTGTATCCTTAAGGTAAATTCCCAGTAGTACAATTGCTGGGTCATAGGGTAGTTCTATTTTCAACATTTTGAGGAATCTCCATGCTGTTTTCCAGAGTGGTTGTACCAGCTTGCATTCCCACCAACAGTGGAGGAGGGTTCCCCTTTCTCCACATCCTCGCCAGCATCTGTCATTTCCTGACTTGTTAATTTTAGCCATTCTGACTGGTGTGAGGTGATATCTCATTGTGGTTTTGATTTGTATTTCCCTGATGCCGAGTGATGCGGAGTACTTTTTCATGTGTCTGTTGGCCATCTGGATGTCTTCTTTGCAGAAATGTCTGTTCATGTCCTCTGCCCATTTCTTGATTGGATTCTTGGTTCTTTGGGTGTTGAGTTTGCTAAGTTCCTTATAGATTTTGGATACTAGCCCTTTATCTGATATGTCGTTTGCAAATATCTTCTCCCATTCTGTCAGTTCTCTTTTGCTTTTGTTAACTGTTTCCTTTGCTGTGCAAAAGCTTTTGATCTTGATTAAATCCCAATAGTTCATTTTTGACCTTGCTTCCCTTGCCTTTGCCGTTGTTCCTAGGAAGATGTTGCTGCGGCTGAGGTCGAAGAGGTTGCTGCCTGCATTCTTCTCAAGGATTTGGATGGATTCCTTTCTCACATTGAGGTCCTTCATCCATTTGGAGTCTATTTTTGTGTGTGGTGTAAGGAAGTGGTCCAATTTCATTTTTCTGCATGTGGCTGTCCAATTTTCCCAGCACCATTTATTGAAGAGGCTGTCTTTTTTCCATTGGACATTCTTTCCTGCTTTGTCGAAGATGAGTTGACCATAGAGTTGAGAGTCAATTTCAGGGCTCTCTATTCTGTTCCACTGATCTATGTGTCTGTTTTTGTGCCAGTACCATGCTGTCTTGATGATGACAGCTTTGTAATAGAGCTTGAAGTCTGGAATTGTGATGCCACCAACTTTGGCTTTCTTTTTCAATATTCCTTTGGCTATTCGAGGTCTTTTCTGGTTCCATATAAATTTTAGGATTATTTGTTCCATTTCTTTGAAAAAAAATGGAAGTTATTTTGATAGGGATTGCATTAAATGTGTAGATTGCTTTAGGTAGCATGGACATTTTCACAGTATTTATTCTTCCAATCCAGGAGCATGGAACATTTTTCCATTTTTTTGTGTCTTCCTCAATTTCTTTCATGAGTACTTTATAATTTTCTGTGTATAGATTCTTAGCCTCTTTGGTTAGGTTTATTCCTAGGTATCTTATAGTTTTCGGTGCAATTGTAAATGAGATTGACTCCTTAATTTCTCTTTCTTCTGTCTTGTTGTTGGTGTACAGAAATGCAACTGATTTCTGTGCATTGATTTTATATCCTGACACTTTACTGAATTCCTGTACAAGTTCTAGCAGTTTTGGAGTGGAGTCTTTTGGGTTTTCCACATATAGTATCATATCATCTGCGAAGAGTGATAGTTTGACTTCTTCTTTACCAATTTGGATGCCTTTAATTTCTTTTTGTTGTCTGATTGCTGAGGCTAGGACTTCCAGTACTATGTTGAATAGCAGTGGGGATAATGGACATCCCTGCCGTGTTCCTGACCTTAGCGGAAAAGCTTTCAGATTTTTTCCATTGAGAGTGATATTTGCGGTGGGTTTTTCATAGATGGCTTTGATAATATTGAGGTATGTGCCCTCTATCCCTACACTTTGAAGAGTTTTGATCAGGAAGGGATGCTGTACTTGGTCAAATGCTTTTTCAGCATCTATTGAGAGTATCATATGGTACTTGTTCTTCCTTTTATTAATGTGTTGTATCACATTGATTGATTTGCGGATGTTGAACCAACCCTGCAGCACTGGAATAAATCCCACTTGATCGTGGTGAATAATCCTTTTAATATACTGTTGAATCCTATTGGCTAGTATTTTGGCTAGAATTTTTGCGTCTGTGTTCATCAAGGATATTGGTCTGTAGTTCTCTTTTTTGGTGGGATCCTTGTCTGATTTTGGGATCAAGGTGATGCTGGCCTCCTAAAATGAGTTTGGAAGTTTTCCTTCCATTTGTATTTTCTGGAACAGTTTCAGGAGAATAGGAATTCGTTCTTCTTTAAATGTTTGGTAGAATTCCCCTGGGAAGCCGTCTGGCCTGGGCTTTTGTTTGTTTGGAGATTTTGGATGACTGTTTCAATCTCCTTACTGGTTATGGGCCTGTTTTTTTTTTTTTTTCTATTTCTTCCTGGTTCAGTTGTGGTAGTTTATATGTCTCTAGGAATGCATCCATTTCTTCCAGATTGTCCAATTTGTTGGCGTAGAGTTGCTCATAGTATGTTCTTATAATTGTCTGTATTTCTTTGGTGTTAGTTGTGATCTCTCCTCTTTCATTCATGATTTTATTTATTTGGGTCCTTTCTCTTTTCTTTTTGATGAGTCTGGCCAGGGGTTTATCAATCTTATTGATTCTTTCAAAGAACCAGCTCCTAGTTTCATTGATTTTTTCTATTTTTTTTTTTTTTGGTTTCTATTTCATTGATTTCTGCTCTGATCTTTATGATTTCTCTTCTCCTGCTGGGTTCAGGGTTTCTTTCTTGTTCTTTCTCCATCTCCTTTACGTGTAGGGTTTGGTTGTGTACTTGAGACCTTTCTTGTTTCTTGAGAAAGGCTTGTACCGCTATATATTTTCCTCTCAGGACTGCCTTTGCTGTGTCCCACAGATTTTGAACCATTGTGTTTTCATTATCATTTATTTCCATGAATTTTTTCAATTCTTCTTTAATTTCCTGGTTGACCCATTCATTCTTTAGAAGGATGCTGTTTAGTCTCCATGTATTTGGGTTCTTTCCAGCTTTCCTCTTGGGATTGAGTTCTAGCTTCAGAGCATTGTGGTCTGAAAATATGCAGGGAATGATCCTAATCTTTTGATACCGGTTGAGACCTGATTTGTGACCCAGGATGTGATGTATTCTGGAGAAGGTTCCATGTGCACTAGAGAAGAATGTGTATTCTGTTGCTTTGGGATGAAATGTTCTGAATATATCTGTGATGTCCATCTGGTCCAGTGTGTCATTTAAGGCCTTTATTTCCTTGTTGATCTTTGGCTTGGATGATCTGTCCATTTCAGTGAGGGGAGTGTTGAAGTCCCCTACTATTATTGTATTATTATTGATGTGTTACTTTGATTTTGTTATTAATTGGTTGATATAGTTGGCTGCTCCCACGTTAGGGGCATAGATATTTAAAATTGTTAGATCTTCTTGTTGGACAGACCCTTTGAGTAGGATATAGTGTCCTTCCTCATCTCTTATTATAGTCTTTGGCTTAAAATCTAATTGATCTGATATAAGGATTGTCACCCCAGCTTTCTTCTGATGCCCATTAGCATGGTAAATTGTTTTCCACCCCCTCACTTTCAATCTGGAGGTGTCTTCCCGTCTAAATTGAGTTTCTTGTAGGCAACATACTGATGGGTTTTGTTTTTTTATCCATTCTGATACCCTGTGTCTTTTGATTGGGGCATTTAGCCCATTAACATTCAGGGTAAGTATTGAGAGATATGAATTTAGTGCCATTATTAGTCTGTAAGTTGACTGTTACTGTATATTGCCTCTGTATCTTTCTGATCTACTACTTTTAGGCTCTCTCTTTGCTTAGAGGACCCCTTTCAAGATTTCCTCTAGAGCTGGTTTGGTGTTTGCAAATTCTTTCAGTTTTTGTTTGTCCTGAAAGTTTTTTATCTCTCCTTCTATTTTCAATGATAGCCTAGCTGGATAGAGTATTCTTGGCTGCATGTTTTTCTTTTTTAGTGCTCTGAATATATCATGCCAGCTCTTCCTGGCCTGCCAGGTCTCTGTGGATAAGTCTGCTGCCGATCTAATATTTTTACCATTGTATGTTACAGATTTCTTTTCTCGGGCTGCTTTCAGGATTTTCTCTTTGTCACTAAGACTTGTAAATTTTACTATTAGGTGATGAGGTGTGGACCTATTCTTGTTGACTTTGAGGGGGGTTCTCTGCACCTCTTGGATTTTGATGCTTGTTCCCTTTGCCATATTAGGGAAATTCTCTCCAATAGACCTTCTGCTCCCCTCTTTCTTCTTCTTCTGGAATCCCAATTATTCTAATGTTGTTTCGTCTTATGGTGTCAGTTATCTCTCGAATTCTCCCCTCATGATCCAGTAGCTGTTTGTCCCTCTTTTGATCAGCTTCTTTATTCTCTGTCATTTGGTCTTCTATGTTGCTAATTCTTTCTTCTGCCTCATTTATCCTAGCAGTGAGAGCCTCCATTTTTTATTGCATCTCATTAATAGCTTTTTTTATTTCAACTTGGTTAGATTTTAATTCGTTAATTTCTCCAGAAAGGGCTTTAATATCTCCAGAGGGGGTTTCTCTAATGTCTTCCATGCCTTTTTCGATCCCGGCTAGAATGTTCAGAATCGTCATTCTGAACTCTTGATCTGACATATTACCAATGTCTGTGTTGATTAGGTCCCTAGCCTTCGGTACTGTCTCTTGTTCTTTTGTTTGTGGTGATTTTTTCCGCCTTGTCATTTTGTCCAGATAAGAGGATATGAAGGAGCAAATAAAATACTAAAAGGGTGGCATAGAACCCAGAAAAATGCGCTGTAACCAAATTAGAAGAGACCCCCAAATTGTGGGGGGGAGTAAGGGGATACAAAGAGGTTCAGAAAAAAAAAAGAAAAAAATTTAATAAAATAAAACAAATAAAGAAAAA